>NW_027223759.1:70345508-71545508 GCF_028538775.1 Myotis yumanensis | reverse complement strand
ATCACCAAATTCTTGAAAGATTCAAGTGTTTTGATTCTTATTTATACCTCAATTTATCTTTTCTTGCATTATGCAAAATGTCAGATGCATTTTGAAGAAAAAGCATGTATTACAGAAAACATAATCAGATGGTGAGGTCAATGTGAAATGCCATTTTACTGTACCAATTCACCCATCACCAGTTAACCTGGAAGGTTCTTTTGTCAGATGCAGTTAGCCTTGCAAAATGGGGAAATTCACATTTAATCTCCTATCTTTGTACTATGTCAGCTTCTCTGCTCCCCATAATTCTGTTTCCAGATAAACTTTCATGTCTTGATAGCCTTTAGAATACCAAGTTTCTCATCACCCGACCCACCACATATACAGTTTGGATTTGGAAGTAGTCAGTTCCCTTAACCATTACACAATTGTACCTCTCCAGAGACTGCTTCCTCAGATGACTCTACCAAGGTGCTATTAGAGAATGGTCTCATAGTCTGCCCTTTGTATTGTTTGAAATACCTTATTCTCCTAGACTTAACATGACATGTCAGATCAGAATCCGCCTTGATTTCTTCGTTAGTTCTTAAAAGCACATATGATCTGAAACTGGGATCTATGCCTGTTGTGCCGCTAATGCTGACCAGCTCCTACATAAAACTCCAATGGAGGGTTTCTGCTTTGTTTTTCAGCCTCTCTGAGATGGAGAGTGTCTGCTACCTCCTAATGCCTGTAGCCAGAATCCTCATACACTTTGTACCACAGGACTACGTGTCTGTATGGATTAGAGTTCAGTCTGTTCTATGCCTGCTCATGAGAGGGACAGCCCTACTTTTTCTATCAATTCCTAGCTTTTATTTTTTTTCTACCTCCATTTATAACATGCGAGAATAACCTGTAGCCTGTACCATGTGACTTGTGCACATGTGTGTATAAGCCCACTGGCATGCATGCACACACATACATGTTAGTTGAGGGATACTTGGCATGAAATAGTTAGAAAGTCAACCTGACCCCCGTGTGTGCAGATGTGGAAGAGACCTCACCTGCAACATCGCTTCCCAGGAAGCTCGGGACAGCTGTGTTTCTGGTCAGTGTGTGGGGAAGAAGCTGTATTCACTTCAGTCCTCAACAAGGAACTTCCACTTTCCACAGGAGTGAATGAGAGCTGACCCTCCCCAAGCACAGCATGCTGATTCGCACAGAGAATACACATTTAGAAAGCAAGTGGAAAGCCAAACCTGTTTGTTGTAGGTAAAGGAAGAAGGAGGAGAGATAAACATGTTTTTCCTAGCTCATGACTAAGGCAGAAAGCCATCATTTTGCAAACTTCTTCAGAATTATCTTATTTATATAAATTGTTGAATACTGATTATATATAGATGACTAATTAAATGAGGTATATTGATGTTATCTCCCTCCCTCAAACATGAGAAATGACAGATAGAAGAGAAAAACAAGTAAATTCAGATATTAATCTGGAAGGATGACAGGGAATGGGGGATGGGAAGAGACAGTGAATGAACGTTTTTAGCCAAGTTTTAGAAAGAAGATGGAAAAGTAATAACTGACCATAGAGTCGAAGAAGTTACATCTATGTGCCCACAGACTCAAATACCTTCAAAAAGGTGACAAGCGCTGCAGACCAGCTGAGGAACTCAGAGAGACAACGCAAACCATGCAAGCGGGAGATGAGCAGAGGGCTCAGAGGAGTGTCCATGCAGTGTATCTGTCCCTCCAGAACCCTTCCCACCTCATGCATGAGATGACAGCTACTCCTCAGGAGACAGTTTGTTTACTCTGTAACACCAAAGAAGCAACGAGACTTGAGGTCCCCAAACACAGGGGAAAGGAACTGGAGACGGGCTAAAAAGATATTTTGCGAAAGTGTGCATTAGGAAATGTGGACCCTCAGACCCTCCTTCACTACCTTCAAGGAAGACTGCCATCAAGGCAAATTGCACTCCCCACCCCAGCAAGAGGCAGAAGATTTTGCCGTAGAGAAACTGAGTGGTGCAGAGAAACAATCTTTACACAAAAACGTACATTTCATTCATTCTAATTGTTACCCAGAAGGAATATTTTCTAAACATCTCTGATCAGTGACACCAAACACATGATTTCCAGAAGGGCACACTGGCTTGCTGTACAGCACCAGCAAACTCTTGCTCCAAGTAAGTGCTAAAAAATATTTTCTGTGTCTGTTAATGAATTCAGCCACACACTTGTCAAACCTCAGTGATCAAAAATCATTAAGTGCTGAAAGAAACTTTTGTAGGTCAACTAGTATGTTCCCTCTAATATGATAGAGTTTTCTATCATATTTCTGTACAATGTCAGGATAGAAGTGAACAAACCCACATGGAACTTTAGAGCTCTTACAGTTTTGCTTCAGTGAAGCCAACCCAAATTATTTCATAGTTTAAAGTAAATCTCCTATCTTATCAAAATTTCAGCATCAGCATTCATGAAAGATTTCTGTGGCGTTTCAGACTAGCAACTGAAAAAGACACTGGTAGTCTGCTGCGTATCCTTGGAAATGGGAAATGAGGAGACTTTTTGATGAGATTATGCTATCTTTGGGATAGGTTATAATGACACTGGTGAAAGGAAATGCAGGACAGAAAAGGGCCTGAAGCAAGACCGTCCTCATTAATTTTATCTCAACTCCATTGCTTTCATTTGTCGTTGGCACTGTATTTTTCAGCCCGCCAGCGCTGTGAGAACATGTCTAGTTGTTCCTAAAATTCACTGAGAGTTCTGACTTTCATGGAATATTTTTGATAGCTCACTTCCTATTTACTATTCAAGGAGGTTTTTGGGGAACCTTATTGAATTAATTCCTTGGTTACCATTAATGTTCTAACTTTTAGAGTAAGTCATCATGTTCCTTCTCACTGATCTCCTTTGAAACCATCTCAGTTTTATATCCTGTCTCACTGGTTCCTATACTGTCTCAGAGGAATCAGTGTGCATAGAGCGCTTAGCGCAGTACCTAGCAGGAGTCAGTGTATGGTAACGTGTAGCTGTTTGGATTGTCACATCATTATTATTACTAGCATGCAATTTCATGCACTCTTTGTTAGTATCTTTTTTAAAGTATTTTTTTCTATATCTGGCTAATGGTTTAATCATGTAGAATCATAATAAATGTTATTCCTTCTTTTAATGACTTCTTTTCCTCTCTATTCTTTTCTTTTGAAAACAAATGTAAAGTCATGAGGACTCAAGGTTGCATAATTACACTTTTGAGAATCCTCATTTTCCTTAATCACATTATGACGGAATGCCAGGTAAAGTGTTAATTCCAGTTCTGCTTTGTCCTCTTTGAAATATCTCTATCAAGAAATATTTCTGTTTTCATTTATTCCTTAGGACCTAAAATTCAAAGTATATACTCAGTATTATTCAATTAAATCCATTTTTGACTTAAATGTCTGCTCAGTAAATTATATATATATATATATTATGTTATATGTTTATATATATTAACTATAGTGCTAGAATATTTATTTGCCTTCTCATTGAATTCTATTCTTTTTATAAAACTAAGTACACTAAATTTCACCTGTCTTTTATAATTAGAGTTACAAACATTCAGGTTGCCATGGACACATTCCTTTATGCCTATTTTCCTGGAATCCCTTCTAGTTTGCATTTGTGCTTGTTTTCCCATATTTTAACAAACATAATGAATGGTTGCATTAATTTATACCACAGTGGGTCTGGCAGACTCCATATTGACTTTCAGCTCTATCCTGTTCTGGTCTGGTTAGTATTCTATTTTTTTTTTTTAATCCTCACCCAAGGACTTGCTTTTAATGATTTTGGAGGGAGAGAAAGGGAGAGAAAGAGAAAGAGTAAGAGACATCAATATGAAAGTGAAACATCTATCCATTGCCTCCTGCACACGTCCTGACTGGGAGTCAACCCACTACTTTCTGTGTACCAGACGCCACTCCCACCGACAAAGCCACATGGGACAGGGCAAGTATTCTTTTTTTAAAAAAATTTTTATTGACCTATAATACAATACTCTATTAGCTTTAAGTGTACATCAGAGTGATTCCATATTTATATACATTACAAAAGAATCCTAGTGTTAAGTCTAGTTACCATCTGTCACCAAAGTTATTATAATATTATTAATTATTTCTTATGCTGTACATTATGTCTCCCATAGCTTATTTATTTTGTAATTTAGTCTAGTATTCTTGAGATGCATGTGCAATGAACAACATTCTTAATTGGAAATTTAGTTAAATCTGAAAAACAACCAATGATAACCAGTCTCTCCTTTCCAAGACCTTCTCAGACTCAATGTAACAATATATGTATCTGACACACACACACACACACACATGAGGGAAGAGAGAGACAGAGTCTGCTTATTCATATCATTTACCAATGTATATTGGTGACCGATCAAATATGAAATGTTAAAAAAAACACATACATATACATTAAAATATTAGAAGAAAATTTAGATGCAGATTTTTTCATTACTTTGAAGTGAAGAATGAATTTCTAAGCTTGACATCCAAGCCAACAGGACACTGAGTAATTATGAAATTATGAAAATGAAGATTTTATTGAAACTATAAAGTGAAGAAATAATTAACAATCCAGAATAATATCAAAATCTTTTTGTTATCAGATATATCTGGAGAATTTGGTGAACTCAAACTCAAAGTTGTTTTGTACCTTGTCATTTAAAGAAATCCTAAGTACTTACTCTGGGAATAAATTAATTATAGAAGCATTTCCAATGTAAAGTTCTGTTCTAGCAAGAAACTAGCATTACAATCTTTCTTTAAAATTTCTATACACCAACATGTAAACCTGTGTTTATATATAGGTGGGAAGTGGGGGGAGGTGGTCAGTGTTATTTTCTAATTAGAAGCAAAAAAATTACTAGTAACATGGATTATGATTATATTAATTGATAACAGTGCTTATTTCATTTTCAAAATATATTAAATGAATTTTTTTTTCCCACAAAGAAGGACTAGCAGTAAATTTTACAGATAAAAGGCCTTGACTTCTTTTAGGGCTTTCTTTCCTTCTGGGCTTTCTCTATGAAGGACCCCAAGGGTTGTAGAACCTTAATTTTGGCCAAATGCTTAGGATTCCTCAGAAAATGATATATATTAAAAGTATCAATGTCTGGTTGGTGTGGCTCAGTGGTTGAGTGTCAACCTATGAACCAAGAGTTCAGGGTTCTATTCCCAGTCAAGGCACATGCCGGGGTTTGGGGCTTGATCCCCAGTAGGGGCCATGCAGGAGGCAGCCAATCAATGATTCTCATCATTGATGTTTCTCTCTCTCTCTCCCTCACTGAAATCAATAAAAATATGTGTAAAAAACAGTATCAACAATCATTTTGGTAAGGAAAGTGTAACACAGGATCAACACACACACAAAATAAACTTTCTAAAGATTTTTAAGGCAATGAAAATACTCAGCACGATACTTTAATGATAGATATATGTCATTATACATTTGTCCAAACCAATAAAATATACATCAAGAATAAACCCTAATGTAAACTATAGACTTTGGGTGATTATAATGTGTTAATGTAAGTTCATCAATTCTAATAAACGTACCACTCTGGTAGGGGATGTTGATAATGGAGGAGGCTATATATGCATGCATGGCAGCAGAAAGTATACAGCAACTGTCTCTATCATCTTTTCAATTTTGCTGTGAGCCTAAAAAACCTTGCTGCCAAATTTATTGATGTTTATTCAATTATAATCATTAAAACTGTACTTGAAAATAATCCGGTTTAGGATTAATGTGGAAAATACATAAAGAAATACTATCAAAATCCAGTAATTCAGACAACATTTCAAGTGGAATTCTCTTTTAGATTTCGGTCACCACTCAGTTTCTATATTTTTCTCTGGTCTAAAGTAATCGAATCTGAAGTAATCAATTCTGCTTTATGCCTCTTCATTTAGCAAACATCTTTGAGTGTTTATTAGGTTTCAGGTGCAGTATGTCTTAAGCTTGTTATTTAAATTAAATACTGACAAAAGCTACATAATGCTGTGTTCTAATCCTAGAACACCAAATTATCAAATTGCCCAAGCAACTTATTGAAAACTGAACTGTACACATTCTGGGAACTAAACTTATTTTGCCTTTCCTGAGGACCAGTGATGAATGCAATGTCTAAAGTTGCTCTCATTGGAAATAAATATTCACATTGTACAGAAAAAAAGTAAAGAGCAAACACACAATAAATGCATTTAACATTTTTCTTATTTTGAATCCATTCCCAGTTTGGAGGGGTCCTGACATTATCAGGGAGATGGCCTTAGGGCCATAATCCTATTGATCACATTGAGTGTCTTGAGAATTTATCAATATGAACTGTATGCGCCGAGCACTTGTCAGTCACAAACTCATAAAAACAATTGTAAATGTAACCCAAGTTTGAGGTATTGAGGAAAAGAATAAGAATTTCCTTGAAAACTCTCATTTTCCTCTGTCTGTAAACAAATAAAGGCTCTTCTCTACCTTATGGCATTCATTATGTTTTATATATTAGTTATGGTTAAATACTCTAATAAGACATTTTAAAGTTATTTCCTGAAAATAAAATATTTTGAGATGGACTCGGTGTTCCTGAGCCTCTATCCTCTTCTTCTTTTCTGTTGCCCTGCTATACAAGAGTACAATATCCAGGAGAAGGAATTCAGCCTCAATTGACAGTGAACCAAATATTAGAATCTCCTTCACTATCCATATGTCTATTGGGTCTTAAAAGAAACCTAACGGGTTGGTTTTGGTGGAAGTGGAAGTGAAAGTAGGTCTGTCTCAAAACTCATCAAACTGTTCTCTGTTTCATTTGCTTTCCCCCAGAGTTAATGAGGACCAGTCATGTCACCGCCACCTGATATCTTTGAAGTTCACCATCCTGTCTTCCCGATTTCCTTCATCTTTGGATGTTCCTGCCCCTCAAAAGACAGTGGCTGGTCCAAAAGACTGGTCACCGACTCTCTTATTACTACAGTCACTCCAACACTGTTTGACTATCAATCTTCCTCCCATTTAGGAAAATCCCCACAGGGTATCTAGATGTTCATTCTCTCAAGGAAGAGGAGAAAGTGCAATGCAATGTGGATGAAGACCAGCAGTGTCCCAGCCCATTCTCTGTTCTTCAAATGCCTTTTACCTGGTTGGGGATGAAGAGCAAGAAGAAGGCCTCCATGTTACATTGTTTCTTCTCATAGCTCGTTGTCTCTCCTCCGTATGGTTGATGAATCCTACAGTAATGTCTGCATTACTATGTTTCTTATTTTCAGGATGCTTAAGAGATGGGTCTTTGGTTACCTGACTCACATTCCTGATGCCCTAACCCTTACTTACTCCTTATGTATGACAGTGAGTACCAGCCTACAAGCTTCAAGTCCACAGAACTTTTGGACGGCACAAGGCAGGTGTCACACTTCAAAACTTCAGATTCTCTCCATAACTTTCCCAACCTCTTCCCACGGATATACGCACAGACTATTTCACAAACCCATATTCCACATGTGAGAATAAAATAACCTCCTTTTTTTTTTTAGAACAATCATGAATTTAGACATTCATATCCTATTGTACTCATAAGCAAGTAAAAATAAATGTTTCAAGATAGCATTATATGAGGCCTTCATTTATTTCGTGTGCGGATCTAAACTGCTAGATTAGTTTAGGAAGCAGACACTGAGGAAGATTCCAAGAAGGCAGTGATTATAAAGAAACATTTTCTAAAAACCTCAATAGGCCAATAACTATGGAAGAAATTGAAGCAGTCATCAGAAAGCTTCCAGCAAACAAAAGCCCAGGGCCAGACGGCTTCACAGGGGAGTTCTACCAAACATTCAAGGAAGAACTAAAACCTACCCTCCTCAGACTACTACAAAAAATTCAAGAGGAAGGAACGCTTCCAAGCTCATTCTATGAAGCCAGCATCACCCTAATACCAAAACCAGGTAAAGACATCACAATGAAAGAGAATTACAGGCCAATATCCCTCATGAACATAGATGCCAAAATCCTCAACAAAATCTTAGCAAATCGGATCCAGCAGTACATCAGAAGGATCATACACCATGACCAAGTAGGATTCATCCCAGAGATGCAAGGATGGTACAACATCCGTAAATCAATAAATGTGATACATCACATAAACAAATTGAAAGAAAAAAACCACATGGTCATATCAATTGATGCAGAAAAAGCATTTGACAAAATCCAACACCCATTTTTGATAAAAACTCTCAGAAAGGTGGGAATAGAAGGATCATACCTCAACATAATAAAAGCCATATATGACAGGCCCACAGCCAACATCATACTCAATGGACAAAAACTAACACCATTTCCCCTAAGAACAGGAACAAGACAGGGATGCCCACTCTCACCACTCCTGTTCAACATAGTACTGGAAGTATTAGCCATTGCAATTCGGCAAGAAGAAGGAATAAAAGGCATCCAAATTGGAAAAGAGGAAGTAAAACTGTCCTTATTTGCAGATGACATGATATTATACATACAAAACCCTAGAGACTCCATCAAAAAGCTACTAGACTTAATACATGAATTTGGCAATGTAGCAGGATACAAAATTAACCCCAAGAAATCTGAGGCATTTCTATACACCAATAGTGAACTTTCAGAAAGGGAGATCAGAAAAACAATCCCATTTACCATCGCACCAAAAAAATTAAGATACCTAGGAATAAACTTAACTAAAGAGGTTAAAAACCTCTACTCAGAAAACTACAGGACGTTGAAAAAAGAGATAGAGGAAGACATAAACAGATGGAAGAACATACCATGTTCTTGGATTGGTAGAATCAACATCATTAAAATGTCCATACTACCCAAAGCAATCTATACATTCAACGCACTTCCCATTAAAATACCAATGGCCTTCTTCACAGATCTAGAACGAACTCTCCAAAAATTCATCTGGAATAAAAAAAGACCCAGAATAGCTGCAACGATCCTGAGAAAGAACAAAGTAGGTGGGATCTCAATGCCAGATATCAAGCTGTATTACAAAGCCACTGTTCTCAAAACTGCCTGGTACTGGCACAAGAACAGGCATATAGATCAGTGGAATAGAATAGAGAGTCCAGAAATTAGCCCGAACCAATATGCTCAATTAATTTTTGACAAAGGAGGCATGAACATACAATGGAGCCAAGATAGTCTCTTCAATAAATGGTGTTGGGAAAATTGGACAGACATATGCAAGAAAATGAAACTAGACCACCAACTTACACCATACACAAGAATAAACTCAAAATGGATAAAGGACTTAAATGTACGACAGGAAACCATAAAAATTCTAGAAGAATACAAAGGCAGCAAAATCTCAGACATATGCCAAAACAATTTCTTCACTGATACAGCTCCTAGGGCAGTTGAAACTAAAGAGAAACTGAACAAATGGGACTACATCAAAATAAAAAGCTTCTGCACAGCAAAAGAAACCATCAACAAAACAACAAGAAAACCCACCTCGTGGGAAAACATATTTGCCAACGTCATATCTGATAAGGGCTTAATCTCCAAAATTTATAGGGAACTCATACAACTTAACAAAAAGAAGATAAACAATCCAATCAAAAAATGGGCAAAGGATCTAAATAGACACCTTTCAAAAGAGGACATTCAGAAAGCCAAGAGACATATGAAAACATGCTCAAAGTCACTAATCATCCGAGAGATGCAAATCAAAACAACAATGAGGTACCATCTCACACCTGTCAGAATGGCCATCATCAACAAATCAACAAACGACAAGTGCTGGAGAGGATGTGGAGAAAAAGGAACACTTGTGCACTGCTGGTGGGAATGCAGACTGGTGCAGCCACTATGGAAGGCAGTATGGAGGTTCCTCAAAAAATTGGAAATGGAACTCCCATTTGACCCTGTGATCCCACTCCTAGGAATATATCCCAAGAAACCAGAAACACCAATCAGAAAGGATATATGCACCCAGATGTTCATAGCAGCACAATTCACCATAGCTAAGATCTGGAAACAGCCTAAGTGCCCATCAGTAGATGAATGGATTAGAAAGCTGTGGTACATCTACACGATGGAATACTATGCTGCTGTTAAAAAGAAGGAGCTCCTACCATTTGCAACATCATGGATGGAACTGGAGAGCATTATGCTAAGTGAAACAAGCCAGTCAATGAAGGAAAAATACCACATGATCTCACTCATTCATGGATAATAAAGACCATTACAAACTTTTGAACAATAATAGATACAGAGGCAGAGCTGCCTCAAACTGATTGTCAAACTGCAGTGGGAAGGCCAGAGAGAGTTGGGGGACAGGAGGGAGGGGAGTAAGAGATCAACCGAAGGACTTGTATGCATGCATATAAGCATAACTAATGGACATAAGACACTGGGGGGTAAGGGAGGGTAGGGGTTTGTCAAGGGGGGGGGAAAGGATACTTATGTAATACCCTTTGTAATACTTTAAGCGAAAAATTAAAAAAATAAAATAAAATAAAATAAAAAAAAAAAAAAAAGAAAAAAAAAAGAAACATTTTAGTGTAAAACACAGTTACTTGAAGAAAAGGCAGTGTACCTTTTGGGCCAGCAGGTTTTAATGAACTCAGGCATTTCACTAAAGTCTCTAACCACTGCTTTCTTGTATTCCTATGTTTTGACAAGTCTGGGCAAATTACTTCTGCGGTTTTAAATTAAAATTGTTTTTATATACTATGAATACTATTATAAATAATGTACTTATGGCTTAGCTTTGTAGGGCAATTTTTTTTTTTGAAAATCTAATTAACCTTTGTGAGCCTCAGTTTCCTCATTTGTGTAGACTACCTGGATCATCATTTTTCAACCAGTGAACTTCAGAGTTATACCAGCAAATTCACACCATTGAAAATTGTGATAAGTCAGATTCCATTCCATTTTCCAATACATAAATAAATTAACTACTTTAAAGATTTCACTTGTAACCACAATTCTCTCAGAAACCTTGAGTGCTTATATCGTGAGCATATGTACAGTTATTGAGGAGCATGTGAGCATGCTCATAATTCCATCACTCAATCAATTGATCACTCTGTAGCAGTTTTAACAATGAACAAATTTTAAATTACATCTTAACTCAGTCATTTTGATTCTAAAAGTGCACTGATGGAAAGAATGTATAAATAACAATGATATTGAAATAAAATATGGACCATGTATCATGAACCATGCAAAAATGGCAAATTATTATTTTTTTTAATGTTGAAACAGGTGAGTAACATACAACATTCTGAAAGGAGTTAGTAAATGCTTATTAACCCAATTAATGTGAAGTTATTCTCAGTGTGAGGTAAAATAACTCAGATCGAAACCTGAGTGAGACTCTCCCTACTTCAGTGGCTTTTGCTTGAGGCCTCATGAAAGCAGTTTGAAAACCAACATAATGTTTTCCTTTCCTAATGATTTCAGATATGAAAGGTAATATTTGTTAGAAAAAGTTACAATGGAGCAGTTATAGAATTTTTTATTTGGATGTTTCTATACTGTCTACTCAGCCAACATTAGTAATTTTTTTTAGTAAAAATCCCTTTCTAAATTATTAAGTTTTAACCAGTTACCAAAATAAATGGAAGCTCTTGTGTTTCAGTTACCATGGTATCAGACGGTGGCAACAGAATGGACCTACCTTCTATTACCAATTGAGTTTAATGAGGAACACTAGCTTGTAAAAAGAAACATATCTGAGTCTTCTTAAGAAAAACAATAACATATTTGATATGTATTAAAAATGGATGTGTCGCCCTAACCGGTTTGGCTCAGTGGATAGAGCGTCAGCCTGCGGACTCAAGGGTCCCAGGTTTGATTCCGGTCAAGGGCACGTACCTTGGTTGCGGGCACATCCTCAGTAGGGAGTGTGCAGGAGGCAGCTGATCGATGTTTCTCTCCCATCAATGTTTCTAACTCTCTATCCCTCTCCCTTCCTGTCTGTAAAAAATCAATAAAATATATTTTTTAAAAAAATGGATGTGTCTTCACATACAATAAAGATATTTTCTGACTTAAGACATATTTGGGAACATCTGTTTTCTAATACTTTCTTACTAAGAAAAGTAATAACAAATTCAATGTGAAGTAAAGAATATAATAACATTTCAAATGTTAGCAAAGTAAAAAGGAATAATAAAATAATAGTTAAAAATAAATAAAATCTCTAATCAAGCTGTGTGTATTATTCCAGCTTCTCATTTTCTAGTTTCTGTTTACAGACAAACCATTTATTATGTTCTATATTCTCATTTGCAAAATGGTAATTATAAGAGAATGTACTTTATTAAAACAAGAATTCATGTAAATATCGCATTACCTTGGACATAGCAAATTCTCAATAAATGTTTTGGCTTTTGTTAGTAAGATCAGTGGGTTTCATGATTTACATTGAAATCTTTTATCCATTTTGAATTTATTCTTGTTGATGGTGTAAGTTGGTGGTCTAGTTTCATTTTTTTGTATGTACTGTCCAATTTTCCCAACACCATTTATTGAAGAGACTGTCTTTACTCCATTGTATGCTCTTGTCCCATTTGTCAAATATTAATTGAGCATAATGGCTTGGGTCGATTTCTGGGGTCTCTGTTCTATTGATCTATATGTCTGTTCTTGTGACAGTACCAGGCTGTTTTGATTACAATGGCTTTGTAATATAATTTGATATCTGTATTATACTCCCTTCTACTTTGTTCTTCTTTCTCAAGATTGCTGTGGCTATTCGGGGTCTTTTTTTGGTTCTGTATAAATTTTTTCAGTATTTGTTCTAGATCTGTGAAATATGTCATTGATATTTTAATAGATATTGTGTTGCATCTATAGATTACTTTGAGTAGAATGGACATTTTAATGATGCTAATTCTACGGATCCATGAACACTGTATATTCTTCCATTTGTTTGTAGCTTCCTTACTTCTTTTTTCAATGTCCTGTAGTTTTCTGAGTACAGGTCTTTTACCTCCTTGATTAAGTTTATTCCTAGGTATCTTGTTTATTGTTGTTGCTGTTGTTGAAATGGTCAATGGTATTGTTTTTTTAGTTTCTCTTTTTGAGAGTTCATTATTGGTATATAAAAATGCCATCAATTTCTGGGTGTTAATTTTATATCGTGTTACTTTGCTGAATTCATTTATTAAGTCTAGTAGTTTTTGGTGAAATATTTAGGGTTTTCTATGTACAATACTATGTCATCTGCAAATAATGATAGTTTAACTTCCTTCTTTTCAATTTGGATGCCTTTCATCTTTTCTTCTTGTCTGAGAGCTGTGGCTAGCACTTCCAGTACTATGTTGAATAAGAGTGTTGAAAGGGGACAACCCTGTCCTGTTCCTATTGTTAAAGGAAACACTTTTAGTTTTTGCCCATTAAATATGATGTTGGCTTTAGGTTTGTCATATGTGGCCTTTTTTATGTTGAGGTATGTTCTTTCTATTCCCATTTTGCTGAGAGTTTTTATCAAAAAATGGGTGCTGGATTTTGTTGAATGCTTATTCTGAATCTATTGATAAGATTGTATGAGTTTGCATCAGCCTTGCAACCCTGGGATAAATCCCACTTAGTCACGGTGTATGATATTTTTAATGTATTGCTGGATCTGTTTGCTAATATTTTGTTGAAGATTTTAGCGTCTATGTTCATTAGGGATGTTGGCCTGTAATTCTCTTTCTTTGTCATGTCTTTATCTGGTTTTGGAGTTAGGGCAAGGCTGGCCTCATAGAAAGAGTTTGGAAGTGCTTCTTCCTCTTGAATTTTTTGGAAAAGTTTGAGGAGGATAGGTGTTAATTCTTCTTTGAATATTTGATAAAGCTCAAATGTGAATTGGTCTGGACCAAGGCGTTCTTTTGCTGGGAGTTTTTTTTTTTTTTTAACTATTATTATTGCTTCAATTTCACCAGTAGTTATCGGCCTACTCAGGTTTTCTGATTCTTCCTGATTGAGTTTTGGAAGGTTGTATTTTTTCTATGAATTTGTCCATTTCACCCAGGTTGTCCAATTTGTAGGCATATAGTTGATGTAATATTTTGTTACAATCCTTTGTATTTCTGTGGTGTTACTTGTTGTATAACCTCTTTCATTTCTGATTTTATTTATTTGGGTCCTCTCTCTTTGTATCTTAGTGAGTTTTTATCTTGTTTATCTTTTCAAAGAACCAGTTCTTGATTTCATCCTGTAAAAATCCCAGAAGAAACCATAGGCAGCAAAATCTCAGACATTTCTTGTAGCAATATGTGTGCTGATACATCTCTTAGGACGAAGAATACAAAAGAGAAAATAAACAAGTGGGACTACATCAAAATAAAAAGATTTTGCACAGCAAAAGAAATCATCAACAAAATGAAAATGGAGCCCACTCTATGGGAGTGAGGAGGAAACTGGTTTTGCAGAACTTGTTATCTAAATGCAGAGGCCATGGAACTGTGAACAATGCACAACCCTGGGAGGGGAGAGTTGTTATGCGGGTGCCAGGATGGACTATCGGATGTGGCCTGACACCTGGGGGCCTTCCAGCAGGGCCAGGAAGGGGGCAGAGGGCATATCTGCAAGACAAAGACCCCAGCGGGATATATATAGACAGGCTTTCTGCATGTTTCTTCACTCTGATTTGGAAATTATTCCCATAGGTATTTCTTCGGTCATGTGTTACAACACAATCTCATGTATATGTGACACCTGATAAATAATAAACTGAAAAACAAAATAGGTCCAGAGACATGGAAGCAAGGAACGGATTGATGAATCTGAGAGGAGAGTGGGAATGGGGTGGGAAGAGATTAACCAAAGAACATATATGCATATTTGAATTTCCCATGGACACAGACTATAGTGTGGTGAGGCCTGAGGGCACAGAGTAGGGTGGAGGTGGTCAGTGGGCGTGGGGGGGGGGAGGGGGAAGGGATATCTGAAATACTTTCAACCATAAAGATAAAAAATATCAATGGGAAGTGGGTGGCAAACAAAATACAAGCTTGAAGTAGAATTACTAAATTAGTACGCTTTAAAAAATTTGTCTTAGAATAAATTTTTATGTCAGAAATGTTCACTAGTATTTTTATCAGTAAGTCTTATATAAAAACGAGATATCCATAATTTATAGAGAAAGCAAAATATCATAATTTTTTAAAAATTCACATTTAAAAAAAATGAATCTCTTTTGCAGTACTATAATGAAATCCTTGTACAAATATCATCAGGACAAATAATAAATTTATACAACTAATTGGATTCATACAATCTGAGGAAATGAGTGTCATTTGGGTCAAATCCTCAAATTACAAACAAGTGTTATCATATTGAAGTATGGTAGCAATCATTTCAGGTAGAAACTATAGTTTAACTCTAACCCTGCTGTTTGGCTTCTGTACTTATTTGCTTTGTTTAACAATAGAAAAGTTATTTTGGCTTTCTGAATTATATAAATCATCCCATTTGATTAAATACCCTATTGATTGTAATGTGAAATCCCATTTGTAGTGGTCATACTGGTCTTAGGAAGCACGTTCTTCTGTACCTGGGAAACAGGACAGCACAGTTATCCCAAATTGTTTTAGTGGCTGTTATGGGTTCACTCAGCAAGATAGACCACCGACTCCGAATTTAAATTTAAGAGCCTTTATTAAGCTGGCCAGCTGACTACAGTTACAGCACCCTGCTGAAGCAAAGGCTGAACTGCAGCCCAGACTACTACAGGAGTTACATTTTATTATTAAATTCTGTGGAGGCCCAGAGAAAAATGTGTCTTTCAAATTCTGGGCCCCCCAATATGGAGGAAAATCTCTTTATTTATACTTTTTCCAGTCCTTTGTCTCCCAAATTTGGAATGAGACTTCCTGGACTTCTGAGAAAGAAGGCCTGCTTGCTGGGAAGGGGCCATGAGACCATATCTCAAGGCCTGGCCTGATGTCAGTACCTTCCTATCTATGTGTTTTAGGAACAGACAGCACAGCGTGACCTGTCTGGCCAAATCACCAGATATGCAGCCCAGCACAGTGGCCACAGATAGTGAGTTCCAGTTGACTCAGTGGTCCCAAGACCAGGACAGCACAACTACTCTAAATTGCCTCAATGACTCTATATCATGAATCCCTGGCAACTCAGTGGTCTCAAGACCCAAAGGCTCTACATAATGTGTTCCTGTCAACCCAGTGGTCCCAGATAACGTGTTTCTGTCAACTCAGTTGCCAGAAGCCAGTCCATCCTTGCTGCTTGACACAGTCGCTGCAGGAAAGAAACATCTGCACAGCATATGTTTCAAGGGACCTGGCGTATATGGCATACTGTTCTTAATATGTTTGCTCCTTTCTTGGCGCTATGTGTTTTGACCAAGGTCACCTCTCCGAGAAAGGTTGTTTCCCCAGGTAGGGATTTTTCCCTTAAGTTAGGGAGGGAACAAAACCCTGTAACTAAATGCCAGGCAGGTAATTAATCATTTTAACTACGAACAATCACCCTTAAACTACATAATCTTTACTCCCTGGAATGGAGATAAGAAACACCCTAACCTTTGGAATAGAAATTGACAGGATTAAAATCAACTGGTATAAATACAGATGTAAGAAGACAATAAACACCAGAACTTGGCTGGAGATCCTGGCTAGAGATCCTGGCTAGGCTGCTGATCAACTGAATGCTGTCTCCGTGTCATTCTTTCTTCGCTGACTCCGTCCACACCTTTGGGGACCCCTGGACCTGCTGGGGCTGAACCCCATGCAAGTTAGTGAATGTGAGTACGGGGAAGCAGCAGCCGCCATTTCAGGGAATCTGGGGACACTGTCCCAGGGTTGGATCCTGAACTGCCGAAGTCTCCATCCTGCACTCCTGCGCAGCTTCCCTAATCCCATTGTTCCTTTTATATTAGCTTGGGCCTATCCGCCCTTGGAACCTGAAATCCCAGCTGGACGTACCTCGGCCTGGAGACTTAACTGTCACAACAGCGGAGACAACGGCGGCTGCAGCAGCCCTCCTCTCTGAGCAGGAGCACCACAGGGGCCCAGAAGCCCGAGCAGGCCTTTAGAGAAAAATGGCAGATGATATTGATATTGAAGCAATGCTTGAGGCTCCTTACAAGAAGGATGAGAACAAGTTGAGCAGTGCTAACGGCCATGAAGAACGTAGTAAAAAGAGGAAAAAAAGCAAGAGCAGAAGTCGTAGTCATGAACGAAAAAGAAGCAAAAGTAAGGAATGGAAGCGAAGCAGAGATAGAGAAAGGAAAACGAGCAAAAGCTGTGAAAGGAAGCGAAGTAGAAGCAAAGAAAGGAGACGGAGCCGCTCAAGAAGTCGAGATCGCAGATTCAGAGGCCACTACAGAAGTCCTTACTCCGGACCAAAATTTAACAGTGCCATCCGAGGAAAGACTGGGTTGCCTCATAGCGTCAAATTAAGCAGACAACGTTCCCGAAGCAAAAGTCCATTCAGAAAAGACAAGAGCCCCGTGAGGGAACCTATTGATAATCTAACTCCTGAGGAAAGAGATGCAAGGACGGTCTTCTGCATGCAGCTGGCAGCAAGAATTCGGCCAAGGGATCTGGAAGAGTTTTTTTCTTCAGTAGGAAAGGTTCGAGATGTGAAGATGATTTCTGATAGAAAGTCAAGACGGTCCAAGGGAATTGCTTATGTGGAGTTTGTTGATGTTAGCTCAGTGCCTCTAGCAATAGGATTAACTGGCCAACGTGTTTTAGGAGTGCCGATCATAGTACAGGCATCACAGGCAGAAAAAAACAGAGCTGCCGCAATGGCAAACAATCTACAAAAGGAGAGCGCTGGACCTATGAGGCTTTATGTGGGCTCATTACACTTAAGCATAACTGAAGATATGCTGCGGGGGATCTTTGAGCCTTTTGGAAGGATTGAAAGTATCCAGCTCATGATGGATAGTGAAACAGGCCAATCCAAGGGATATGGATTTATTACGTTTTCCGATTCAGAATGTGCCAAGAAGGCTTTGGAACAACTTAATGGATTCCAACTAGTAGGAAGGCCAATGAAAGTTGGTCATGTTACTGAACGAACTGATGCTTCCAGTGCTAGCTCCTTTTTGGACAGTGATGAACTGGAAAGGACTGGAATTGATTTGGGAACAACTGGTCGTCTTCAATTAATGGCAAGACTTGCAGAGGGCACAGGTTTGCAGATCCCACCAGCAGCACAGCAAGCTCTACAAATGCGTGGCTCCTTGGCATTTGGTGCTGTGTCAGAATTCTCTTTTGTTACAGATTTGCAAACAAGACTTTCCCAACAGACTGAAGCTTCAGCTTTAGCTGCAGCTGCCTCTGTTCAACCTCTTGCAACACAGTGTTTTCAACTCTCTAACATGTTTAACCCTCAAACAGAAGAAGCTGGATGGGATACAGAGATTAAGAATGATGTGATTGAAGAATGTAATAAACATGGAGGAGTTATTCATATTTATGTTGACAAAAATTCAGCTCAGGGCAATGTGTATGTGAAGTGCCCATCAATTGCTGCAGCCGTCGCTGCTGTAAATGCATTCCATGGCAGGTGGTTTGCTGGTAAAATGATAACAGCAGCATATGTACCTCTTCCAACTTATCACAACCTCTTTCCTGATTCTATGACCAACACAACTACTGGTCCCAAGTAGACGATGAAGGAAGATATAGTCTCTTATGTACATAGCTCTTTTTCTTTTGAGAATTCATCTTGAGTTATCTTTTATTTAGATCTTGTCAGTCTTCTTCCAAGTCTTAAACAATCCAATCCGAGAGGTGGCTGCTGATTTACATGAGCTATCATTTAAAAATTAAAAAGTGGGAATTTGCCGGAAGCCAGTCCATCCTTACTGCTTGACACAGTCGCTGCAGGGAAGAAACATCTGCACAGCATATGTTTCAAGGGACCTGGCGTATATGGCATACTGTTCTTAATATATTTGCTCACCTTCTTGGCGCTATGTGTTTTAACCAAGGTCACCGCTCTGAGAAAGGTTGTTTCCCCAGGTAGGGATTTTTTCCTGAAGTTAGGGAGGGAATAAAACCCTGTAACTAAATGCCAGGCGGGTAGTTAATCACTTTAACTAAGAACAATCACCCTTAAGCTACATAATCTTTACTCCCTGGAATGGAGATAAGAAATGCCCTAACCTTTGGAATAGAAATTGACAGGATTAAAATCAACTGGTATAAATACAGATGTAACAAGACAATAAAAGACAGAACTTGGCTGGAGATCCTGGCTAGAGATCCTGGCTAGGCTGCTGATCAACTGAACACTGCCTCTGTGTCATTCTTTCTTCACCGACTCCGTCCACACCTTTGGGGACCCCTAGACCTGCTGGGGTTGGACCCCAACACTCAGTGATCCGGAGACCCAAAACTGTAATTAACATGATTAATTCTGCTTCTGTAAACTGCTTTTTTGCGAACCAGGTTCCTCATTCCAAACCCTGGGATGTAATCAATAACTTTGTGATTTTTGCCTATATAACCCTGGAGCTGCGACCATCTTGTTACTATGAGATTTGGGAATGATCCCTCATAGTCCCGGATTGCAATAAATGTGACTCTTTAATTCGACTTCTTGAGGCATCCTTCTGTGATTCACTGGGTACGTTACAACAGTATATCAACTGAACATTTTTCTCAGTAAGTCTTTGCACTGCTTTTCTTACTTCTCAGACATGTCGTTTGAGGTTGCCTTCTGATTTAGTAAACCATGTTTACCTGGGTTGGATCACTCACCCAGTGGCAACTTTTACCTTCAAGCAGCAGTTAATTCAAATATTGTATAATGCAGAATGCAATTTGGAGGGAGATTGCACTTTAATTTTACTAGCAAAATCATTTTTCATCTTCCCCATATCAATCTACCCCAGGAAAGGTGTGTGATTCTATGAAGAATCTTCCAGTGCACCTGTGTTCACGAGAAGACCACCCTTGGTGGGAAAGAAATTTTCTTCTCTATTTGATTTATGCGGTGCTTGTGTGGATAATTTTCTTGAAACCCCGCTTCATTTATGAACAATCTTCTCTGCTCTATTGAGCCATTATATCCAAAGTGAATCCATTAAATCCATTTGGAATACACAAAAGAAGCATACAGCAAAAATTATTTCTATGAGGAAATTTTTAGAGGAATGAAGTGACATAGCTACAGAGGTCAGCACTATAAGATTTCCCAAATGGAGACAGAATGATGGCATCTCTGTGATCTTAAGGCTGAACATTGCTCTTGAATGTGCATTTTGCACTATAGGAAAGAAGTCAGGATCTATGATTCACTTGGCTTCATTTTACTTTTACCTTCCAAACTTCTTTTTGTTCAAATTGTGTCACCCATTTTTTATTTTGTTTAAATTTGCATTTCATATGTTATTGTAAACATACTTGGAAACTAACCAAGGACTATATGAAAATATGAATAAATAACTAATGATAAAAATTAAGATATAGTGTTGAACAAATGCAGAGTGAATGAAAAGAAAATGTATTAGTTTACTAATGGATTTCCTGGTAGATAACTTAAAGGTGAGAGCGTTTTGGATTTCAATAAGAAAAATGGTGCAAAATAGGGCAGAAGGAAATGGCTAAAACAAATATTGCTTTCACAATTTTTTCAAGCAATTGTCATGCATTTTAATTTTTTTTCCCTTTTACCATTCTTTGTTTCTTTACTACATTTCACTTCTCTATATTCAAAGACTTCCATGTTATTTGACATGGAATGTTAAGAGTTACTGTGATGAAAAAGTATCTTGGTAATATGACAAAATTAGATGTTCAGATCCCTGATATTAAGGAGTAGAAAAAAATTGGTAGGGTATCTAAGTAGTGCATTAAAAAGAAGGAGAAGGAGAAGGAGAAGGGGTGGAAGAAGAAGAAGAGAAGAAAAAGAAGAAGATGAAAAGGAAGAAGAAGAAAAACAGAAAAAGAGAGAAATTACTTGTAAAACTGCCATGGACGAGGGGTTGGGAAGAAAATCAATTACTCATTGAAGGTGACACAGGAGAATTAATGACATGAATTCATAGCTTCTCACCATAAAGCTGAATAATGACACAGACACTTAGACTTGGGAATTAGAAGGGAAAAGGTGCATGTAAGGTTCTTCTATTTATACCTGATTGAGATATGAAAAGAAAATGAGAAATGGGATTACTAAAGAAAAATTCCAGACAGTTAAGCAATTTTAGAAATGATTCATTTTAAGATATGGCCATCAATTATTTATGAGGGTTAATAAATAGATTTATAAGCAGAGGTACATGAATTTTAGAAATACATAAATGCCCTACAAATTATTTACAACCTTAACAACTCATAACACATGTAGTACTGCTGAAAACACCACTTACTTGACTTTAAAATGTGCCCCATAAACTATAAAAGAACTGGTTACAGAGCATCAGCCATTTGTAATGAGCTGTGAAATATTTAACATCAACTAAGTGTGTTTTTACTAGCGCTGAGCCGTTGACTCATTTTATAAAATTCCTAGTGCCTAATGATTTGTTTGTAGGTTAAAATAACTAATGATTATAACATCAGAGATATAATTCTGAAATAGAATATAACTTGGATTTAGTACATGCAGTTTATTATCAAGCATCCAAAATATATTAAAAAAATACAATTGCCAGAAATAACTTATAGCACCTATTATTTTTATCCCCATTGGTATCCAGCTCTTCATATTTACTTCTTTCCTTTAATCATTACGTTTAGGTAATCTCCTAACATGCCTTTCATTGGTACATCCTTTCCCATTCTTTGTGCCTATTTGTTCTACTTCTTTAGTCATTTCCCCAAAATCTTTTGGTTCCCAAAGGGAGACATTTTTCTATTACGTGTGGCAGTGAACAAATAGAAACATTCCTTCCTTACCCTGGTTTCTGGAATGAATGGCGACAATCACAGAGTCCCTGTCATCATCTCAGAGACTCTGTCTGTCACGATTCTCATTCTGGTTGGTG
The DNA here is from genome assembly GCF_028538775.1 of Myotis yumanensis. Classification (NCBI taxonomy): domain Eukaryota; kingdom Metazoa; phylum Chordata; class Mammalia; order Chiroptera; family Vespertilionidae; genus Myotis; species Myotis yumanensis. The sequence goes on along the minus strand of NW_027223759.1, from coordinate 71,523,544 downwards.
CCTTATTATGTCTTAACTCATCCACAATTCACCTCTCCAAATCACAATGTCTAGAAATACCTGTAAGTTGATGATAATAATTTTAGATCAAAACCGAAACTGATTGTGTCTCATGCCCTAGTAGCCGAGGAAATAAAGGTTTGGAGGCTGATAGTAATCTGTCTTTAAAATGCCATGACATCACATTCTGTTCAGATTTTGTTTCATTCCTCAGTTTAGGCTAAGTTATGCTGCAGGAACAAAACAAAATCACGAAGTTGCTGAACTAACTATTGGCTTCCTTCTCGTTCATTCTACAGGCTGGATGTAAGTGGTCAGAGGGCTCTGCTCTGCAGATTGACTCAAACACCAGGGTCCCCAGACACTGGAAAGAAGAGAGCCTGGAACCAGAGATGAAGCTGTAGGTAGGTTCATCAGTTTCTGTTTATATTCATGTTTAAGGCCTTTCCCTAATCCTTGTAAATTTTACAATTTTTAACATGTAAAATGATAGCATAGTTGAAAAGTTAAACCTACATTAAATGAGATATGCCCCAAAAAGCCCCACACATTGTAGATCACCATTTTCATTGATTTTTATTTTATCCTTGCATTCCTTCTTTCAAAATAATAATAATAATAATCCCTTCTCTCTTTCAGGAAATGTAACGTAATTCATTCTATTTTTTCCTCTTCATGTACCCAGGACATTACACCATGTTGACTCTCGGAGGTCTCCTCATCTTATTTCTGCAGCTGCACAATTCTCTGCCGTGAGAATGCACTGTGTCTTTTCATCTGATCCCCTCTGTATGGTGACGCAGGCTGGTTCTCATATTTCACTGGTATATGATGCTGCAATGAATATCTTCTGAATATTTGTTTCCACGTTGTGTGAGGTATATCTTTAGGGTAATCTCCTAGAAGTGGGGTTAGAGAGTCAAATGGTATATATATATGTAGTTCTGTTAGTTATTGCCAAATTCTCCCCTCCAGGGGTCACACCATTTTGCATTCTCCCAACAATGGATAAAGTTTCTGTTTTCCTGTAATTTTGCCAAAGTATATAGTCAAGCATTTTATTTTATGTTTTTTTTTTTGTTTTGGGTTTTTTTTTTTGGGGGGGGGGGGCGGGTTGGTCAATTTGATGATTGAGAAAGATTTTATTATCATTGCCTTCATTCTGAACATATCAGAACATCATTTCATATATTTAGAGAACACAAGCTATTTTTCTGTGAACTCTGTTCATGTCTTTTGCCCATTTCTCAAAAGGATTTGGTTATATTTCCTCATGTATCAGAATCCTTTATATATTAGGACCATATATATTCTCAAATGTCTTCTTCTGGTGTGTTGTTTGCCTTTGGCCTTCACTTATGGTGTGGTTTTATTACACAAACCACACATTTTTCTTCATTTTTATGTTGTCAAATGTATTTCTTTTTTTAAAAAAAATATATTTCTTTATTGATTTCAGAGAGGAAGGGAGAAAGAAAGAGAGATAGAAACATCAATGATGAGAGAGAATCATTGATTGGCTGCCTCCTGCACACCCGCTACTGGAGATTGAGCCTGCAACCCAGGCATGTGCCCTTTGCTGGAATTGAACCTGGGAACCTTCAGTCCACAGGCTGATGCTCCATCCACTGAGCTAAGCCGGCTAGGGCCAAACGTATTTCTTAATCATGTTAGGTGATGGCTCTGTGTTATCACAGTTGGTTGCTGCTAGGCTTCAGGTATTTTTTAAAAATATGTTTTTACTAATTTTTAGAGAGAGTGGAAGGGAAAGGGATAGAGAGATAGGAACATCAATGAGAGAGAAACATCATTGATTGGCTGCCTGCTGCACGCCCCCTACTGGGGATCCAGCCTGCAATCCCGGGCATGTGCCCTGATCAGGAATCAAACCGTAACCTCTTGGTTCTTCATTGATGTTCAACCACTGAGCAACAATGTCCAGGCAGTAAACTCAGTTTCTGCTCTTCCCTCCTTATTCCAGGGTCCAGACAGAAAGAGAAGCACATTCCTGGGTACACCTTTATTTCATACAGAAAATAGAAACTAGAGACCACTAATTGAATCCCACAGTTGCATTATCTACCATCCAAATGCCAAAACACACCAACACATGTCACTGTTACAAACCAAAAGTCAATGAAACAAGTCTTGTAACAGTAGGCAGGAAAGTAGAACCTTGTAAGAGGGAAGGTAAAAATAGCTGAAAAATTACCCTATGTAATGCCTCTATATAGTTCAATAATAAAATAGAAATAGTAGCAAATATATTAGCTTAATAATGTCTCAATTACAAATAAGCAGTGATTTTAGGAAACCTGAAGAATATAAAAGAGAGTAAGTAAGGAAGGAAATATGTATAAACTTGATAGCTAGTTATAAAGGCTATCAATGCTTTATGTATCTTCATGAGTTAATATTACACATTGTTGTTCAAAATATTATCAAATGCTGCTATTAGTAGATAAAATAAAATTTTTATAGTAAATAAGACTATATGTGTGGTATATTAAAAATATACTTTAGCCCTGGCCTGTGTTGCTCAGTGGTTGGAGTGTTGTCCCCTTCACCAAAGGGTTACAGGTCCAATTCCCAGTCAGGGCACATGTATCAGGCAACCAATTAATGTTTCTCTCTCTCTCTCTCTCTCTCTCTCCCTCTCTCTCTCTCTCTCCCTCTGTCCCTCTCTCCCTCTCTCTTCCTGTCTCTGTACAATCAATGAAAAGCATATCCTTGGGTGAGGATTAAAGTATATATATATATATATATATACTTTATCTAAGCAAAAATATGCCACACTTTATTTATTTTTGTTTTATCTTGAGACTTTTAAACTACTATTTCTGTTTTTAAATCTGGCTATGGAAGAAGACTTTTACATGACAGCTCATTTATTTCCTACAAAAGTCACCCAATTAAAGGACCTTTACAAACATTCGTATGCTATCAAATTTACATAATTTGACAGTTGGCTCAATTGAGAGCCTTTACTTTAAGAATGTCATCTTTGCTAGTTGCCTATTTTATTGTTTTACAATTATGCTTATCCTGCTGAAAGCTGTAGAAAGAATGACTCCAGAATCTTAGTCTGAATATGAGGCAATAAGACAAGTAGATGCTGAATTCATTAGTCTGCAGCTTTCCTGAGGACAGGCTTTTCGTATTCCCTACAATCTTGACAGAGAATAGACACTGAATAAATTTTGAAAGACTGCATTAATAAATAGTATCTCTCTCTTCATTGCTCACATTGACCAAAGAAAAACCCAGTTTCATACAAGTCACAGGCATGTTCTGAGGAATTTCTAACCTTTTCAATGAATATGATTTGAGAGTCTTTTATGAGACAGAAACTGTGCTATGTATCAGGCTGAATTGGCAGCAAAGACTTTTTAGCTGGCTATGGACAAATGCCTCCAATGAACAGATATTAGCAATATACTAGAGGCCCGGTGAACGAATTCGTGCACCAGTAGGGTCCCTCAGCCTGGCCTGCGGGATCGGCTCTCTGACATCCCCCGAGGGGTCCCAGATTGCGAGAGGGTGCAAGCCAGACCGAGGGCCCCCACCAGTGCATGATTGGGGCCAAGGAGGGATGCAGGAGGTTGGCCAGCTGGGGAGGGACCACGGGAGGGATCCAGAGTGTGTCTGGTCCATCTCTCTCAGTCCCGATCAGCCAGACCCCAGCAGCAAACTAACCTACCAATTGGAGCGTCTGCCCCTTGGTGGTCAGTGCACATCATAGCAAGTGGTTGAGCAGCCTTAGTGTATGATTAGCATATTACACTTTGATTGGTTGAACTGATGACCAGACTACCGGACCCTTAGCATATTAAGCTTTTATAATATAGGATATTCAGATGTAATATTTAGACAGGTTAGGCTAACCCGGATGTTCCCATTCTTGAATGCACATTAGTTCTGAACCCACATTAGACTAGCCTACACAGTATTTTTTAAAATATATTTTATTGATTTTTTTACAGAGAGGAAGGGATAGGGATAGAGAGTCAGAAGCATCAATGAGAGAGAAACATCAATCAGCTGCCTCCTGCACACCCCCCATTGGGAATGTGCCAGCAACCAAGGTACATGCCCTTGACCGGAATCGAACCTGGGACTCTTCAGTCTGCAGGCTGATGCTCTATCCAAACAGGTTAGAGCAACACACACAGTATGTTTTATAATGTCAATACTAGGCCCCACCCCCAGAAACGCTAATTTAGTTAGTCTGGAAGGGGGATTGTACATAGATGGTATCAAAAGCTCCCCAGATGATTCTAATATACCACCTTCATTCAGAGTCATTAATCTAGTTACTCCAGTACATTGCTACTATAATGTGGTTCTTAGAATAGCATCATTTCTCACATAAGAGGTTGTGAGAAAGGCAGAATCTCAAGGCTCATCTCAAACTTACTGTATTAGAATCAACATTTTGACAAGATCTTCCAGGAGATTTATATGCACATTAGAATTTAATAAGTGCTGTGCTCAGTGTATAAGGTATTATGACAAAATGATGTCTTGGGGATGGTGAGAAAAAGGAGTGGTGTGACACTGTCGTAGGTAGTCAGATAGGCATGAGCAGAGCAGGAACCATAGGTCAGGTTCAGAGGATCACTAGAGCAGGAGCCACAGGTGCCTAGCAACAGGCAAAACTCCAGCCCTTGCCTAACCACTCCCTTAAGCATTAACCCCTGGAGATGACATGTGGGCCTCTGCTGTGTTTCAGCTCCAGGCCCAGAGAAGCAGCAAAGTCAGATGGAGTAACACCATGGCTGACATCTGGACTGGCTGTGATGATTAATGAACCCTGTGCCCTGGCTCCAACCAGTCAGTCCCTGTAGACCATGACCCTGAGGGGGCATACCTGGAAAACTGAAAAAGATTCCATTGAGGTCTTCCCCTAAGACCTCCATATAAAAGCTCTTAAGTCAGGGACCCCTCACATCCTCTCTCTCTCTTTGCTCTCTCAGGCATCTCTCTGTCTCTCTCTCTCTCTGTCTCTCTCTCTCTCTATCCTAAGCTCCCAGAGCCCTTTTTTCCTCTCCGTAACTTGTATCCTGAGCCCGTTTCTTCTATGGCTCACTTCTTCTACCTCAGGGATAAGGCCCACAAAGCACCTAGCTCTGCAAGCAAACAGGGGTTTGCACCCATGAGACCTATGAGACTAAAGCAAACAAAGAGGCAGTTCTTTTTTTTTTTTTTTTCCTAAATGTATACATTTATTAAAACTTTGAAGACATTTAACAATTTATTAAAGCCAGAAATATAAATTCTTAACTCTAAAAACACAAAAATTCAAGTTCAAAGGCTTTAGAAAGAATCCCTTAAAGGGTTAGCACTACATTTTTGTTAGGCTGGTACTTGGAACAATTTTGATATCATTTTGAAATGAAATTTTTGGACTGGAACCCGGATTCTTTGTCCGCCAGAACTGAAGAATGAATCCACGGACAGAAAGTGGTATAGCAAAGGTGGAGATTTATTGAAGAACAAGTACAGACTCCCACATGGGGAGGGGGAAAGGATCCCACCAACTTTCTGTTTTTATGGTTTATAAAGGCTTCAAGTCTCTGTGTCCTGATATCCCCTTTGATTGGTCACTATAGCAACTCCTGAACTCAAAGGTCAAACACCACATGGGACATGTGATGCTCTCCTCCCTCATTGTCCTCTTCTTTCTTCTTATTTTGGGCTTTCTTTCTTCTTATTTTGTAAATATAGACTTTTTGGGCTATTTCCAGTTCCCTTGTCTTATGTAAATACAACAGTGGCTGCTCCCTGCACCTGGCTTCCTTGTGTTATGGAGATGTACCTTCTCCCAATCTGTAGCCCTGTGTTTTTCCATGGACCCCAATTCTAAAAATTCCCTAAGCCTGCCTATATTCCCCTAAAATTCCTGTTTCAATTTCACCTCTGACCCATTGCCGTGATAAACTGACAGGCAGTAGCACATGAAATTGTAGAGAGATGAGAGTCTCATATTTGTATTTGTGTAAATGTAGCAAATAGCACCAGGTTTCCCATTTAACAAACTGCCCTTTCTTTTACAATTCTTTGGAGCAATAAGCCTTTACCTTTTCATTATCCCCAATCAGAGAAGAGCCACTCAGGTGCCTTTGTCCTAACACACCTTTAAGTATTTGTCAGGAGTTAAAACCCTGGCTGAACTATCCTTTATAAGGATGCAGGTAAAAATGTCTCAGACAGTGCTTACTCTGTTCTTTCACATGTCACATTCACTTGGCTGGTCACAGGTAGGCAGGTAGAAATTGATTAAACATTTTGCAACCATGATTTTATCCACAAGTAGGTTAAAATTATTAGTAAAAGGCATGACGTCAGAACCTGAACCAGCAGTCTGCCCCAAGGTGGCTGTTCAGGTATGAAGCTGTAACAAAAGCCATCCCAGCCGCCTTGTGCCTCCATCCCATCCAGGTACCGTGTTTCCCCATGAGCCAACCACACCAGAAGGTCACCAGTGAAAGGGCGAGGGCTATGCCCTCCATCTTGCCTGTATCCTCCATGTTGGGGCCACGTGCGGCCTTCTTCCCGGAAGCCCAGGCCTCTGCAGGCCACGCCCGGGATTTTAAACTAAGCAATGACAATCAAGGGAAGTGTGCGCCATAGATATGACCACATCCTGTGTAACAGGACCCGGCTTGCGCCTGGCCAATCGGCAGAGCACAGTCCTTTCTCCTCCCCTTACTCCGACCCCCCCCTATATAACTGGTCTCTGGGCGGGGTTGGCTCTCTTGGCCACTTGGCTAGCCGATGTGTCGGTGAGTCTGGTGGATGGAGAGCTCAAGTTAGCTTGAAATACAGATTCTTATGCTTTTGCATCGGATTGGATGGCTCCCTGATGTGGTTTCTTGGGAATCTTGAAATCTGGGCATAACAACCAGGCTCTGGCAGTCCTGGTCAACAGTGGCATCCCATGCCTTAAGTGCCTGCGTGTGGCCTGGTGGCGATCTCTCCAGGAAGACACAAGTGCCACCAAGTTGAACCAGTTGGGGTCTGTGCCGTCTGGAACTAGCCACTCCATCTGGTCCACCATCTTCTCGATGCAGTTTCTCTGCCTTTCAGACCAGGAGTACGGGGTACCCAGCCATGAATGAGCAGCCAGGGAGCACATTGAAAGGAGTTTTGGAGGTAAATAGAAATTTTTAGGGGGAAATAGGCAGGTTTAGAAAAATTTTAGAAATTAAGGGCCCCATGGAAAAAACACAGGGCTACAGAGCTGGGAGAGGGACATTTCCATAACACAAGGGAGCCAGGTGCAGTTATATTTCCATAAGACAAGGGAGCAACAACAGTTACATTTACATAAGATAAGGGAACTGGGAGTAACAAAAGGCCTAGATCTACAAAATAAAGAGAAGGAAGAAAGCCCAGAAGGAATGGGAGAACAATGAGGGAGGAGGGCCTGGCATGTCCCATGTGAGGTTTGACCTTTGCTCTCAGGAGTTGCTATATAGTGACCAAATCAAAAGGGGGGGGGGGGGGCGGGCGTAGCTGGTTTGGCTCAGTGGATAGAGCGTCGACCTGCAGACTGAAAGGTCCCCGGTTCGATTCTGGTCAAGGGCATGTACCTTGGTTGCGGGCACATCCCTAGTAGGGGGTGTGCAGGAGGCAGCTGATAGATGTTTCTAACTTTCTATCCCTCTCTCTTCCTCTCTGTAAAAAATCAATAAAATATATATTTTTAAAAAAAGTGGGGGATGATCATGGCCGATCAGAGGGCATTTCAGGACACAGGGACTTGCAGCCTTTATAAACTGTGGAAGAAGGGACTGGTGGGGGTGGAACTCTTTCCTGTGGGAGTCTGCACTGTGAGATTCTTTCTCCTTCCCCACGTGGGAGTCTGTACTTGTTCTTCAGTAAATGTTCACCTTTTCTATACCATCTTCTGTCCTTGGATTCATTCTTTAACTCCGAGAGACAAAGAATCCAGGGAACCATCCTGCCCAGGGCAATGCCATGTGATCCAGCCCCCAAATCCTGTATCAAGATCACAGGGACATTGGGTGTGGCTGGGCCTCGGGGCAGGCCTCCAGGTGCAGTGCTCCAGGAACTTGGTCAGCAGCCTTAGGGTGCACAACCTCAACTCGTCCTCCATGGCCAGTCTCCTCCTAGAGAGCACCTCAGAGGCCTCCAGATGTGACTCAGATCAGATGCCTCCCCCTGGGTGGTCCTGGATGGCCCGGGAAAGCACACGAGGCTCCCACACGGAGCCCCGCGCCTCTGTGGCCGCTTCTGCGCTGAGCCTTGCACCAAGAGGCAGTTCTTAATGGTGAGCGCACAGCTGTCCTCCCTAGGCTCAGCATGGAGAGAACAGACACAAATGCCTATCTTCCATCTTTCTATAATGCGGATTCATCTGATACTTCATAAGCAGCTCTTTAAGGGTCTGGCTTCCAATTTGAGCAGACATCTAAGGGCTGGCTGTGACCCTCCCGAGAGACTGAGGTACTAGCAGACGTTTCCTCCACCTTATCTGTCTAGCCTGCTCTCACAATAAAACCAAGTGATCCGTATCTCCCTGAAAGGAGTTTGTAACACACAAGCTGGTGCTTCAGCTTTTGCAGGTGATGTGTGAGGAACTGTCACCCAGCTCACCTGCATCTGATAGCAAAGCAGCTTTCATTCATGAGTCGTACAAGATTATAGGGGACAGGGGACGCAGTTCAAAACACGTTGGCTCTCTCCCTGGGCTCCTAAAGGCAAACAGGCCCATCCCTCAGTCTCTCCATGAAAGGGATCTATCTGCATACTTTACAAGTTGCTGCCTGATGGTCTGGCTGCTAATTTAACTGTGACCCTCCTATGAGACTGAAGAGATCAATGGATATTTTCCTCCCTATCTCCACCCAGCTCATTGCAACAATAATAGCAAGTTGCCAGTATGTCCCTGGTGTGAGCTTCACATGTCTGATGCCCCAGCTTTTCCAGTTGCCACAGAAGGAATGGGCCCCAAGCCACCTATCTCAGGTAGTCATCAGGGCTTGCATTCACAAGCTCCACAGAAATACTTGTATTAGCAATAGTACCTCCATATCCATTAATAGTATTTATGTAATGACTAATTTTTTGAATCAAAAGACATAGAGTGCCTAAATGGATAAAACAAAACAAAACCCAGTCATATGCTGCCTACAAGCGACTCACTTCAGCTTTAAAAACACATACATACATGAGAAGGGATGGAAAAAATATTTCATGCAAATGAAAATCCAAAGAAAGCAGGGGTAGCTATACAGCTATACTTATATCAGATAAAATAGACTTCAAGTCAAAGACTATAGTAGGATACAAGGGAAGTCACTATATGATGATAAAGGCATCAATTAATCAAGAGTGTGTAATGTATGTAAACATCTACGCACCTAATATAAGAACATCCTATATAATAAAAGCCTAATATGCAAATTGTCCCCTCCGGCGGTTGTTCGACCTGGAGTTAAACCACCAGGAGACCAAGAGTTTGACCGCTCACTGATGTGCGCTGACCACCAGGGGGCGGCGTGGAACATGGCAGGTGTTGGCATCGCTCACTGCGACCTCTTGCCGGCTACCTGGAGTGGGGTGATGGGGACAGAGGTGCAGTGAGAATGTGAGGTGTCCGCTGAGCTCGCTCTCACCCCCCTGCTACCCTCCCCAGGGATGCCAGGGCTCGCATGCCAGGGAAACCCCAGCTCTCAGGTGCCAGGTGCCCACGAGGAGCCCGCCTTCTGGGTGAGAAGGGTCGCAGCCACCATGAGTGCAGGGGCTGGTCGAGCTCATTGTGGGTTCATGCAAGAGCTGGTCTGCGAGGCCGGCTGGGAGAGAGCATGCTGCCAGCCCGGGGTCCTGTGCGGCCCATGCTGTGCCCTGGCCCGTGGCGTCTGGCCACGCTCACCACATCTCCAAGTGGGGACTCAGATGCTGTGACTCAGGCAGAAGGGGGTAGGCATGGCGGCCTGGGGCCCCAGGTTCTGCCCAGGGCCCAGAGGTCAGCTGAGACCTGCCCTTCCACGACAGATGCTAGCACTTTGACCACTGGCCAGGCCTAGTGCACCGGGCCTCTAGTCTTAATATATAAAACATATATTAACAGAGCCAAAGGGAGATGTAACAGCAATAAAGTTTTTGCAGAGGACTCAATACCCAGTTTCATAACTGGATAGATCTTCCAGAGAGAGAATCAGCAATGATACTTATATTTACACTAGAGGCCCAATGCACGAAATTCGTGCAGGAGTAGGCCTTCCTTCCCCAGGCTGCCGGCACTGGCTTTCCTCCTGCTGCCAGCAGGCACCTGGGACCCGGGCTACCCTTGCAGCCCCAGCTTTGTCCAGAAGGTCATCCTGAAGGATGTCCGGTCTAATTAGCATATTACGCTTTTATTATTATAGATTACACATTATATTGAATGAATCTCCAAGACATATAGTGAAGAATGAAACTAACACTAGCAGAATGTACATTTTCTCAAGTGTATATAAAATATTCTCTAGGATAAATCATATGTTTGGCACAAAAATAAGTAGCAATAACTTTAATAAGATTGAAAACATATCTAACATCTTTTCCAATCACAATGGTATAAAACTAGAAATGAATTACACAGAAAAACAGGAAAATTAATAATTATGTAAAGATTAAACATTAACATTAAATAGCTAATAGTCAAAAAAGAAATCAATAGGTAAATAAAAAATATCTGAGATAATAAAATTGAAAACACAACATGCCAAAATTGGGATAGAATAAAAAAATTCTAAGAAATAAGTTTGCAGCAATATATGCTTACATTAAGAAAAAAATTTCTAATAACTTTATACATCAAGAACCTAGAAAAAGAAGCACAAAGCCGAAAGTTATTAGAAGGAAGGAAATAATAATATCAGAACAAAAACAAATAAAAGACAAAAAAGACAATATAATATTGATAAAAGAGAGCTGTTGTTTGAAAGATAAATAAAATAAATCTTTAGAGGACTCAAATAAAATTATAAATGAAAGAAAAAAAACACATTACAACTGATACCACAGAAATACAAAGAATCAAAAGACTTGATGAGCAATTATACACCAACAAATTGGGCAACGTAGAGAAAATGGATAAATTCTTAGAAACACACAACCTACATAAATGAATCATGAATAAATAGAAAATCTGAAAAGAACAATAAGAAGAAATAAGATGGGATTACTAAAAAAAGATAATACTGGACCAGATGATTTCAGAGGTGAATTGTACCAAACATTTAAAGAATTTATGCCAATACTCAAAGTCTTCCAAAAAAGTATAAGAGGAGAAAACAACCTTCATTCATGATAAAAAATCTCAACAATCTGTATATAGAGGTAGCATATGTCAACATAAAAAACCTAAAATATGACAGGCCCACAGCTAACATCACACTCAACAGTGAAAAGCCGATTTTTTTTTCTCTAAGTTCAAGAACAAGATAAGGATGCCCAATTTTATTTAACACAGTAATGGAAGTCCTAACCAGAGAAATTAAGAAAGAAAAATAAATAAATAAAAGCATCCAAATCAGAGGAGAAGCAGCAAAATTGTCTCTACTTATAGGTGACATTATATTATACAAGAGGCCCGGTGCACGAAATTTGTGCACTTGGTGGGGGGGGGGGGGGGGAGGGCGCGGTGGTGTCCCTCAGCCTGACCTGCCCCCTCTCACAGTCTGGGAGCCCTCAGGGGATGTCCGACCACATTGGAGGCTGGAGAGGCTCCCGCCACCGCCACTACTCTTGCCAGCCATGAGCCTGGCTTTTGGCTGAGAGGCGCTCCTCCTGTGGGAGCACACTGACCACCAGGGGGCAGCTCCTGTGTTGAGCGTCTGCCCCCTGGTGGTCAGTGCATGTCATAGCAACTGGTTGTTCTGCTGTTGGGATGAAACTGGCTCTCCGATATCCCCCAAGGGGTCCCAGATTGTGAGAGGGTGCAGGCCAGGCCAAGGGACCACTCTGGTACACGGTCAGGGCTGGGGAGGGATACAGGAGCTTGGCTAGCCGGGAAGGGACCACAGGAGGGCTCCAGGGTGTGTCCCGCTGATCTCGCTCAGTCCCAATAGGCCAGACCCCAGAAGCAAGCTAACCTACCAGTTGGAGCATCTGCCCCCTGGTGGTCAGTGCATATTATAGCGAGCAGTTGAGCAGCCTTAGCATATCATTAGCATATTATGCTTTGAATGGTTGAATGGCTGACCTGACAACCGGACACTTAGCTTATTAGGCTTTTATTATATAGGATAGAGAAAACCCTAAAGTCCACCAAAAGACTATTAGAATTAATAAACAAAATCAGTAAGTTGTAGGTTTCAAAATCAATATAAAAATCAGTTATGTTTTATACATTGACAACAAGCTATTAGAGAGAGAAATTAAGAACAATCGCAAACAATAGCATCAAAAATAATAAAATGCTAGGAATAATTTTAATGAAGGAGGTGAAAGATCTGTACACTGAAAATTATAAGAAATTGAGGAATAAAATTAAATTGAAAAAGACATAAGCAAATAAAAAGATATTAAAAGAAAATGTTATATATGTGCTCAATGGAATGTTACTTGGCCATAAAAATGAAATACTGCTTTTGATGACAACATGAATGGATCTTGAGAGTATTATCTAAGTGAAATAAGTCAGATGGAAGAGGACAATAAAATTATGGTTTCAAAAAAAAAATTATGGTTTCACTCACAACAAAATGTAACAAATGAACTAACAAAACCAAAACCAAACCAAACGTATAGATACAGAAAACATGATGGTGGGTGCCAGGGAGTAAAGAGGATGAGGGGAGCATGAATTGGTTAAAGGGGATTAAATATATGGTAAAGGAAGAAAACGAGACTTTTGGTTGTGAATACACAATAGAGTCTACAGATATCAAGTTATACAGTTGTATAAACAAAATGTATATAATGTTATGAACCAATGTTACTTCAATCAATTTAATTTTAAAGATGAAAGATACTTGGTGCCCATGTATTTGAAGAATTAATATTGTTAACATGTCCATACTACCCGAAGCAATCTACAGATCGAGTGCAATCCTTTTTCACATCCCAATGTCATTTTTTTCAGAGAAATAGAACAATGCTAAAATTTAAGTTGAAACAACCAAAAACACGAAAGGCCCTGAATAGTCAAAGCAATCTTGAGAAAGAAAAAAATGCTAGAGGCATCATACTTCTGGATTTCAAACTTTAGTAATCAACACATTAAAATATTGGCAGTAAAGCAGATACATATTACAATAGAACAGAATAGAAAGCACAGAGGAAAAACCTATGCACACTAAGTGGGACAAAAGTAGGTTTACAGTTGTGAGTATGCAACACATGAGTTTATTCTTGTATTAATATTTATTAATTATTGTATTATTTTCCATACAAACAATAGTAAATCTAATTTTGACCCACTCTGTATTTGGTCAACAGATTTTATTTCTTTTTTAAAAATGTATTTTTATTGATTTCAGAGAGGAAAGGAGAGGGAGAGATAAAAACATCAATGATGAGAATAATTGATCGGCTGCCTCTTGCACACCCACTTCTGGGGATTGAGCCTGCAACCTGGGCATGTGCTCTGATGGGGAATCAAACTGTGACCACCTGAGGTTGATGCTCAGCCACTGAGACACACCAGCCTGGCTCACTGAGGATTTATATGTTTATGTTCATCAGGAATATTGGCCTGTAATTTTCTTTACTGTGGTGTCCTTTTCTGATTTTGCCATAATTTAGGGTAATAAATGCTGGACTCATAAAATGAGTTTGGAATTATTCTTTCTTCTTCTTCTTTTTTTAAAGAAGAGTTTAAGGATTGGTATTAGTGATTATTTAAATGTTTGGTTGACTTAACTAGTGAAGCCATATGGTCTTAGACTTTTGTTGGGAGGTTTTTGATTCCTGATTCAATTTCTCTAGTACTAATCAGTCTATTCAGATTTTCTATTTCTTTGAAAAACTAGTAATTTTCCATGTCTTCTAGGTTATCCAATTTGTTGGGACATAATTTGTTCATAGTAGTCTTTTGTGATCCTTTGTATTTCTGTGGTATCACTTTGATTTTTGAGTTCTCTGAGTCTAAATATTGGTCAATTTTAGCTTTTCAAAAACACAGCTCTTATTTCATTGACCTTTTCTATTGTTTTTTTTTTTAGTCTCTATTTTTAATTTTTATTTTGATTTCTTTCTTGATCCATTGGTTGTTTGGTACATGATCTTTAATCTCCACATAGTTGTGAATTTTCCAGTTTTCTTGTAGTTGATTTCTAGTTTCATACTATTGGAAAAGATGTTATTAAGACTGCCAGCTGTCAGAGGGGAAAAGGTTTGGGGGCAGGGGAGGGCTCTGGATGGAAAAGTTGAAGGGATTAAGAAAAACAAAAAACACCTCATAGACACAGAAAACAGTATGGTGGTTACCAGAGGGAAAAGGGGGTGGGGGAGAGAAAAACTAAAATAAATGAATAAGTAAAGGTTTATTAAGACACATTTTGTGGTGTAGCATGATCTGTCCTGTAGAATTTTTCATGTGTGCTTGAGAAGAATGTGTATTATGCTCTTTTGGATGGAATGTGCTGTATATGTTAAGTCCACCTGGTCTAACAAGTTGTTGAAGGCCACTGTTTACAGTAGCACTGACTGAGAACACTGTTAAGTCATGAACATTAACTGGAGAACAGTCTGTTTGGAAAGTACACTCCATGGGGCTCCTGCCTCTGTTCGTGGCCTACTGTGCAATCTTGGCCAAATCATAACCCTTCCTGGCCTGGGCTGACCCATCTGTTAAAATTGCAGGATTTCCCTTTTTTAAAAAAATTACATAAATTAGAGCTAGTTTACAAGCTTAGGTTACCTGTGACAGATGGCATATTTAAGGAATTATTTTTTTTAAATATATTTTTTTATTACCCTTTCCAAGGAGACCTGCGACAGGAGTTTGTACACTGCACACTCAACGACAAGCATGCAGAGCGGCCCTGTTTTGCTGCCACCACAGCTGTGAAGAGGAAAGTCTGGTGTAGGAAGTCAATTTTGTTTCTGAAGCTCTATATGGAACAAATGTTAGGCCAGCTTTTCAAAACTCTGAGGTAAGGTAAACAAAACAGGAAATTGTATGAGCCTCATCAAGACTCCATTGGTGTATCTGAGCTCCAAAGGGCCACTCATAAATGAGTTGCTTGAATTACCAAGAACAAGCCCTTCTCATCTTCCAAATGCTTTATTTACTGTGCTTATATCCCAGACCTGGAGCCCTTCTTTCTGACCTCCAAAGGCATAAATAAATGGCAAATCAGGGCAACAGGCAGAACAAAAGAGAGCTCCCATGTTCATGTCCCTGCACTAAACCAGACTTGGCCTATCTCCCAATAGGTCCCAGATCTTCACCTATTTATCTGCTGACATGGTCACAAGACAATCCTTGATTTGACTGCTGAGATCAAGACCAGAGATTTCATCGTGTGCATTAAGTGTAAAAATTGGCTCATCTGAACGTGCATCCAAATGATATACAAAGCAGTCATCTGTACTGGCCAAAAAATGACAAGGTGAAAAGTGATTCCCCGTCACTCTCTCAATCTGCCCCCTGAATCGCCACATTCGAAGGCTTTCATCTGGACTTTGGCAATCATACAAAGCCACTGACTTATCAGATGACCCAGAAATCAGAGTCTATGCTTCAAATGGATGAAACTGTAGAGTCTGAACCTTGTCTGTGTGCACAGCAAGGCCAGCTGCTGGTTTCCCCAAGGACACATCCCACAGAATCACAGTGCTGTCAACTGATGTAATTGCCAGCACCTTTCTGATCAGCTGATTCCATGAATCGTCCAGGACAGCAACAGTTTACCCTTCTGCTGAGGAACTTCAAAAAAAGAAAAAAAAAAAAATGGGCAAAGGACCTGAATAAACATCATTCTAATGAAGACATACAAATGGCCAACAACCATATGAAAATAAGGTGCTCAACGTTGCTAATCATCACTAATTATAAAACCACAGTGAGATTCCCCTCACAGCTGATAAAATATCTATTATCAAATGGACGAGAGCTAACAAATACTGGTGAGGATGTGGAGCAGAGGGAAGCCTTGTGCACTGTGGATGGTAATGTGAACTGATCTGCAATATGAAGTTTCCTCAAAAAATTAAAAATAGAACTATGCACTTATGACTCAGTAATCCTACTTCTGGGAAAGATCCAAATGAAACAAAACCATTAAATGCAAGAGATTTTTGTATGCTCATATTCATCACATCATAATTTACAATAGCCAAGGTATGGAAACATCCTATGTTTCTGTTGATGAGTAAATGGATAAAAAATGAATGCATGTATAAATACATACATATATATGAAATGAATTTCATATATAAAATGAATACATATATAATATATACAAAAAATGAAATATTTTTCAGTCATGAGAAAGAAGAAAATCCTGCCATTTTTAACAACATGGATGAAACTGGAGGGCTTTACGTTAAGTGAAGTAAATCAGAGAGGGAAATAGAAATAACTGCATGGTATCACTTATAAGTGAAGAAAAAATTGACTCTTGATAATAGAAACAGAATAGAAAAGTGGTTGTGAGGGGTTTGGCTTGGGAGGAATAGGGAGAGATTGGTAAAAGGTACAACTTTCAGTTATAACAAGATGAATGAGTTTTGAGGATCTAATGTTTAACATGGTGACTGTAGATGATAACATTATTGTATAATTGAAATTTGCTAAGAGAGTATAAGTTAAATATCTCTCACACAGAGAAAAGGTAAACATGTGAGGTGATGGATGTGTTAATTAACCCTGTGGGGGGAATCCTTTCACACTGTATATATATTTTGAATCTTTACAGTGTACATTTTAAATATCTTACAATTTTATTCAACAATGTACCTCAATAAAGCTGAAAAATTGTGTTAATGAATCTTCTAAAAGGCCTTATCATATTTTTCCATTTCTTCTTCTTGAAAAATTTTTACTCTGCTGATTGAATATCATGAACAGCTTTTCCAGAATCCCTCCCTATTCATTCATTATCATACTGCTCTTAGATGTAAATTATAAATATAGTTGATATGCAAAGTATGCATTCAGAGTTTGCATTTATTTCTTTAGTGTAATGTTGCCAGGAAGAATAAAGTGGTTTTTTTTTATTCTGTTACCAGATACTGCAGGCAACTTTATTTTGATTCAATAGAAAATGTGAATTAAAGAGTTTTCTTGCTGCCAGCTTACAGAGCACACTATAGTGTATATGGATAATGAATTATAATGTACATCTGAAACTTACACAGTTTTATTAACAAATGTTACCTCAATTTAAAAACAAAGGCTATGAAGAATTTTGTTACTCTATTAGTAATCTGTAATACTTCAAGCATGGAATTCTTCAAGTTAAAACACTTTGGGAAATGTCTTTTTGATAATTATAATAATCACTCTACCAGTCAATGTACTATTAGTGTTCCCTCACTCTGTTATGTTATACTAGCATATAAATCTGATCTTGTTAACCTCCTACACAATATTTTTTCATGAACCCTCTCCCCCTCAGTCCCACCTCCCCGCCATGATGGGGCAATCTCTAAATTGATTACCTGAGAGGCACTGCCCTTCATGATCTGGCTGCTCCCCCTTTAGTACTTTATGCCCTTCCTCCTACTCTTTTTACTTTGAATTTCAACAATACTCAACTACCTGCCAGGTTTGTCCGTACATTGGTACATATTGTCTAAATGACACACTTCTATTTACCAGTTTAGGTGATCTTAAATACTTCCCTGAACTCAACATTGCCCCTCTCTTACTTCCTTCTCTTCTCTTCCCTCAGTACTTTGCAAAATATGTCTGAACTAGCAAATGCCTATTTGTTCACAGAATACATATGCATTGAGTGCCCCCTAATGCGACAGGTATCTGCATGTGTGAAGGTCTTTTCTTGCCACCAGCCCCTCAGGAACTCCAGAAGAGTTCAGTTGAGAAAAGAGTTCTCAACTCTGTCCGGAACCTGGATGCTTCATGTCTCATCTCCACTCCTTGTCTTCCAGTATTATATTGATGTTCTGTTCTGTTCTCTCCTGAGACTTTTCAACTCTGTTCCATTTAGTCCAAGCTTGAGCTTTGGATTCTTTCTAATTTCCCTCTTTGGAAATTAAAAACTCACCCAGTAACATATAATCTAGATTCTTGAATCCCAGCCTAGAAAAAGCACTAAAGGCTTCAAAAACAAAAAAAAGAAAGAAAAAATGGCAGAGTCTTCTATAGGCCATGTTTTTGGACATTATTTTCTTTCTGTAATCCATTTTGAAGGGAGGAATTATGTTTATGCCTGGCATAAAAAATACTGTACATCAAGCATGTCAAACTCATGACCCACAGTGAATACTTTTTTAAAAAAATGTATATTTTATTGATTATTTTACAGAGAGGAAGGGAGAGGGATAGAGAGTTAGAAACATCGATGAGAGAGAAACATTGATCAGCTGCCACCTGCACACTCCCTACTGGGGATGTGCCCGCAACCAAGGTATATGCCCTTGACCGGAATCGAACCTGGGACTCTTGAGTCCGCAGGCCGACACTCTACCCACTGAGCCAAACTGGTTAGGGCATCACAGTGAATACTTTTGTGGCCCAGCCAAGATAACGGTATGTAAGAAACTTTTTAATAAAAATTTTGTAACTTAATTTTTACAATATCCTGTTATATATAATTATTAATAACGAACTACAACATCTGCTAATGGCTGATTACTATAATCGTGTTGCATTCATTTCCCTTATGCACCTTACACGCAGGTGCACCATTTCTCCCCACTAATACTAGCAGCGAATATTTTAGCAGCCAATTGCCACACCGTTAGTCTTGGACTGACTTGTTTGGTGTGCACAATAGGAAATACATCGCTTTCGGAGAAGAGGAAAAATAGGTTTACTTGTGTTACGCTTATTAATTTGTGCAGTTATCAGTGTCTGGTAAGTTAATGTTCAAGAAAAAATTAATTTTTATTAAAATGTTCTATTATTTTTTGTTAACACTCACTCATTTATTTCAGCCCTTTGTATTCAGCATGTCTCTATTGAAATAAACCTACGTTTCTATGAAAATTGAAGCTTTTGTTTTTTTGTGGCCCACATCAACTTAAACCTTCTTTATGCGGCCCACGTTACCCTTTGAGTTTGACATGCTTGCTGTACATATGTAAACCTAATTAAATGTGTGAATAAATAATTTGTTATTGCTACCTTGTTCACTACAGGGTGGTTTTTGACAATGATATTCAACTCAATTTTCCCTCAAGTAGTTACGGTCTAGCAGAGTGCTTTTTAAATTGTACTCTGAGGAGTCCTCAGGGGGTGATGGAAGTATGCTGGGGGCAGTGGATGAAAGACAAGAAGGGCCAAGCAGGCAGGGCTCCAGGCTGCACAGAAAAGTCCCTAGTGTGCATTTTCTGCAATTGGACTGCTTCCAAATGTTTCAGCTGAATAAATGTTTCCAAGACTCCAAAATTTAAAAAAGAAAAACCCACATACACCAAAACCACTGACTCAAAGCTAGACAAGGGAGTGGCACCGGGTAACTTCCCATAGCACTTAGACCTGTTTCAATTGTACTTGAATACACTTCCTAAAACTTTTCTAAGTATGATACAACATTTTCCAACAAGACAAAGCATTACAGGCTTGGCAAAGTTGCTTCTACATCTTTAATGATGACAGACTTCCCACGGGCAAATTTGCATAACAAAAAGATTTATTTACCAGGCATCCCTTCACAGAGGAAATTCAATGATTTAATAATTCCATACCACTTTAACTCCTTGGCACCTAGAACTTGAAGTGTCCCCTGCCAGGAAGACAATTGCCAACAACAATGGACACCTTGGAAAGTGCTAATGCGAAAGGATTAGTAAGCTAGTGCAGACAAAATGAATTATGCTTAGCACTTACAGGTTTTCTGCGGGCAGTAGTAGGATAAATGAGGTATTATTAGTACTGTACATTTTGTGCCAGAGGCAATATCTAGCACTCCAGTGCTTTATACTTCTTGATTTGCCAGCCTCCACAGTAAGTTCTTCCAAGCTGATGCTGACAGAGCAAAGTAACACACTGAGAGAAAATCCTTTAAGTTCCTGTGTTCCTTGAAATAAAGAAAGATAAAAAAGAATCAAATAGAAATATACTTTGGATTAATTTTTTTACATAACTCTTATGGCTAATAATCACACCAAAAAATCAAAGGAAGTGGTTAGTCTGTCAAAAAGAACTTACGTATTTCAAAGGTACTTTTGATTTTACTTTATTCTTTTTTGCTTCTCATCACTGATAATTCACATATTGGAAACAAAGGGGGGGCCTCTCGGGATTTAAGGGAGTGATTTCACTTATGGTGTCAATATCTATAGCAGAGACAGTTTGCAGTTTTATGATCCTAAAGGAAAAGCAGCAAAATGTCATCTCTGCTCCTTCTAAATAGATGGCGTATTGACAGAAATGAACATGATTTGCCAACATTAGCACAGGAAGAATGTCCCCCTTCAGATCTCAGTACAGACAAGGAGCTTTAGAATGAGAACATCACATGTTTATGGCAGTTATGCTTTGATCCACTGAGACCTAAATTGATATGTCATACACTTTGCCTTTATTTATTTATTTTTTAAAGTATATTTTATTGATTTTTTACAGAGAGGAAGGGAGAGAGATAGAGAGTTAGAAACATCGATGAGAGAGAAATATCGATCAGCTGCCTCCTGCACATCTCCCACTGGGGATGTGCCCGCAACGCAGGTACATGCCCTTGACTGGAATCGAACCTGGGACCCTTCAGTCCACAGTCTGACGCTCTATCCACTGAGCCAAACCAGTTTTGGTACTTTGCCTTTATTAACGCATGTTATCACTCAGCTTCTTGTCCGGAAGTCACACCATCCTCCACTTTTTAAACTAGGCACAGTAGACTAGACAAGCATTTCATTAGTTTGAGAAATGTATTTGCCAGTAAATGTTTTTGTTGTTGTTGAAATATCGTCACCTGAGGATATTTTTTTATTGATTTTTAGAGAGAGTGGAAGGGAGGGAGAGAGAGAGAAACATTGATGTGAGAGAGACACATCGATTGGTTGCCTTCTGCATGCACCTTGGCCAGGGCCAGGGATAGAGCCTGCAACCTAGGTAAGTGCCCTTGACTGGAATTAAACCCGGGACCCTTCAGTCTGCAGGCCAACGCTCTATTGACTGAGTCAAACAAGCTAGGGTAGTAAATGTTTTTTATGCAAGAAAATAGACACCCCAAATATTTGAACATTAGACTATTGTAAACAGTACAAAGTATTTAAAAATTACCTCTGTCTTCAGGAGTACAGCATCTGCTACATCATCATTTTTAAAGTTGTGGCAGCAAATAATAAAATATTAAAGAATCAAGGTCTCACTTTCCCTTGGTATCTCTCAAGGTGTGATGTAAGCCTGCATGCAAAATAAAGGAAGTCATTGCTATTGGTCACTTGCAACAATAAAGGAATTTATTTATTTTTGCATCTATTTAGTTATTCACTCAGTACATAAACGGTCTACTAAGGGATAGCTAACTGTATTAGGTACTAAAGGCCCAAACAAACAAATCACGGTTTCTGCCTTTGAGAGGATGACAGTATTATGGGATAGATGCATGGAAAATAACATGAGTAACAAAATGATCACAGAAGCTAGGTCAGACGTGAACACTGGGTGCTATGGCCGCGGAAGCTAGAAGATAATCTGGTGAGTTCTTCAGTGATTTCCGTGCCCTAATGTTTCCAGTAGAATTTGAGAAGACTTGTGTTACCTTCATGATCCCCTGCTAGAATTCAGAGCCCACCCTGCATCTGACAATTCTTCAGCCACAAACCTTTTGTCCAAGATGCTTCATTCTGGCTGCCAACTGCCTGGAGAAACTGCATACTTGGGAAATTTATCTATTCAGTTTCCTTTATATTGAAGAGAATTTAAAGATTTCTTTAAAGTCACACCCTCTTTGTTACAGTTTTACAGAGTTTTCCTCACTTCTCCTTGTGTAGATACAATTTCTGTTTCCGCCGTCAAAATTGTAGTCCTCATGTAAACTGACGCTTGCAGCTCTACCACTTGCCTGTATTCTTCACACTCCTGATTCACGTGTCCGCTCATTAGAATGAAAAGGTGCACCAGTCCTGCACAAAATCAGAGCCTTCTTCTAAAGCAAGGACATGTCAGCATCAGAAGTTAGCTGTATTTCAAGAACCAATGATTTCCAGCTCCGATTTTAAGATATTGTAACAATAATAACCATTCTTGAAATATACTGTAGGGTAATTGTCATGCTAGTAGAACACTGTTATCAGAGACAAAACTTGCTAGAAAAATGTTTTGAGTTTTAATCACTTCACTTTGAAAGCATTCAAATGTTTTAAAAAAGCAAGTTTTGTCTCTTAGAAACTTTTCTCTCTTACTGTGAATTTGACTGTTTCAATCCCAGGAAATGCCAGCTCTCCCTTGGAGAGCATTAGTCATCACTTTCTTATTATCAAGCATCCTAGAACACAATCCCATACTGATTTGCTTCCTCTATATCTCATTTTACAATTTCTCCTCCTCACTATGCATTAGTGCATAGCAAGTTCCATAATGTGCTTTCTGCCTGCTCCTGTGGCTATCTCTTGCATATAGCAATTTAGAATTTCACATCAGGCCCAAACCACCATATCCCTCTTTGCAATAAGTTATTCAGGTAGACAAGAAAGCAAGTAGTATGGAGTTATATTTATGCTCCATTGAAAAGAGAGTGAAAGAAAGAAAAAAAGATGTGTTTTGGTTTAGTACCATCTAAATTGATAGTCATCAATCAATCATCAATTGCTCTTTAAGTCCATTTATTCATTAAAATAAATCATGAAAAAATGGAACAGATGTGAATCTCAGAGGTGGGGGAAGAGATTAACCAAATAGCTTATATGCATATATGTATTGCCCATGGACACAGACAATAGGTTGGTGAAGGCCTGGTGCAGGGCCAGAACCAGGAGGATGGGGAACAAGGGGAACAAAGGGGGTGGGTGGACATCTATAATATTCTCAACAATAAAGATAAAAAACCCCACCACTTTGGAGTAGCTACTATATGTCCATTACTGTGTAAGGAGCTGAATATATAGCAATGGATGTGAGGGATGTGATCCTTGGCTTCAGGGACCTTGCTATTTACTGGTGAGGGCGGCAATTGGGGGCCACAAGCCAGCAGGGGGGGCAGTTGGGGGGTAACCAGGCCAGCAGAGGGGGGCAATTGGAGGTGACCAGGCCAGCAGGGGATGGCAGTTGGGGGTGACCAGGCCAGCGGGGGGGGGGGGGGGGGGTAGTAAAAGGCAACCAGGCTGGCAGTGGGGGGGGAGGGCAGTTAGGGACGACCAGGCTGGTGGGATGGTGCAGTTGGGGGCAACCAGGCAGGCAGGCAGGTGAGCGATTAGGAGACAATGGTACAGGATTGTGAGAGGGATTTCCAACTGCTGGTTTATGCCCGATCCCCAGGATCAAGCCTAAAAAGGCAGTTGGATATCTCCCAAGGGGTTCCAGACTGCACTGGACGTCTAGTAAGAAAATAGAATTTCAAGTGGAAGGAATTTGAGTTATTTCTGAAAAGGGTTATAAAAGAAGGCTATAGACTTTCTATTCTTATATAGAGATAACAATACATTTTCAACTCCTTCTCTCAAAGGCTATCCTAATTACTCTTAAAATAATAAATTAATTTTAACAAAATTCTTATGATTTTAGAGTTCAAAGTATTATCATCATTTCATACTGTTTGCATCAAATAACAAATAAGAAAGAAATGTGAATACCTCAACTGAGCTCTATTTCAACTTAGGAAAGGAGAATTTATGAACACCAATGTGTAAGCTACCTTTAAATTTTTGAGTTGCCATCCAACTCAAAACAGCAAACAATAATTGAGCCACTATTATGCATTCAGGCCCCTGCCTGGGTCTGCAGAAATAATCAGTTGAATTGCCTCTATCTTATCTAAATAGAAGCACAGACTTATAAATCAACCACCTCTTCATCCCTCATCAAACTATTCCTTTTCTTCATTTTTATAATTCATATGCAGCTACTCTTTTAGTGTTTATTTTTTAATTGCAGTTTATTTTCCATATTATTCTGTATTAGTTGGGTGCTTAAAATATTGGGGATACCACCCTGTAAAGTACATGATTGTCTAACCACTATGCATTTATCTGAAATTAATATCCTATCTAATAAAGATAAAATATGCTAATTGACCCTCACACCATCACAAAGATGGTGGTGCCCACAGTCAATAAGGAAGAAATATACTAATTTATTGCCCCGCCCTCAAAGATGGCAGCACCCATAGCCACAAGATAGCGGCGCCCAGTCCCCTCATCCCCACCACATGCCTGCCTCTGGAGTCCCCCAGTCCCCTCAGCCCCCCAGCCACCCAGGGCCACTCTAGGCTCAGGTAACCAGGGCCGGCCAAGGCTTGCACTGCTGGCAGTGTCAGCAGCAGAGGTGTGATGGGGGTGTCGCCTTCCCCTGATTGCTGGGTCACCTCCAGCCCCTGAGAGCTCCCGGACTGTGAGAGGGGGCAGCCTGGGCTGAGGGACCCTCCCAACTCCAGTGCATGAATTTTCATGCACCGGGCCTCTAGTAGAATAATATTGACTAATGAGTGTGCTGTTACTCTTTTAGACTGATTAGAAATTTCAACATTTCATAGAGAAAGACATAGACTGATGAACAGGGACAGATCCATAGATAGAGAAACAGCGATCAGACTGTCAATCCCCAGAGGGAAAGTAGGGGAGGGAGGGGGTAAGGGGAAGAGATCAACCAAAGGACTTGTATGCATGCATATAAGCCAAACCAATGGACATGGACAACAGGGGAATGAGAGCATGAGTGGGGGGTAGAAGGGGGGGTTAATGGGGGGGATAAGGACACATTTGTAATACCTTAACCAATAAAGAATTTTTTTAAAAAAGAAATTTCAACATTTCATATTTCTTCATTACATTATATGTTTAAAAATTTAAGAATAAATTTGTATTCTGCCTCATAGTCTAAACCAGTTAAATATAAGGATCATGTCCAGGACTATTATGCATGCAATGTTTGTAAATTTACTTTTTTGAAAAACATTTTTTGGTAAAATACTTATTTACCTTTAGGCATTGAAATATTACACAATGTTTGTATTATTTATTAATATTTATTTGAAATATTACAATAATTTGATGATACAGGAGCTGTTATACCCACTTCACAGATGAGAAAACCTGAAGCTCAGAGTAGTCAGAGAGCTGAAGTCTTTTCACAATATTAATCCACCTGAAGGTGCCATAAAACCTTCTTACCCCTCTAAATACCCTTTTATACCATAATTCAATCTTTTGTAATTCCCTTTTTTCCCCTGCACATCATTCCTGATTATCTCTCAGGCTTCAGGAACAGAAACTGTGAGTTGGTTTTGCCAACTATCCCATAGAAACTCTGTTAAGATTATTATTAGATTGTTTCAAGTAAAAGCTGTCACTATAACATTTTATTGATGCTGCCTTTTGCCTACTTTGATCTCTTGAAATAGTTTTTCTTTATTGCAAAAATTATGAAAAAAATGTTCTTTAAGCTTATATATTTTCATAGGGAATTGAAAGGTATGATTGCTACTATTCATTTCACCAAATAAGTAATTGTTTTATTTTTAAAAAAATGATTTGGGGATCTAAACTGAGTATTTTCAAAATGTTACTAATTTTGCCTCTCTCCCTTCTGCTCAAATAAAATAAAATAAAAGACTAAGAGAAAGAAGCAAAGTAAAAGCTGCACCTTTGATTCTGAAAGGATCACACAAATGCAACTCTCAAAGCTGGTGTTTCTGTCTCCACATGACATTGCTAACTTTCTGAAACAATGTGGCTGTGAACTTTGAATACAGAGGGTTGGGTAACAGGTAGCAAATTATGAACATACTAGAGGCCCAGTGCGTGGCTTCATGCACCGGTGGGGTCCCTCAGTGTGGTCTGCGGGGATTGGGCCAAAACTGGCAGTCCAACACTGCCTACTGCTCCTGCCTGCTGTTCCTGCTCATCTCGGCCCCACTGTGCCTGCCACCGCCGCCACTCAGTAGGCTCACTGTGGTCTCCGGGCTGTGGTAGCCAGCCACGAGCCCTGCATCTGGCGCCCGTCCTGTATTGAGAGTCTGTCTCCTGCTGGTTAGTGCGCATCATAGCGACCGGTTGACCAGTCAAATGGTTGACCAGTCATTTAGGCTTTTATATGTATAGATGTGTCCTTCTGGACTCAACCTGAAAGCACAATTCAAACAATGAAGCATTATAGGAGTTCAAATGCAGAAAGCAACTTTTGATTCATTTAACACAATTTTCTCATTTCATAGATGCTGAAATTAGACACAGATAAACAAAATTATTTACTCAGGTCTTTATTTGCCAAAATACACGCCATACACAGATTTGCATAGATACTGATGCTTCTTGCATCTAATATCAATGTACATTCTATGCTGAAGTTTAGCTAAAGAATGAAGTTGGGCCTTAGCTGGTTTGGCTCAATGGATAGACTATTGGCCTATGGACTGAAAGGTCCCAGGTTTGATTCTGGTCAAAGGCACATATCTAAGTTGCAGGCTAGATCCCTGGCCCTGGTCAGGGTTTGTGTGAGAGGCAACCAATTGATATGTCTCTTTCCCATCAATGTTTCTCTGTGTGTCTCTCCTTCTCCCTTCCACTCTCTCTAAAAATCAATGGAAAAATATTCTTGGGTGAGGATTAAAAAGAATAGAGTTAGGAAATGAAATATTTTAAATTGTTCTTTAGAATTGTTCTTTAAAATCAATACACAGCATTTGTTGAGTGTGTACTATATCTAACTTTGTCAATTATATCAAGAAATTGCCAGCTATAGTAGTTCATGAAGTACATTACTTGCCATAACATTCTTAACTCAGGTGTTTAGAGTCAGCTTGGTTTCCTTCGTTTTTGCTGTCCAACTGCGATAAAAGGTATTATTGAAAACATTATATATCAAAGGTCATATTATGTCAAAACCATGAATTTCATTTCAGTTTCCAAAGGGGTTTTGTGTGGGTGTTTCACATTCATTAATTGCATTTGAGCCATGTTTTTAAAACTATTTTAGCCTTACCTGAGTGTCTTTCACATAGGTTCCCCAAGGACACTACAAATGAGCAGCAGTCACTTTCAAGTTTCAAAACAGATCTGCTAGACTGTCTAATGTGGTTTAAAGGTCCTCTAATCAAGATGATACAGAATTCATTGGACTTCTGAGTGGGCGATCACAGCATCCTTGGAGGTGGGTGTAATAAAGGAAAGAGGAAATAGGTCTTAGGGGAATGAGTTGCCAAAAACAGACTGTTTCTGTTCATGGAGTTTTAGCATTTCAGAAGTGGTAGGAAAATTTGCTGTCACTTACTTTACTTTATTTCCCTCTACATGTGAAGAAATTGATGCCAGGAGAGGGCAAGGGACATATTCCCCAGCACGCATCTAGGTAGAATAGAAGCAGGAATTAGAATCTAAGTATTCTGATTTTAATAATTATGGCTATATAAACATTGAATGCGCTTCTTTGTGAGACAATCTGTTATAATATATATCATCAGTTCATTTGTGATTATATCGAGTATAATTGCTTTTCTGAAAAGTGATACTCATCCCAAAATTAAACTAAACACAATTTACAGGAGAAATCTTTCATATATGAAGACGTTAACATCCATTCGTTTTTTCTTAACTGTTCCCTCCCTTTATATCCTGACCTATCTTACATATTTGAAGTTCACTTTATCATTTTGATTTGACTTAAACAAAGTGCAATGAAACCATTACCTCCCTTTCCCCTCCTCCTTTAAAACTGGGTTTTTCATTTAGATAGGAAAAAAACCCATTCATTTTAATTCACACTGATTCTAAACTCAAATAAAAACCTTAAGTCATTGAAGCACAAAATCTTTGGATTGAATGGGGCATTAACCATCATCTCATTGAATTACCCATTTATGCTTGAGTGTTCTCTACAATTTCCCCCTTGAAGTGGCTGCCCTTGCCTACATTTGAACAGTTCCAATGACAGGCTACATATTACCTCCCGAGAGAGCTTGCTTCATGTTCAAATAGTCCTAGCTGTTATTTCTTCCTTATATTGTGCTTAGATCCATGCACCAGGAGTATTCAAAAATTGGTCCTACTTTGCATTCCTGGGGCCATATAGCCATAAGCAATCCTTCAAATATTTATAGACAGCTCTTTTGCTCTCTCTCTGAATCTTTTCTACTCCAAACAAAAGTTGATTTTCCTCTACTGTTTTACACAATAAGGTTTAGGGTCATCCTTAACTCTATTGAGTACCTAATCTGTGTTTTCTGAAACAAACTCAATATTTTTACATCTTATTTCAAGTACTGTATAAAGAATTAAAAACTGTTTCCACAGATATAGCTGGCTAGTGCCAAATAGTCTACTTAATACATAGATAGCAAGCTGGAGAGCATTATGCTAAGTGAAATAAGCCAGCCAATGAAAGAAAAATACCACATGACCTCACTCATTTATGGATAATAAAGACCATTATAAACTGATGAACAAAAATAGATACAGAGGCAGAGCAGCATTGAACAGACTGTCAAACTACAGCGGGAAGGCAGGGGAGGGTTGTGGGGCGGGAGGGGGGCGGGAGGACTTGTATGCATGCATATAAGCACAACCAATGGACACAAGACACTGGGGGGTAGGGGAGGCTGGGGGATTATCAAGGGGGGGAAAAAGGAGACATGTAATACTCTTTGTAATACTTTAAGCAATAAAACAAAATTTAATCAATCAATCAATCAATCAATCAATAAAAGAGGAATCTAAGTTCACTATTTTTTTTATTTCCTTCTAGCAACTCATATTCAACTTGCTAATGGCTAAATCCCTCATCTTTTTTTTTTTTTTTTTTGATGTGCTACTGCTAACTTGAATCGCTATTAGAATTTCAGAACCAAGTATCAATTCACTTTAAATTTTGCTTTCTTAAATTTGATCCTTGAGTTTTGCTTGCCATGTTTTTTTTTTTTTTTTTGGTCCTGATTTGGTCCTCAGCATATTTATTATTTCTTCCACTTGGTTTTGTCAAACAGTCATATGAACATATCTTTAATTTATTTATTTACTAAGTCATTGCTTTAAAAAGAATAAAAGTAAGACTATGACAGGGGTAATAGTTTAAATTTCTGCAGAATGTACCCAGATAATTTTCTTGTCTATAATCTCATTCACCGATCACATGGACCTTTCTTTAAGTAAAATATAGTGTGGAAACACAACAATTAAAGTAGATAAAAGCAGACCTGATCTAGTTGAAAATCTGTTCATATAAATGTGCGAGCAGGCTTATGTGTGTGTGTGTGTGTGTGTGTGTGTGTGTGTGTGTTCCCGTGCACATGCGTGTACACACACACACACACACACACTCTAATTTCTGTCTTCTTTGGGTCAGTGACTCTCTAAAGTACTTACACAAAATATCTAGAGAAATTCATAACATAATTTGAATTATCAGAATAATTACATTTTGAAAATATTATCTTATAAGCAATGATTCCAATCTGTATTCATTTGCATACAATATTATCACGAGATACTAACATATGCCCAATAAAAATGAAGTTATGTTATATATGCTGCCCCAAATTTGTCTTTAAATAAATGAATGTTAATAAATTCCCAGTGGAATTTTATTTTCAAATTGATAAAATAGTTTAAAGTTGATGTGAAGAAATTTCACATACTTATACAAGAAAATTTTGAAAACAAATTTTTTTCAAAATTCCTATTTGGATATCAGTAAACAAAATGAGTAACACTGATATCCAAACAGATATAACTATTTTTATATACCTTTCTACACAGGGAAACATAATAGATTATGTGCTAAATGGTGTAATAATTGGAAATCAATTTGGAAAAATTAATTTAGATATTACACCAAAATAAATTCCAAATGAAATTAATATTTTTCTATATAAATACCATTAAGTTGCTAGAATTAAACATAAGTGAATGTTTATATCGTATCCTCTTTTTCTTTTAATCCTCACCCAAGGAGTGAGGATATTTTTCCATTGATTTTTAGAGAGAATGGAAGGGAGGTGAGAGTGGGAGAGAGAGAGAGAGAGAGAGAGAGAAACATCCATGTGAGAGAGAAACATTAATTTCTTGCCTCCCACTTGCATCCTGAACAGGGGTAGGGATTGGAACTGCAACCCAAGTACATGCCCTTGACTGGGAATCAAACTGACACCCTCTGGTGCACAGACTGATGCTCCAACCACTGAGTGACACCCATCAGGGCTTTTATAGCATCTTTAATGCATTAGTTCCATGGCAGAAACCACAAATTATGTGACTAACTTAAAAGTCAGAGTTGAGCCCTGGCCGGTGTGACTCAGTTGGTTGGAGCACTGCCCCATACACCAAAAGGTTGTGGCTTTGGTACCCTGTTAGGCCACATACCTAGGTGGTGGGTTCAATCTCTGGTTGGGGTGCTGATGGGAGCCAACCGATTGATGTTTCTGTCTCACATTAATATTTTTCTTCCTCTTCCTTCCTCTCTCTCCAAAAAAATAAATAAATATATCCTCAGGTGAGGATTAATTTTTTTAAATCAGATTTGAGAAAATGGAACAAAGTTTAAAAGAAAATTACATAAAAGAACAATATAAAAATGATATAAGTTTCATATAACAATAAAATAATTTCTAAAAAAATTTCTCAAATCATACGAGAAAATTAACAGAGGAACATGAATAGGCAATTCATTTTTTAAAAAAAAAAACCCTACAAATGAGCAATAAACCAGAGAATCATCAATCTTTTTGTAATTGAGATGACAAGAAGATAGATTTTTCCATAACTTGTGTTGCCTAATTTTTGAAGGATTACTAATACCAGGATTGATGTGTCAGAAAATGGGTATATTTTTTCTCTCTAGATGGATATAATCAATTAACTTTTGGATGAGGACAATTTGAAAACAAGTTTATGTCAATTTTGCAATATCCATACAATGAATAATAAAAGTGATTAAGAGGGATGTAGGTTCATAATCATTGACTTGGAAAGATATTTATAATATATGCAGAATGATAAAAACAAACTGGAAAAAAAGGTAGATTGTATTCCACTTCAGTTAAAAAAACACACATAAAAACAAAATATGTGTCTGCTTTTACCTATTTAGTCAAATTAGCTCCAGGGTTTGCCTTTTCTATCCCATTCTTCACAATTACTGAAAAATTCATAACAATTTTCTAAGTGCAGTTATAAATAAGAAATATTTTATTACTTTGGGATGTAAATTATCAATAAAAACAAAGTACTTGAAGAAGCTAAATGCTGATATTCATTCAATATGTTTTGTAAAATACTAAATTTGTTAAAACTATACATGAAGCATTATCAATAGTGTTGAATTCTGGCAAGAACTAGAAAACCATAAACACTGAAAATTTCTAGCTTGCCTCACCTGATGATAGTTTTTCCTTATACCTGACTTCAGTAACATGAAGAATCACACATCACTATTTTTTTGTTATTTCATCCTAATATATAAAGAGCCAGGTGCCGTCACGACCGAACGGATGACTAATCACCAAGAAGTACATGGAGCACCTCTCCGTCCTCCACCCGGGCCCCCGAGGTGCTCACCATGGGGGGGGGGGGGGGTACTCGGGACTGTTGAGCGGCAGCAGTGATGGCGGTGGGCTGCTTTGCGGGGCGACAGCGAGCTTAGCAGAGCAGTCACCAGGCAGCAGTGAATTTTGCAGAGCACTCGTGGGGCGGGGGGAGCTTCTCGGAGCATCCTGGGGCAGGGAGCTTCATGTAGCATCGCAGGGAGGCAGAGGCCAGTGACGGAGGCCAGGCTAGGCCTAGGGCCCCTAACCGCGCACAATTTCGTGGCCACTGGGCCTCTAGTATAGAAATAATATTACTATTCTTAAAGTATTTACTATATATCAGGTACTCTGATATTGGAAGAATTAACTTATTTCCTCATTTTATTATAAACTTTACATATATTACCTCAGTTCAATTATTCACAGTAACTGATTTTATATGTTTTTTTATCTTTAATTATTTATTTCAAATGTTTTTATTAATTTTTAAAGAGTGGAAGGGAAAGGGATAGAGAGATAGAAACTTCAATAAGAGGCAAACATTCTTGTTTGGCTGCCTCCTGCACGCCCCTACTGGGGATCAAGTCAGCAACCTGAGAATGTTTCCTAACCTGGAATTGAACTGTGACCTCTTGGTTCCTAGCTCGAGGCTCAACCACTGAGCCACACTGGCGGGGCAATCTTTATTTATTTCTAATGTGAAAAGATGATTAGAGGGATTAAGTAATTTTCTCAAGGACAATCACACAAATATATAAAGAACAGAAGATTAGAAGTCCAGTGTTTCATTCTCTCAATCTTAGGGCTCTTCCTCACATACTATGCTGTGTTGCAAGACTCACTGTATGTAAGAGAACTTACAAAGAAAGAGACAATTGTGGGGTCATTTATCACACAAATAAAATAATATGAGCTCTATAATAAGGAAGGAAAATATTTAAACTAAGAACATCCATAAAATGGAAATTTGTTGCAATTGAGAACCAAAAATTGCTTAGAATTTCTGTCTTGGGGAAAAACAAAGAGATATCTGAGTCTTATTATCTAATAAAAGAAAGCAAACTAATTTATCCAATCCACATGAGCAGCAACCTGCCTTCAAGAGAGCACTAACCTGAGAATGAACTGTGTTCTACATGCACTTTTTCCTGTTTTGTGGCACCCTAGGTGAATAAACTAAACTTTGCACAATATTTAAGTTCCAAAATAAACATTGTGTATGCATCTCTAACTAGCATTTATATCTAACATTTCAATCACACTCTGATTTAAGAGGAAAATATTACACCTAAAACTCATAAATGAACGGTTACATTTACCATGGGTTCATTAGGTTAAAAACACATTCCTGGTGTTTTGTAGAATTTCAATGACTATTTTGTTAAAAACTATAGGATAATGGTTAAAACCATGAGCTTTATCATATGAAGGATCTGTTCACATTTCAAATCTACTGCTCCTTATGTGGGCAAATCTACTCACTAGACTATAAGCCCATAAAAGCATTCTTTACCACTGATAACCAGGGATTCATATAGTGCTTATATAGTTGGCTGCTCAGAAAAAGGAAAAAGTGATGAATAAGTGAATTTATTTCTCTAAACCAAAATGTGGCAAAAAGAACCTACATCCTAAAGTTGTTGCAAGAATGAGATCAGCCATTACCCACAAAGGGCTTAATAAAGTGCCTGGCAGAAAGCTGTAATTTAACAAATAGAAACTACCTGCATTAACATTATGCAACTCATTATAATTAGGCATTATAATTATCATTGTACTCCCCAGAATTCTCAGACAAACCTAAGAAAAGAACTCTGAAAAAGATTATGAGGATACTCTATACCTCCTATATATTATGTAATTGTGTGGTCCCTAAATTATTGATACATATTTCTTCTTTCATTTTTCAACATCAAGGTCATAGAACTATGAGCATATATACCTTAGATTGGTAAACATCACTGCTTATTTCTGAGAATTTGCCCTTATTGTACAGTCCATCTGGAGTGCAACTTTTGTTTCCACATTTCATTTGGATAATAACTGTATGAGTGTACACACCTACTGTGTCTTTGCATTCTTGTCATTTGACACCTTTTTCTGATCACAAATTGCTTGCAATTCTTTCCCTTCTTTTTAAAAAGAACCCAAAACAAAAAACACAAGACAAAGCCAAAAAAGCTACCCATAAATGTACATCATTATTTTCTTTCTTCCTGAGAACCAGCATGTGAAAACTACAAAGAAAATCTCTGTAGCCTCAACCTCAAGAAATTTAGCATCACCCTTGGGTAATTGCATATATAATTTCTCCTTTCTCCAATTTCAAAAGAATCCAAATAAAAATTCAACATCAACAAACAGCCTACCAAAATAGCTTGCCTTTTAAATTTTATGAGTATCATGGTAGGTGCAAGTGTAATTGTAGCCTTTTCTCTATGACATAGAAATAAAATGTATTGAAAGATGTTGCTGTCACTGCTGTTTGTTCACTAGAATGAGTATAGTATCCTGATATGACCTATCATATATATATATATATATATAATATCTGTATATATATAGATATATACACTGAGTGGCCAGATTATTACGACCACCTGACGTTTGTAGGCAAATTAGCTATAATTTCATGCTGAAGTTGCTAGAGGGCCAGACCATTATAAATAGGGAAGCAGGTTGTTTACCACGATAGTAGAAGTGATTTTTTTTTCTGAAGATATGGGTAAACACCGCAATTTAACAGCCTTTGAACATGGGATATATATTATTATGAGTGGCCAGATTATTTTGACCACCCCAGCAGTACTTCGTTTAGCCACCTTTTGCCTTCAATACTGCAGTGATTCTTCTTGGCATTGACTCCACAAGATGTTGAAAGGTGATGCGAGGAATCTGACACCATGCCTGATGAATAGCACTGTCCAGTTCTGTGAGATTTAATGGTTGTGCAACCAGCGGCCTGATGGCTCTTTTAACTTCGTCCCACAAATGCTCAATTGGATTGAGATCTGGTGATTGTGGGTTGCCACCTAAGCAAGGTAAAGTCTCCCTCATGTTCTTGAAACCACTCCTGCACAATACGAGCACCGTGGCATGGAGCATTGTCTTGTTGGAAGAAGCCATCTCCATTGGGATACACCATCAACATGATAGGATGAACTTGAACAGCAATGATACTTAGGTATGTTGTGCTATTCAGACATTGTTCCACATGAATTAAAGGGCCCAAATCACGCCAGGAAAACATGCCCCAAACCATAACACTGCCCCTCCAGCTTGAAGGTTTGTACTCATGCATGTGGGGTGCATGCTTTCATGCTGTTTCCGTCAAATTCTCACTCTGCCATCTGCATGATGCAACTGGATACGTGATTCATCAGACCGCATGACTTTTTTCCCAATGCTCGACTATCCAATCCTTGTGTTCCTGTGAGAATTGGAGACATTTTATCTTAGTAACTGCAGACAGCAAAGGTGTTCGAACAGGCCTTCGGCTTCCATATTCCATATGATGCAGTGTATGCTAATTTGCCTACAAACGTCATGTGGTCATGATAATCTGGCCACTCACATTCAAATATATCACACGTTCAAAGGCTGTTAAACCGAGGTGTTTACCCATATCTTCAGAAAAAATCACTTCTATTGTCGTGGTAAACAACCTGCTACCCTATTTATAATGGTCTGGCCCTCTAGCAACTTCAGAGCGGAAATTATAGCTAATTTGCCTACAAACGTCAGGTGGTCATAATAATCTGGCCACTCAGTGTATATGATATGTATATAATTTGAATCACAGAATATTGGGAGAGAAGAGGACTTCAGTCTAGCAACTTATTTGATAGGTAGATGTCTTGGATTGGGTTCCAGCGAGTGATGTATTAGGAAGCATGTTCAGCAGGACTAGTAAGGAAATAGTAGAAGCAAGACAGGGAATAAGTCAAGAAGGGGTTTGATTTCAGGCAAAGTCCTAGCCTCAGCCTGAACATAGAGCGGAGCTTTGAAGTGAATCTAACAGGCAGTGTATTCCGATTGGAAAGAAAGGGGCTGAGTCCGCACACTCCTGCATGAAGGAGGCTTTTAGTCTTTGGCTAAGAGCCACTATGGGGACACGTTCATTCCTACACACTTTTGACTCTGCATTTTTCCAGCAAAAAGTGTCCTATCTAGTAAGGAGCAGCAGAGGTGTAGTTCCTTAGAAGTGAAAGATCACAGATGTATGGAAGAAGCATACAGAACCAGTAGAGGGATCCAAGGGGGTCTGCCTGGGGCACTGATAGAATCACATACAAGAAAGTGGAATCCAGGAAACTATGTAATACGCCCAAAGACACAGTGCTAACCATTGGAAGAATCTAAATCACTTGACTCAAAATCCAGGACATGCTTGTGTTGGTTTAAAGCAAGTAGGATACCAAGCCAGGATAATTCCAATGAATTTACATAAAGACAGATTTGTTAGTTTATAACCTGTATTGCAATCCCCCATAGGCAAGAGGAGTTTTAAATTATCATTGTGGACCCTTCTGCTGCCAATGATATTTACAGTTCTAATTCCTTTTGACTTTTAAGGACTTAGTTGAGTAAACATTCAACCTTTGTTTTAGGAGAGATTGTTTTCATAAAAAAAAAAAAAAAAAGAAAACACAAAAAAACATCTAGGGAATACAATAAAAATGTCAGTAATCTGACAAATCAGTTTGCTAAATTCATAAACAGAACTTAAAATTATGGATCTCTTCAAATTTATTTTCACACTAGAAGCCCAGTGCATGAATTCATGCATGGGTGGGGTCCATTGGCCCGGCTGGTGAACGAAGCCTATTGGGAGGGCCAGCCAGTAGTGGGGAGGGACCACAGGAGATTGGGAGGTGGGGGGAAGGGCCATGGGAGGTTGGCTGTGGGAGTGCACTGACCACCGAGGGGCAGCTCCTGCGTTCAGCATCTGCCCCCTGGTGGTCAGTGCGCATCACAGTGATCATAGTGACTGGTCGACTGGTTGTTCAGGTCATTCCAGTCATTCCAGTCATTCAGTCTTAACAGTCTATATATATATATATATTTTAGGGGCCTGGTGCACAAAATTTGTGCACTGGGGGGGGGCCCTCAGCTCAGCCTGCCCCTCAGGGGATATCCTACTGACAGCTTAGACCCACTCTGTACTCCCCTTGGGGAGCGGGCCTAAGCCGCAGTCTGGCCTCCCTTTGTGGGAGGCCACCAGGCTGATCAGGGGAAGGCACCAGTCCCATCCCCTTCTGCTGCAGCCACTGCCAGTCACTGCAGCCACCAAGATTTTTTCATCAACACGGACTCCAGTCCCTTCACCATGAAAAAATGACAACTTTCTTTAGGCATTTTCAAGATGTGTCTTTCATAGGATATGACATTTCTTTATTATTTTTTTTTATCCTCACCTGAGGATATGTTTCCATTGATTTTTAGAGAATGTGGAAGAGAAAAGTAAGGACAGAGAGAAACATCAAAGTGAGAGGAACACTTTGATTGGTTGCCTCCTGTATGAGCCCTGACCTGGGCCCCGGTCAGGGAGGAGCCTGCAACCTAGGTACATGCCCTTGATCAGAATTGAACCCAGACCCTGAGGTCAGCAGGCCGAGGCATTATCCACTGAGCCAAACTGGCTAGGGCAGGATTTGACATTTCTTAGCCCTCCAGCAGCAGACCTTGTTTTTTTCACCAGGAGTGAGGTAGAAAAACCCTAGGGCACCTTCTTGGATTCTTATTACCCAAGTTACTAAGAATATTACCAGTGGCATACAGGGAGCTTAGCCAATGAGCGGTCAGAAAAGGTGTCTCCTCTGTAGTTCACACGGATCACCGGCTCAGCCCCCCGCCCAGGCCTGACACCTAGGCCAGAGGTGTCGACCCCCACCTCCCTCTGATCGCCGGCTCATACGCCTCATGCCCAGGCCTGATGCCTCTGGCCCAGGCGTTAGGCCGGGGCAGAGGACCCCAAGACCCCTCCAATCACCGGCTCCACCCCCTACCCAGGCCTGACGCCTCTGACCAAGGCTTTAGGCTTGGGCAGGGTCCCTCCCGCTGCTCTGATGGCTGGCTCTGCCCCTGCCCCAGAGCCCCCTGGCTCAGGAGCATCCTACACTGCTCAGGGCCCACACGGGGCCTACCTCGGAGTGACCTGGGTGCCGATGATGTTCCCAGGACCCAGGCTGCTAGGCACCTATTTATGCAAATTAACTGCCATCTTTGTTGGGTTAATTTGCATACTCATTTGATTGGCTGGTGAGCGTAGCAGAGTGACACCAATTTGCATGTTTCTCTTTTATTTATATACTAGTGGCCCAGTGCACAAAAATTTGTGCACTTGGGGGGCATCCCTCAGCCCAGCCTGCCCCCTCTAACAGTCTGGGAGCCCTCACAGGATGTCCTACTGATGTCCCTGTGAGGAGCTGGCCTAAGCCGAAGTCTGGCCTCCCTCTGTGGAAGGCAACTGGCCGATCAGGTATATAGATACTTTCTGAAGGCAGCACAGACTCCTTCCTTATTTCTTTCCTCTGCGGTTAGAGAATAGGGGACTAAAAGGTGGACACAGAACTGTGGCCGGGCCTGGGGCTCTTGTAGGCAGCAGAAAGAAGGAGAGGGCTGGGGAAATTCTAGACATGGTTTTCTTCAATTGTCCTCCCTTCATCCGGGCCCCTTGCTCTATTCTCCCCTTGTTGTGGTGGACGCTTGGGCCTCAGACTGACAGGAGCCCAGCGACGGTGAAGTTCAGCCCCCTCACTTCTCAGCTGAACATGCAACCACCTCACATTCCAAGTGGAGCTGTTTTCAAGTGGCTACAGTGCTGGCAATTCATGCCTCCCGGCCTTTCCCCTCTGGGGTTTCCTCGGGTCAATTGCAAACTTCACCGAGACACCGAAGCAACTGTGCCCTGGTACTTCTGCACCGGCCCCTGCCCGGGCCCACACCAGGAGGATCCCAGCTGAGGTCCCCTCCCTGCACCCAGTGCTCTCCTCCCTGTTCTACTACTGAGGGAAGGGAACAGCTCACCTTCTCTGGACCCTGCCAACCTGGCAGGCTGAGGCACAGGCCAGGCGGTGCAGCCGAGGGTGCTGGTGGCTGCTAGCCTTCTCCCCCTCCCTGAAGCGTGGGGTGGGGTTGCAGCAGCTCACAGCCGCCCCTGGGCACCATGCATGGAGATACCACTCTCCACTGAGCCACCGTCTGCCCAGGACCTGTGGGGGTTGGGGTGGCCTCGGGCTCCCACTGGCCCCACTGTAGCCAGACTTGGCTTGGCCAGCCACCCCCACTGCCGGAGGGCTGTGCATGCCCCATGGGCCTCATTGCCCTCATGAATCCCCGTGGTCTGGCGATCCCATCCCAGGAAGTGGCCATCCTGATTGCCATAGCTCACTCTCCGGTGCAGTTGGGCCTGCCCAGCAAGCATGTAGGCAGGAGCTGGGCCTCTGAGGGGAAGGAGGAGGGATGTGGGCCAGGGCAGAAGTGGGGAACTTGGTGGTGTAAACACAGCCCCTCCCCCACTTCGTGCCGGCCCCTCGCTGCACTGCATTCCCCAACCACTGGGTGCCTCTGCCCAGCACTGTGCTCTCGGGCCTGGGGTGGGGATGAGGGACCTGGAACTGCGGCCTGAAGGCAGCCCTCGCTGGCCTGAATCACAGTGGTTGATCAGGGAGGGATGCGGGGTGCCAAATTCGTCTCTCTCTCTCTCTCTCTCTCTCTCTCTCTCTCTCTCTCTCAGAGGGCCCCGTGTCTGGGCTGGCAGGTGGGGCTCAGGCCCCGCTCACCATTGTATTGCTGCCTGCTCTGTTGCTGCTGAGGCGGTGGCGGGGACTGCTGACCTGGCCCAGGCCCCTGGCCAGCCTCCTGCGCCTGGACCCCAAGCAGCAGCGGAGCTTCCAGCAGCCAAAGCAGCAGCAGCAGCCAGCTGGGGGGCGGCGGAGGTGGTGGCCAGAGTCCCAGCTCCCCTCTGCCATGGCCCCGCTGGGAGCGCCCTGGCACAAAGTTCCCAGCTTCCGGCGCCGGCGGCTGGGGACTTCTTAGGTGCCTCCTCCTCCCCACCGCCCTCGCTTCATGAATCGCAAGTTTCCCCAGAGGCAGCGGCTGCAGGACGCAAAGCAAGAGTCAGAGGAGCAGGCTGAGTGTGGCTCGGCCTGGACAGAGAGCACCGGGGCAGAGGAGATCTCCCCGGCGGCAGGGGGAGTCGCTGCCCCCTGGGGAGATCTCCTCCGCGTGCTGCGGTGCCCTCCATCAAGCCCGAGCCAGAGCCGCGCTTGGCCCACCCCCCTGTCTCCCGCTCTGGGTCCTGCAGCCGTTGCCTCCGCGGAAAATTGGGATTCATGAAGCTCGGACAGCTGGGAGAGCGGGGTGGCTCCAGTGCTCCAGGGTTGCCTCCTGCCTTCCTGGCCCTGGGCTGGATGGCTCCTGGTGGGCGGCGGGGCTCATGCTAAGGCAAGCAATGCGGCCGATTCCCCGCCCACCCCCGGGTCGCACATAGGAGTGGGCCCCCTGTCTCTGGTAGGCAGTGGAAGTGATCAGCACCGCTTGCCTTGGCCCCAGCCCCCACCCACCCCCGGATCACACATGGGAGTGAGCCCCCTGTCTCTGGTAGGCGGGGGAAGCAATCGGCACCGCTTGCCTTGGCCCCAGCCCCTGCCTGCCTGTGGATCGCACAGGGGAGTGGGCCCCGAGTCTCCGGTGGGCGGGAGAGGGCTCCGGTGTAGTGATCAGCACGCTTGCCTTACCCCCAGCCCCCGCTAGCCCCGATGGTTCATGGGGGCTGGATGGCGGCTTGCGCTGCCCCTGCCGGCAATATGCAAATTAGCCGCCATCTTGGTTGGCGGTTAACCGCCATCTTTGCTGACAGCTAATTTGCATATTGCCTGTGATTAGCCAATGGGAAGGGTAGCGGTCGTACACCAATTACCATGTTTCTCTTTTATTAGATAGGATATATATACATATATACATATATATATTATATATAGATTATATATAGACTATATATAGACTAGTGGTGGCCCGGTGCATGAAATTTGTGCAGGGGGGTGGTTCCCTCAGCCCAGCCTGCACCCTCTCCAATCAGGGACCCCCTTGGGTGATGTCCCTCTGATGACATCCCTCTCAAAATCTGGGACCACTGGCTCCTGACCGCTCACCTGCCTGCCTGCCTGATTGCTCCTAACTGCTCTCCCCTGCCAGCCTGATCTCGCCCAGTCTCTGTCTCTCTTTGTTTTTCTCAGCAGTCTTCCAGGCCTCACTGCCTCCCTGTCTCCCTCTTCCTCTTTCCTGGCTTGGAGGGGGTGGGGCCAGTGGGCCACTCCACCTTCTGCCTACCCGCCCTTCCATCCAGGCCTCTTCGAGCCCAGTCTGTTTTGTTTCCTCATTCTGAGAGAGGCTCCAAGAGAGAGCTGAGAGGGAGAGAAAGAAAGGGAGAAAAGGCTGTGAGCTGGTAGGTACTGTGTGTGTGTGTGCATGAGTGCGGTTGTGAGTGTGAGTGCCAGCCCCACATCCCCTGTCCCTGTCTCTGTTGCCACAACTCCCCACCCACCAGAGCCTGCTGTGCATGCAGCCTGGGCGTTAGGTCAAGTCTCCGGTTGTTGTGGATGTGACAGACCCAGGGTTTTTATATATTAGGACAACAGCATACTATTTTTCTAACATACACATTTATGCTAGTTCATTTTTAAAAATATATTTTATTGATATTTTACAGAGAGGAAGGGAGAGGGATAGAGAGTCAGAAACATCAATGAGAGAGAAACATTGATCAGCTGCCTCCCACACAACCCCTACTGGGGATGTGCCCACAACCAATGTACATGCCCTTGACCGGAATTAAACCTGGGATCCTTCAGTCCGCAGGCCAAAGCTCCATCCACTAAGCCAAATGGGTTAGGGCAATGCTAGCTCATTTTTACTCAGTAACCCAAAATGTAAAATTGCTGCATATATTTATGCCAGAAAAGACTGTTATGAACGAAACTCGGTAGATTTTTAGCATCTGGGAAAGAACTGTGTCTTAGATAGCTATCATATCTGGGCTTACATTTGATAACATGTAATGAACACCTGCCCCGTGTTCCTGGTTTGCAAAAAATAATAGTGAAATTGGTAGTGATGCAATCATTTTTATCTTTCCTTAAAAATAATTTGTATTACCCAGTTGGTGTGGTCCAGTGGTTGAGTAGTCTGCCCATGAACCAGGAGGTCACTGTCTGACTCCCCTATTGCAGGCTCAATCCCCAGTAGGGGGTGTGCAGGAGGCAGCCAATCAATGATTCTCTCTCATCATTGCTATGTCTTATCTCTCTCTCCCTCTTCCTTCTTCTCTTTGATATCAATAAAAATTTATTTTATAAAAATAATTTGTAGCCCTAACTGGTTTGGCTCAGTGGATAGAGCGTCAGCCTGCGGACTCAAGGGTCCCAGGTTCGATTCCGGTCAAGGGCATGTACCTTGGTTGCAGGCACATCCCCGGTGGGGAGTGTGCAGGAGGCAGCTGATTGATATTTCTCTCTCATTGATGTTTCTGGCTCTCTATCCCTCTCCCTTCCTCTTTGTAAAAAATCAATAAAATGTATTTTTTAAAAAATAATAATTTGTAGAACATTTTGCTAAAAAATTTTTAAAAATCTAAATTAAGCAACCAGGCTGAAAATAGAGGATATAATTACAGAGGTATATTAAAGGTTGTTCAAAAAGTTGTTATTTCCTTGTTTCATGAGTAGATTTCCATTCTTTGTATACTTAAAGAAAAAAAAGGAAATAAAACATGATAAGTAGGAAACTACTTCCCTTCTCTTTGTTTATGAAGAAAGAAAAATGAGAAACCCTCTGCTATGAGGACAGATATTATACAACAGGATGCATATCTCTTCACCAGGAGGGTGGAAGTTGGTTTGACAATTGCTAATAGAATTATTTTAATAACATATAAGAACACAAGAAGTCTTCACAAACTTATGTTATGTTTTGCCTGAGACTTAT
Organism: Myotis yumanensis; assembly: GCF_028538775.1. Taxonomy (NCBI): domain Eukaryota; kingdom Metazoa; phylum Chordata; class Mammalia; order Chiroptera; family Vespertilionidae; genus Myotis; species Myotis yumanensis. The sequence goes on along the minus strand of NW_027223759.1, from coordinate 71,480,795 downwards.
GAGAGCAATTGAAATGAAATGTGAAAGGTATAAAAATTATGATGAACACTTGGCAAAGAGGTTTTGCACAGTAGGCTTTTAACCAAGTACACTGAATCTGCAAAGGTTTCCCTTTTATAAATACAAATGCAAGGTCAATTTTTGATAATACATAATAAATAATGTTTTTGATTGATTTTTTCTATGATTATTTTTTCTGACTCTTATTTAGCTTGTTATTTCCCCTTCTCTCAAGCTTTCCATTCAGCAGTGAACCTTAGAAACCCAAACACTTAATTAGCTACCTCTTATGCTATCAAACTCCTGAGACAAATGAAGATAGTGCTGCAATTTAAGAGTGGAGGCATATTTAGCATTACATTTTTTTCCTTCTCTTTATGTTTTAGTTCTGTTTCCACTCCCCCACCCCCACCCCACCGGCAGCAAGCCTGCCTATATGTTGATGGAGATTAAAAACTAGAAACAGTCCTGATCAAACCTTATCTAGTTATCTCCACCCCTTCATCAATATGATTTGATGTAAAATTAAGTGATTTACCAGAATTTTAGACACACACACACACACACACACACACAAAGTGCAAATTCAAAACCCTTTTCCAAGACCAATACAAATAAAGTTTTATCAATAGTCTTTTGAGATATTTAATACCACTGTTTTCCTGATTAATATTGATAATGGAGATTTGATTATATTTATGTATACCATGCAGGTAGTGCCTTTTAGCAACAAAATACTGTATATTAATTCCTTGAGAGGTAAAATATTCTACAAGTAAAAGTATCTGGAGCACTTTATTTATCTACAGTTGGGACACCAGATTATAAATAGTATAAGTGGGCATGCACTACTGCTTAAGAAGTGAATGTTTAGAAGTAAATAAGATTAAACTTTTTTTCTGTTAGAAACCCTACAGTGTTATTTTTTGAATCAGGATTTCTCTTCATATCCTAAAAATATTTTAGAGTCTTCCTATTTTATGTAAGAACATAGTCTCTGTGAAAGTTTATTGAAGATATTCATCTCTTTTTAATGAGTTCCCTATTTGAGATAATTATATTTTGTGCCAAAAATCTAAGTGTCCCCTAAGTGGAAATAAACAAAATAAAAAATATTTTGTGATGATTAGGTGAATGGAACACCATTTCCACAGCAAAGAGGTAACAAAGAACCAAGTTTGAAATCCATTCAGATCAGCATTACTGGGGCTCCATAGTGTGCTGTTGCTCCATTTTATTCCATCAATTACCTACACCAAAGAAAAACTTCACCCTCACTTGAAGAAAAACAGTCTGCTAAAGATTGTTAAAAATTTCCATTTTTTTTAAAAAGAACTTTCAAGGAAGGAAGTTGAATAAGAAGGGACAGAATATATCCTATATAATAAAGAGGTAATATGGAAATTGATCCTCACACCCTCACAATATGGCTGCCTATGACCAGGCTGTCAGGGGGGTTAGTGAAGGACAACCAAATGACTGAACAGTAGGCTGCGAGGGGCGACCAGGCCAGTAGGGGGGTTAGTGAATGACGACCAAATGACTGAACAGTAGGCTGCGTGGAGCAACCCAGGCTGGCAGGGGGGTTAGGGAGGGATGACCATACAACTGAACAGCAGACTGCATGCGGTGACTAGGCCAGCAGGAGGGGGGGCAGTTGGGGTCAACCAGACTGGCAGGGGGGCAGTAAGAGGCGACCAGGCCAGTGGGGGGGGGGCAGTTAGGAGTGACCAGGTTGATGGGGGGTGTAGTTGGGGGTGACCAGGCCAGCAGGGGGGGGACAGTTGGGGCCAATCAGGCTGGCATGCAGAGGCAGTGAGGGGAGATCAGTCCAGCACAGGAGGAAGTTGGGGGTGACCAGGCAGGCAGGCAGGTGAGAGGGATGTCTGACTGCTGGTTTAGGCCCAGGATCGGGCCAAAACCAGCAGTCGGACATCCCCTGAGGGGTCCTGGATTAGAGAGGGTGCAGGCTGGGCTGAGGGGACTCCCCCCCTCCCCGCCCCTGTGCACGAATTTCTGATATTAAAATATTTCTTCTAATTACTTTCCTTTCAATGTGCATGAATTTGTGCACCAGGCCTCCAGTAAAATCATAATGAAAGAGAAAAGTGATAACAAAGAGCTTAGGGAAATGGTACGAAGTGGAAAGGAGTTAATCTATTGAGCTGTGCTATAGTAATATTAAAAATAAATGAAATATTTTGCTTCACTCATGATACTATCTTCAGAAACTCTTCCAAACACACAGCAATTGCAACCACCATTTAAAAAGAGTTAAAACATCACAGTAAATATTTCAAATTTTCTATTAAAATTGTCATGATGCAATTTCTAGTCACACATGATTCTTGACAAACCTGTCTCATTTTCATAGGAGAGTTATTTTGTCTTGGTTTAATTTTATATTGCTTAAATTTCATATTTTTAGCTTAAGTTGTTTAGTTAATAGATTATCTCAACAGCACATGTACATTTTACTTCAATGTATTACTGGGATTCACAAAGCTTATGGCTTTCAGAGACAATTTTTTCATTACCTAAAAATAATTCCATGCTGTGATAATGATTGTAATTATCACTCAATACCTAATAATACAGAATTCTTCTGTAGTTACACTTATCTTGACATATTAGTCCCTTCTAACAACCGCTGAAGTCTGTCACAGCACAGTATTAACACTAGAAGAATTTGTTTTGCAGTAGTTCCCCAGAACAACTCCAATGTAACACTTTCATTCAGTGAGAGTTCACTAAGTTCTTATACTAATTAAGAAAAGAAATCCCAACAATTTCATGAGGAGGACGTGTGGGCAAAGTACCAGGATAGAGGAATTTCCACGTTAATATAATGAACTCAGAAACAAAAACTTGGGAAATAAGAATATAAATTCCAGGAAGAAGAATCTTTGAAAGACTTTAGATATGTGACATGCTGTCGAGTAGACTATTAGGTTTTACTGAAGACTAGCCATCCTGGAGGAAGGGAAATACTCAACTACAGGCCCCCCCTTTTTTTTTCTTTTAAAAAGAGAGAGAGAGGAAGGGAGTGGGGGGTGGGGGAGAGGGAAATATTGATGTGAGAGAGAAATATCAATTGGCTGCCTCCAGCACACACCCCAACCCAGGATTGAGCCTGAAATCTAGGCATGTGCCTTGACCCCAAATTGAACCAGCGACCTTTCAGAGCACTGGAGGATCCTCAACCAACTGAGCCACATCGGCCAGGGCTCAGATGCATCCCTTCTAGTTTCCCTTCTCATGATGGGCAGCAGGTGACTGAGAAGCTCTTGTGAAGGTCACTGACCAGGGTCACACCTGACTAGAGGGCTTGGATCTGAGTAGAGGATTATAGATAATTCCTCTCCCCCTCCACCTAATCTTCACATAGGGTTTCTAATAACAGGATTAGAGTTGAAAAACTGCAACCCTCGGACCCTATTTAACAAAGGGTTGCTAGGGAAACCCAAAGACAATAGAGACAAAAACAAGGACACTGAGGGTAATCTTAGCATCTGATGCTGCAGCTACAGCAAACAATAAACACGGTCTAATTCCTAGCCAGAGATACATAAATCTCACCCTAAAGTTATTTTCCTCCAGTTTCTTTTACTCAGTACATCGTGTATGAATTTCAAGCATAGATTACAAGTCATGCTAAAAGACTAAGAAAACCTTGAAGAGATAATGCAAGCATCAGTTTAACTTCAGCTATGGCTGAGATATTCAAATTATGAGACTTGGAATTTTTTAAAAATATATTTTTATTGATTTCAAAGAGGAATGGAGAGGGAGAGAAAGATAGAAGCCTTAATTTTGAGAGAATCATTGATCGTCTGCCTCCTGCATGCCCCCTACTGGGGATTGAGCTCTCAAACCAGGCATGTGCGTTGACCAGGAATCTAACAGTGACCTCCTGGTTCCTGGGTTGATGACAACCACTGAGCCATGCAGGCCAGGTGAGACTTGAAATTTTTTTTAAAAATCATGATTAAATTCTTAGAGATCTCATGAAAAAAGTGGGCAACATGAAAGAACAGATGCATAATAAAAACAGAGAGATAGAAACTCTAAGAAAAATCAAAAGGCAATTTTAGAAATAAAAATAATGTAATAGATATTGTAATAACTATATATCGTGTCAGGTGGGTGCATGGTTTATTGGGGGGGTCATTTTATAAGTTATATAAATATCTAACCACTATGTTGTGCACCCAAAACTAATATAATATTCTCTGTCAGCTGTAATTAAACTAAAAATAATCAAAAAACAAACAAAAAATACAACATAATAGAAATGAAGAAGCTTAGATGTGCTTGTAGGTAGATTGGATCTCACCAAGGAAATAATCAGTGAGCTTAAGGCGAGGTTAATAGAAACTTAAACTAAAAAGCAAAGAGAAAAAGGAAGAAAAAAAAAAGCAAGGGAACTCTGGGACAATACCAAAAGATGCATCGCACATGCAATGATGTGCCAGAAAGAGAAGGAAACAGAAAAAAATGTTAAAGTCTTTTCCAAAATTAATGACAAGCAAAACCACAGATCCAGGATATGTAAAGAATTAAAAGCTTGATAAGTGTAATTTGGAAATCATAGCTGACATACTACATTAAAACTTCAGATAATTAAAGATAAAGAGAAAAACCTTGAAACAAAGCCAGGTTGGGGGGAATGGATAGAAGATAGAGGGACAAGGAACAGAGTTACATCCAACATACAAGCCAGGGGCCAGGGGGATGAGATATTCAAAGTGCTGGGCGATTAAACAAAGTAGAACGACATACCCAGCAGAATTATCACTCAAAAGTGAGGGACAGCCTAGTCGGGGAGCTTAGTTGCAGGTTCAATTTCCAGTCAGGGCACATACCTAGGTTGTGGTTTCAATTTTCGATTTGGTCACATATGGAAGGCAAATGATCAATGTTTCTCACATTGATGTTTCTCTCTCTCTCTCCCTCCCTTTCACCCTCCCTCCCTCTCTAGAAAAATCAAGGAAAGCATATCCTTAGGTGAAAATTAAGGAAAAAAAGTGAAGGAAAAATACTTTGTCTTACTCACTTCTCTGTATCCAGACTTTGTACCCAGGCAAGCTTGCAGGATTTTGGTGGAAAAGATATATTGTCATTTTTAATAATTTCAAAAGAATGGAAAGAAAGCTGAACACTGCAATTTCAAAAATTCAATATACTCTTATTTTAATCAAAGCTAAAATATATGTCAAAATATGACATCTGGGATCTTATGTCATAAAGAATGTTCAAAAATTCCTCTGCTTAGAGAACAGACTATTCTGAAATGTAAATATGCAACCTACAAGTATATTGATCTTAAATAAAGCATGTTGATTAATCAAAAGTCCATGCCTGTCTCTCATTTTCAATAATAGCTGCCTGATAATCAGTGAGGTCAAAGGAATGGTTGCCCCAAAGATGAAGAAGTCAGAAAATCATTACACAGAATATGTTCTTGTCTTTTTATGCTCATTTTTTCACCATTTCAGTCATAGCTCCATGAGCTTCAAAACAAAATTATGAAAAGCTAAATAGAGGATGCACACTGCAAACTGGTTAAAAACTGCACCCACCATAAAGCAAAATCTATCTATGCTGCAGAATGTGGCTACAAAGTATAGAAAAATAATTATGCACTTGAAGGAAATATGTGATCACAATTTGTTTCTCTTTCTAGCTAAGTTGGACAGATTCACAAGACACTGAAATGAATATTTCAGCAATCATTTCTTCCAATCTCTAATCAGAGTCCAATCTGTTCTTGGAGAAAAAGCCCCTGGCTTACATTTTTTAAATCTTTGCAAAACTGTTTTACACCCACATTGTTTTCCTTAATAGCTCCATCCTCTTAACTGCTAACGTTTTATGTGTGTTTATGTGAGGCGTGGAGTGCATTGTGCATTATGCATCCTGCTCTTAGCTCTAGGGCATCAGGGGCAGTGCTCCGTGAATACAAGGGCACCCATTGAAAGTTTATGGATGATTCTGCATCTTTCCTCCAAATTAGTAATGATTTTTCAAGCTGAAAATAAAAGATTCCAGCATGAAAAGAAGAAACATTATGAAAAGGAGACAAAAGTAAAATTGTTTCCCCAGGCCTTCTGTTCCAAAAATAAATCACCATTTATTTTATCTTGATTTAGATTTTTATTTCAGTCACTTTTCAACTATTGTTTTTCTGTGCTCACCTCATAAACCTCAGAAGGTGTGTCATTCCCAATCCTCTCTCCCTTCTGGTATGAGATACTTGAGCTTAGTCTTCAAAAGCCTCCTTCCTGGTCTCCTTGCGCCTCTCCTTGCCCCGTAGTGAATCCTTCACACAGCTGCCAGAGTAATTCTTACATGCAAGGCCTTCCACAGCTCTATGTCTTAGCACACACCTTCGAAAGTCCTAGGAGCCCTTCCCCAATCCTTACCCTCCTCTCACCTCTTTCTTCTCTTCTTCTGCTCCTCTTCACTCTCCTGCTCCATCACTCCAGCCTTTGCTGATTCTAGAGCACACTGGACACAATACTGTCGCAGGGCCTTTGCACCCTCTGCCAGCAAATCTCTACCAACCAACCCTATGTGGATAATTCCCCCACTTCTTTGAGGTATTTGCACAAATGTCACCATCCCCATGATACCTACCTTGAACACTTTAGTTAAAGTAGCCACCCCTACAATTATACTTTTGGCATTCCAAACTATGATCTTATTATCTTATTTATTTTATTTGTTTGATTTTTTTTATTATTGGTGTTCCCCAGCTATATTTAAGATTCACAAGGACAAGAATCTTTGGATTCTAGAATACTGCCCAGCACATACTGGGCACACTGCATGTTTGCTGAATCATATAGCTGAGTTTCTTGACATCTTTCCCACCTACCTACTCTCCAGCACTACTCTTCCTGCTAAATCTTTTCCCAAACACACACTCTCACAGATGATATTTTTTTAAAAAGTATTTAAATATTTTAAATTCTTGTTACATGTATACTTTTGATAAATTTTAACTGTTTAGTTGATGATCATAATAATAGATAACACAAGTAAAGTACTTTTTTTCAAATGAGCAACAAAGCATAAACCAATGTAAAATACTCACAGTTCACATTTCTAACCACTGTACTTCTTCTGATAAGAACCTGAGATCAACAACCCTTTTAAAAAGTAGAATCCAGCCCTGACTGGTTTGGCTCAGTGAATAGAGCGTTGGCCTGCAGACTGAAAGGTCCCAGGTTTGATTCTGGCCAAGGGCATGTACCTTGGTTGCGGGCACATCCCCAGTAGGAGGTGTGCAGGAGGCAGCTGATTGATGTTTCTCTCTCATCAATGTTTCTAACTCTCTATCCCTCTCTCTTCCTCTCTGTGAAAAATCAATAAAATATATTTTAAAAAAATAGAATCCATCATCAATCAAGGCTAAGAAAACTGTGCCTTTAAAAAACATGAAATCAAATAGAATTAAGCTGGCCTATTTTGCTCTACCATATATTTAAGCTTTTTGTGAATATTAATTTCTGATATTTCTTTGGTTCTGAAAAAATGGTGGCATTGAGTCTTCCTGTCCTGTACCAGGCAGCAGTCTTTCTTCACTGTCATCAATTGTCAGAGACCTGTCGGTGTTGTAATACTAATGACAGACTCGCATACTTTTGCTTCGTCTGGGTATGTCAGGTTTAGTTTCCCATGTTGCTGATTATCTAATTTTCATTTGTATACATAATGGAGATGTTGTGGTGATGTGATGTGCAGAATACCCAATGCTAACTTGTTACTCATTTGGGGACTTAAGAGCATTCAAATAAATAGCAGTTGGAGTTTCTGAAATATTTTTTGAATGTCCCGGCAATATGTTGCTTGGTCCATTCACCCCCCACAGCTCATGTAGTGGAGATAGCAATTCACATTAAGAAATATAAATCTCAATTTCTTTCAGCCTATACATTCTAGATTTTACTCCCAGACAAAAAGCACACTCTTTACTCTTCAGAAAGCAGGAAGTCATTCTTAGTCTACTTTTGATTGGCACTAGACTTGCAGCAGACATATCACTCCCTAAACCTCCAGGAGCAAATAATACCGCATTGTTGGAGAGAACACTGGGATTTGTCATGTCTCTTTGTAGTTGTCAACTTTAGCATAATCATATCTTGCATGCTTTCTACTGTTCTGAAGATATTCCGAAAATCTTACTGATTCTCCAAATGTTACATAAAAGAAAGTAGGATGCACAAAGGCCAAATGATTTCCATAAAGTCAACCAGCAGGCAATTGCATGTTAGGGACCCAACCCTGATGCCAGATTTTTAAAATATCACTGTAAATGCTGCCCAGTATACATGCACAGTCATTCCCATGATAAAACATGAATTCAATGAACAGTCTCAAGTGCAGTCTATGCTTCCATCTGCATTTACTTAACATTGTCTCTTATGCATCTCACTGTTACTTCTGGTTGTCCCAGGCTTTCACATACAGCCCCCAAAAAACTCATACCCATCTGGCGTAGAGATCTCCTGTCAGCCTGCACTGAGTGACGTCATGCCCACTGAGCAGGGCACCACCTCCTCCCGTGCTCAGCTAATGCTTCAACATCACTACTCATCAGGAAAATGCAAATCAGAATCTCAATAAGATATCACCTCACACTCACTGGAATGGCTGTTATTTAAAAAAAAAATGTTGGTCAAGATGTGAAGAAATTGGAACTCTTCCCCTGCTGGAGTGGCTCAGTTGCTGGAGTGTTGCCCTGTGCACTGAAAGGTTGCCGGTTCGATTCTGGTCAGGGCATGTATGGAAGGTAACCAATTGCATTGACGTTTTTCTCTCTCTCCCTCTTCCTCTCTCTAAGCATGTCCTCAGGTGAGGATTAATTTAAAAAGAAGAAGAAAAGAAATTGAAACTCTATATTGTTGGAGGGAATATAAAATTATATAGATACTCTGGCAAAAGTTATGGTAGTTATGCAAAACATTGCACATAGATTACAATTTGATTCAGCAATTCCACTTCTGGGTATGAATAAAACATATCTGAAAGCAGAAATCTGAACAGATATTTGTACATCAATATTCATATCAACATTATTCACACTAACCAAAAAAGTGCTAACAACAAGGATGTCCCTCAGTGAATGAGTAGAATAACAAATGTGGTATATACATACACTGAAATATTTTATAACCTTAAAAAATCATGAAATTCTGATGCATGTTACAACATGGAAGAACTTTAAATATGTACATTATACTCAGTTAAATAAGCCAGACACAAAAGGACAAGTATTGTATGAGTCCACTTGTATGAGGTACCTAAACTTGTCAAATTCATAGAGACAAGAAGTAGAATAGTGATTACCAGAGATGCCAGAAGGTGGGTAGGGGAGCATAGAGTTAGTATTTAATGAGTAAAGAATTTGAGTTTTGGAAGATATAAAAAACCAAGTTCTGGTGATGGATAGTGGTGATGGTTGCACAACCATGTGAGTGCATTTAATGCCCTTGAACAGGATGCTTAATATGGTCACCATGATACATTGTATGTATTTTTTTGAAAATTAAAAAATATATATAAAATGTATCACGTTTTAATTTAAAACACTCAAATGAATGCATTTTGTGATTGGTAACCATTGTATTTATTACTTTAGTTTCCATTTGTTCAAAATTCCTTAACATGGCCTATAAGCCCTTATTCTCTCATGTCAATCTCATCCGTGTCCCTTTAAACTTACTTCTGGGCCCCTGTCAAAGGCATCTTGTCGCAGTCACTAGAACATATCTTTGGTTTGTCATGGCCTTTGCATATGTTCTTCCTTCTAATCTAGAGGTACTACTCTCCTATATTTGGATTTTTGTATTTTTACTAGAAATGCAATATCTATACTAATAAAAGGGTAGTATGCTAATTAGACTGGACATATTCTGAATGACCATCTAGATGTCCTTCCAGACAAAGCTGCAGCAGCTGCCTGAGGATCAGGCAAGCTGCAGATGGTGGCTGTTGCTGCCCAGGGCCAGCCCAAGGCTCAGGAAAGCCGGAGATGGCAGCTGTGAGTTCAGGGAAGCTGGGAATGGCAGCTTCCCAGCTGCCCAAGGCCAGCCCGGAGGCTCAGGCTAGCCAGGGATGGCGGCTTTCCAGCTGCCCTGGGCTGGCCCGAGGCGCAGGCTAGCAGCCAATGGTGGCTGCCCAGAGACCAGAGGCTCAGTTAGGGGCTGATCAGGCCAGCAGGGGAGCTGTGAGGGGCATCAGGCTGGCAGGAAGGCAAGTGGTTAGGAGCCAGCAGTCCAGGATTGCAAGAGGATAATGTCCAATTGGTTTAGGCCCAATCCCTGTGGGCCTAAACCAGCAGTCGGACATTCCCCAAGGGGTCCGGATTGCAGAGGGTGCAGGCCAGGCTGAGGACTACCCTCCATGCATGAATTTCATGCACTGGGCCTCTAGTAGATATATAAAACTTTTTAGAAAATTTACAAAAATCTACGCAATTTTATTAAATATATGTCTGAAATTTGATTTTTACACCCTACCTTATGTTCTTTAGTTCTTTCCATGGCTGAGATTCTTCATTTAAAAAACCCAAGAAACACTTCTATATAGACTTTTATTACAGTAATACACTATAATTAATTTATCTCCATACTGAGGAAAATTCACTTACTTTTCCTCCAGGAAATTATTTTTGTTTCCAGGAGAACTTCTGAAAGAGTTTGTAAAACACCACATACAGAAAACATTGATGGATATTAGAATAAAATATGAGCATCTTCAATTTTATTATTTTGTCAAATTGAGTTTCGTGGTGGTTATAGTTTACAATCTCTTGAGCAACATGCTTCTTTGCATACATCCTTGCTAGCAACTAGCATTATACATTTTTAATTTTTTTTTCAGTTTTAAAGGAGATACATTTTGTATTATTGTTAACCTAATTTATATGATGCAGCTTAATAGTTATAGAGAGCATCTTTTAATATGTTTATCTACCTTTGGGGTTCTTATTATACAAATTGATTGTTCAAAATCTTGCTCCATTTTGTAAATCAATTGATTTTATTTTATTATGTTTTAGGAGTTCTTTGTATATTCTGATTTAAAATGTTCTATTGCTTGTGTGTATAAATATCTTGGAAAATCTGTCACTTATATTTCTACTATTTATAACATTTTTGCTAAAATAGTTTTAAAGGTTTAATCCAGGGGACCTCAAACTTTTTAAACAGGGGGACAGTTCACTGTCCCTTAGACCGTTGGAGGGCCAGACTATAGTTTAAAAAAAAAACAACTATGAACAAATTCCTATGCACACTGCACATATCTTATTTTGAAGTAAAAAAACAAAATGGGTACAAATACAATATTTGTATTTGCATGTGGCCCACGGGCCGTAGTTTGAGGACCCTTGGTTTAATCTATACATATTTGTACATACTTATACATGTAGCTTGTGTTCGTTGGTTTATTTAAGAAATCCTTCTGTATGATAAGTTTAAAATATTTCGTTATATTTGTGTAAGAGTGTGAAATTTTAACATTTTATATAGAGTGAGGTAGACAATTTTTTCCCATATGGCTATCCAATTGTCACAATGCTATTTTTAAGGGATCTGTATTCTTCTCTAATATGATATACTTCTTCCCTAATTACCTGGTTCCCAAATATGCATAGGTTTGTATCTAGGTTCTCTCTTGTATCCCTTTGATCTGTTCATCTAGTTCTGCAACATGTCGTAGTATTTTAAATTATTTTACTTTAATTGTGGTATGCCATAAAAAAAATTCTTGCTCATATTTTTTCTTCATTGCCTTGAATATTTTTTATCATTTACTCTTCAGTGACTATTTAAAATCTAATTCTCTATCTTCTGTTAGTTGCAATAATTTCATAAATCTCCTTGATTTTGTATACAATTTTTTTAGTTGTGAATAATGACAATTTTCTCTCGGCCTTATTTTATTTGACTTGTTCAACCTTCCAGTAAAGTGAGGACTAGGAATGGAAAAAAAAAAACAAAACTATTTTTTTTTTTGTTTTTCTTGTCACTAACTTTAAAGTAATCAGTCTAATACTTCATCATCAAAAATAATATATTTCATCAGTTTAATTTAGATATTTCTTATCAAGTCATAGAAATTCTGTCCTAGTACTTTGTTAACACTTTTTGTCATAGAATATGTTATATTTTATTAAAACAACTCTTTTTCTCATGTATTTCTTTTCCTCTTTAATTTGATATTATAATGAATTGCTTTTTTTTTTTAATATTTTAATAATTTTTATTTCTTAAAGTATTACAAAGAGTACTACATATGTCTCCTTTTTTCCCCCCCTTGACATTCACCCGGCCCCTATCCCCCGCCCCCCCCCGCCCCGTGTCTTGTGTCCATTGGTTAATCTTATATGCATGCATATAAGTCCTTCAGTTGGTCTCTTAATCCCCGCCCGCAACCCTCCCCAGGCTTCCCACTGTAGTTTAACATTCTGTTCAATGTTGCTCTGCTTCTGTATCTACCCCTGTTCATCAGTCCATACTGGTCTCCTTTATTTATCCCAACCTCACTGGAGTAGTCTCAACCTCACCAGGGCCGTCTGAGCCTCACCAGGGCCGTTTCAACCTCACCGGGGCCATCCCTACCTCACGGGGGCCGTTTCAACCTCACCGGGGTCGTCCCTACCTCACGGGGGCCGTTTCAACCTCACCGCGGTTGTGCCTAGTACACGGGGGCCGTTTCAACCTCACCGGGGTCGTCCCTACCACACCGGGGCCGTTTCAACCTGACCGGGGTTGTCCCTACCACACCGGGGCCGTTTCGACCTGACCGGGGTTGTCCCTACCACACCGGGGCCGTTTCAACCTGACCAGGGTCGTCCCTACCTCACGGGGGCCGTTTCAACCTCACCGGGGTTGTCCCTACCACACCGGGGCTGTTTCGACCTCACCGGGGTTGTCCCTACAACACCGGGGCCATTTCGACCTGACCAGGGTCGTCCCTACCTCACGGGGGCCGTTTCAACCTCACCGGGGTCGTCCCTACCACACCGGGGCCGTTTCGACCTGACTGGGGTCGTCCCTACCTCACGGGGGCTGTTTCAACCTCACCGGGGTCATCCCTACCTCACGGGAGCCGTTTCAACCTGACCGGGGTTGTCCCTACCACACTGGGGCCGTTTCGACCTGACCAGGGTCGTCCCTACCTCACGGGTGCCGTTTCAACCTCACCGGGGTTGTCCCTACCACACCGGGGCTGTTTCAACCTGACCGGGGTTGTCCCTACCACACCGGGGCCATTTCGACCTGACCAGGGTCGTCCCTACCTCACGGGGGCCGTTTCAACCTCACCGGGGTTGTCCCTACCACACCGGGGCCGTTTCGACCTGACTGGGGTCGTCCCTACTTCACGGGGGCCGTTTCAACCTCACCGGGGTCGTCCCTACCACACCGGGGCCGTTTCGACCTGACTGGGGTCGTCCCTACCTCACGGGGGCCGTTTCAACCTCACCGGGGTTGTCCCTACCACACCGGGGCCGTTTCGACCTGACCAGGGTCGTCCCTACCTCACGGGGGCCGTTTCAACCTCACCGGGGTCGTCCCTACCACACTGGGGCTGTGTCAACCTGACCGGGATTGTCCCTACCACACCGGGGCCGTTTCGACCTCACCGGGGTTGTCCCTATCACACTGGGGCCGTTTCGACCTGACTGGGGTCGTCCCTACCTCACGGGGGCCGTTTCAACCTCACCGGGGTCGTCCCTACCTCACGGGGGCCGTTTCAACCTCTCCGGGGTCATCCCTACCTCACGGGGGCCGTTTCAACCTGACCGGGGTTGTCCCTACCACACCGGGGCCGTTTCGACCTGACCAGGGTCGTCCCTACCTCACGGGGGCCGTTTCAACCTCACCGGGGTCGTCCCTACCACACCGGGGCAGTTTCGACCTGACTGGGGTCGTCCCTACCTCACGGGGGCCGTTTCGACCTGACCAGGGTCGTCCCTACCTCACGGGGGCCGTTTCAACCTCACCGGGGTTGTCCCTACCACACCGGGGCCGTTTTGACCTGACCAGGGTCGACCCTACCACACCGGGACCGTTTCAACCTCACCAGGGCCATCCCGACCTCACCGGGGCCATCCCAGCCTTACCGGGGAAACAGGAAGTTTGGCCCTCTGTCCCCTGCCGGCGGCTCCCCACCAGACAAAATCTCCAGGCGTTCCTGGTGGTTGAACATCCAGCACTCCTGCCCTCCACCAAGTGCACAGACTGCCTGTCTGCTGTCCCCCAACGCCCCACAAGAGACTGGGACCAGTGGGCATGTTTGTGCGCTTGCTGGTACAACAGTTCCACAGTGCCGGCCGAGTCAGGCCCAGCCCTGGCCGGCCCCGGACCCGACTCTGCCCCCCGATTGTGTCCCTCCCAGATGCAAGGAGCTGAAATCTGCAGCCTGCTGGGATGGGCTCTGTACTTGGTGCCTCTGCACATCCTACTCAGTCTCAATGCGCTTCTTTCTATGCGAGGAGTTGAAATCTGCAGTTTGTTGGGTTGGGCTCTGTACTTGGTGTCACATCCTACTCAGTCTCAATGTTCTTTCTCTCCTTCCAGTTGTAGAGCTTCCACTGGGCCAACTTTCTCATGGTTCTGTATGATAGATGTTTGTCTGGTATTTGGTAGTTTCGATGTTGTTGTGTGAGGTAGCACGCACAGGTCTCTTCCTTATGCCGCCATCCTGGTTCTCCTGGGTCTGCTTCTTGAGTGTGTCTCCCATGGCTGCGAGCAGTTGAAGTCTGCAATTTGTTGGGATAGGCTGCAAAAGCGCAGGTGGGTCTTTTTGTGCACCTGGCACAGCTTGGATGGGGATGTAAATTGATTAGGGCTGAGTCTCAGGGAGTCGCCATGGCGGAGCAAATAGCACTGGCTGAGTCTCCGCGGCCCCTTGAATCTCTGCCAGGGCTTTGTGTCCTCCAGTGCCGGCGAGCAGCTGTGCAACAGAGTCTCCCTCGCTTTCTGATGGCTGCAAGGCCGTGCTGCCTCTCCCCATAGGGTCTGGTGCCTCATGATCCCGCCTGAACCAGCTCAGTGGATTTGAAAGTTTGCAGAAGTAAAGGCGTTTCTACTTGTGAGTCTGGCACAGCCCAGATGGGAATGTAAATTGCGTAGGGCGGGGTCACAGGGAGTCGCCGGGGCGGAGACTCAGCGGCCCCTTGCCTATCCAGGACACCAGGACTTTGTGTCCCCCAGTGCCGGCGAGCAGCCGAGCGCCAGAGCCTCCCTCGCTTTCTGACCGCTGGAAGGCCTTGCCGTCTCTCGCCTTGGGGCCTGGGGCCTCAGAGACCTGCCCGAACCAGCTCAGTGGATTTGAGAGTTTGTAAAAGCACAGTCATTCTCTCTTGTGCCTCTGGCACAGCCCTGAGGGTAGGGCGGGGTCACAGGGAGTCGCCAGCATGGAGGAAATAGCGATGGCAGCGTCTCCGCGCCCCTCGCCTCCCCGGGACACCAGGACTTCTTGTCCCTCAGTGCCGGCGAGCAGCCGCGCGTCAGAGCTTCCCTCGCTCTCCGACCACTGCAAGGCCATGGCCGCCTCTCCCTGTGGGATCTGGGGCCTCAGAGACCCACCCCGAGCAAGCCCAGAGGATTCGAGGGTTCGTAAAAAACCGAGAATCCATTTGCAGCCCGCGTGGCGTGTGACTGTGTACCTCTGGTTTTGGTGCCTCCGTAGCTCCCACTCAGTCTCACTGCGCTTCTTTCTTTTCCTCCAGTTGTAGATCTCCCACTGGGCCAACTTCCCCATGGTTCTGAGTGGCGGTTGTTTACTTCATAGTTGATAGTTTCAATGATGCTGTGAGAGAGCAGCACACACAGGTCCGCTCCCTACGCCGCCATCTTGGTTCTCCAGGTTCAAATAACAGTTCTCTAATGAATTGCTTTAATAGAGTTTTCAAAATTAAGTCATCCTTGTAATTTGAGATAAATGGTTCTTGGATTTTTGTTGCATTGCTGAATTAAATTTTTTTCTATTTTATTTAGATTTATAACATCAATTTTTGTGCATAAAACTGGCACATGATTTTGGTTACTTGGATAATACTTAGGTATTGTCCTGGTCTGATTTTGAATCAGAGTAACATTAGGATTATAAAATGATCTGAGGAGCGTTCTAATAGAGCAGGATTATCTGTTTCTTTAAGATTTCATAGAATTTCCTGAGCCTGGTGGGTATTTTTTATAGTAGAGGTGTGGTAAAATATTAATGACTTATTCAATTTCTTTGATGATTTGAAACTCTTAGTTTTTGTTTGTTACTTTTTAAAACAATGTTACTGTCAAAATTTAAGTTGATACAAAATATATTCTTAACATGAGCAGGTAGGAGGCATACCATCTTCATCTTTCTTGTCTTTTAGCAACTTTGGTCCAGTTCATTAGTCCCCCTCCAGACTTTCGGCTCCTGCCTGCTGTTTTCCCTCTGGCTGCCCTGTGCACTCTCCATCCAGGTTCCTCCTCATTTATTGGACTTCTTCACCTGGAGTGCCCCAGTGATCAGCCCCATATCTTTTCAGTCCACACTCATGTACAGGTGGTTTCTTCTGGCCTCAAGCTGTTTTATCTCTTGCTCAGACCTTTTCCCTGAAGCCCAGACCCATATATCCAACAGGCTACTTTAAATCTTCACCTGGATGTTCAATACACATCTCAAAGGTAAAATGTTCAAGCGGATGCCCTGATTTCCCCCATCTTCTCCCTCAGTTAATAGCAACTCCACATTCTTTGCAGCCTTGGGGAGAAACCTAGAGCCAAAGTTTCAAAATTTCATTAATAGTCATATTAACTATTTCTCCTAATAACAGAGCTAGTGAGTTTCATTTTGTCACATGTGTCACATGCTTAGAAATTGTAGCTCTAGAATGAATGTAAAAATAACTTATTTAATGAAAACATAATGATGGTAAATAATATTGGATCTCTTAAGGGCATTATGCCATAAATGGAAGAAAGTTAAATTGATGAAGATCATGGCTTTCCAAACTTTCTTAAACTGAAAATCACTTTATCCTTTTTACCACAACTCAACTGTAAGTATATACAGCTGTACTAATCAGGTTTCTCAAGAATCTGGATGAATAGGAGATGATATAGATAGATGATAGATAGATACAGAATAGATTAAAAAATATATATAGTATAAGTACATTAAAACCTTTAACTATATATTTATGTTATATTTGTAAATATATTTCATGTATTATACATATAATCTACACTAATAAAAGAGAAACATGGTAATTGGCGTACGACCACTACCCTTCCCATTGGCTAATCAGTGAGTATATGCAAATTAACTGTCATCCAAGATGGCGGCCGGCAGCCAGGCAGCTGGAAGCTAACAGGAGGCTTGCTTGCTGTGGACTCCAACGTTCCCCGCCGGCCTCTGAGCTTCAGTTGGAAACATAGTAACATTTATAGAAGATAAACAAAACTCCAGAAACCTCCTGTCAGTCAGCCGGGATCTCAGAGCTGGAGTCGCAACATTGTTTCGAATACAGAAAACAAAGGCCAGAAACCTGCTTTCAGCTGAGCCTCAGAGAGAAAGCCAGCTCTCAGCTCCAGTGACAGCCATTGAAGGTAAATAAATGCCAGAATAAAAAAAAAAGAAAAATAGGAGAGGTTTGGAGCTCCAGTCGCCCGCCAGCCTGAAAACGGCCCTCAGACCCTCACCCAGGCTGGCCAGGCACCCCAGTGGGGAGCCCCACCCTGAAGCAACAAGATGGCGGCTAATTTGCATACTGAAGGCGGGCGGCAGCAGGCAAGGCTGTCTGCGGTCTGGGACTCGGATCTGTGACCCTGCCAGGCAGGATCAGTGGAGCCACGAGGCCTCCCGGCACCGGGATCGGCGTGACAAGGGGCAATGCCCAAACGCCCTGATTACCCTGCAGCTCTGTGTGTGACAGGGGGCAGCGCCCCAACCCCCTGATCAGCCCTGCGGCTCTGTGGGTGACAGTGGTGGCACCCCAACCCCCTCACGGGCCCTGCTCTATGTGAGACGGGGTAGAGCCATACCTCCCCATCGGCCCTGCCCTGAGTGTGACAGGGTGTGGTGCCTCAACTACCCCCCCCCCCCACGGGCCCTGCTCTGTATGTGACAGGGGGTGGTGCCCCAGCTCCCCTATTGGCCCTACTCTGTGCGTGACAGGGGGCGGTGCCCCAGCTCCCCTATTGGTCCTACTCTGTGCGTGACAGGGGGGAGCTCCTCAACCCCCTGATGGTCCCTGCTCTGTGTGTGACAGGGGGCAGTGCCCCAACCCCCTGATCGGCCCTGCTCTGTGTGTGACAGGGTACGGAGCCCCAACCCCTTGATGGTTCCTGCTCTGTGCGTGACAGGGGGCAGCGCCCCAACCCCCTGATCGGCCCTGCTCTGTGCGTGGCAGGGGGTGGCGCCGCAACTTCCCTATCGACCCTGCCTTGAGTGTGACAGGGGGCGGTGCCCCAACCCCCCAATTGGCCCTATCCTGAGCGTGACTGAGGGTGGCATTGCAACCTCCCAATCCGTCCTGCTCTGTGCATGACAGGGGGCGGCGCCCCAACTCCCCAATTGGCCCTGCTCTGAGCCTGACCAGGGGCTGCACCTAGGGATTGGGCCTGCCCTCTGCCACCCAGGAGCAGGCCTAAGCCAGCAGGTCGTTATCTCCCGAGGGGTCCCAGACTGGGAGAGGGCACAGGATGGGCTGAGGGACTCCCTTTCCCCCCGAGTGCACAAATTTTTGTGCACCTGGCCTCTAGTTTATTATAAGAAAGTGGCTCACATGATAGTGGAGTTGGGTAAGTCTCAAGATCTGCTGGGTGAATTAGTGAGCTGGAGACTCAGGAAAACCAATAGTTAAGTTCCAGTCTGAGTCCAAAGGTCTGAGAAGAGAGACAATGATGTAGTTCCAGTTTGATGACGGTATACTAAAGACCCAGGAAAAAAAATGTTTCCGTTTGAGCCAGAAGGAAGGAAAAAGCCAATGCCCCAGTTTGAAGGCTACCAGACAAGAAGAATTTTCTCCTCAGGTTGTCTTTTTCCTCAGACTTCACGGCATGAAGCCTGCTGACATTAAGGAGAGCAATCTGCTTTACTCAGTCTCTTGATTAAAAGGCTAATGTCATTTGAAAACACCTTCACAGAAACACCCAGAATAATGTTTAACCAAATATCCAGGCATCTCAGGGCTAAATCAAGTTGACATATAAAATTAACCACCACAGTTGTTATTATAATCTCCATTTCAGCTCTATGGGTCTCATAGTGAGGAAACATACCTCCAAAATCTGAAATGGATTTTTTGCTTTAAATGTTACTACTATTATGGTTTTTCATCTTCTCGGTATTTTCACAAATACTTTAATACCATGTAATACTACTTGATTCTAAATGTAACCAGAAGCCTGAACTAGCATTTAGCAAATATTTTTTTAAAAATATTTTAGTATCCTATATAATAAAACCCTAATATGCAAATCGACGGAACTGCAGAATGACCAGTCCCTATGATGTGCACTGACCACTATGGGGCAGACACTTAATGCAGGAGCTGCCCCCTAGTGGTCAGTGCACTCCCATGGGGGGAGTGCTCCAGAGCCAGAAGCCAGGTGGGAACCCCTCCTGCCTCCGTGGCAGTGCTAAGGACCCCTCAAGGATGACCAAGGGGTCCTGGACTGTGAGAGGGCACAGGCGGGGCTGAGGGACCTCCCACCCCAGTGCACGAAATTCCTGCACTGGGCCTCTAGTATTCTAATAAAAAAGATGTGCTGAAAGAGTAAACATTTATGATATAGTCCTTGTTAATAGTATACCTATTACATTCCAATTGATCTTTAAATTTTGTGTCATTTATCAAAAGGCTAAAATAAGAATTAAGTGACTCATATATTAAGACGGGATCAATTACAAAGGACATTGAAGAATATATCTTTGGGTATTTTGTAATTGTAATTTTGAGCATTTCTCTATTTGTAGAAATTTTTTTATTTAGTTTAGAACAGAATGTTCTTATTTGTAAAGATTTTGACACAAAAAAAAAACAGTAAACA
Organism: Myotis yumanensis; assembly: GCF_028538775.1. Classification (NCBI taxonomy): domain Eukaryota; kingdom Metazoa; phylum Chordata; class Mammalia; order Chiroptera; family Vespertilionidae; genus Myotis; species Myotis yumanensis. The sequence continues at coordinate 71,460,738 of NW_027223759.1, read as the reverse complement.
ACCAGTTTTCAGACTTACAGGATTACTTTTATAAAATGTCTGTTAAATAAATGCCTTTGCTGCAATTCAGAGGAACCTTGATACCTTAAATAGATATTTGGTAAACACTTCACATTCTAAGTTCTTGAAGCAGCCCAGCATATTTTTATCTTCACCTTCTAAGCTCAGTAAATTCTTTCTTTATCAGTAAAGAAAAAGGAAAAGTCAGATGGGACATTACCTAAGTAAATAGCCTTGAATCGAAAGTACTCATAAACCTGAGGAACAATAGCAGCAAATGATCCTGTCAGATTTAAACATGTGTCTAGCTAGAGGACATTTGCTTACTTTCATTTCTAATAGTATATGACCCTTTATCTCATAGTATTTCTGGCAGAAAATAGCTTCAGTGTCTAAAGGAAAGGTATTGATCAAAGTTAGGCAAAAATCCTATAACAATAATTATAAATAACTAGAAACCCAGTGTTTCTTCTTACTTAAAGAAAATGCCATAATATTTGTGAACTAATTATGAGAATTCTCATAAGGAGTGACCTAATAATTTTTCCTTATATCCCAGAAAGCTTAAGAGAAATCTCAGAAACAGGGATATAATGTGTTTTAAACGAAATTACTACTATATTAATTTTCATGAACTTTTAAAGTCACCAAATAGAAGTAAAGGTTCAGATGCTGATGTCAAGCAAAGGGACTATGCCACACTATTTTCCCAAGTCGGATTCTTGTGTTTTTTGTTGTTCTTGTTAATCCTCACCCGAGGATATTTTTCCATCGATCTTTAGAGAGAGTGGAAGTGAGGGGGAAAGACAGAGAGAGAGAAACATCGATATGAGAGACATACATCAATTGGTTGCTTCCCATAAGCACCCTGACCAGGGCTGGGCATAGAGCCTGCAACCAAGGTACATGCCTTTGACTGGAATTGAACCTGGGACTCTTCAGTCCACAGGCCGACGATGGTCTATCCACTGAACCAAACCAGCCAGGCCTACGTCAGAATCTTAAATGGTACTTCAGCATGGTGATCCTCAACTTTTGGTGTGTTTAAATATCGCTTTGGAACTCTGTGGGGAGTGTTGGTGATGTATTTGTTGAACCTTGTAATCAGTCTAAAAGATAAAGCATAACTTTTTCTACTGCCCTCCACCCTATGGCAACCCTGACTACCATGGTCCCTCAGATATAAACACTCGCAAACACTCAACAACCTTGACATGCTTCTTGGCCCAAAGATTTGGACCAAAGATCTCTTCTAGATAAGGTGCTGAGTATTAAGATTCTTCTGGAAAAGGGATAGTGTGAAATTGATATCTAGGCCAGTGACCATGTATCTAGCGAATATGTTAAGATTTCTCACACATGATCAACTGAGTTAACCACATGATCAACTGAGTTAACACATACAGATCTCTCTGTATAGATGTGTTCTTATTATTATTATAAAAGAATGACATTTATCTGTTTAAATCACTCATTTCTTTCCTTTATTTTAGTTTAATCTAGTTCATTTTTTGATAAGAGCAAAGAACTTTCCATTGTGCTAAGCTGGTCTTTTCTCTCGACAGCCCTTCAAACTTAAAGCATCTTGGCTCTAAGTTTCACAATTGTCTTTTAGCACACTTTATACATCATTAAGACTGATTTTATTTTATTTTTTGTGATTATAATAATGCAGCCACATGATAAAAAAATCAAATAGAATTGGAAATCTTATTCAAGAATGTAAATTTCCCATGTCATCCATTCTTACACTTATTGCTGAGAGACAACTTATTGTACACATACTGATTTTTGTTCTTGGTATCCCCATAACTCACAATCATAGGCTTTCACTTCCACTTCTTGATTTATTAATTTTGAATTATTTATTACCCTCATGATTTGAAAAAGTATTTAATTTCACTTATGCTTTTACTTCATCCCAGTATTCTCTTCCCAGTGTTTCCTTTTTATACAATGATTTTAAATACAGATTATCAATAGCCATATACCCGGGGTATTCTGAAAATATTCCTGGTTTCAAATTCAAAAGCCCATCTACCTTTATATAAACAGTCAATTGCCTAAAACCATGCTACAAATTCATTTGCAAGATATTCATGAAGAGACCTTAAAAAAGGGTTTTAATCATTTTCTCACTTTGGGGATTCATTGCATATTTATCTTCCCTTACATCAGGCTAAACATCTATTTCCTTTCTTTAAAAAAGTAACAGTCATCTCAGAGCTGGTGGCTCCCAGACCTCTCCTTTGCAGCTACACTGAGCTAGATCGGCTCTTTCTTGCATTTCTTGTCTTCAGTTTTCTTGGCTTATTTTCTCCTTTTGCTAGAGAAGTACCTCTAATAACTTATAAAGTAAATGGTTAATATGAGATAAACTATCTAAATCTCTGAATGTTTGAATATTTTGTTTCACCTGATTGATGATTTTCCAGTGTATAGAACTTCACACAGATAATTATTGTCCCACAGAACACTAAAAATCCTATTGTCCATCGTTATGTAGTACTTATGGCCCCGTGCACAGATTCATGCACATGGAAAGGAAATTAATTAGAAGAAAGATTCTTGCAGTAATTATGTTACTGCAAAAAAATTACATCTCAAAATAGTTTATATAATATAGTATTATTAAATTAAAATACAATTGTTTTTCAATTACAGTTGACATTCAATATTATTTTAGATTAGTTTCAGGTGTACAACATAGTGGGTAGACAATTCTATACTTTACAAAGTGATCCCCCCAATATTTCCAGTACCCACCTGGCATTATACATAGTTATTACAATATTATTGACAGTATTCCCTATGCTATACTTTACATACCCATGACTATTTTGTAATTACTAATTTGTACACCTTAATCCCTTCACTTTTTATTTTTATTCTTTATTGATGAAGGTATTTCATATGTGTCCTTACCCCACCATCACCCCCCGACCCATAAAATACAAAATATTTTTAATATTGCTATTTGCCCTTTCTCTATAATAGAAGTGTCAGAGATAAAAGAAAATTAGTAAAATGTATATGAAAATAAAATATAAATTGATTAATAAATAAATAACTACATGATAAAAAAACAAAAACATGATATAAAAAACATTGATAAAAACAATGATTAGTAAATTGATTAATAAGTAAACAACATCATATAACAACAACAAAGACATGCTATAAAAACAACAAAAACATGATATAAAAACAAGTAGTTGGTCTTCAGATACATTCTGTCAATGACATTGGCTTCTTTTGGCTTCAGAGGTACATTTTGGGAATAGCTGCTTTTCAGACATATTCTGTTGACAATGTTGCTTTCTTTCAGACTTCAGAATGTCAACAAAAGCAACCAAATTTATGATCAACAATGACATATCGAAATAGATGTGTGCGATTGGCGCCAGCGAGAGCTTTATATGTATCATGCATGCGCGAGTCAACTTAGCCTTTTATATATGTAGATAAACTTGCTTAATTAGACCTGCTTTCTGATTTAACTAAATGTTTTCCAGCCCAGTGAAGCACTTCAACTTCTCTTTCAGGTAATTGTCAGCAACACAGCAGTAAATATCAACAAAAAGCAGATTATTATTGTAGATCACACAGGGAGAACAAAGGGTAAAATACTTAACTGCAGCAGTGTTTGACTATATTCTGTGCAATGAGAAAATCTGAAGCCATTTTCAATGTCCACCATTTGTTACTTCTTTTCAGTCGAGTCAAGTTTCTAAAGTTTCTAAATCTCTGTTTTCCAGCTAATAGAGAGAAAATAGGATTCCACCGAGTCTCTTATCTACCTACTCCAGGACTTCTGTGAGGATCAAATGAGATGAGGCCTGGGAAAACGCTTCATAGACATTTGGTTAAACTGTGAAATGTTTGCACCTGGCTATAAAGCAAGTTGTGTTCCTAGGCTGAAGAAACTCCAAGGAGGCTAGTCACCAGGGAGAGGAAGCTGGGCGTTGCTATGTGACATCATTACCTGGTGCCCACAGTGACCGTTTCTGGGCTGGGTTGGGCTGTGGGCCACATTTTATGCCACGGGGTCTCGGCAGTGTTGGCTGTGATTTGATGGGGTGTCACTCTGGGGTGGTGGCGGGGCCTATGTCCCACTTGGGGGAAGCCAAGTGTTGGTTTGTTGGTGCCAGGTCCACGGTGCTGTTTATTTTTAAATTGCAAGTGCACGTCATGGCAGCTCCTATGTTGAGCATCTGCCCCTGCTGGTCAGTGCACATCATAGTTACCAGTCGGACGGACGGACATTTAGGCATATATATATATATATTCCCTGTTGCAGACAAATGTTTGAAGTCAGTCTGTTTTCATTCCTTTTTTTAAAAAAATTATTATTTCTTTCCCCATGTTAGAAGTATTTGCCATCGTTTTTATTGCTGCTTTGGTAAAATTCACGATTAACTAAGTTTACCTGTGGTCATTTTTTTTTTCATTGTGTTAAATGGTTATTTGGTGAGCTTTTCCAACCTTTTCCAGTTCTAGAAAATAGTTTCTCCAGTTCTAGAAAATAGTTTTATAATTTTTCTGTGATTATTTTTCTTTCCTAATTTTGTAACTACATCTTTTCTGTTTATATGTTCAATCTACATGTCCTTTTGTTTCACATGATAAGAAAATATATTTTCAAAATGAAATTTTGAATTATCCACTTGAATTAACTTCTCCAAAAGAAACCTTAGCGTTATTCAGGCCAAAATTCATTAAGAAAGAAATTGCAGCTGTTTTTGTGTGGTGTGTTTGTTTTGCCAGAAAATCATTATCAATCACCTGTCATTTCAATGTAGGGGTGAGATGAGCATTATGGGCGCTGACTGCAACAGTTGTTTTCCTCACTGTTTTTTTGGTTTTTTTTTTTCAGAGCAAATTTTTATACTGGCCATACTTTCTGCTATAGTTGCTGACATTTAAAAAAAATTATTTTTATTTATTTCATAGAGGAGGTGAGAGAGAGAGAGAAAGAGAGAGAGAGAGAGAGAGAGAGAGAAATCAAAGATGAGAGAGAATCATTGCCTCCTGCATGCCCCCAGTTGGGGATAGAGCCAAAAACCTGGGCATTTTCCCTGACCAGGAATAAAACCAGGGGCCTCTTAGTTCATAGGTAGACCCTCAACCAGAGAGCCACACTGGTCGGGCACAGTTGCTGACTCTCAGTCTTCCGTGTTACATGGCAGGGCAAAGAATCCCCACCTTGTCTTTGCTCACACAAATCCCACTCAAATTGCAACTTGTCTCATCTGCCATCCATGACTATTTGGTATTAATTTTTACACAAATTTACTGGTAATTTTTATTTGGTGCTACTGAATTTTTACTTTTTTAAAATATATTTTTATTTATTTCAGAGAAGAAGGAAGAGGAAAAGAGAGATAGAAACATCAATAATGAGAGAGAATCATGGATTGGCTGCCTCCTGCATGTCTCCTACTGTTGATTGATCCCAAAACCCAGGCATGTGCCTTTGACTGTAATTGAACCGGGGACCCTTCAGTCCATAGGCCTAGCTGAGCCAAACCAGGTAAGGCCTGAATTATTATTTTGATTTAGCCTATAAACATTTATTTCAGTGAGGTATCAATAACAAAAAAAAGAAAAAAAAAAGATATGTATGTCCTATTTGCCACCATGAATTAGTTATTTTACAATATCTCTAATAATTTTTTAAAAATTACTGGGAATAGACTTAATTTTATTTTAGTCCATTTCTATTGTAAAAGTCAGGCTGCTTTTAAAAATTAATTAATAAGATTATCAAACATTATCAGGTTTCTAAAAGACGCCAGTCAATGTGGATGAAATATCTAAATGCAATATAAATCTCAATGTGTAAGGTAACAATTAGTTTTGGGAAAGAAACCCAATAAATATTTGGTAAATGAAATAATGATTGATTCTGGACAGCCACATTGGCAAGGTAATTACATTGTGACAATAAAGCTCTAAATTCAGAGATTTTAGTTGTGTTGTGGAAATGAATAAAAGTTAAAATCTGGCTTTCATTTATTCTGGCTCTGCCTCCTTCCCCATGGAATTAGGAATCTAACTCACTTCCTTAAATAAATACAAGCTCTCTGTTATGTAGGTGACAATACTGTCTTCTTTGTGATGTAGATGCTTCAGCTTTATAATCCTATCTAAGCCAGTCATTTCTTTGTGTTTTCTCCTATCACAAACATGAGCCCTTTCACTCCAGGTAATGAAAGAGTATATTTTATCTAAAAGTACTATGAGTTCCCAGGTCCCAGGAGGAGAGCACATTTGAATTTTCACAGTATTTGATTTTCTTAAGATGACAGAACCAGCTTTTGAAAAATTACATTATTTTGTGCAAAAACAATTTTGGTTAAATATATAAATTCAAATTTCCAATTTCTTACAAAATAAACAACCAATAAATTCATGTTTTATAAAATATTAATAATAAAACCCACAAAATAGCAAATTACTCTAGGAAATATTTGTAGTTTATTTACACTTCGGTTGATCCTGAGATTTAGAACTATGCTTGAAAATTCTAGTTCAAGTACATTTCAAATCCTATTTAATAAAAGGCTAATATGCAAATCAACTGAATGGTGGAACAGTCGCTATGATGCTCACTGACCACCAGGGGGCAGACCCTCAATGCAGGAGCTATCCCCTGGTGGTCAGTGAGCTCTCATAGGGGGAGCACCACTCAGCCAGAAGCTGGACATCCCCCAAGGGGCCCCTGACTGTGAGAGGGCACCACCGTACACGATGTTGTGGACTGGGCCTCTAGTTAATTATAAAGTTCTATAAAAGTTTGGGTTGCTTAGTTTACTTCCTGTATTATGCACTTTAATTCATATACCTCATAAATGTGAATAAAATATATCCAGATTATGATAATCCTGCAAATATTAATAAATAGATTTAAAGATTAAATATATGAATGCAACTTTAAAATTGTCAAAGTGATACCATTGTAATTAGCTAGTTATTAATGATAAGAAAGGAGCATAAGGAAGGCCAGTCATTATTGGCATGTCATTTGGTCAGCTTCACCAGGAAGCTGCAACCTCACACTCCCAAGGGAACTACTGGCCCATTCCCTGCAAAACACTGGTGGAAGGGATTCCCACAAAGAGGAGATGGGCACATGCGCAGTAAAGTTGGGGTGATGTAGGCAAGGTACTTGCTTGTCAATGTAGCCTGGGAACCATGGATTGGCTAGAGAGGGCAGGGCCAATGCAAGCCTGTGAAATTTGGGAAACCATAATCCCCTTGACAAAGAACCTCACTTGCTTGGCTCTCTGGTGCCTTTGGCTGTGTTGCAACCCATGTTCCCTTAATAGCTATGTGGCCCTGCATACCCCCCACACAGTGGACTAATGAACACGAATTAAGCTCGCATGATGCTGTATTGGACGGTGCAGACATGGAGTGGAAACTCTGGGCAAGAGCTTTAATTCTAGTCCTGTTGAAGCCATGGCTACACTTCTATGGGGGATGAAGGGAAATGGAACTTGGAAACTCAGAGGTATAATTCTACAGAATAAAGCTTTCTACAATACCTCACCCTCCTATGCGACTCTCAGAACATCTATTTCTCAGGATATCATAGGAAGCCCACTCCCACAAGCAACCAATGGGGATAAGGAGAGCTTCCCATTGACAACAAAAGCTTCAAGTTGATTTATTTAAGATGCTTCAGGTATAAGGTATATCCTATTTGTATAATGCTGACATAAATAATTACCTAACAGTACAGTCAATTTGGATCCAAACAGTGGATTTGGAATACTCTCCACTCCAAATCAAGCTATTAAAAGAGATCTGGCATCTCATTATCTAGAGTTAAGTACTAAGCTTTAAAATATTTTCACTGGTTTTAAAATAAGAATAAAATATAAGCATATTATTAAATATTAAAAATAGCTTTAAATAAATAACTGCTTTATGATAAATATCTGAAGTTTGAAAATTTTCTTTTTAAGACCTATTTTCCATTCATGCTTTTGTACAATGAATAAGCTTACTTGATAAAGATTCCAGAAGGTTGTCCATTTGGGTATGTTTTCAAGAAACATTCTATATTGATTACAGGATATTTGTCTGACAATAATTAGCAGTGGAATTTTACCAACTACCTTAAATACAATTTATTTTGTAGTAGAAGTGCTTAGCTAGTGGGTACACTTGCATCCCTTATAAATTAGGAAATCTGAGGCAGTGACTTAAAGGATGATTTGAAGCTTGGTTCCATAGTCATACTATTTCTAGTTTTGCTCCCTTCAATTCATTCTTCACACTAACCTAGAGAAAGAGTATTCTAAAAGATGAACTTGGTTAAATTACAATTAAATTCTACTTTAAATCCTTCATTTATGTGTATTTCCCTTAGGGTAAAATGCCTAAGCATTTCCTAAGTCTTTATTCTCTGTGCTCTGAAATCTCCTGCAATATCATTTTTGAGGACTACCTTCCTCACATCCTACTACTGTTCTTGGCATGTGCCACACTCTCTTGTCTTCAGTGTATTCATTCTTTTTTTTGCCAGATTTTCCCCACACAACTCTACCAAGTATAGCTTCTCAAATTCCAATTCACTTTTCCTATAAGACTGCCATAACTATTGACGAGTGAATTAATTACCCTTCCTGTAGGCTTCTATGGCACATTATCTGTAGTAATTATCAAGCATATCTTCCTGTGCTGCAATTGGCCTGTTTACTTGTTCAGCTCCATGCTTTCTCTAGAAAATTCCTTATGAGAGTATGGATTACCTTGCTTTTGCAATCATATATGAAGTATTTGTTTAGCTCATGATGAGTTCTCAATAAATATTTGTAGAGATAACAAATGAAAGAATTATGAGAAATAATGTTATTCTTAATTTAGGTTATAACTAGCACAAATGTACTCCTATATTATTGTAAATGTTCCCCACCCTGAAAATTTATATTCTAGGTAGAACATAGCTTCTTCAAATTAAACTTATATTATCCAGTTCTTAGAATTTGCATACTGGCTTTTTAAATATAATTTCCCTTCCATTTGTCCTTGTTATTAAATGACTTATGTGAACAACTGAGTTTCTCAAAAATCTCACTTAAAGAGGTTGGAACAAGAAATATTTGACCAGCTACAGTTACGTTTAAGAAAGAAAAATGATGCATCACTTTCACTGCCTGTTCTGCTCTCCTATTCCAATATAAGTTGTTTACCACCTGAGTATTTGTCACTTTCATTTTAATATTTGCAGATGTCAAATACAACTTGGATCTCTGACTAGCAAATAGTGTATGGCTGGAGACTATTTTCAGATGAAAAAACCAAACTAAACACCTCTCTCCTGTGAATATAGCTAGCAATGATGAAGCCAATTCCGAATAAACACAACACTGAAAGCTTCTGTCATAGATGGCGCGTTAAACAGAAAGTAGCTGATGCATCAATGGGGAGCATTAGTGCATCAAAAAACTGAATTTGTTGTCAGGAAAAATTGTCTGTAAAACTGCTGTTCAAAGTGCTTCTCCCTAACGAGATCCAATTGTGTCAAAAAAGTAAGTAAATAAGCTTAACTTCAAAGAATCAAAGAAAAGTAGAAAAGACTATAGAAATGATCTATCCAGAATTCTGTATAGAATAGGGCTTTTGGGGGTTTACAAGAATATTTCAGAGCATCCAGACAACCCTACCCATGATCTTTGGTGACGATGCTATCTCATGTGTGGCCAAGACTATGTTCCCTATTTAGAGTTGAGGCAAATTTGTATTCAGGAGGTAAATCCTATTTTCCTTGAGGTGAACTTACTTAAAATAAACAACAACTTACAATGAAACTCCTTTAAAGCCTATCTACTTTATTTGAGGTACTTTAAATATAATATGCTTTGACTTCACAGTATCTGATTTTTTTCCTTTTTCTTTCCTGTAATGGAGACTGACTCCATTTTTTTTATTATATATTTTTATTGATTTCAGAGAGGAAGGAAGAGGGAGACAGAGAGATAGAAACATCAAGGATGAGAGAGAATCATTGATCAGCTGCATCCTGCTTGTCCCCCACTGGGGATCAAGCCCCCAACCCAGGCATGTGTCCTGACCAGGAATCGAACCATGACCTCCTGTTTCATAGGTCAATGCTAAAGCACTGAGCCACTGAGGCTGAGCCCTGACTTCCTTTTTTACGTTATCTGCTGACAGATTTCAAGCCCCATCTAAACAAAGGGATGAGATAGACTGAATGTGCTTTTCTCTGGCTCCAGTGGGAAGGTGAAACTACACAAGCCCTTGTTTGTGGCAGACCCCTCACCCTATCACACCCGCTAGCCACCATGTGTACCGAAGTCATTCTCCTTCCCTGGTTCTCGCATGATATGTCAGACCTGTTTCCCCCATATGCCTCTTTATGTGAGTTTTAAACCTTGTTGTACCCTCTCGGTGCTTCTGTGACTACATGAGTCTCAACATTTTGAAGGACCTGAATTTCGAGGGACCACACAATCTCACAGATTGTCTATAAATAAAAATCAAAGTACAAAATAATGGACATCAAACACAGTCCACAGAATGTGTTTCAAATATGGGTGAGAAAGAAAGAGAATAAAGTTAAAAAAACAAAACAGGCTAAATTCACCTTAGAAATAAAATGTCAAGCAGATGCAAAATCAAATATACCTGTGTATTCATTACCAAATAATATAACTACTAGTGAGGACAGTATAATATTCAGGGACTATAAATTAGTTTACAAGGAAAAAGTATAAACTATATAGAAAGAACTGAAGCAGGTAGACAACACACCTGCATTTATTTCAAATGCTGAGAAGATATTAAAAGAAAGGTATACTTCACCAGGGAAAGAAACATTCTGGAAGTTATTTATAAAGTAATATAGCATCATATGCTAACATTTTTCTCATTGATTTGCAATATAAAACATAAGATATGTTCTTACAAAGTCATCAACATACTTATTTAAAATTATTTTAAAAGAACTAATTCAAGATAGAGAAGAAATTAATACTTTTCTTAAGCTTAATAATATTTTTAGAAGTTAACTATATTAAGTTGTAATAAAATGCACACATTTCAAGTGAACAGTTTGATGAGCTTTAATATTCATATTCATTGTCCAGAAAGTATGTCCCTTTGCAGTTAATACGTCTCCCAACTTCTTCCCAGAAAATCACAGATCTGAATTCTATCACCCTAAAATTATTTTACCTCATTCTTGAAATTCACATAAATAGAATTAAACTGTATGTATGCATTTGTGTATTACTTATTTTGCTCATCATGTTTTTGAGATTCATCCACTTTGCTTTATTTTTACTACTGTGTAGCATTATGCATTGAAATGTACAACAATTTCTTTATTCATCCACCTCAGGTGGACATTTGAGCAGTAACAAGTTTTTTTGGTTTCATGAATAAAGATGCTATGAATATATTTATTTGCAAGTTTTTAATTTCAAGGTCATAATACTTTCCCATACTTTTCTTCTAAAATTTTTAATTTCAATTACAAATTAATGTTCTATGTGGTAAAATGTAGAAGTAAATATTCATTATTTTTTTCTTTCAGAAGTCCATTTTTCAGCATCATTTGTAAAAACAAAACAAAAAAAAACTTTAGCCATTGAATTATCTTGGTGTCTTATTAGAAAATAAAGTGTGTGTGGGTCTATTTACGGACTTGATTTCATTCTATTTATCTTTGTGTTTATCTTTACCCAAATGTCATACAGTTTTAATAAGTAAAGCGTTTATAAAATAGTCTTGAAATTGGGTAGCATAAGTCCTTCAAATATGTTTTTTTCTCCAAAAATTGATTTGGCTATTCTAGTTCTTTAAACATCAAAATATATTTTTAAAGTAATTGCAGTTTCTACAAAAAACTTTCTAATATTTTAACTGACATTGTGTTCAATCTATAAATCAATGTGAAGAGAATGAACATTTTAACAATGCAAAATCTTCCAATTCATGAACATGGTATAAATTACCACTTAGTTAGCTCTTCTTTAATTTTTCTTAGCAATGTTCTTAAGTTTTCAGTGAGAATGTCTTGGTCAATTTTCCTTAAACTCATTCTTAAATATAGGGTGTCCCCCCCAAAATCTATACACACACTTTGAATAATTATAATAGCAGTGCTTATTAAAATACTTTTGATTTTCAAAATTGAGCTATCAGCTGTTAAAGTGTGTATATATTTTTTGGGATACCCTGTATTTATTATATATGCTCATCAGGTTCCAGCCACTTCACTAGCCCTGAACTCGAGTTTCCTAAACTCAGTGGACCTACTATGTCTTCTTGTACTCTAGCTATCTACACTGCTTTCAAGAAAATGTCCTCATACAGAGAAGCAGGGAGAACATGAATTTCACTTTTTTCATAGAGAATAGTCTTTTTCTGCGTATTGCCTGATGCCTGAAAACTGTTATTTAATATATTTCTCCAAGTTTTTTAGTTTTGTTTTGTTCATTTAAATAAGAAGTTTAGTATAGTTACTTCATCAAGACCAAAAGTAAAAGCCTGCTTAATTGGGTTTGTTTACCTTAAATTGTTATATGAATATCTTCCATCAGCTCCAACTTTCTTTAAAATCTACAAAAAATCATTTTACCTGTCTCTGTATCTCCTTAAGTCACTCCTAAATAAAAATTATTTGAAGTTGAAAATATATCTATTTTTTAAAATATGAAATGAACCACTCTAAATGATAAAAATATCTGTGCATTTTGTCTAACTTAGCTCTCTGTAAGTCAACTACAAACCAAGAACCTTGAGTGGTCTTCCCAGAGAAGTGAGAAAAGATTCTGTCTTGTGTTACGTCTTGTTTTTATTACATGAACATAAAATTCTTTCCCTGATTCTATTTGGTTTATTCCTATTAAAAATATTGTGTAAAGTTGAAAGTCTGTTCATATTACTTGTCACTGGGATTCCAAAATTTCTCAGTATGAACAAGAAAAATTAGTTCCCCAGTTTTTCTTCTATCCAAGGATTTAATCTCGGTTGAGTTTGATATGTTGCATAAGTCTCAGCAGTGACTGAGGTAAAATGTTCCCAAACTACTCCAGAATACTAGCCAGTAATTATTCCTAAAAGGAGTGGGAGTTTTTTGTTTGATTGATTGATTTTTTAAAAACATGTTCCATAAGGAAATGTAAGAGAATTGGAAAAGCGATTGTACATAGTCAGGCATCCAGTGTTGAAGGAAACACAGCTTTAGTTAATGCTCTGAAAAGAACAAAAGAAAAAGGGACAGATTCTTCCTGAGATTTGTTAGCAAGAGTGGAGACCTAACCTTGTAGCACTCTCCAAGCAGGAGAGGTTATTATGCAAATTGATGTGTCCAGCTGTTATTCCTTTCTATGACGGATAAAATAAAAGAAAGCAGGCTCACAATGCAGCACAAGGGACTGAGCTTTGGCAGCTTTGCAAATGGCCCTTTGCTTCCCAGCCCAAGGAAAGTGGCAGCTGATTGCAGGAGGGTATTAAGAAATACTGATTTCACTATTGATTTATGGCATCTACACCCCCAATCAGAATGCAAACCAGTGGATGCTAAACTGTATCATACTGTGTTTACCTCACATATAGTATAACATTTTAATACACAATAAGGAGCAGAGAGAAAAGTTTATAGATTTTTAAAAATTGTATTTGTCTAAGGAAGAGAAATTGCTCCCTACCTCCCTGATTTAATTTTTTAAGTGCTTTTAGTTCAATGGTTTTTGACTCCTGTATAATAGTAAAAATAGCTATATGTGTACATGGAAATTTAGACTTTTCAATAACTTTTCACCCATATTACCTCATTTGTTCCCCAGATATGCTTATTTCCATGGTACACACCAAGAACTGGGGTCCATGAAGGATGGGTGACTTGACTGTATGAGCAGAGATAGCCCTGGAACAGTCCACTTGGAATGTCAGCCTCCTCTTGCTCAGTCTAATGATCTTCCCTCTGAAGCTGCCAATTGTCTCTCCGCAATGTGGGATGTTCAGCTCTAAAGGTCCTCTGGTTAATGTCAAAGGCCTTGACCAGAAAAGCCCATCATAGTGCTTGTCATACCCTCAGACCTTTGGGGAAACCTTGTCAAGAACTTGAGATGAAAATAAGCTAAGAAAATAAGACAGCAGCAGCAGGTTCTGCTAGAAAACATCAGAGCTATCACAAAAACCTGCAGTTATTAGGAAGCAGAAAAGACAACTCTTCAGAAAAAGCTACACAATAGAGAAAGACTCACTGATTAGAGGGTGTAAAAGCCAAGTGGAAGTTGAATATCAGGGTGAAATAGAGCGAGAGAGAAAGAACCAGCAGATGCCCATGTGGCGATACAGGCTCAACACTAAGAGGATCAGAGGTCGTTTGCTCCTCTGGTCCCCCTCATGGTCTCTTATTCTCTATTCTCAATGTCCTCCCAGGGGAACTCTATACCGGACAGGCTTTTTACGTTCTCCTCCTTCCTGAAGGCAGGCTCCACTGGACTACCTCGCCATGTGCTCTTTCTGAAGCTGCACTGAGACCTTCCTGGATGCTTGGGTGTGTGTATCTTCCCAATGTCACTACCATCTCTCCATATTTGGCAGTTCCCTTTTGGGAAACACTGGCAGAGTTATTTAATAAAGGTCCCCATGCGGTTGTGAATGCTAAGTACTACCTAGAAGGTTCAGAAACTCTCCCCTCAGTCCACATTACAAAATGCAGGAACCAATGAAAAAGTCTCAGAGCAGTTGTCACTGTTCTCATTTAACGATGTGGAAGCACATGTTTCATTGGTCCTCTGGCATTTGGAGATTTCTTACATGATTATTAATTCATTCCTTTAGACAAAAAGGCCTCAAATAAACCATATCACACAGCACTGAGACAGATAGATGAAAAAGAGTTAATACTGACAGACCGGAACAGAAATGTTAGAGGAAAATAATTAAAAAATAATAATGACTCTAAGTGGCACCAAGCCATTTAGTTAATAGGGTATTTAGAAGTGTGTGTTCTTGTGGGGAAAAAAGTGAGTGTTATTAGGAAATGAAGCAGATGGCTTTTTCTATGTGTGTCTTATTTCTTTGAAATCCTAGAGTAGTTATTTACTACTCAGTGTAATTTTTATCCTAATCATTTAAGGTGCTGATTTTTTGTGTACCTGGCTAGCTATAGTGAAAGTCCTTTGAAGTAAGTAAGGAATTCTGTTTATTTAAAAAAGTTATTCCTACACAGTGCCTGTCTGTGTGTTGTCCTAAATTCATGGCAGTATTTTTGAGGAGGTCACTGACCACATAAAAGAGGGTTATTTTTGACTAAATACCACCATGTTTCAAGAATGATCCTGGGTTCTTTATATTCTTTATAATTTGATTTAATATTCATAAAAGTCTTAATTATGTGCTATATCTCATGAGAATATGATGTCTTAGTATGACAAGGGACACAGCTTCTATCCTACAATTATATGTGAGGGAGCTAGAAGTTGCACTAGCATCTCTGATTTACAAGCCTCTGATATTTCTATCACCCAGCACTAGCTCCCATCAATTTCTCCATTCATTCATACAATGGAAATTTATCAAGAGATGATTCAGTGCCAGACAGTGGTCTAGTAACTGGGATTCAATGTTGATTAACAATCCTACATAATAAAAGGATAGCCCTAGCTTGTTTGGCTCACTAGATAGAGCATCGGCCTGGGGACTGAAGGGTCCCAGGTTCGGTTCTGGTCAAGGGCATGTACCTTGGTTGAGGGCACATCCCCAGTAGGGGCTGTGCAGGAAGCAGCTGATCGATGCTTCTCTCTCATCGATGTTTCTAACTCTCTCTCTCTCCCTTCCTCTCTGTAAAAAAAAAAAAAATCAATAAAATGTATTTAAAAAATAAAAAATAATAACAAAAGGCTAATATGCAAATTGTCCCCTCAGGAATTCAACCAACCAGAAGTTCAACCACTTGCTATGACATGCACTGACCACCAAGGGGGCGACATGAAACAAAGGAAGGCACAGATGGGCCCTGATCACCGGCCAGGCCTAGAGACCCTACCTGTGCACAAATTTTGTGCACTGAGCCTCTAGTAACAAAAATAAAAAACTAAGACTCCCTACATTATGGAGCTTCTTTCTATTTCAATGAGTCACTTGAATTTTATGACTCACAGATTATCCCTAAATGAGTGATCTTTATTCATTTCTTCACCCTCATCTCCCATCTATGAAGTCTAACATCAAGGCTATCATTTTGCAAATACAAAATTAAGTATCATGCCCCTTCAGCTTTCTTCAGAGAGCCATGTGGCACCTAACTGCACAGAGCTCCCTCCCCCGGGCTTCTCTGGGAAGGAAGTGAAGGCATATATGTGTTCACAAGGCCAATTACAGTAGATACTTTTTTTTCAGAAGATTCTATGAATTTTAATAATAAACTGTATTCTTTCCAGACCACATTTTAAAATTAGTTTTAATTGGAAAAATGTTCCAATTAAATGTTCCGTTATGATATTTAATTAAGTTCCCTGGAAAGATACATTGAAATCCTAATCCCCAACAGCTAGAATGTGATCTTATTTGGAAATGGTATTGTTGCGGATGTACTTAGTTAAAATGAGGTCATACTATAGTAGGGTAGGCCTCTAATTCAATATGACCAGTGTCCTTATAAGAAAAGGAAAACTGGGGCACAGATACAGAGAGAGAAGACAATGGAAAGAGATACGAGAAGACAGCCCATGTGACAAGGGAGGCCGAGGTTGGAGCGATGCATCTACAAGCCAAGGTATGCTAAGGGTTGCCAGGAAACACTGGAAACTAGAAGAAGCAAGG
This sequence comes from Myotis yumanensis, assembly GCF_028538775.1. Classification (NCBI taxonomy): domain Eukaryota; kingdom Metazoa; phylum Chordata; class Mammalia; order Chiroptera; family Vespertilionidae; genus Myotis; species Myotis yumanensis. The sequence goes on along the minus strand of NW_027223759.1, from coordinate 71,443,926 downwards.
AAGAATTTTCCTCTACAGGTTTTAGAAAGAACATGACCTTGCTGACACTTTCTTATTTTGCAAACTGTGAGACAATGAATTTCTGTTGTTTTAAGGCATCCAGTTTTGGTAATTTGTTAAGACAGTCCTTTCTACCTCTTTCTCTTTTCCTCGCCCACCTGCTTCTCTCTTACCCTTTCTTTTCTTTTGCCTCTTCTTCTTCCTCTACTTCTTATTCTTTTCCCTCACCTCTCACTCACCTTCTAGTGTGGATCCCAGTGGCAAGAATAAAAACAGTACTACTCGGCCACCATTTCTTCCTACTAGGTTGATTTCCCAGGTCTGACATCTTGACAGATCCCTTGCAGGAAACACTGGCAGAGTTATTTAATAAAGGTGCCCATTTACTTATGAATGCTAAGGGATGCCTAGAAGGTTCAGAAACTCTCCTCTCAGTCCTTATTACAAAATGCACCAACCGATGAAAAAGTCTCAGAGCAGTTGTCGCTGCTCCCATTTAATGATGTGGAAGCATATGTTTCCCTGGTCCTCTGGCATCTTTATGTCTTCAGAGACATGCCATCTCCCTCCATCAGAGAGCTATTCAGTGCGCTGCCGACGATTAGCAAGTCCTGAAACACGTGAACATGTGGATGCTACCAGTCCCAGGTAGACAGGGCATTTTTCCTCAGTCCTCGGTGTCACAACTAATCATGTTTTGCATCTCCGAGAAGCACTGGGCCACTGCACAAAGTGATTTTCTACTCCAGATAATCACACTGCCCTGCTGGCTATGCAAATATCCAGTAGAGAGCATCCTTCCTGAAACCCGTTGCTCAAGGACATGTTATTTCAAAACCTGATTTTGTTCAACTAAAAGAGAACACTTGTCACTGGCTATTTCCTTCTCTAAACATCTCAGCTTGTAAGGTTTTCTTGGTTACTTTGCTATTTAATGTCAGGTACAATAAATAACAAGAAAATGGCCTGGGTAGAGTAGGGGCTGGGTGGAGGGGCATATGGGGGAGGGGAGGATGGGAGACATCTGTAATACTGTCAACAATTTAATAAAAAGAAAAAGGCACAAAAACATTAGAGAGCCCTCACTACCTTTTTTTTAGGTCAATGTAGTTTTAGATGTATAATACACATTTTAAAACAGGAATAGACAATATTATTTAAAATGTGTGCATTTTATTTAATAAACAATTATAAAGTGCCTTTACTGTTCCTAGGCACTAACTGTAAGAAAGACAGAGCTAAGAACAATGCAGCCCATTTCCTTAAAGAGGTTTCAGTCTAGCAGAGGAAGCAGACATGCCTACAGATGACTGCCCTCCATGCCCAGGCTGTGGGGTGCAGGCTCAGTGGTCAGATTATCTGGGTTCATAGTCCTGGCTCAGCCACTTGCTGGTCTCTGATCTTGAGCAAATTGCTCAAGCTTTCTAAACCTCACTTTTCTCATTTGCAATGAAATCTCTCAGTCATAGGGCTATTCTGAGGGCTTTTCAAGTTAATGCACATAAAACTTTAGCATAGATCTGGACACATAGGAAAGTGGGGGACGATATGTAGAATATCTTTTATTCTACAAGGGGAAGGGCAGGTGGGGGCTGCATGGAAGTAGCCCATCACAGTAGGAACACTGGTGTAGAGCATTCATCCGAAAGCTGTTCAACTTCAGCTGTGCTGAGCGGCTTACAAATCTGTAGAACTCTATCCATAGAGACCAACTAGTGACAACGACCAAACGAGGAGAGAGGGAAAAAAATAACTGCAGGGAAAATGAAACAATGCCTTAAAAAGTGGCAGTGACTTTATCACCACCTGGCCATTCCTCTTCTGGGTTTTCAGCGTCGACTCCAAGGAGAACACTGTCTGTGTCATACACAATTACTTGGCTGATTTTCTGCAGGGAGTTGCTATTTTTCTGTTGACAAGGCACATTGCATTGATCATTTGGCATTACATCATATTCATTGTACTGTCTCATAACACTTTATTTGCTTTGTATAAGGAGCTGCGTGCCAGAGGGCTCTGATGATGTTGAAAATGCATCATTTCCGTCACTTACCTCCACCGCGAATGGTTTTGTTGCCAGCTTTTTAAACTTGAATTAATTTGGCAACTTATCGCTCCAGCAGAAAAAAGTAGCAAATCTACTTTTGAACATAGGCAAAGCCAGCTGGAGGCTGAGGTGGAAGATAATTTGTTTGGGTGGAGGTTGTGATGACAGATTTTTACCATTTGTGAGATCAGCTTTTTATTTTGTTAAATAAACCTTTAATTTTAGAATAGTTTTAAATTTACAGAACATTTAGTCTGCTTCCCCCACTTGACTAAAACATCTTTAGGGAAATGGGCTGTATTATTCTTAGCTCTGTCTTTCCTACAGTTAGTGAAATGCATTCTGAGAATTCTTATATACCTAACACTCAGTTTCCCCTGTTGTTAACATCTTATATTAACAATGGCATATGTTTGGCCACCAATAAAGCAGATGTGATGCATGATTATTTACTGAATCTCATACTTTATTCAAATTTACTTAGTTTTTACCTAGTGTCCTTTGTGTTCCCGGCTGTCACTAGCGATGCTGCATGATTACTTTAGTCAGCGTGTTTCCTTAGGCTGCTATTGGCTCTGACAGCTCCTCAGATTTTCCTTGTTTTTAATAGCCTCGTTCTGAGGAATACTGGCCAGACACTTGATAGAATGTCCCTAATTTTTAAACGAATGTTTTATAATATTTAAAAAATAATATTTATGATTACACTGAGATTTGGAGGTTTTGTGAGGAAGACCACAGAGGTAAAGTTCTATTTTTATCTTCACTTCATATCAAGGGTTGATCTATCAATAAGTCTTATCATTGATGATGTCAACCTTGATTACCTGGCTGAGGTAAGGTTTGCCAGGATTCTCTACTGGAAAGTTACTCTTCCTTTCTCTGAAAAAAGAGATAGAATAAATGCTCCACCCCCTTGAAGGCTGATTACCACTGAAGCTATTTGGAGTTCATCTGCACTTGAGATTTGTTGATTCTCCCCATTTATTCACTTACCCAATCATCTATATCAGTATGAACTCATAGATATTTGCTTTATACTTTGAGTTATAACCCAATACTATTTGGTTTATTACGTATTTTGTTGCTCAAGTAGCTTTGGTTTTGGCCATTGGAGCTGTGGGGCTCTTTCAGTTGGCTCTTGTGTGCCTTTTCCATACCCTCTTCACAGTGGGTTGTTTTGTTTTAAATACTTCCTTACATTCTAGAAACAGAAGGTATTCCAGGCTCATCTAACCCTAGAATTGTACATTTCTCTAAGAAGCACTAGATAATTTGATTAGAAGGTGGTAGCAGAAGCTGAAATCTGGGTATTGGGTGTGCTTGTTGCTCCTGGAGTGTCATTGCTTCCGACACCAGCTTTTTACAACTTGCTCTCCCTCATAAGTCCCCTCTGATCCCTGGGGACTCAGACTGTCCAGGACCTTGCCTGGTGGTGGCTCATCTAGCAGCACTCTTCAGCACCTTGCCATAGCACAGCTGGACTAACCCCCCTTCTCTCCCTTCCTTCCATCAGAAGTTATCCAACGGTGTCCTATTCCTTCACTGGTATTGTGATCAACTTCTGGATATAACTAGTTACTTGAATCTTGCACAGAGTCTTTTGGATGATTTTCAATAAATAGTTGTTACATTGTATTGAATCTGATAATCTATTTCCCATTAAGTTGTCAAAAACTGATAATAAATTAAAGGGCCACTACTCACACAAGATAATTGAATTTTTAATAGAGAATTTCTGAAGATAGAGCTATTCCCTAAGAAATGACACCAAGAGGTGGCAGATTCTTAGGGAGATCTATACAAGGAAGTAAACCTCAATTTAGTGGGTGCTGGCCAGCAATTTTTAAAAATTAAAAGAGAATAGAAAATATTCTCACATCTAAATACATCACATGTAATTAAATTAATATTGCTTTGTGAATTGCTTTTTTTAGTGTGTGTGTGTATGTGTGTGTACTGAGTCATGATGTACTTCATATCCCAAATCATAGGTCTAAATGGCTGTATTTTCCACCATTTTATATATGGATATAGAAGTTATTATAAATATTAAGGATTTCTATGCTAAGTCTCAGTTTAGCAAAGCAAATAACTGGTTTCTTTTTCTTAAACTCCTTTGGAAATGTGTCACAATCCTCAATGTGCTCAGTGGCATACATACCGTATTGATGAATTTGGCTATGCTATGGTCCATTTTAATGGGTGTGAAAAGGTCTGGTCCATGTGTGATAGAAGCTCACATTCCTGTCTTTTACTTTTTGGTTTATTATCTTTATAGAGAGGTATCCCCATCCATGTAGATGGCCAGGTGAACAACAAGACTACATAGTGCAGTGGTTAAGCATGCAGGATCTGCTTTACTCTTAACACAAGCTCTGTCATTTCTTAACTGTGTGGCTTTAGTCCAGTAGCTCAGTTCTTCATATGTAAAGTGGAACTAATGATAGTATTTCCTTATAGGGTTGTTGTGATAGGAACATTAGAATGGTATACCTTCAATAATATTGTCATTAAATAAGTCAGTATTTTGTAAACTATAGATCACAACTCTTGAGTGGACCATGAAATCAATTTAATGTATGCCTGCAATCCTATATAATAAAAGCATAGTATGCAAATTGTCCCTTTGATCGGAGTTCTTCCGGGAGTTCGACCAGGTGGTGGGCTGGCCAGGGCAATGGAGGGAGGCCCCCAGATCTGGCAGGTGGCTGGGGGAAGGGAGGGAGGCACCAGCTGGCAGCCGGCAGCCGTTAGGGACCCTTACCAGTGCATGAATTTTATGCACTGGGCCTCTACTCTTAAATAAAAAACAGACTAACCACATGATAGAATATATACAAGTATTTAGAGTAAATTTAATTCCTGAAGTTTTAGTACCGTGTGTCTATGTATGGATACTGGGTCATTAGATAAAAATGTATTTCTCACTGATGGTCATGATCAGAAATATTTGAAATGTCAGCCAGCTCTTTCCTCCCTAAACCTTCCTCATTCTTCAATTTTAGGCTCTGGTGTCTGTCTTTCAGATAACCTTCCTTTACCTTTCTGTCTGGTTTCAACCTCCTATTACATCGTGAAATCCTGAATTCTACCTCTTGTAAGAGCTGTAATTTTACATTTACTCATGAGACTGTTTGATTAATGGTTGTAACTCTCTTTTTACACTATAATTCCACTGACAGTCATGACTGGTCATTTCTGATCACTTCTATATTGCCTGCATCTAACAGTGTCTGGCACACAATATATGCTCAACAAATATTAAATAAAGGAATAAATTGTATCCTTCATTTCCTTTTATACCATCCCATGCATAACCAGCCATTAACTTCTGTGAATTCTTTCTACTTAATATATCTCAGGTCCATCCAATTCACTAAATTATTTAGGAAACTGAATTCTTCTTCCTTAAACTTCAACAATGTTCGTTTAACTAGTCTCCTTATCTACCCCCTGCTGCTTTTCCTTCCACTCCAATCCAGTTAATTTTCTTTCTAAGTGATTTTTTACTAAAATAAAAATATGATCATGTCACTTATGAGCTCAGTATATTTCAATGGAATCTAACTGTCCTCAGAAAGAAGTTGAACCCTATATTATGTATATTTTCAGTCACAAATGCCATTGTGCAAAATTTTAACTTTATTTATTTATTTTTTAATATGTTTTCATTGATTTTTAGAGAGAGATGAAGGGAGAGGCAGAGGGAGAGAGATAAAAACATTCATGAGAGAGAAACATGGATTAATAGGCTGCCTCCTGCATGCTCCCTATTGGGGATAGAACCCAAAACCCCAGCATGTGCCCTGACCTGGAATAGAACCAGTGACCTCTTGGGTTGATTCTCAAACCATTGAGTCACACTGGCTGGATTTAACTTTATTTTTTTATAACTCAATTTGATTTCTGATTTCGAACTATATCTTCCTGATTCAGAATCAATTTGGTCAATTTCATGTAAACTCAGTCCAATTTAGTGATTTCTCAGACAATAAGGTTTATATTTCAGTCACATAAAGGATTATGTTATTTCTCTGTACTTCTCCTAGGGTTTGAGATTAATCCTTGGGAGATTAAGTAAAGATGCTATGAAGTGAAGACGGTACACAATTGCTACTTCCAAGTTTTAAGGAGGGGGGCTTCTCCCTCTTGGTCTTAACCTACTTCAGATCTATATTTGCCTTCTAATTCTGGATGTGTTCTCTGATTCTCAGTTGTACATGAGCGACTCCATCAAAGGTGTCTTGGGCTGCCTAGGTCTGACCGCTCATTTAACCTTTTAGGAACTGGGACCTACTAATGGGCTTTTGATCTGCCCCTTAAACCTTACATTGAGCATTTAACTACTGCTTTTCCCTTCCTTCAAATTCCCTAAACTTCAAGTCCTCCGGGGGAAGGGGGGGATCTATTCTATAAGAGCCTCGTATTTCTCAGCACTTGCTAAATCCTCTAGCATACCATTTAACTGTATTTTCTCTCCAAAGCTCATCAACTTTTCAGTATCAGGAGTGAAAGAAGAAGTTGAACTTTGCCTATTTGCATACTTAGTTTCAACTTCAGATGGATGATAACTTTAGAATTTATAAATAACACATTTGTCTTTGTTCATTTTATTTTCCAAATTTGAAAACTTCTCCCTGGAGTTAATAAGAGTCCACAGACTTCCACAGGAACCTGGAGGCTTGTAGTGGAGATGGCATTGATTTCATTTTGTCAAACACTGTAATAAGCAATTTCTTTTATTCTTTAATTTAATTCTCACAACAAACTTTTGAGGAAAGTTAAATTTTTTTTTTTTCAATTTTACCTCTGAGGAAACAAAAGTACAAAAAAATGAAGAAACCTGTTTAAGGTTGCATAAGACGTGGTTACATAAAACCTAACCTGGGAACTCAGTCTGGAATCTTTGCTGTTGATTATTTTATTGTGCTGCAAACACCTCCACAATTTATAACACCTCAAATCTTAGTACCAGATGCTCTAACTTCTGGGTAGAATGTTCTTTCTCTGTTTTCTTTCTTCTTATCATTTGAAATTCAATTCACCACATTATCTCCTCTGAAAAATGTCTTCTTTATCATCTTTCTTCTTCTCTTCCCTAGCTGATTTTGCATGCTTCAATGGCTGGCTTAACTAATTTTTGTCTCCCACTAGACCATGAGCTTATTAAAAGCAAGAACCAAGTCCTCTTGTTATCTGTATTCCAATGCCTAATATAATGTCAGGTGTGTAAAAAAAAATGTTTGGAGAAATTTGTTGAATGAATTAGTGATGAATGAAGAAGTCTGAAAGCTGAAGGTATTCTGCAGTGATGATATAGAAATAACAGAAACTTTACAAATGGGAAATATGACAGTTTTAAATAATGCCTGTCTGGTAACAATAGAAAATCGTATTTTTAGATGTCTGAGAGACTTGGGTGTAAAGACCAACTCTCCCGAGGCTAATGAGCCTCACTATCCTTGGATATCTATTTTGTTCCTTCTGCTTTGAAGGAAATACCTAAAATAGTATGTTTTCCCAATGGTGTCTATCATTCACAGATTGTGAAGTTTCTGAAATACCTGTATAATAAATTGTTTCTGCTGCTTGCAAGGATTATCTATGGTCTTTTGAAAGATTAATGCTCAGAATCACAACAGGAGAAAAGACAACTGGAAATACTATAATAAGCCCTAGGGGTCTGGATTTGAAGCAATAGCTATGGAAAGAGTGTGGGCAGTAGCCAGTGAGATCTAAAACACTGAAGTTGACACCGCAGGGGGCCACTATTAAAACATATCTGGGAGAAGCAAAAAAAAAAAAAAGAAAAGAAAAGAAAAAGGGTCATGGTCCAAGACATCTGGAATCCTGGTAAATTTCCCAATCACTCTTCCCAATAGAAATATCAGTATTGGTGAATAGAGCAGAAATGTGAGCCATGCCTTCCACACACGGCATTTATGTTCTCTGGCCAATAGGTTAATTTTCAAGGCTACCCAGAGCAATTGGTCAAACCTAAAAAACTGCCAGAACCTGCTACTGACCCGTTCTGAAAGACAAATTTGTTCTTCTCAAATATTCCCTGGGAAAGATACCTACTAAATGTCAGTAGTTGATGTGTTAATAATAGACAAATCAGGATTCCAGACAAAATATTTGCAGAATGTTAGAGATGAAAAATGCTGAAATAATTACATTAAATATATTTTTGTTGATTTCAGAGAGGGAGGGAAAGGGAAAGATAGAAACATCAATGATGAGAGAGAATCATTGATCGGTTGCCTCCTGCACACCCACTACTGGGGATAGAGCCTGCAACTCGGACATATGCCCTGACCTGGAATCAAACTATGATCTCCTGGTTCGAAGGTTAATACTCAACCACTGAGTCAAATCAGCCAGGCTGAAATAATTAGTTTAAAATAACTACTTGGGATTTGACCAAAAATTAATTTATTAGCTTCAACATTATCACTTTTGTATTAAGAAGGAAAATAAAACATGGCAAAAAGAATAGAAACTTTCTGGGAATAAGTAAAGAGCATTTTCAGTGTAAAAAATGCATAATATGCTATGCATTTTACATGCAAATATTAAATGTTGATGTGATATTTAGCTTGCTAATAGTATTTTTTTAATTCAATAACAATATTGAGAGCATTTAAGAGCTACAATATTGGGATATGGTTCCCAAGTACTAATAGGTAATGGTTGAGCACGTTAGGGATGATGAATGCTATCAAGTTCTTCAGACAGACATATATAGCTCTGACCAAATGTGAATTAAGAATCATAGGTTTGAAGCTACCTTCCTCTCCTATTTTTATTGTAGCAAGCTCTACATGTAGACCTTTGATTAGCTTTTAAATGAAATTGTGTTTGCAAACAGCATAATGACCTATTTCTGATCCATTGGTTGTGCTATCTTTACAGGTAATTTTGTAAAACTTTCACTTCTTTTTGTTTACATACTGTTTTATATGCATAAAAGTTTTACATGCTGTTATTCTTTGACTTTTGTTTTTGTTTTTTTTTACTTCTCTGGAAGTCTTGAAGAATAAAAGTATATGGAGCCGCCAAACTGGTTTGGCTCAGTGGATAGAACTTTGGCCTGTGGACTGAAAGGTCCCAGGTTCGATTCCGGTCACGGGCATGTACCTTAGTTGCGGGCACATCCCCAGTAGGGAGTGTGCAGGAGGTGGCTGGTCGATGTTTCTCTCTCATCGATGTTTCTAACTCTCTATCCCTTTCCCTTTCTCTCTGTAAAAAATCAATAATATATATTTTAAAAAAAGTATATGGAGCCAATTCTAGCTACACAATTGTGTCTCAATATAAGACTTGCCTTTTGATTGTTCTCAGCTTTTTAAGGACAAGGACTGGGGCCCTACTTGCCTTGAAGCTCCATAAGCACAAATCAATTAAAGACCACAATTAAGGCAGTCTATTAATCATCAATTGACTTATTCTACCAGAACATGGAAAAATTATGCCTGTTGCTTCATATAATGATTCTTCTTTGCCTGATTTGTTTGTTGTTGTTGTTTTTTGGGGGGGCAAGGATTCTTTAATTCTAACTAATAAATCTTTAAACCAGTTAAGAGTCAACACTGTATGCGATTATTTTTTCAATGATATTAGCCAATTTTCAAATATTTAACAAGCCTGTTTTTAAGATACAGTACATAGAAAGGAGTAATGAGAACAGTTATATGTTATAATCTGGGTATTAATGACCATCTGGAAAAGCTGATAGCCCAAGGACAAATCCTGTGGTGACTTTATGATTTCTATTATAGCTCATTTGTTTTATTTTAATTAGGTAAGAAAAGAAATCTCTTTCTCCACTGTGGCTGTTTGAAAAATAATAATGTCCTAGGGCCTAGGCAACAGGTATATCCATTTTTAATGAATTGGCAACAAAAAATAAGATTCAATTTCTTAGAATTTATTAACCCAGTGGGAAGGAAGATTTGGAAAGTATCATACAAATTGTTAGTGTTTAGTATTCTTATATATATATATATACACTAGAGGCCTGGTGCACAAAATTTGTGCACTGGAGTTGGGGAGGGTCCCTCAGCCAAGCCTGCACCCTCTCACAGTTCAGGACCCCTTGGAGGATGTCTGCCTGCAGGCAGACATCACTCTCGCAATCCAGGATCCCTTTCACCTGATCGCCTGCCTGCTCTCTCCTTACCGCTTGGCTCGCTGCTCCTTAGCACTGCTGTGGAGGAGGGAGAGGCTCCCGCCACCGCTGCTGTGCTCCCCAGCCATGATCTAGGCTTCTGGCTCAGCAGCCACTCCTTCATTGAGTGTCTGTCCCTGGGGGTCAGTGCACATCATAGCGACCGGCTGTTCTGGTTGTAATGGTCGCTTAGGCTTTTATTATATAGATTTATAAACAAAGCAACCTATGTGTGATCATAAAATACTTGCAAAATATTTTTAATGTATTTTAAGGTTATTTTTATGAATCATCTGCAGAATATATTGATTTTTCCAGAATAAATATGCATTCTGATGCAATGTTATGCAAGTGCTCTTTGATTACAGTATCCAAAATACTGTCATTTCAATAACAACCAAAGTTACTTTTTACAATGATAAATAGATTACACATATCTGATAGTAAATGGCTATAAAATATGCACTTTGTCAGTGCTGTTATCTGGTTGGTTTATTTAAAATAAATGAATATTGAACATTTATGTGTCTTCATAAATCCTTATTATTTATTTTACATAATAATCAGAGATGAGACATTTCAAAGCATGAAATACAAAGCAAGGTCTTTTGCTCCATAAACATCAAATGTAGATTAGAAATAAATAAATTGTGTACTAATGGGAATAGAGAAATATCTTGCTTCTTTGTTGGAGCAGAGAGAGGTCATGAGAAAGATGAAAGAGGACAAAGACAAGAAGGATTGAAGAAAGGCACTAAATAATGTTTAGTACAAAAGATATGGAAAAACTAGGGAGATAATAAAAAGGAGGAACTAAATGTAGAAGAAGAATAATATTATATTACTCCACAAGTATATAAATAATTAGAAAAAAAGATTCAACTCCTTCTTCTGAAAGCTCTATAATTTATGTTTGAAGGGATCATTAAAATGTGTGTTTGTTTCTTTCCCCCCTCCAGAGCTGTTTAAATGAATACTTTATGGGTACTCCCTCATTAATCTTTTCTTACTAACTGTGAAGAATGTAATTACTTCTGTTTTATATTTGAAAAAATATGTTTATGGTCTATTTTGATGTAAAATGCTGCTGTTTTGCAATGAACAAGCTTTGGGAATAAAGATGAGACAACCTAGCTCCATTTACCAAAACATAGACAGGACTGTAAATCTTGTTGGCAAAATATAAAGGAGACCCAATACCTTTTTGTGTAATTTTTGTGTATGCGAACTAAAGAGATAGATGATAAAAAAAGAGCAGTATATCTCTTACACTGCTCCCATTTCTAAAAATATATAAATTTGTGAAAATATATTGAGTTTAAATGTGTGGGATGGATAAAACACATTTTTAATTAAAGAAAACACTTTTACAAAACAATTGGTATATCACAAAGAAAATCAGCAGCAATTACTTTAAACTATGTAAAGTGAGAATATTAATACTTGCTAAATGTTGGAAAACTCCACACACATTTATTTTTGCTCTTACTGATCCAAACATTTTTATGTGTAATTTTTTAAATTTTATTGATACTTTAGAGAGAGGAAGGGAGAGAGAGAACCATTGATGTGAGAGAGAGAGACATTGCTTGCCTCCTGAATACACCCTGAGTGGGGACCAAACCACAACCTAAGTATGTGCCCTAACTGGGAATTAAATCCACCACCTTTAAGTGCATGGGATATGGCTCCAACTAACTGAGCCACCCAGCCAGGGCTGAACTTTGCATCTGGAATACATTTTGAGCAAGTGGAACATCCTTATGGCTGTCCATTGGAGCAAAAAAAAAAAATGCATTCATGTTAGATGATTATTATTTTGGGGACCCACTAAAAGTAACCTGTGTCAAGTCCAGAAATTTATGACAGATTTCACAGAAAAGGGGTGTATTCTAGAAAGATATAGGTGATTTAGTGCATGACACATTGACAAAGAGGACCTATAAAGATACTCCTCCAACAATGCAAAATACATGTGAATAAGGCAATCATTGCCACATTGCTTATACTTGCAAAATTTCGGAATTAATCTAAATGCCAAAACACTGGAAAGTGGTTGATTAAACAACAAACTCAATGTAAATGCAGCCATAAATTAATGATGAAAATCTCTATGAATGGATATGAAGTAAGTCCCAGGGTATGCAACTAAGTGAAAAAAATCAAAGTGCAGAAAACACTTTATAGCATATTCTCTGTCATGTAAGATAGAAAGGGATATAAATACACATACATTTATCTGCTCTTTGGTGGAAAAAATTAAAGAACAAAAAGATTGACAAGAATGAATGAGCTTGTTCACCTAGAGGTTATGAGTGAGAACAACATGGTGACATGGAGAAAATGAGGAACAAGGACACAGTAGAAGGGATAAGGAGAGAGTGGATGTTCTTTGAATATATCTCTGTGGTATGACTTTTAAAACCAAGTTAATATTTTACATTTTCAAAAAATAAATTAGAAATTTAAATCAATAGATCTGTGGGAGAATTGAAAATGGATTACAAACAGTAAAAAGGAAAACAAACCCTGTCTGTATTACAAATGAATAATATAATCACATTGAAAGGAACAAAGAATGAAACTAATAAATAAACGTTGGACAACAGTGTTTTAATTATATACTCTAAGTGAATGAAAACTGTACACAATCATTGCACTCTAGTTAATAAACTTGTTTTTCAAATAGATATAAGTTACTGATTTTAAAACTATACATATTCTAGAATTGAGCAAATAAATGACTATATTGTAGATAATGAGAACCATATTTCTTTTTTGCTGTTGTTAATCCTCATCTGAGAATTTTTTTTTCCCACTGATTTTTAGAAAGAGTGGAAGGGAAAGAGGGAGGGAAGGGGAGAGAGAGAAACATCCATGTGATAACTACTAATTGATTGGTTGCCTTCCCCACACCCAGACCAGGTGGGGATGGAACCTTCAACCAAGGTAGGTGCCTTTGTACAGGAATTGAACCCATGACCTTTCGGTGCATGAGCAGATGCTCTAACCACTGAGATATACATGCCAGGGCAAGAGCCATATTTCTTACTGTTACATAAAAGGGGCAGGCTAGAATGAACTTTATGATGTTGAATTAGAATCAGTTACCAGAAAAAAAAGTTATTTTAATACAGATATATAAATATAAAATAAATATAAATATGCATTGTTTATATATTTGCATACATCTATTTCCTAGCTCTTTCCACTGAGAAGACACAAAAACAATGACAGACTAGTAGCAATGATCACACCTAGGACCTAGATCTTGGTTTCTAAATACCATTCCTTCAACAAAAGGAATTAATGCTACTTAAAAAAAAATCTAATTCAATGACTAGCACAAGGAAAGAATCAGATAAGTCTGGAACATTTTGTTGTCTCAGAAAGCAAGGAACTCTCAAAAAATTTGAAGATGTCAGATGAAACATAGGTCAATATAAGGAATCTTCTATTGTCTAATTTCAAGATAATTTGAGCATCATACTAGATAATCATATTAATGCATTATTTGATGGTTGCTTTTACGTGTCAGCTTGACTGGGTATAAAATATTCAGATTAAATGTAATCTTGAGTGTGCCTGTTAGAGTGCTTCTGGATGATATGAGAATTTGAATTGGTAAATTTGATAAAGAGGATTGCCACCCCTTAACACACAGCCCCCCCACCCCCCGCACAAACTTGCCAATGATGGTAGGCATCATCCAATCCATTGGAGGCCCGAATAAAACAAAAGGTTTCTGAAGAAAGGAGAAACTTACTCCTTTTGTTCCTGCCTGGCTGCTTGAGCAGACACATCTTATCTCATCCTCAGGCCTCAAACTGGGATTTATGTCATTGTCTCCTCTGCTTGTCAGCCCTTTAGACTCAGACTAAAACCGTACCACCAGTTCTCCTGGGTCTCCAGCTTGTAGGTACCACATTGTGGGACTTCTCAGCCTCCATCATCACATGAGCCAATTCTTCATAGTAATCACCATATGCTCATATCTATCCATTATCTATCTATCTATCTATCTATCTATCTATCTATCTATCTATCATCTATCTATCATCTATCTATCTGTCATCTATCCTACCAGTTCTGTTTATCTGGAGAACCTTGACTAATATAGATTGTAACCTGTATTCTGATTGAATGTTGAATATAACCTACAACCAGAAAAATGTTTGTGTCTAAACAAACAAATAAACAGATAAATACACAAGTGAATAAAACAAATAAATAAACGTGGAAAAGACAAAGCTCTTAAAAGATAAATATAAAGGGAAAAATAATAACTTTCTAGTGGAGAACCTGGGAGATGCCACCTAAATAGGTGATGAAAGCTCACATTCCAGCAGTAATAAAATATCTTTATCATATACGTTCTGATGTGATGCACTAAGAAAGCACAACATCATTTCTGTTGTATTTCTGCCAGAAATTCCTAAACTGAATTCAATCCTGAGAAATCATATCACAATTTGACGGACATTCTACAAAACAACTGGCCATTGCCCATGAAAGAAAAGGAAAGATCTGAGGAACTCTTGCAGACTCAAGAGACTAAAGTGATTTCACAATCGTGTGGTCCTGGTCCACAAAACAAGGGACAATTGATACAATTTAAATAAAGTTTGTAGCTGGTAGAGTTCTATCAATAGTTCTTGCGTTTAATAATTGGCTATGGCTATTAAAGATGTTAACATTTGGAAAGCTGGGTAAAGTTTACAAGGAAATTCTTAGTACTCTCTTCCAACTCTCCAAGCCTAACATTATTTTAAAATTAAAATTTATTAACCTTAAAAAGAAACACAATGGGGCAACTAACTGTAAGACATGAGTACAGACCAACTAGTTTGAACATCCAGATTCTAATATATAATGGGATAACACTAAGACAGCACAAGAGCAGCAGAATGGCCAACTTCCACCATCAGAGAAGCAAAAATTCTGAATATAAAAGTTTCAAACAGCAAACACTACAGCTTTATATTTTAAAAGACCATCTTTCCATGGCAGGATTGACTACAAGTATGTGCCAGATTTGTTTCTTTCCCCAGACACTTTTAAAAATTAACATCACTTAAAAGCAAAAGATAATGATTTTTTAGTGCCAAAACTAGCTACACTACATAATGGAATAGCCTACATTTAGACAGAGGACTTTAGGATTTGTATTAGATATTTATAACCTAGTAAATTGTAAATATTTAGCATACATACTCATGACCGTTGTTGGCTACTATTGGACAAGCACTCTATAATAACAAAAGCATAATATGCTAATTAGACCAGACAGCCAAAAACCTTCCAGACAAAGCCAGGACTGCGAGGACCGAGCCCCTTGCATGAATTTCGTGCATTGGGCCTCTAGTATTAAGATAAATTAGTCCCCAGAACTGAAACAAATAAGAGTTTGAAGCAGACATTCCAGATCTGCACAAATTCCCCCATAAGGGAATAAGAAAAAAAAATGTGGAGGACACATGAACTCTGAAGGTCTACAGAACTAACTTCAGAAATCAATAAGACAAAATGAAACAAGTTAATACAAAAACAAAACAAAAAGGAGGCAATTAGTGTCCCCATCTGGAAGATCAGCAATACAGCAATAAGCAAATGTTCATCATGACCCACAGAGACAGGCTGCAAAGGGAATGAGTGTGATCCCCAGGCCATAATCCTCTGCAACACAGGTACCTAGTAATTACTCAATAAATGTATGTTATCCCTATTATACTTACATTACCGTTTCTTTTTTTATATTTTATGTTTTTAATTTTTGCTTTTAGGAATGTTTTATATTGAACTAGAGGACTGGAGGACAAATTTGTGCACCAGTAGGGTCCCTTGACCTGGCCTGTGGGATCGGGCCAAAACTGGCTCTCTGACATCCCCTGAGCAGTCCTGGATTGCAAGAGGGTGCACGCCAAGCCGAGGGACCCCACTGGTGCATGATCAGGGCCAGGGAGGGATATGGGAGGTTGGCCAGCCGGGGAGGGGTAGCGGGAGGGCTCCAGGGCATGTCCAGCCCATCTCGTTCAGTCCCAATCAGCCAGACCCCAGCAGCAAGCTAACCTATGGTTAGAGTGTCTACCCCCCTGGTGGTCAGTACACGTCATAGTGACTGGTCATGGATCGACTTCCCCATAGTGGACAGTGCACACCATAGCCAGTGGTTGAGCAGCCTTAGCATATCATTAACATATTACTCTTTGATTGGTTAGACAGCTGACCTGACGACCAGACACTTAGCATATTATGCTTTTATTATATAAGATATTACATGAGTTGTTTTAAATCAGTGGTTCTCAACCTTCCTAATGCCGTGACCTTTTAATACAGTTCCTCATGTTGTGGTGACCCCCAACCATAAAATTATTTTCGTTGCTACTTCATAACTGTAATTTTGCTACTGTTATGAATCGTAATGTAAATATCTGATATGCAGGATGTATTTAGGCGACCCCTGTGAAAGGGTCATTCAATCCCTAAAGGGTTCGCAACGCACAGGTTGAGAACCACTGTTTTAAATAATCTATAATAATAAATGCATAATATGCTAATTAGACCAGACATCCTTCTGGATGTCCTTCCTTTAGGACAAAGCTGTGGCGGATGGGAGCAGAGGCAGAGGTGGCCGCCACCACAGTGGGGGCCAAGGTCCTTGAATGAATTTTGTGCATCGAGCCTCTAGTTTACAAATAAATAGCAAATAAGAAAGGTGCTAAAAAATTTTGTATTGAGGGCAATGAGTGTTGTTGTTCAGTGGGTATAAAGTTTCAGTTATGTAAGATGAATAAGTTCTAGAGGGCTACCATACAATATGCTTATACTTAATAGTTTATTGTGAACTTAAACATTTGTTAAGAGGGTAGATCACAAGATAAATGTTCTTATCAAAATAAAAATGTATAAGAAAGAAAGTGATTAAGAAATAAGTAATGACGTCAAGAATGCTCTATTTTTCTATTTCTATTTGGTAAACTGTATTTATTAATGTTTGCACTTGGATATATGTAGATTATGTTTTGATTAAAAGGAGGGAAGGTGTTTTGTTTAGAAGTTCTCCAAATCAGATATCAGTCAAATCAGATAGAAGAATTATGTTGCTGAGCAGTGATCACCAAGGTGAATTTGTCTGACCTAGCTAGCTTGTCAGGTCTACATTTTCCTCTCTATCTAGCCATACAAAGCTATGGGTATTATTTAAGAATTAGAACCATAAAGAGCAACACCAGTGAGCTGACCTATGACCTCTGCCTCTGGCCTGGCACCACCTTTCCTGTTGATTGAAAGCAGGATTGAGTTCACAGTTGACAATCCTGGCAAGAAAGTAGGTCACAGTTTGAGTGGAAAACCTTTTTCTTTGATCAGGTATGGTCAGGGAAACTAAGTAGACTACAGAAATATGAATCAAAAAATATTTAATCTCTGGTTACAGAAGTTACAGGAAATATGTCCGCACACAGTCCCCGTGTAGATGAAAATGCATTCCGAAGTGGCAACCTGGACAGCTACATGTGAAGAATGACTTCTTCCTAAGATCGTTTAAGTTCAGCAACCTCTATGTCTGCAATATTCATCTCTTGCTATGAGGCCATCACTGCCTAATAGAAATCCATGCAATACAAGGAGATATATTTAAACTTCCACAAGATTTAGCATTTGAAGACTGTCTTTTGCTTTTTTTCTTTGACCCACCTATTCATGGTAAATGACTTACAAGATCATACTTGTACATTTCCTGTAATTACTTGTTGAGAGGAGAAATCGTGTGCTGTAAGGTGAGAGGTCCTCTAAAAATTAAGAGGCAGCTCTGAGTTGGGGCAGGTGAATGCCCTGCCCTATTAGTGGGAACAGTTAAAACAACTCCAGGTCTTATGTGTTAGCAAAGAAGTCACAGCTCTTTGCAAAAGGAGAAAAAATCCCCACAAAACTCAGGAAGCTGCTTCAAGAGCTGGCAGCAGGTGTCAGGGGCCTATCTGGGACCAGAGGTAGGTCATCCCACCAGTCACTCAGGCTAGTGAACATTGTCCCTTCGAAATATTCCTCTTCAAAAATGCAATTGCTCATGTTATTGGCTGAAAATGTTTTTTCTTTCTTCCATATTTATGCAGTTTCAAGACAGTACAACTCTTTAAATAAAACATTTTAATTATCTATCAAAACGGAAAGACACTAAAAAACTAAGATCCAGAGGAGCTACCAGTGACATAGCTGGGCGGTCGCACAAGGGCAAAGCCCCACAGGATCCCACCTGTGCCTGTCAGCCTTCTTTGTCCATATTTTTAGACCTTTCAATGAGACTCTCACCTTAAGTGTCATGGTTATGGTTTGTGTGGCTACTTCATCCTGCCTCTTAAGTTTTGTGCGTCATAGCCTCAGAAAGAATATCTTACAGCACATGGATATTCAAATAACCATTCTTCAGTATCTGGTTGAAATGACTCTAACTGAACATCTGGCCTCACGGCCACACTAGCCTCATACTACTACCTCTTGTAGCCACGTCTGTCCTCCTCATTGTGATGGTAATTTTTATGTATTAACTTGATTGGGCCATAGTGTGCCCAGATATTTGGTCAAGTATTATTCTGCATGTTGATGTAAGGGTGTTTTTGAATGAGTTTAGTTTTTAAATTCTTAGACTGAGTAAAGCAGATTGCTCTCCTTAATTTGGGTGGGTGTCATCCAGTCAGTCTTAAACTGAATGAAACAAGAAAGGGTTATTCTCCCCTGAGCAGAATGGAATTTCTGTTGCCTGAATACCTGCAGCTGGGACATTTTATTTCCTGACTTTGGAATTAAAATTAAACATCAGCTCTTCCTGAGTCTCCAACTGCCAGCATTTGGACTGGACCTACTCCATTAGCTGTTCTAAGATTTCAGCTTGCCAACTATGGATTCAGGACTCGTCAGCTACCACAATCATGTAAGAGAATTTCTTAGAATAAATTACACACACACACACACACACACACACACACACACACACATAGACGTGGTTGGAAAGTTTGTAAGGAGGACATTCTGAGAAAAGGGAAGTGAAAGACCGCCTGCCCTGTTTATTGAATTCCTACTTAGGGGAGTGTTGAAGGCAGCATACCTAATTATTCCTTGACCTTTCCAAACAAGCCTGTGCTCGTTCAGAACCCTGGGTGCTACTGGGATCCTTATGCCTAATCTTTGGGTGCCCTTGCCTGAGGACAATGCAAACACGTGTCCTTCCAAGATTACTCATCCTACTGATTGTATCTAAAGACTACAATAAAAGCCTAACAAGGCAGGCAATCAAGGCTGTCTGGTCACTCTAGACAGGTAGTCCCTTAGCCCTCTCTTTCATAGCAAATGTTGTGTTGGAGTAATCCATTCATCCATCCCTCAAGGTCTGCTGGTCAGCCCCAGCAATATATATATACACATATAGATTATATAATATTTACAAATTAATATATAGAAGTCCCTCAAATCCATAGAAAATTGACTCCAAGACCGCTCACAGTGATGTGAGAGAGACACATCAATTGGTTTCCTTCCACACACATCCTGACAGGGGTTGGGGATCCAGCCTGCAACAGTGGTATGTGCCCTTGCCTGGAATTGGACCCAAGATTCTTTAAACTGCAGGTGGACACTCTAACCACTGAACAAACTTATCAGGGTTCAAAGCAGTATTTGAATGTTATTTTCTGAATGACCAGTAGGCATCAAAAACAACACAAATATTTTTCTTATCACATCCTAACACAACACACCGGGCACCACTTTTTCATCTTTCAGCAGCCCTTATAGACATAGTTCTTGCCTGAAACTCAGGCTTCCCCAGGGGCTACAGCCTTACCACGTCTCATGAAAAGTTAAGGATCCTCTATCTATAATGTAGTCTACTAGAAATCCCATTTGCCACCATCAACAAGTGGTAATTATATATTTGCTAGGAAAGTTCAATATTTTTCTATCTGGGTAGGGAAAAGTTTTAATATTGTAATGTCACTAAGAGTACAATAGTGACTGTAGCCAAAATGAATGACATTGCTTTTCTTAAGAAATTATCTTTGTACTAGAGGCCCGGTGCACCAATTTCTGAAAGGTGGGGTCCAGACAGCCTGTCCCAATTGGGGCTGACTGGGGTGGGGCCAACTGTGGGGAGGGGCCGAGGGAGGTCGGCTGGCCTGCCCCACCCCGATCGGGCCAATTGGCCAGTTGTTCCTATCGCCTGGCTTTTATATATAGACTAGAGGCCCGGTGCACGAAATTCGTGCACTGGGTATGGGTGGGGGGGTCCCTTAGCCCAGCATGTGCCCTCTTGCAGTCCGGGACCCCTCCCTCGTTACTGCCCACCTGCTTGCTGCTTCCTACCGCTTGGCTTGCTGCTCCTTAGTGCTGCCACGAAGGCCTTGGGTCTGCTGGGTGCCGGGCCTGTGAGTTTGTGTCTCTGATACCCACAGCAGCCCCAGCACCAAGGTGGCAGGCCTTGGGGCTGCTGGGTACAGGCCCCCCGTTGCGTGTTTGTGTCTTCTATCAGGCCCCCAGCAGCCCCAGCATCCCCAGCATCACCTAAATAACTTAAGAGAAACTTTATTTAGTCTTCTTTTAAAAGCAATCTAGTTTAAAAATGAGTTGCAGTTAAGACAGAACAAAGAACATGGTACCTAAGAGTGAGATAGACTGACAGAGGAGAGACTGGGCACTGGTCAGGGGCTTACATGCCAACTGTTCTCCACCTGGGAAATGATGTCAAATCGGTTTCTTTAGTTTTCTGCTTAATGGTCTTCTCCAGCACTGAGGTCAGAGGAGCCGCCTTCCAGCCCGCAGGCTGCTTCTCAGAGTCAAAAATTTCGCCATAGGCCTCTGCCTAGGACAGGACCTCTGAACCCCCAGGGTGCATAAACACACAGGGCTTCCATCAGGCTCCGCTGATCCCAGGCCAGGAGACCTCTCTGCTCTGCTGATCCTGGGGCCAGGAGGCCTTCCGGCTCTTCCGATCCCCAGGCAGTGAGGCCTCTCTGCTCTGCGGCTTCAGGGCTGTTTGGCTTTGCTCTACCGCTTGGAGCCTGAGTATGCAGATTAACCGCCATCTTTTAGCTTCTATAATTGAAACATTGTATTTTTTGGAGCTGTTGCTTCAGGAGCTCAGAGCCCCGCAGCTGCAGGCGGAAACCTTGGTTTCCTCTATTGCTGGGGCAACCAAGCATCTTGTTCTCAGCTGCCTGGCTGCTGGACGCCATCTTGGCTGACAGTTAATTTGCATATACTCACTGATTAGCCAATGAAAAGGGTAGCGGTCGTACGCTAATTACCATGTTTCTCTTTTATTCGTGTAGTTTAGTTTGAGGCTGTCATTCTTTTTCTGATCCTTCTGACACCTTCTCAACTTCCTACATCATCCTTTCTCATCATATTCTCTAATGTTTTTATACATATTATGGACATGTTTCTCTAACCTACTAATTAATAGACATTTTAAGGTAGACACTTGACTTTATTCTTCCTTTTGAGAGTCCCATTGTAAAACACCATATACAAACACATGTTACTCATAAAAGAAAATTATTTAAATTCTAATGTTGGTATTTAGTTTGATTGCTTTTCTGCTACTCAGACTTATGAACTTTCTTTCTCTCAGCTTCCTTCATTTTTTACTGTTAGAAAGGTCCAGGAAACTTTGGTCAGAGAAAAACATCAGCCTCTCTATCTCTATGGTTTCTCTCTCCTTCACTTTCTCAGACTAGAAATGTCCTCTTGCCAGTTCCCACTGCCCAGGAGTCCAGATCTCCCACTGACATGGGTTTTGCTTCTATTGTTTCTAGAAGCCAATACCTCATTCTAATCTATGCACTCCCCTTAATATAATAGTATTCCTTTAGTCTTAACACACAAACTTTATCTAGAATTTTATTCAGCATCATCTTGAAGTAAATAATAGTTTGTTATTTGACTGGACATATTTCCAATTAAACAGCCCAAATATATATATATATAAGCTTAGAAGGTGAGGAGAGTTAAGAGCAGAAAACTTAAGTTAGGTATTGTGTATTATTCAAATTTCTGATGATTTGGAAATATTTTAAATTTGACTCACTAAGCCTATCATCTCCAAATATAAATGACCAGATGGTAGTGGTTTATCTGCTGCTGCTAATCTTTTAATATACTCATCATTTATTTCTTATTTTATTTTGGTATCAACTACTCCTGCATGAAGATAATTAGTAACATCAGATAAAAAGGTTTGAAAAGAAATATTTATTTTCATTGATAAAATGAGTACATATTTTTAGTCCAGAATATCTCTAATTTGCCATACTCTTATCAGTTATTCTGATAAACATTTCAGACATGCAGCTGTGTCAGCCTTTACAGTCACAATGGAAGCAAAAATATTTTAAATTCAAAAACTTTCTGGCAATCAATATGAACAGATTGCTAGTTTTTTCACCCCCAAAGAATCTGCATCATTCATTTGGTATATTAAAAAGTATGGTTTTCAAAGTCATCTATTTTCTCTTTTGATTTTCTAATGTTAATAGTTAATAGTTGTCTTCAAACTGGGAACAGATTTCTCACATTTGTACATTAAATAACAGCAGCAGAATACATTTTGTACAGCAACACTGGACAATCATCTGTTGTGTCCATCAACATGGACAGTCACAGGTATCTGTCCTGAATAATGTGCTGTAATTAACAGAAAATGATATCTCCCAAACCCACTTTACCTAATCATGACTGGTTTATCCTTTTTCAACACCATGTTTTAATCTGATACCTGGGGGCCTCAATTAAACTTTTTCAAAGTCAGCATTTTTTCTTATTTCCCAGAGGTAGTAAGTAAGGTTGTAGAACTAGCATTTCTCCAAGTCTTTATAATTCCTTACTACTAACCATGTGACTTTGGGCAAGCCACTTAGTCTCTCTGAGCCTGAGTATCCACATATAGATTGTGTACAGTGACTACATTTTCCTTAAGAATTTATTATGAAGACTAAAAGGAAAATATATGAAAGCAATTTATAAAATGTTAAATGACATATATGTTTAATTCAAAAAGATAAAAAAGTAGTATATGAGTAGACATCTAACTATAATGCTCCTCAAGAATATGTCTTGGAACATAAGCAGAACTTGTGAGAAATCAATATATATATCTCGAGACAAATGACAATGGAAATGGCAAGGAGTTCATCACCACCAAACCAGTATTACATGAAATGTTGAAGGGTATTTTTTTAAGGAGAGGAAGAAGAAGAAAAAGATAAAAATATGAACAATAAAATGGCAATAAATACATATCTACCAACAATTAAATCTAAAAATAAAAATAAATGAATAAGAACTCTAATGAACAGAATAAACTGATGAAAAAATAGAATCAGAGTCATGGAAATGAAACAGACTGACGATTCTCAGAGGGAAGGGTAGGAAATATTTACAAACCTCATATCCAATTAGGGGTTAGTAGTATCCAAATACATAAGGAACTCTTGTAACTCAACAGCAAAAATACAATCAGATTTTTAAAAAAGCAGAGAAACTGAATAGATATATTTCCAAAGACAAATAGCCATACATCTATAAAAAGATATCAACATCCACAATTATCAGATAAATGCAAATTCAAATAAAAAACCAGAATGAGATATCACTTCACACTGTTAAAATGGCCATTGTCAAACAGACAATAGATAACAATAGATAAAAGGGAAGTGAGAATGTAAATTAGTGCAGCCATTATAGAAAATAGTATGAAGGTTCCTCAAAAAATTAAAATTAGAACTTCCAAATGATCCAGCCATTTCACTGCTGGGTAACGCCCCCCAAAAACAACAACAACAACAACAACAACAAATAAAAACAAACAAACAAACAAATAAATAAATAAATAATAAAATAAAATAAAATTGGTTCTCTAAGGGACATCTCTATTTTCATGTTCATTGAAGCATTATGCACAATAGAAGGTATTTATACATTCATTAATCAATGAACATGTAGACTGATACATTATGTGAATACCACATAATATAGTATTCACCCATGATAAAGAAGAAAACCCTGCCATTTGCCACAAAATGGATTTTCCTTGAGGATTATGCTAAGTGAAACAAGTCAGACAGAGAAAAACAAATACTGTATGATATCACTTATATATGAAATCTAAAAAAGCCAAGCTCACAGGAACATAGAGTAGAATGGTGGTTGCTAGGGGCTGTGGGGTAGGGATTGATGGATGTCAATCAAAGAGTACAAACTTAAAAACTTCCAGTTATAAGATAAAAAATTTTGAGGTATCTAATGCACAGCACGATGACTATAATTTACAGTACTGTATGACATTTTTGAAAGTTGCTAATAGAGTGGATTTTATATGTTTTCACCACATAAAACTTGATAATTACATAAGGAGGTGGAGGTGTTAATTAAGTCTACTGTGGTAATCACTTCACAAGATATGTGTATAAAATCATGACATTTTACACTTTAAAGTTACACAATGTTATATCTCAATAAAGCTAAAAAGAATAAGAATGTTAGCATTGGTGCATTCTATTTATAAGAAAACTTGCATAAACCTGATATGGCAGAACATGGAGAACAGATTACAAAGTAAATTTATATGACTCAAAATAGAAAACTAAGTTGGTCTTTGAACCAGTGGTTATTCATGCATGGAATCATTACAAGAGCTTGAGGGGGAGGCTAGGGGAAGCTAACTTTTAAAAAAATGGTAAAATGTAATCTGGTAAGAATTAATTTCCAGGAGATGGGCAAATGCAAAATTACTAGGACTATGCCTGCAGCATGGACCACCAGCTTTTTAAATTGTCTGGATTCTTTTTACAAGGCTGGGTGGGTGCTTGCTACCTGACCGGAAGATCCAGTAAGATCTTCAGATGGTGTGCATGCGCATCCTCTTCTCACGCCTCAAGTACCACCAGCGTGAGAAATCAGCCATCTCAGTACCGAATGGTGGCCCTTGCATATTGTATGGAGGTATGTACTTTCCTTTTTTGTCTGCCTTCGTCTTTCCCCTTCTTCCTGCTCTCTGGCGTGGCACACACTGATAAAGTAGCAGTAGATTAAAAATTGAATTTATGTATTTTCTCTGCAGGACCTCATCTGAACAGTGAGTGTGAGGAAAAGGGTTTGGTTTCTTAAGGACAAATGCTCGGCTAGGTTCACCTGGAATATGGGTTGTTAAGGAGTAAGTTGGGTGTCAAGGTGAGGGTTTCCGTTCACCTGACTTACCTCAGAATTAGGGCATCAAGGGAGTGTTGAAAGTTATAACACATTTTTCCATATATTTCCCTTCTATTGCTATCTAATAGGTATTGTGACTACTTTTTGTAATCCTCTTCAATATCTCTTTTTAAAATGTTTATTTTACCAATGCTTTGGTTTTTAACTATGTTGGAATCTTGTTCTGTTCATTAACATAAGATTTGATTGCACATGGGTAAAATCTAATCTCTATAATTTCATGGTACATCCTGAACTGACAGACTTGAGAAGTGTTGTTACTTGTGCCAAAACAGTAAACTGCGAATATAACGTATTCTCCTACTTACTCTAATGTCTCTTAAATACTGCTCTGAAGGTTTTACTGCACTAGCCTGTGGTTATCTCTACTTTTTTATTTAAATCTAACTCTAGTTTCATTTGCATTTATTCAAGCATTTCAAGCATTTACTTGTATTTTAAAAATAATTAATATAAGGTAGGAAGCCAATATATGGTACTGCCTCAAGTACCATAACCCCTATAAACAATGTCTCCATAGGCCTGGTAGGATGTTTGCACATTTCAGACAGGTGCCAGATGCCTTTTATCTAGAGAAGCAACAAAAACACCAGAAGGCGAGTATGAAGAGATTATCCTCTTTTGTTTTTAATGTGTTCTGAGTAACTAAATAGATATATTGACATCTAGCTTTCTAAATCAGTCCCTTGGCCTTGTTCATTTCAATAGTACTTCGACATAACTCAATATAATATACCAGAGGCCCGGTGCACAAAAATTTGTGCACGGAGGGGGAGGGGTAAGGAGGGGGAGCCTCCCAGCCCGGCCTGTGCCCTCTCATGGTCTGGGACCCCTCGGGAGATAACGACCTGCTGGCTTAGACCTGCTTCCGGGTGGCAGAGGGCAGGCCCAATCCCTAGGTGCAGCCCCTGGTTGGGCTCAGAGCAGGGCCGATTGGGGAGTTGGGACACCGCCCCCTGTCATGCACAGAGCAGGGTGGATCGGGAGGTTGTGATGCCACCCTCAGTCACGCTCAGGGTAGGGCCGTTTGGGGGTTTGGGACACCGCCCCCGTCACACTCAAGGCAGGGTCGATAGGGAGGTTGCGGTGCCACACCCTGTCACACACAGAGCAAGGCCTATCAGGGGGTTGGGGCATTGCCCCCTGTCACTCACAGAGCAGGGCCAATCAGGGGGTTTGGGCCCTGCCCCCTGTACACTGATCCTGGTGCCGGGAGCCTCGCTGCTCTGCTGATCCCGGTGCTGGGAGGCATATTACCCTTTTACTATATAGGATAGAGGCCTGGTGCATGAGTAGGGGCTGGCTGGTTTTCCCTGAAGGGTGTCCTGGATCAGGGTGGGGATCCCCACTGGGGTGCCTGGCCAGTCTGGGTGAGGGGCTGAGGGCTGTTTTCCAGAAGCGAGTGACTGAAGCTTCCAACCGCTCCTTGTATTTTTTTTCTGGGCCAGCTTTAGCTCTGAGGCCTTGCTGCTGAAAACATCGATACAAAGTTTCTGTCCGCCTGGCTTTCAGTCCGGCTGGTTTCTGGTGTTTTGTTTAGTTTCTTATTTGCAACATAGTACATAGTTGCTTAGAGT
Organism: Myotis yumanensis; assembly: GCF_028538775.1. Classification (NCBI taxonomy): domain Eukaryota; kingdom Metazoa; phylum Chordata; class Mammalia; order Chiroptera; family Vespertilionidae; genus Myotis; species Myotis yumanensis. Next base: position 71,416,874 of record NW_027223759.1, on the reverse strand, counting down.
TGCAGCTAAGAGGCCGGCAAGTGAGGCTGGGAACGTTGGAGTCCGAAGCAAGCAAGCCTCATGCTCGCTTCAGTGCCTGGCTGCCTGCCGCCATCTTGGCTGACAGTTAATTTGCATATACTCACTGATTAGCCAATCAAAAGGGTAGCGGTCATATGCTAATTACCATGTTTCTCTTTTATTAGTGTAGATATTAAACAAAATTTTGTGACTTTGTAAGAAACAGTATAATAAAAAATATTTTTGTGATTTTATAATAAAATCTCTGTCTAAAAATGTATTAATAAGAAATTAAACATTTTAAAAGCAAATGAAAATAAAGCACATCAAGTATTAGAGAGATCAGTTGTGCAGAGGCAAAGAAGGTACATAAATGAATCACTGACAGTCACCAAGACAAAAAAGGGTAGCCTCAGAGCACTTAGAAGCCACAGAAAAATGCTATTGATTTACATAATGAAAGATACTTCTAGTCAAAGATGCTATGGGACCAATTTAATGTAACATATCATTAGGACCAAGGAGTATAAAATACACACTAAAGGTGGGTGTTTTTTTTTCTATAAGGACTGAAATAAGTATTTCAAAGGTATAATAAATTCATTTTCAATTTTCCCAAAGAATGTGCCACTTTCTGGTTTCAGGTTTTTTACTGATAATTGTATCCCACCCTAGGCAAGTTACATAACCTCTACAGCCTTCAGTTTCTCCCTCTGTAAAATGACTAGGAGTTTAGGGCTAAATGTATTATAGCTAAGATTGCTTCTAGCTTTTTAAAAAGTATATATATATATATATATATATATATATATTAGAATAATTTTTAAGTTACAGAAAAATTGCCAAGATGGTAGAGAATTCCCATATGTCCTTCTCCCACTTTTGGCTATTGTAAACATTTCTATTTGTGTGGTATATTTATAAAAATTAACAAAACAATATCAATACATTATTATTAACTAAAGCCCATACTTTATTCAAATTTCCTTACTTTGGAACGAATGTCTTTGTCTATTTCAAGATCTTATCTGGAACAATGCTTTGCATTTAGCTGTCGTTAATGACTTTGACAGTTTTGAGGAGTACTGACCAGATGTTTTGTAGAATGTTCTTTTCTGGGTCCTCCTAGCTTTTTAAAAACATTTTATTTATCAGTGATCTTTGTAAACAACAGTTGGCACATAGCAACTAATAAGCATATGAATAAATGAATGAACAAATAAAGGAACAAGAACAATGAAGGAACAAACGAATGACTAAAGAACTGCATGTATCATTCATGTGTAGAAAGTAATGCATTGATATTAATAGAGAAGTGATTCTTTGGTCTCTATTTTAATACCACACTGGAAATATATCATTCCAGTTTAACAAAGACCGAATTGGAATATTTGATTATATTTTCTTTTTCTGAACCAAATGTATAAACATTTCAGCAAAAGAATAATTTAGAAGTTTAATAAGAAAAAATAAAATATCATTGGAAGGTATTTAATGGTAATAGAAATTCAAGTGTGGGAATATAAAGGATATTTTTAAAATAGTGAGTGATTCTCCAATTATTATATTCATATTATCATATTTTTCCATACAATCAGGGGAAGGACAACAAATATAAAGGGGAAAAGGACCAAAAAATACATTGAAAGACTGAGGATTCACAAAACAATATCAATTCATTATTATTAACTTCATTTGGTATCAGTAAATAAATGAAACTAGATTATTCTGCCTGAAGGACAACAATGTGTTGGAAATGTAGTTCTGGTAAACATAACCTTTCCAATCTTTATCCAAGGTACTGGCTGAAAATTTTCTTTTCACACATAATTTCATCACACAATTATCTTAGAGTAAAAAGATAAATATAACCTTGACAGGCAATGCAATCTTTTGAAGTAGCCTTTTCTCTTTCTAAAAATCTGAGTCCACCAGATATAATTTCAGACTAAATACAATGCTAAATTCTTTGACAAGAAAATGTGGAATCATTATACAGGTTAACAATATATTGATTAATATATTTTGCCCTAATTCAGTAACGTAATAGCAATTTACGAAGCATTTGGTTGCATCGCTATTATTTCAGTTATGAACTCAGCTGGATAATGAAACAATAGGCTTTTTCTCATTGGACTATTCCTCAATTTATGCAATTTACTTTAACTGTCAAGTTTAAAAAAAAAAGCTTGCCATTTTATCAGTTCTTTCAGGTTGTGATATTTTACCATAATATAGCAAACTAATAATTATCAATCCTTAAGTGCCTACTATGTTTTGCAAATTAGTTTCAGAAAAGCAATTTAAAAGTGTCTCCATTTTTCTCAGTAGACGCCAAGATAATATTCTTTTAATTGTAAGGATTCAAATGCCTGATACTTTCCATTTTTAATACACCATATTGACTTTTGCAGTCATTATTCCACTTTGCACTTTGCTACTGATATTTACTTCACTGCTATTCCATTGCAGATAAATTAATGAACATTTATTCAGATTCATCCAAAAAATATTATTGAGAGTTCCATTTGAGCCAGGATCAAAAGTGCATGTTAGTGATACAAAGAAGTGAAAGTATTTTTTCTAGCCCTGCAGTGGGATTCCCATACAATGGAAGAGAAAACTTGTACCACAGAGCATGAGACCCCTCCAACCTACCTACCTGACTCTTCTACAAATGCATACAGCTGATATTGAAACCCAAAATATGAAAAATGAAATTCAAAATATGGTCAGCTCTGAGCTCTTTGTCTCATAAAACCAAACAATGGATTCACGGATAAAAATGGTGGGAAGAAATCAAAATTTATTGGGGTGAAAACATAGCTTGGAGGAGATGTATGGATTTCTTGCTGCAAGGCAGGAAGGGGGTCCAAATTGGGTTGCCCACGTAAGCTCTCTGTCTAAGGGATATTCATATACTCTGCTAGCTTCTGATTGGTCCCTTCAAGGAATTCTGGCAATATTCAATTACATCAAAGTTCAAGTTCCTGCCTGTGGCAATACCTGATTGAGGACTATCACTTCAGGTCTCAGGTGACATCACTGTTCTTGCCTGGCCGTGTAAAGGGCCAAGTTTTCCCCAACCAGCCAGGTTCCCCGCTAGCTAGTTCTAGGTCCTTTGTTTACCTCCATGTCTGACTTGCCTTATCCCTACCTCCACATGATCCCTGTTCCTGATTTCCTACCTAGCCCTATTTTTCTATCTCAATACTACTTAACATACATAACAAAAAGGCAAAAATAAAATGTATATTAATTTTAATATAAGTAAACTTGGTTGATTATAATTCACTCATTGTTTCATAACATAAATATGAAATAACATGAACTCCAATAAAATATAAAGCCTAAAGGGAGAAATTGGGTCTCAAATGGTTGATTCCCAGCAATTAAAAATTTTACCTATTAAAGAACATAAAAGAGAGACTAGTCATTGAATTAGAATGCAAGCAAATGGGAACATTCTATAATCCCAGGTTTGCTTGTACAGAGTGTCTTCTCTCCTGCAAGTGCATTCTCTCATGTCATATGCGATAGTCCAGGAAAGTGGTGCACAGGCACTTGAAATGCGAGCCATTCCAGAATAAAGTTCCTGATTAAAGGTAATAAGGGACTTGAAATAAGTAAATTGGATCAAAAAAGACTAAGTGGAAATGACATGCAATTCAAATATGAACAAGGGGAAGAACTTAGTAGTTTCAGGTTGATTCTAATGGAGCTCATTATGTGGTTGAGTGGATAATGCAAAAGGGTTTACAGGCAAGGAAAGGCAGTCATCATTAACAATGGCAGGGCCAAGAAGAGCATTTGTTCTTCAGCATTTCCAGGGGTGGTTACATGTCCACTCAAATACAAATAATTAAAAGTGAATTCTTTAAGTTGATAAATAAAGCAATTAACAGAAGATAAAAGTTAATTAACTTTAGATATATAAACTGGTGTTTTCTAATTACCAAAAAATTTGACATGCAAGTGATAAAAAATTTTAATACTTTCAGCCCTGCTAATTATTCATCAGCCAAAGTGACTTAATATAGGAGCAGATTTAGTGAGGTCTGCATTTCTAATCTATAGAAAGTCTTGGGGGTGCTTGCTCATTGTAAGTCCATAACCTTTTGGTTGTCTTTCTCATTGGAAGAAATTTCTCACTTGGTGAAAGTGGATGGGGTATAATAAATATAGAATCAACCAAATCAAGGGCTTAGGGGTGGAGAGAAAAGAAAAAATGAGGTAAAGGATACAATCAGATATTTCCTTATTCAGAAAAAGTTCAGCTACTCAGAACGCTCCAGGAAGCAAAGTGCTTTTGGGTCAGGCAACCATAGGTTCAAAGACTAAATTTATTATATGTCCATGAATAAGTTATTTATTTCTTTTTTCAAAATTTAATTTATTAGATTCCACCAAAAAACCCACATAATTGATAAATGAATTTTGTAAAGTAGCAGGTTACAAAATAAATATCCAGAAAGCAGTTGTATTTTTATTTATTTATTATTTTAAAATGTATCTTCATTATTGAGAGTATTATAGATGTCCTCCATTTTCCTGCCATTGCTGCCCTCCACCTGGTTCCTGCTCTACTCCAAGCCTTCACCACACTATTGTCTGTGTCCATGGGCTATGCATACTACATATATAAAAGGCTAATATGCTAAGTGTCCAACTGTCTTACTGGTTTCTATGATGTGCACTGACCACCAGAAGGCAGACGCTCAATGCAGGAGCTGCCCTGACGTGCACTAGCCATTTACAGAGAAATGGCAGCACAGACCTGGCACCCACAAAGCAACACTCAGCTTCCCCCAAGTATGACATAGGCCCTACCACCAATTGGGAGTGACACCCCACCAAATCACAGCCAACACTGCCAAGACCCCGTGGTGCAAAATGCAGCCCACAGCCCAGCCCAGCCCAGCCCAGCCCAGAAATAGTGGCTGTGGGTGCCAGGTAATGATGTCATGTAGCTATGCCTGGCTTCCTCTCCCTAGGGACTAGCATCCTTGGAGTTTCTTCAGCCCAGGAACACAACTTGCTTTATAGCCAGGTGGAAACATTTTACACTTTAACCAAATGTCTGTGAAGCCCTTTCCTGTGCCTCATCTCATTTAATCCTCACAGAAGTCCTGGAGTAGGTAGATAGGAAACTCAGTGGAATCCTATTTTCTTTTCATTAGCCAGAAAATGGAGATTTAGAAAACTTAGAAACTTGACCTGACTAAAAAGAAGTAAGAAATGCTGGACCTTGAAAATGACTCAGGTTTTCTCACTGCACAGAATATAGTCAAACACTGTTGCAGTTAAATATTTTACCCTTTCTTCTCCCTGCATGATCTACAATAATAATCTGCTTCGTGTTGATATTTACTGCTGTGTTGTTGACAATTACCTGAAAGAGAAGTTGTGGTGCTTCACTGGGCTGGAAAAAGTGTAGCTAAATCAGAAAGCAGGTCTAATTAAGCAAGTTTATTCTATACATATAAAAAGCTAAGTTGACTTGCACATGCACAATACATATAAAGCTCTTGCTGGCACCAATCACACATGTGTTATATGGAAAGGGCAAATAGCGATATTAAAATATTTCTTCTATTTAATTTCCTTTCCATGTGCACGAATTCATTAACAGGGCCACTGGTATGCATATTATAAGTTCTTTGGTTGATCTCTTCCTGCTCCCATACTCCCTTTCCCTCTGAGATCTATCAGTCTGTTTCATGCATTTTTATAAGCAAATAATGAACTATCAGAAAGAGAAACTAAGAAAACAGTTCCATTCACAATTGCTTCAAAAACAATTAAATACCTAGGAATAAATTTAACCAAGTACATAAAAGACCTGTACTGATAAAATGATAAGACACAGAAGAAAGAATGTACAATAAGTGGAAACATATACTGTATTCATGGTTAGAAAGAACTAACATAATTAAAATGTCCAGACTTCCCAAAGCAATCTACAGATTCAACATAATTCCTATCAAGATACCAATGATGTATTTCACAGAATTAGAATAAATATTCCAAAAATTTATATGGAACCACAAAAGACCCTGAATTGCAACAGCTATCTTGAGAAAGAAGAACAAAGTTGGGGGAATCATGCTACCTGATATCAAGCTATACTATATAGCCATGATACTTACATAAAAACAGACATGTAGATCAATAGAACAGAATAGAGAGCCCAGTAATAAACCCATGCCTTTATATTCAATTACTATTTGACAATAGATGGAAAATATACAATGGGGTAAAGATAGTCTATTAAATAAATGGTGTTTGGAATATAGGACAGATGTATTAAAAAGAAATGAAACTAGACTTCTTTCTTACACCATAAACAAGAATAAACTCAAAATGTGTTAAAGGCTTACATGTTCGACTCAAAACCATAAAAATACTTAAAAATGTAGGCAACAAAATCTTGAATATTTCTCATAACAATATTTTTTTATATATATCTTCTCAGGCAAAGGAAATAAATGGAAAACAAATGGAACTACATCAAACTAAAATGTTTTTGCACAGCAAAGATAATGATCAGCAAAATAAAAAGATAATCCACTGAATGGGAGAACATATTCACCAATAATACATCTGATAAAGGGTTAATATCCAAAATTTAGAAAGACTTATAAACTTCAACACCCAAAACAACAATACAATAAAAAAAAATGGGCAAAGGAACTTAATAGACACTTCTCCAAAGAGGACATACAAATGGCCAATAAACATATGAAAAGATGTTCAACGTCACTCATCGTCAGAGTAATGTAAATTAAAACCACAATGATTTCACCTCACACCTGTCAGGATGGCTATCATCAATAAATCAACAAGTAACAAGTTTGGGCAAGGATGTAGCGAAAAGGGAACCCTTGTACGCTATTGGTGGGAATGCAGACTGGTGTAGCCATTGTGGAAAGCAGCTTGGAGTGACCTCAAGAAATTAAAAATGGAACTGCCTTATGACCCAGCAACTCCACTTCTGGGAATATATCTGAAGGTACCCAAAACTCTAATTCAAAAGAATGTATGCACCCCTATCTTCATTTCAGTGTTATTTACAACTAGGGGCCCAGTGCACGAATTCGTGCACCTTGAAAAGACCTGTGGGCCACGTGGCTATAGTGGGCACAGGGTGGGTCTTGGCCCATCCTCCATGCCCCCACCCAACCCCTCCTGCTGTGGCCCCCGGTTCCCTGTCTGCCAGCAGCCCCATTCCTGCTGCTGCTGCTGTTCCCATACGCTGACAGCGCCAGGCCTGCTCGCACCCACTGATGGAGCAGAAGGACTTGGGCCATTGCCAGCAGTGGGTACAAGTGGGGTTGGCACCATCAGCGGGTGCGAGCAGTAGCTGCTTCCCCAATTACCCCTCAGGAGTAGGGGGAGGTGGAGAAGCCCTCAGGGGTGATCAGGGCCAGCAGCTACTGCTCGCACTTGCTGATGGCACTGAGCAATCAGTACCAGCACTGGGCACCAGCAGTGGATGCAAGCAGTGGCTCTGGCGCTGGCAGTGGGTGCAAGTGGGGCCAGCGCTGTCATCAGGTGTAAGCGGGAGCTGCTGCCCCGATTGCCCCTCAGGAGCAGGGGGAGGTGGAGAAGCCCTGAGGGGCAATTGGGGCTGGCAGCCACCATTTGCACACACTGATGGAGCTGAGCGATAGGGGCCAGTACCAGGCACCAGCAACAGGTGAGAGTGGTGGCTCCAATGCCAGCAGCAGGCATGAGCAGGACCAGTGCTGACAGCGGGTGTGAATGCTGGGCAGGACTGTAGCATGGGGGAGCAAAGAATTTTCAGTAGCCACCAGAGGTTCGCCCCAGTGACAGCAACTGGCACCCCTCCTTGGTGTGGTTCCCCCGCTCACCTGATCCACCATCCGGCCGCAGCTGACACCTACATGTTCTGTGCTCTGCCTCCAGCTGCTGACACTCACCATGTTCCACATGTGCCCCCTTGTGGTCAGTGCATGTCATAGCGACTGGTTGTTCGGTTGTTCAGTCGCTCGGTTGTTCCACTGTTCGGTCTATTTGCATATTAGGGTTTTGTATATACAGATAGCCAAGAGTTGGAAGCAGTGTAAGTGTACTTCAGTAGATGAGTGGATAAAAAAACAACAGTGGTACATTCACGCAATGAACACTACTTTGCTCTAAAAAAAGAAGGAAATCTTACCTTTTGTAACAGCATGGATGGACCTGGAGAGCATTATGCTAAGTGAAATACAGCAATCAGAGAAAGCCAAGTACCATATGATTTCATTCATATATGGACTCAAATGAAAAAAAATGAACTAATAAGCAAAATAGAGACAGACTCATAGGTAGAGAGCAGGCTGGAGAGCTGCTGGGGAAGGGGGAGCTTGGTGGAGGGGTGGAGTGATGGAGCAAAAAAGAAGAAAAAGAGAATAACTCATGGACATGGGCAACAGTGGCAATTGGTAGGGGGAGAGGGGAAGGGGAAAGTGGAGGAAGTATATGGGAGATAAATGGTGATGGAAGAAGACTTGACTTGGGGTAGTAAACACAATATATAGTACAGATGATTTGTTGTAGAATTGTGTATCTGAAACCTGTATAATTTTATCAACTAGTGTCACCCCATTAAATCCAATAAAAAGGAAAAAATTTAAAAATAAAAATAATTTAAAAATAAAAATTCAAATCTCAGAGGGAAGGTGGAGGTGGGTGGGAAGAGATTAACTAAAGAACTTGCGTACATTCTCCATGGACACAGGCAATAGTGTGGTGAAGGCCTGGGGTAGAGGGCTGGGCAAGGTAGAAGGGGTCAAAAGGGGAAAAAGGGGGACATTTGTAATACTTTCAACAATAAAGATTAAAAATAAATAACAAAATAAAAACTCTAAAATTAAATTTATTGGAATGACATTGGTTAATAAAATTATATAGGTTTCTTTACCCTTCACTACCCCTCCACCCCTTCCCTCTGCTAACCACCATACTCTGTGACTGTAAGTTTATATTTGTCTTGTTTGTTCATTTGTTGCTTTCAGTTTTATATCCCACATCTGAGTAAAGTCATATGAAGTTATTTACTTCTATGAGCCTCTGTTTCTTTATATGAAAATATGATTAGTATTAATTTACTGATCATTTTGTTGTGAGGATAAAGCAAAACAATGTACAACAAAATGCTTTGCACTGCTGCCAGGCATATGATGAACACTTATTAAATAAATCTGCTTTTCTCTGTGTATGTATATTTTCTACATATTTGAGATATTACACTGTATTCATCAAAACAATTTTTACATATTTTGAGCAAAATATGCCTTAATTATTTTACATATTTTCTTTCCTTCTTATACAACTTCCTGTGACTATCTTTCAAGCTTTTCAATGTCAGCACCTTAAATATCAACATACTTTTCTATAACACACTTTTGTGTGAATTCTTTACTAAATACTCCCAAGTTCCTATGACTTGATTTCTTTGAGTTATCTTTAAAAATATTTTAATTAATGAATTCTGGACTACAACTAGTTTCTTTCAAATGATATATACTTTTAGTAGAATTTACACTTCTAATTGTACTTTCAAATATCTCAAAGAAAATATATTCTTCAAAAGCATAGCTCTCAAGCAAAGAAGGTCCACAGCACTTTAAATAAAATTAATACATCCAGACTATGGATTCTCAAATACAATTAATAGAAAAATATATTGATTTCCTAAAAAAATCTAACTTCATCTATAATATTTTGATTGGATTTATCTATAAAGTTTAAGTAAAAACATTAATTTTTACTCTTACACATAAACATTTATAATCAGTAATGTGCTAAAATTCAGATTCAACACAGATCCATAGTAATTTCTAGTTAAGTTCAAGAACTCATGTTATAAAGCAGAAAGAGGATTGGTAGCTTAGTTGATATTAGTCACTTCTAACCAAATATACCCTTTTTACAAATACAAGTGTTAGGTGTTGATTGAGGAACATATGATTTCTTGGAATAATTGTTAGAAATAAACATATTTAATGAAGGTAATGCTTAAACTTTCTGGGAAAGTTTACTTAATTTTTGATAATCAGAAGAAAGAGATTCTTTATAACTTAGAGTTCAAAAAAAAAAGACCTCACTACTGCTTAGGCAGTTGCTTAAAATGACATTTATTTGACCTTTTCACCTGTATAGAAAGGCATCTTATGAAATACATTTTTTTTCCAGGTAGTAAAGTTAAAATGATAATCATACCAGCAACAGTTTTCAAGATTGCTCTTTTCTTTGAAAAATGTCATTCAGAGGTTATTATATATTAGATGTGATTTATATTCTGACTTTGACTTTAGGTAACATCATATATATATATATATATATATATATATATATATATACACAGAAATGCCATATTTTAAAACTCTTATATCATTGAAAACACAGTGTAGCCTAGATATTTTTTTCTTCCAAAACTCTTAGTTATGAAAAAGGAATTCTATGAATAAATAGTAAATATTCAGGTATCATTGGTTTATTATTTAAAGCATTATATCTAGGACACCTAGGTGTGGATAGCATAAATTATATAATAAGGACAAATATAAAGGCTAGTAAAATCTTTCCAATTACTTTTATAAAACTAATATAACAATAACATTAAAACATGACAAATTTTACAGAAGAAGAGTACAATTCTTTCTCACATATCAACAAAGATGTTTTTTTTAAAGCTAATTAAATTAAGATATATTTAAGTAGTAAAATAAGCATGAGAAAATACTGAGTGAATACAATATTTAATATTCAGGAACAAATTAATATAATTTTGCAAATAGAAGGATCCAAGGAGTAAAATGATGGAATATCTTTAGAAATGTGAAGAATGTAAGGTCATAAACCTGACGTTGCTAGAGCCAGAATTATAAGCAGTTTGTGAAGCTTATTTCAATGTGTTTAAAATTTTTTTAACACAATTAAGAAAAGCACGGACATTTATGGACATTTACAGAGTCACATATAAATGAACTGAATGGAATTTCATATAATCTGAGTGTTCTAAGACATCTCATTGAAGTCTTGGTCGAAGGCTAGTTAGCTACTGCTTTTAATTTCAAAGAAAACATTTAAAGAAAGAACTCCTGTAAGACACAGAAGTGACACTGAGGCCTAAGTAACCTTCCATTGTGGCTGATTTTCCTTTTGTGATGTTAAAAAATGAAGATTGCCAAACAGATGGAGCTCTAACTCAATTTCTAAAGTGACATAACACAGGAAAGGAAAAACAAAACAAAACACTTCACTTCCAGATGAAATGTTGCAGGTGAATCATTTATAGCTGAAAACAAAAAGAAAGGAACAAAACACATGACAGAAACGCCCATCACTTAGCTGTGCACCTGTCTCTGCTTGTGTGCTGTTTGTTCTATTCTTCTCATGTAAAAAGTAGGAGTTTAAAAGTAGATAACTGTCCAAATCAGTTGGAATGTTTTATTCTAAAAACCCATCAGACCTAGCGGACAGGAATTTAGACAAACTTGTCTGAAGATGAGCATTAACGCTGTTTGTTTAATTTTTCGTACAGCTGTAATTTAAGTACACACTGTTTATAATAAATAAATAAATAAATAAATAAATAAATAAATGGAGCCAATTAAAACAAGGAGCGTCTCAGGATATTTGTGCCAGCCATTAATTATTACTTGAGAAAGCAGCATTAATAAACCTCGAATTTCCTTTTTAAAAAGTAGAACTGCAGCATGACTTTCTTCCTAGCACAGCCTTCTTAAGCTTAAAATTCATCCTCCACTCAAGAGAGCTGAACTAGAATGCCCTGTTATCTCAAAGGAGTTATGTCCTGCAGGTGTCCCTGTTAAATATGAGCCTTGGCCAGTGTAAGTTACGAGGCCAAAGAGGCTTTAGTCCAATTACTACAGAATTTTCTTACTAAAACCTCCCCATTCATCTTTTTCCTCTTACCATTGGAGAAAAAAAAAATGTGTTTAAAGTCAAGAATTGGAAAGGAACAGACATAAAACATATAATCTATTTCATAAAAGGCGACTATATGAATACAGTCATGCGCCCCGTAATGGCGTTTCAGTCAACCATGGACCCCATCTAGATGCTGTCCAATAAGATGATAATGGGGCTGAATTTCCTATAAGAAATGGAAGGGTAAGTATGTAGTTCAGAAGGAATTTTTTTCTTTTCTCTGATGGGAGCAGCATCTTTGGGGATTGGAGATAGATTCTCTCGTATAGCACCTTGGTTTTGAATGACAGATTATATAACAGATTATATCCTAATTGGTCAGTCACTGTGTTTCAGCACAGGGAAGACTGTTCCTCAGCACTACATATTCTGAGGGCTCTGCGGCCCTCCCAGATCTAGCTTGGTGGTCAGAATACATTGCTGTAAATTCTTTGCTGAGGGCCCAAGACCCTGTACAAGGACACAGGTCGGCAGGAGTTACCTTAACAAGTATTAGGTGCCACTGCCACTTTAGTAAAAGCTCTCTGTGGTCATGTGGAGCCAGCCTTGTACTTTGGAAATATTTTCAAGTTGTAAGATGTAAGGCATAGGTCACTTTTATTTCTTCCATCAATTTAGTGCCAGAGCCCTTTGTGCCAGATAGGGTCAATGGAAGCAAAACAAATTCTCAAAGTATTGACTCCTCAGTTTTCCATGTAAGATACCCTACTTTTTAAAATTTATTTATGAATGCTACAAAGTTTCTTAATCTGACCACTGCTCCAATGTGCAATAGCAAAACCACATTGCCGTGACAATCTCATATGTTCTTTTATGTCTCCACCTTGATTTCTTATTCCTACTGACCCCCAGTCCACCTTTTACCATCTCCTGGCAGCCACTAGTGTGGTGATTTATGCCTTAGCCAGCAACTTTCTCCGTGAAATTTCCAATCAATCCAGCCCACATCCCTGTTAATGGAATGGCATTGACAGCTTTGATGCTCTATTTTTGACCCTGAAGTCAAGGGAGTGCTAGTGGGACAATTATTTACAAAGCGCTTATGAAATCTATAACAGTGTAATGTCCTAGTCCTTCACATTCACTCACCACTCACTCACTGACTCACCCAGAGCAAGTTGTCCTGCAAATTCCATTCATGAAAAGTGCCCTAAACAGGTGTTCCATTTTACATATTTTATTAGAGGCCTGGTGCACAGATTCGTGCACCAGTGCGGTCCCTCGGCATGGCCTGCAGGGATCAGGCTGAAACCAGCAGTCTAATGCCGCCTGTCTCTCCTGCCTGCAGTTCCTGCTCATCCCCGGCCCTGCTGCACCTGCTGCCACCACCGCTTGGTAGGCTCTCTGCTGCTCCGCTGCGGTCTCTGGGCTGCAGCGGCCAGTCGTGAGCTCTGTGTCTGGCACCCATTGGTCAGCAGAACAGCGCTCCCCTGAGGGAACGCACTGACCACCAGCGGTGGCTCCTGCACTGAGCATCTGCCCCTTAGTGGTCAGTGCACATCATAGCGACCATTCGACCAGTTGAGTGGTCGCTTAGGTATATATATATATATATATATATATATATATATATATATATATATCATAGGAGTGATAGTCTATATCATATTGCCTAGGGGTAGTTGGCTAGTGATGTATTCAATACAGGAAACAAGTTATTTAAAGTATTTGGGGCAGTAAGAGAAATAATACAAGAAATTGGGGTTAATGAGATCATTGGAAAGGCTGGGAAAGTAGAAATATGCAGTTAATAGCATAATAGTATGTAGGGTCCAGAGGAAGTGGTTGCTGTCCTCCAGTGGTTGGGAAGATACAAGAAGTTGCTGCTCATGTTTTGGCTGTCCCAGAGGCTGGTTGTGGTTAGATGGTGGTATATCTATGATCAGCCTCCATGAAGATTCCCCATCTGTTGGAATCTGCAAATCAATTTCCACTACAGTTAGAATAAGGTCCTCTGTACTTCCTCTGCTTTCCAAGGCTCATGTCACTGGCAGATCCTAAATCTGATTTACCACCCTTTTGATCAGGGAGTTTGGAAAATGTAGATGCAAAGATTTAGGACTATTAGATCTCGAGAGAATATGAGAGTAGGTGATGATAAATGCTAATGGCCACTAGACAATTTTCAACTCTCTCTCTCTCTCTCTCTCTCTCTCTCTATATATATATATATATATATATACTATATATATGGATTGATTAAATATTTTTGATCAGTATCATTATGTTATCTAGATGTTTTAATGGGGCTATTTAGTGATTAAGAGCCCAGACTCTGTACTGACAGTATTCAAATCATTCACCAGTTATCCACTGTGTGTACACAGATAATTGATCTATTCTTTCCAAAAGATCTTCATTTTAAGTTAGTATTACACTTTCCCTTTTACATATGAGGACAGTGAGCCCTACCTCAGTAAAATTGCCTGCATAATTGCTGTTTGTAAGATTAATAATAAATAGCACCCACTGCAAATACTGACACATAATAATTACTCAAAAAATATGTTATGTTATTACAGTAATATTTCCATACTTGGCCATTGAAGCATCTGCTTTCTTATTATATTTATTTAGTACATTGTCTTTCTATAAAATATTTCTTTTAATCAGCTTGTAAAACAAAAAGCTGCAGAAACATATTCATCTTAAATATTCAATTCATAAGAATTAGCATTTTAAAATTTGGTAAAAATAGCAAAGTATTTTCTATCCTGTCTAATAAAGAGGGAATATGCCAATTGACCCTCATGCCATTGCAAAGATGGCAGCGCCCACTGCCAATAAGGAGGGAATATGCTAATTGACTGCCCTGCCCTCAAAAATGGCGGCTCCCACAGCCAATAAGGAGGGAATATGCTAATTGACTGCCACACCCCCAAAGATGTTGGCACCCACAGCCACAAGATGGCTGGCAGGGGAGGGCAGTTGTGGGCAATCAAGCCAGCAGGGGAGGGCAGTTAGGGGCAACCAGGCCAGCAGGGGAGGGCAGTTGTGGACAATCAAGCCAGCAGGGGAAGGCAGTTAGGGGCAACCAGGCCAGCAGGGGAGGGCAGTTGGGGGCAACCGGGCCAACAGGGGAGGGCAGTTGGGGGTGACCGGGCTGGTAGGGGAGCAGTTAGGCATCAATCAGTCTGGCAGGGGAGTGGTTAGGGGATGATCAGGCTCGCAGGCAGAAGCGGTTAGGGGCAATCAGGCAGGCAGGCAGGTGAGTGGTTGGGAGCCAGCAGTCCCGGATTGTGAGAGGGATGTCTGACTGCCGGTCATCAGTCCTAAACCAGCAGTCGGACATCCCCCAAGGGGTCCCAGATTGGAGAGGGAGCAGGCTGACCTGAGGGACAATCCCCCTCAGTGCACGAATTTCATGAACTGGGCCTCTAGCATTAAAATATTCATTTAGAATTAACAGATGTTAATTATTGTCATTAACTTTTACTGACCCATTTTTACTATGAATAATATTAATTTTTCTATATTTAATTTCTTAAAAATGTAGTTTTGATTGAAATGTAGATTTTAAAATAAAATCTAGGAAAAATAATGAATCTAAAATAGGAACATGAGATTGAAAAAATTTTTAGCTTGATTCCTGACTTAACATAAATGTGTCTTACTGACTAAAAGTCTCTTAACCACGTAAGTGTATAGCATAAAACATTGCCTTTTGTGAAATGAAAAATTTAGTAGATAATTAATCATGCCAATTGTTTTAAGATGGATATTCATTTTTAATGCATAATTTGAATGAAAACTACTGAATTACAGATATAACACATGAAATCTTTGGCTTATAGGCATTTGGGGAAAGCTAAAGGATTGCAATGAACATAAAACTTCCAGAAGAGATCCCTTCAAAGGCTTTATTCTCTCATATTATGGAATTTCTTCTTATTCAAATTCTGCTTATATTCAACTGGCAAATCAACAAGTCCTGGGAAATAAGATATCAGAAAGCTGTGAGAAAATGACTGATATGATTGAACACTGTAGATTAGGTGAAAACAGAGTGGGATAATTTGCAGTGTATATTGAAAACAGCAAGAATTCACAGAAATAATATACAACTATTAAAATAAAAAATATTGGTTTATTATTCCTATTTCTTATTATGATTTTATTGGTGTTGGTTTTCAAATAAGTATGACTTTAAATAGTTCTCTCTTTCTAACAGAATCATAAACTTATGAAAAAGTTGAAAATACTGCTTAAATATTTTTTAAAAAAATTTAGTCCATTATTCTCAGTTAGACACTTTAATATCTTCTATAAGTAATGGGCTTCTCCTAATAAGCATAATAAAACCATCAAGATCAGAAACTTAACCAGATATGTGACTATCATCTAATTATCAGATTCTATTCAGATCTTTCCAATTGTCTCAATAATATCCTTTGCATCAAAGGTTTCCATCCTATATAATAAAAGCCTAATGTGCTAAGTGTCTGGTCATCTGGTCATCCATTCAACCAATCAAAGAGTAATATGCTAGTAATATGCTAAGGACGCTCAACCACTTGCTATGACATGCACTCATCACTGGGAGACAGATGCTCAATATAGGAGCTGCCCCCTGGTGGTCAGTATGCTCCCACAGGGGGAGCGCCACTCAGCCAGTAGCCAGGCTCACGGCTGGTGAGCACAGTGGCAGTTGCAGGAGCCTCTCCTGCCTCCGTGGCAGCGCTAAGAATGTCCAACCGCTGGCTTAAGCCCAAGGGGAGTGGGCCTAAGCCGCCAGTCAGATATCCCCCAAGGGTTCCCAGACTGTGAGAGGGCACAGGCCAGGCTGCGAGACCCCCTGAGTGCACACTTTTGTGCACCAAGCCTCTAGTTTAGAATAATATATTACGTTTAGTTGTGGTGTCTTTGTCTCAGTCTGGAACAACTCCTTCAATTTCATGAGGCTGATATTTGTAATTATGGTTTGTTTTTTTAGGTTTGCTTTGTCTGATGTTGCCTTATGACAAGATTCAGGCTGCTTCTCTGGCAGGAAATCAGAGAAGTGATGCTATATTTTTCTCATTGCATCTCATTCATTTGTCCCATTATTGATAGTGTTTAATAATTTGTTTAAGGTGGTGTCACCCAGTCTTGTCTACTATCATGTAAGTCCTTACTCCCTTGTAATTATAGGTGTTTTATAAAAAGATACATCAAAATATCCTATCCTCATCACTTATTTTTTAATCTCTATCATCTCATGGTTTCTTATTTTATTTGTTGAATTATAATCTGTACTGTCATCATTTATTTGATTCTCAAATTACCTAGAGTTGATCAATGGGAGCTCATCAAACTAACTTTTGTATTCTTTAATGACATTTCATTATTCTTTGAGCACTTTCTTCCCTAATGACACAAGAAAAAATTATAGACTTGTTTTATATTTTCCCTCCCTCAGCCCTGATACCAGCTGTCTGCAATGTACCCTTCTTTCTTTTAATGGAAAATGTAAGCAGAAGCAAATATCAGAGCACTAGACGGATTCATTGCTATTGGGTTAGCAATTGTCTCCCAAGACCACAGTGCACAGAACTCAGGAATACATGTATTGTTTTACATATATATTAGTTTATTTATTATCTAATTATTCATCTTTCTATCCACTATCTATCTGTTAAAAAAACATGAGTTCATTTTGATACCTCCAGCATTATAAGGTTTATTCTAATTTTCTCCCTTCCCATATTTATAATGACCATCTTTGGCAGTGAGAAAAAATATATTTAATATATTTACATATGTGATTAATATCTCTATTGTAACCAATGTCCATTTGCACTGCTATCCTTTTTCCTATGACGATGGCTTAATCTCCCTACACAAGCTCTGAGACCCTGTTCTAGGTCCTAAACTGTGTGTCACCGCTCTCATACCGCTTGGATCCTGAAATCTTACACCAGAGATTTCCTTTATATAGGCATACAGTTCATTAGGAGTGTAAATTACTTATGAAAACAGTTTGTTATGTCTATAAAAATCTAAAGTCCACCTCTTCTTGGAAACCTTTCTTCTGATAGGAATTTAGCCTATATCGGTGCTCTCACAAGCACACAAAGATGTGTAGATAGGAATTTAGTCTAGCTAACAAGGGAAACTGCATAGAAGCAATCCAATATAGAGACATTCAAAACAACTATATAAATTGAAATTAAGTATCCATTAATTAAGACAAGGTAGAGCAAGAGAAAGGCATTCAAGATATAAGATTAAGAAAATAAAATAACTATATAGAAACAATGACTGCCAACAAACCAAAACTATAGGTAGCTAGAAAATTAATGAGTGAATGAGTAATAGAGAGGTAGATAACAAAGGAACACATCAGACAGAAAGAATAACTTCTTAGAAAAATTATTCTCACACTCATACAACCGTTGTTTTGCTAGACATATGAAGCAACTACATACACTTTTAGCCAGACTGAATCTCTTCAGTAACTTGTCTTTAGTTCTCCATCTTTGCCAACTTTATGCCCTCTATATATCTAGTGCACACCACACATTCTCATCCTTTCCCCATCCCCAAACCCCAGAAGCCCCATATTTCCCCCCACACACACCATTTGACAGACTCTTTTGCCATCGCACTTGCCCTTGACCTGCTCCACCTAAAATACTGAGTGCTCTGTTTCCTTTTTTTCCGATATAAGTAAATATGCAATGCAAGCCATTTCTAGCACAGAATTACCTGTTAATTTGGCATTTAAACTTGAGCTGAAATGGCACAACTGACTACCTTTCTTAGACCACATTTGCATATTTACATATCCCTTCCATCCTGATCCTTTCACGCAGGGGGTAGGGCAGAAGCAGCATTAGAGGAGACAAACCCCATTTTTGCTCACTTCTCCTGGTAGGTAGGATTCCATATTGGTTTACTGCATTGTGTATGGTAAGTTCTTAATCAAAGTATGTAAATAGTAAAATAAAACTTCTGATATTCATCCAGTACAATGTAATGCATATAATATCCCACACTTGTTTGTAATTTAAGATTATTTATTTTTAAGTACTACTTCAGCCCAGGAAATAGCAACATGATATATTTAGACAGTATATTCTAGAAACTCAGAATTCCACTGAATGTCCAATTCCACTGAAACTCTTCTTTTTCTACGTTTAGGATGTAGAGTGGAAAGTTCCACAGAAAATCTTGGTCAGTTCAAAACAAAATCTTTATTCCAATCTGCAATCCTCTCCATTCTCATTTCAAATTCCTTTAGCATATATAGGAACACCTGTTTTCTATCCAGTATAACTTAATATTATAACCAGCTATAGTGTTGGCTGTTTAGACAAATATAACTTTCCCTTATGAACAAATTTGCTATGTAAATGTCACATTCAAAAGGGCGGTGAAGGACTGGGGTGGTTTGGGAACCAGGTGGAGGGGGGTAAGGGGGGGAAGGGGGAACGTCTGTTATACTCTCAACAATAAAGATTAAAAATAAGTAAATAAATAAGTGTGTCATTCTTCCCACTGGGAAAAATTTACTTTAGACAAATCCAGGAAACACCATTTATTTAAAGACCTTCCTTTCATCTTCTCAAGAATGTGGCTGTATCCATAGGGGCTTACAGAGGGTTTAAACACTGGTTTGGTGAATTGTTGAGAGAGAAAGTTCCTGGATTCATTAATAGTCCTCTGCAGTCTAAGATGTACAAGTTGAAAGAGGCTCGCTTTCATCTGTCTTTTCATTATTGTCCCATGCAGGTAATTACAGCATATTACATTATGTGTTCTGACAACAAATCATCACTGTGTTTCACCCTTTTTTAGCACTTCCTTGCTATTCTTGGACCACGGGAGACATTATTACATTGAAATGTTGAGGGTATGCCAAGCCCACCTGCCAACATCCCCATCGTTTGCATTCAGTGGTTGCCAGGAACTCCACAGAGAGGATGAAGAACTTGTCACTAATTAACTCTCAGATGTCCTAAATTTATCTGGGTTTTCTATTTCTCACCACTTCTCAACAGGATGTTAATGAGAAAGAGACCACAGAGTTTATTTTCAAGATCATCAACTAGTATTTCATTAGCTGTATTATGTTATTACTCTTTGTCTTTCCCTAGACTGTGTAATTTTTAGCTAGTCTTGGGTGGGGAGGAGAGGACAACCTATGTCTGATGAGTGCATATAGTTTCCAAGCAATTGTAAAACCCTAGGTCTTAAGCTTATTTAAGAAATGCAAATGTCAAGGATTTAAGTATGTTCTTCTAAATCTTTCTGTCTCTGAGTCAAAGAAACATTGCCACTGGTAAGTAGGATAACTGGGTCCAATAAAGAATGAAAATAACAATTCCATTGGGTAATATAAAAAAAAAATCACTTCATATGTAAATGATTCCTAAAGGATCCAGTAGCAAACTTCCCTACTTGTTGTCTTGAATGACTTCCTGTGTTTATGCTCATTCTCAAAGGCACTTGTTTTTTCTTTTTATTGAATTTATTTGGGTGGCAAATTTAGTAGATAGGGTCTACATGAACTTCTTCTCTTGGAACTTTTTCCAATAATTTATTGCTTTAATGAAAACAGAATACTAATATGGGTTTTTCTCCCCAAGTTTAAAAGGTGTTGTAAGCCAAGCCCATTACCTAACCATTGTCCTCTAGCAAACTAGAATGTCCCGGGTCCTAACCCATACTCACCTTCATCTGCCCTATATACTAAATTTGCAATTCATCAGAAAGAGTTGATAGAGACTATGTGAACTATTTCAGTAGGGAGGGGCAATTGACCTTGAGGAAGGAAATGTGTTGGGGACCCTGGAAAGCCAAGATCAGTTAAAGGGAGTAAAAGATGAAATGGAAAGAGTGAGGACACAAGAAAAAACAGATAAGTCTTTATGAGACACTTTGAAAAAGCCGAGGGCATTCATGAGTGGCTGCCTGTAAAAGAAAACATAGGCAGCAGTGTCCTGTCTCTTGTATCACTGAAAGGGCGAGGGCTAGGCCCTCCATCTTGCCCCAGGGTAAGGGCTATGCCCTCCACCTTGCCCCAGGGTAAATGCTCCATCTTACCTTGGCCACGTGCTTGGCAAGGAGCTTCTTCCCGGAAGTCTAAGCCTCTGCTAGCCACACCCAGGAACAAGACACAGACTTGTGCCTGGCCAATCGGCAGAGCACAGTCCTTTCTCCTCCCCTTCCTCCAACTCCCCCTATATAACCCATCTCCACACAGAGTTATGGCTCTCTGCTTCCTGCTGCTGTGTCGGC
The DNA here is from genome assembly GCF_028538775.1 of Myotis yumanensis. Classification (NCBI taxonomy): domain Eukaryota; kingdom Metazoa; phylum Chordata; class Mammalia; order Chiroptera; family Vespertilionidae; genus Myotis; species Myotis yumanensis. Next base: position 71,395,691 of record NW_027223759.1, on the reverse strand, counting down.
AAGGTGGTGGAGCCGAGCTAGCTCGAATAAAGACTCTTATGCTTTTGCATCGGACATGGCTGGCTCCCTGATGTGGTTTCTTGGGGATCCTGAAATCTGGGCATAACATTTGGGGGCTCATCCGGGATCCCCAAAACCATTGAGGGACCCCCCCAATCCGTAGAGTCTGACTGGCCACGGTAAGTGTCTGTGTGTTGTGTATTCTGTTCTGTGTGATATATGTTATCTCTAAGGGACTTTTCCTGTATCTGGAGGAATGGCTTCTGGATGGTACTCTCCGTCAAAACTCGGACTGGCTAAGGGTTTGAATCTGGCCTATCTTTTAAAAAAGGTAGAAGAGAAGCATTCCTAGGCAGTTTTCTACTGCCTCTGTTCAGGGACTTGTTCTGTATCTGTTCTGTGTGAGCTCACTTCTGAAATCTGTAATCGCCCGCAATGATCTAAGTGGACGCACAGGGGGATCAAGGGCGGGAGGAGTCGGGGGACACCTCGACCCTCCATCTGGAGGGGTGTAGTTTTGCTTCCGCGGAGTCGGAAGGTCTGTAGAAACCCCCTCAATCTGAGACGAGGCGGGTCGCTCCCGCCGGTTTGGCGTAAGGCCATCGTCTAGTTGCTTCCATGGAGTTGGAAGGCTGTTCTTTGGGGCCCTCTGTTTGTCTGTGTCTGTGTTTTTCTGTTTTCTGTGGACTTACTGGACGGATGTTATGGGATGGACTCGGACTGCTCCTTTGGGTACTGTGATTGATCATTTCAAGGAGATTGGGGGAGGCTGTAGAGCTCCCTCAGAGTTGGGAAGTTGTTATTGTTTAAACTCTGAGTGAATATATGGTGAAAGTGTGTGAGTGTGGTGGAGGGGGCCTGCCCTCTCCCCTCCTTTGTGTGGCTCCATGATTTCGGTCGGGCGGGTGTCTGAGTGAGGATCTGTGAAAACAGGTCACCCCCTCCCCAAGTAAATGCGGCTGGGATTCCTGTGTACGTGTAGAGAGAAAAGCTAGCTTAAAACTAATGCGCGCACTGTCCGATTTTGGATAGAGTTTTGAGCTAAAGTCTCTTTGCAGATGTGCAGGATGGAGCCCAAGACTGATCATTTACCCCCACCCCCCAAAAAAATGGATGCTAGCTAGATTCTAGACTGATTGAGAAATGCTGAATATTTTGACTTGCCAGCTAAAAGTTTAAGGTTCAGATTGAATTGGGAAAAATTGTGTAATTGTGGTAACTAAATGCCTTTGCTTATTGGTCCTGATTTGCAAAAAAAAGTGTAGACAGCCACCATTTTGGGCTGCATGACTTGGCAGCTGCCATGTCAGCCACATGACTTGCTGCTCCCCTGGGGGCCGCCATCTTGAAACAGCAAAGGCCCCTCCCTCTGATTTAGTCAAGGGTGGAGCTTTAAGGTGGAGTTTTATGGGGCAGGAAGTGTGCTTGCCTCACGGATTTATTTAATACTATTTTTAAGCTAATCTCTTAAATCTAGAAAACCCTGCTTTCCTTAAACTAAGGGCAATTAAAGGTTATATGTTCCCTCCCTAAACAAAAGTTAAATAGCTTATGTCAAAGTCTTAAAAGGGACTGATAGCAGTAATCCAATTTCTAAAGTATTATTTCAGGTAGAAACTGGTTTCATACTGGGCTTAGAGGGCACATTTTTCCTTTGCCTGGGAGGGACAGCATAGCTGTCCAAGGATCAGAGGGCTCCAGTTAACTTATCAACTCAGTGTTCTGGAGACCCAGGACTGTAATTTAGATAACATGCCTAAGTTTAACCCAGGTTACCCACGGCTCTAGATAATATGTTAATCAAACTAGGTTATCTGTTGGTATTTTGTGCTGTAAATGTGGCATGCGCCTGTGTAAAAGTGTTTTTGTTTATTCCTGTTTTGTTTTGTTTTCTCCTGTGGTGATTCAAAGTTTTTAATGGGAAATGTTATCTGTCTTTATTGAAAATTGTTTAGCTAGTGAAATTTCTGTTTGTGTCTAAAAAAAAAAAAAAAAAAAAAACAACCACAGGCTTGATTTCTTTGAGGCTGAGTGCTCTGACCGATAGCAAAGTACCCTGAGCAGCCGCTGGGATCTTTCCCTAAGGGCGCTTGCTCTCTGTCAGAGGCGGAATCGGCCCGCCTAACTAGTAAACATCTCTGTTTGTTTGCTGAGAACTTTGATTTGCTATGTGATATTCTGTGCTGGGTTGGGATTTTGAAATTCTGGGGTAGATTTAAAAGGTATTTGTGGATTTTCTAGTCTGATTGGGACATTTAAGGGTGGGGCTCACAGTTCCTCAGGGCAGAGATTTCATGGGCCCTTCCCCCTGCCTGTGAAAGGAAGGCAACGGGCCCTAGAATCTGTACGAGACCAGCCCAACCCCAACTCCTCCTCATCAGCACAGACCAGGAGATTGGGTCTATAGCAGAAGGCACCGCCAGGAGACCCTCGAGCCATGTTAGAAGGGTCCCTACACTGTGGTGCTGACGACCCCCACCGCTCTCAAGGTAGACGGCGTCGCGACCTGGGTCCATCTGTGATCCGGGAAGACTTTGTCACCAAATGGAGCGTCGATCGAGATCAACGCAACCCGCTCAAGCTCAAGCTATGGCATGCTCGACCTGCCTGATGCTGGTAACATTGCTCGCGATCACTCCTGCTACCGGGAGCCCCCACAATACTGTGTAATAGACTGAGATGATGCCTGCATCTTCATGGACATGGCTCCAAAGAGACAAGGATAATTCATAGGAAGGTCAAGAATAGACTTTAGTAGGATTTGGCTGCCTGAAGCGACCATGATGCCAATATTATGTTTCATTGTATTGATATGTTATATTGACCTTTGATTCTCTTGCAGGTTTGAATGTATGTTGGCTGTCCTGGAAGGGGACTGTGTGGGGTGAACCCCAAGAGTAGAGGGTGTCTGGCTGCCAAGAGGGCAGGTGCCCAACTGGGCAGGGAAGGGTGCCCATCAGGTTTTGGTCTCTGTTGAGAGACTGTTGATGGTTGGCAGCCTGTATATTGTCTTGCAGGCCTGCGTAACTATGCCTACGTCAGGGGTAGTACAAACCTCAACTGCAGAAAGCTGGGAAAGGCCTGTTTGGAATAGAAGGCCTAAGGCATGGTTATGCATAGAAAGAAAGTTTAATGCCAACAGTTACTGTTTTGTTATAACTCCATGAAAAGGAATTGACAAGGAAAAATCAGAAAATCTTAGAGCAGATCAGTATGTTTTTCTCCTTACATAATTCCTCTGAAATATTGGCAATGCTAAATAAGTCATGGCAATACATTTCTTTGCATAGATTCGATAAGACTGGTTCCTAATAGTGGTTTTATTAATGGAAAACTTTGACTGGAGTATCATGTTTTATGGGCCCAGCACGCTTCCGCTGTGCCACTCTGCTCAGACATAGGAGTATCATGTTTTAAAGAGCCCTGTCTGAGCTCTAAAGACTTGAAGCCAGTAAAAATGCCACGAAGAAAATCTGGTATCCTGCTTGGGAGCCCTGAAGATGGCTGGCGCTGGAGCGTCAGGCCCATGCCCTACCATCACTGGAGGTTGGTAAGAGTAGAAGGGGAGCAATAAGGATGCCTCTGCATCCCTGTGGAACCCCCACACACTCTGGGCCGCAACAAGTAGGAGGGCTACTGAGATGGGCTTAAAGCCTAGAGCGTGGGCTCAGGTGGAGTTGCTACAGGTGAGGGATTCACCTAACTCAACAGATACTGCAGGCGAGCCTGATGGCAGCTGGGTGGCGTGGCTTCCTGGCCCTACAGGGCACATTAAGATTCAACCATGAGATTCCAGCAAAGGTAGTCAGTTACCATTCTTGTTGTGTTTATGCAAACATCAGGACAGTAGATAAATTAATCTTGATTTGGCTTTTTGATAGCCATGGAGGAATTTTAAGAAGAAAAATCCTATTTCAATAGAAGTTGTTAAAGCTAAAATGGTTTCTTTCCCTTCCACCAGACCATTTGTTAAGATATGCCCAGTACGGGCCTCTAGCAACGGTGGAATAGAAAAGCAGTCCGTCTCATGATTGAGCCGGAAGTTCCAAGACAAAGGGGGGAATGAAAGGGCGAGGGCTAGGCCCTCCACCTTGCCCCAGGATAAATGCTCCATCTTACCTTGGCCACGTGCTTGGCAAGGAGCTTCTTCCCGGAAGTCTAAGCCTCTGTTAGCCACACCCAGGAACAAGACACAGACTTGTGCCTGGCCAATCGGCAGAGCACAGTCCTTTCTCCTCCCCTTCCTCCAACTCCCCCTATATAACCCGTCTCCACACAGAGTTATGGCTCTCTGCTTCCTGCTGCTGTGTCGGCAAGGTGGTGGAGCCGAGCTAGCTCGAATAAAGACTCTTATGCTTTTGCATCGGACATGGCTGGCTCCCTGATGTGGTTTCTTGGGGATCCTGAAATCTGGGCATAACAATCACAAGAGAGGAAACAAGACATCAAATAAGTGCACAACTTCATTTTTTTCACCCATCCCAAAATACAGTTTTTTGTATTAAATGTCTTCTGCTTGAAACACCAACTGTGGTTCCTGTTATTTATTTATATATATTTTTTGACTGGTATATAGGCTCATTGTGGAGACAGATATTAAACAAAGAGACACAAAAGTAAATATAACCATACAATTCTAAGGTGAAAAAGAGAGAAAAATACTTATGTAACTGCATAACAAGTGGATGGATCTATTTTAGGCTGTGGGCAGGCCCAAATACATTATGATGAAAAATTTCATTTATCTACATTCTTGTCCTTTGTGGACGAAAAAGGGCCACTGTAATAAATCTAACTGAAAGATACCTCACGGGGTGATCTGATTATAAATTCCTAACTGGATAGGTTCTGAAGGTAGTCAAGCCTCAGGCCTAGAATTTTTTAGCAAAAGGTTTATCTTTGTCTTAAGCAAGCCCTATCCATTGTTTCTGTGGGTCTAGATTAACACACCGCTGAAATGCCTCTTTTTCAGACTTCTGGGAAGTATAACCACCCTCAAGGGAGCACATAATCTTGTAATTCAGTCCTGAAATTCAATTCCTACCTTGCTTTCTCCTGTGTTCTTGTAATCTTTATGTTACTTCTTTAATTTCAAATGTACGAAAGAAATATCTAACTCATCCTGGGAAGCATTTTCTCCATCTGCTGAGATCCTGCTTCCAGGTGTGTCCACTCTTTGGCTAAAAAAAAATTAACACCTCAAATAAAATTATAGCAATTCTCTACATGTTTGTACTTTTTCTAATGTTGACAACCTAAAGTTCTTATGTATGAGGTAGGTTTCAATTCCTATTCCTCAGTAAATGAGTCCCAGATCTTTATTACTTGTTCTGACAACTCTCTCATGCCCTAAATGTTTCCTTTCTCTTCCTGGATGTTGTCCTTTATATCAAATTCAATATGGTCAAGAAGCTTATCACTTTTCCTTGTAAATCTTATTTGTTGCTTGTTCCTTTTCCATATTTCTATGACATCAGTTTCTGCATTGAAACAGGAGCTAAAAAATTTAGTTCATTTTTATTAGACTAATTTGGATAAATATTACTGTTAGACATCACAATAACTTTCCTAGCTTCTAATTTTCCCCAATTTAGTCTATCCTAAACACACTAATAAGTAAATCTTTAAAAACAATTTTGGCTGTGTTGATCTTTTTTACAAAAACCTTAAGAAGCTTGTACAGACTAACACATCCAGGACAACTATGAATTACCTGTAACCATTTTTTTTAAACTTAATCCTACCACTCGTCTATGACATAACCATATAGAATATTTTCTACTTTGTCAGATGCATCTAAAGCTTTCTGCCTGCCTGATTTTTGCTTTGTCTCCAAGGAACATACCCTAATCTTTACCTTTTCTGTCTTAAGTTCATGCATTGTCTATCATTATCTTAACTTTTATGCCATCCATAAAGGAATTCCTGGTGCTTCTTAAGTGATGTAATTGCTCTGTTAAATGTTCATTGTGTGCGTGTTTTTTTTCTTTTTACAGTTCATATGATATCTTTCCTATGTTATTCATGTGATTTTAATATCCTCTTACTCCTTGATACTTGGAAATCTCTCACTCATCTGTGTATTCCTTGGTGTATACTGTAGGTGCTCAGGATTGCATCGGAATCCCTCAAAGAAGTTTAATAATACAGACAGAACAGTTACAAATGGTAGGTAGCATTCAGTAAGTGATTATAATGCAGAAGGTACATTTACCTTTAGCTTGTACTCAAAAGGTTAATTAGTTATCATACTGGTGTGGTAGGAAATGTGTGAACTGTTTTCTCCAAGAACAGGCTTAATAAGCAAGTACTTTATATTTCAGAACTGCACATGTGGAAACTAAGCCAGGTGTTAACCTAAAACTAAAATTGCAAAATGAGAGGCAATGAGTGTTTATTTAGGATGAAGGGATTGCAATTCTGGGGGCACAGATTCAGGCAGAAACCCAAATAATGTCTCAATTACAGTGTGAAGGCAAGCAATTTTTTTTTTTATGAGAAAAGTAAGGAAAGAATTATATGAATAGAGGAAATAAATTCCTATTGGTGTTAACAAGCTAAGTTACTCTTTAGTTATACATGGCTGGTTACTGATTCTGTCTCTAGATGGAGAGTCCATAATCATCATTTCTTATGGTCAAGAGGTCTGGTGTTCTGCTGGCTTTTCAAACAACTGTTTGGAAGACAATGTTGGTTTGGCCCTGTCTGAAGATCTGGCTCAATTCAAACAATCCAAAGGTTCAAGGGCAAGACATGCAAGACAGTTCCTCTTGAATGGCTGTTCTGGCTCCATTTCACAAAGGCTCCACTTATATCAACTTTCACACAGGGAATCAGTTAAGTGGAACTTTTTTTAACCAAAAGGAGAGAGAGTTCATTGTGTGAGCTGAAGATCTCCCCAGGTCAATCTGCTGTAGCGATGGTAATTGCTGGTGAAACCCAGTAAGCACAAGTAATATCCAGCAGACTTCTGTCTCCCAGGCATCTTTTACTCTCCTTTCTTTACATTGAGCTCCACTTGCACCATGAAATCTGTTATTTTACTTCTCAAACAAGGCTTTACAATTTACAAGAATATAGTTCAAAACTCTTCACAAATCATCAGATACTTAAAAACAAAATATTTTTCAAGCCAAATTCCTTTTCTTTATAATAGATAAATAATAATCTGTATGTATTACAACTAGAGAGAAAAAGAAGGTTATAGCCCTGACCGGTCTGTGCTCAAAGGTCTCAGGTTCAATTCAGTCAAGGGCACTTACCTGGGTTGCAGGTTCAATGCCCAACCCCAGCTGGCACACATGCAAGAGGCAACCAATCCATGTGTCTCTCTCACAGCAATGTTTCCTCTCTTCCTCCTTCCCTCCCTCCCTTCCATTCTTCCTTTCTCTCTAAAAATCAGTGGAAAAATCCTCAAGTGAGGATCAACAAAAACAAACAAACAAACAAAAAACCACACAAAAAAACAAAACAAAAAAGAAGGTTAGAAAACTGCTTGCTTAATAATGTTCATCTATGATAGGTAGCCAGATTTAATCAGAGAGAGTAAAGGGGGTAAAACCTGAGGGTTTTTTGTTTCTGTTTTTAATTCTACCAATGGGAAGTGGGAGGTGGTGGAAATTGATCATTTTGGTTCTTTACATCATTTGATTCCAACAGACTCAATTTCCTGAGACCAGGAAGGTGGGTGCATGTGTAATAGTCTTTGAACACCACAGCTCGGCTTTGATACCGTATATCTGAGAACAAAAGTCTGCAACAAAGTCTCAAGTTCCAATGGCAGCATATAAAAATCCTGTTGGCAGGAAAGACAAAAAGCAGTTTTTATCTTCAATTCAGTCAAAGGCCTTTCAATTTATTTCTCTTACTGATTTTTTTGTAAGTTTGGTTTTTGTACAATTATCAGGAGAAAAATGAATCAAAGAGAAAATAAATGATTTTCCCATATAACATTTACACAGAAATGTATGTAGTGATTGGATGGATGATGATTCTCTAAGTTAACAGTATGAAAATAATTTAAAAATGAAATTGAATGGTAGGAAAAATTTTAAAATGAAATAGGACAGGCAACTATCTCTCATCACTTAATTTCATCCATAAAGACGATATCTCCTCTAATAAATATATTAAATGACAAGATCTGTAAACTTGAGTAACATTTTAACTCAAACTGGTTTTCTATTAGCAAGAAGTGAATTTAGTCACACATTATAACAAAGGAAAAGAACTCTTTCCCGAATGGTCCTGGAGTATTTCTAAATGCAGTTTCTCAGACTCATATATTGATAAAAGAAGAGATACACACCTCAAGAGCAGAAAAAAAAGAAAAAGAAAAAAAAAGAACATAATCCTGACTGGGATTAGAATAAATTTTACTAGGTCTTAGTAACATTTTTGTTACCTTAAAGGAGAAATAGCGATTTATTCCTATCTTAAACTTTTTCAGCCAAGAATTGACATGATCTCACAGTTTAACACACAATCTAGCATTTTATTCACATCTATTAAGTGAAAATATCATCTTATTATTTACTTGAATTGAATAGAGCATAATGCTTAAGAAATAGTAACTTCCATAGTTGTAGATGACAATAGACATTTTAAAATTACCTTTGCAGTCTACTGCATTCCTGCCATGAAGTTTGCTCTTCCTTTCTTTCTTTTTAAATTGATATGTGTATTGTTATGATAACACATTTTACCTAGTTCTATGTTCAATAAAAGAGAAATTAACCATCTACATTACGTCAATGGTTGTTTTATCCTTTTAGGATGTAATGTCTTCAAAATGTATTCTTCTTCAACTACACAAAATCATAAATATATGTTTGAGAATACAATTTTGTGAATTTCAGGGTGAAAATAAAGACTCTGATGTAAAAATATTCTATGCCCAGCCAAAAAATACTTTCAGAATGAAGGTAACAGAAATATCATCTCCGACATTAAAAACCTAAGAAGTTTACTTCAGAGGGCTTTGGATTTTAGGTGGAAATGTGAGAAAGATATGATTATACTCAAGAAGAATGTAATGAAGTAAAAATAATTACTAAAGCAAAAAAATGCTTTTGTGAATAAAGTCAGGATACAAGTAATTTTAAGAACTAAAATGAGTTAAATAGAGATAAAGAGATATTTGCATTTTACTCTTATATAAATAGTAAACAATTGAAAAATAACAATTAAATAAAAAAATATACTGGAAAACGCTGACTACCAAATTGAAACAGGGAGAAATTGAACTAATACATTAAGACTTACCTCCTAACCACATTCTTACTCCCAGTCTCACCTCTCTCTTGACACCTGAACCAACTGTACCTGTGCCCTGTTCTTCCCAGAAAGTCTTATGATGTGAGCGATAAACCTTTGCATAGGCTGTTAGTGAATGTGGTGTCATCCGTCTTAATGTTTGGACTATTCCTTTAGGGGAATCCTTCCCACCCTCCGTGGGGTTCCTCTAAACATTTACACTTAAAACTAGAATTCTAATCTTAAAAAAAAAAATGACTACTCTAGATTCCATTAGTGATGTACCAGGTCCCATTTATAAGGCTGATGCACACAGATGCTGTAAATTTCAGCTGCTGGTAGCTGACAGTTCTCTTCTCTGATGAACTGGCCATTCTTAAATGGGAACACCCTTGCCTGGGAGATTATGCTCCCTTAGGAGGTAGCCCTCAGCCAGTGATAGACTGAAACTGGGGAATATTAAGAAATATGAAAACTCTGAGATTTTCCCCTCCTAACAAGCTAATAAGTTGGCTAACCACGGTTTTGTGAATGTTTGCAAAAGACACAAAATTTCATGGTCAGAGACAAAGGGCTTTATCACTCACAGTAATAGCAACAGCCAGAGTATCAGAGCTGGTTCCCAGAGGGGAACACGAAAGGGACAGGTAACAATTGTGCATGCGGTGAATCGCGTTAGAGGAGAAGGATCTTGAGCTTAGGGAACAGAATCGTTTATGATGGCCCATAAGCTTACATTGCTTTTGACCTAGCAAGAGACATTATCTTTATTATATGGTACCATAAATAAACCGGTGCTTCAATCCAGAAATAGACACTATCTCTGGCTTCCAAGGCTGTTTACTATAGAAATAATTTTTAAAATATAGTCCAGAACAAAGGCTGTCAGTGCCTCTGCTCACAGATAGACAGAAACACGAGATCTATAGAAAACTGGCTCCCAACAGATGGGTCTATGATACTAATCTACCATGACACATTTTGAATTTGAATTTTTTTAATAAAAAAAACACAGAAATTTATCAGGAATCGTAATTAATGTAAATAAAGTAAGCTCTTCAATTCAAAAATTAGACTATCAGAATTTTTTTTAAAAAAAAATCCCAGCTGTGTACAATTTACAAGTCATATTATACCTTAAAGAAAAACACAAAAAATGTTTGCAATAAAATTGTAGGAAAATATATCCCAGGCAAATACAAGGGTGGGCAAAAATAGGTTTACAGTTGTGACTATGTGAAACAGAATTAATAAAACTATTGTAATAAGCATAACGTGGATGTCTTTTTCCATACAGAAAACTGAAAACCTATTTTTGGCCCACCCTTGTATTTAGCCCATAGAAAGCTAGCATTGCTGTATTAGATATAATAGACTAAATGTAGAAGGCTTTACTAGAAATAAGAAAAAAGTTTAATTTTTCATAAAATAATAATGATCCTTAATTCGTATGCTCCTGGATGCAGACTTAAAATACATAAAACAGAGCCCGGCTGGTGTGGCTCAGTTGGTTGAGTGTCATCCATGCACTGATTCCCCGTCCTCGGTCAGGGTACATGCCGGGGTTTTGAGCCCAATCTCCAATGGGGTGCTTGCAGGAGGCAGCCCATTGGTATTTCTCTCTCATCGATGTTTCTATCTCTCTCTCCCTGTTCCCCCTCTCTAAATTAATAAAAAGCATATTTAAAAAAATACACAAAGCAGAGATTTTTCAACTGGTGTGCTGCGGCACATTCATGTGCTGCAAAAAAAATTAAAACATGCAATACCTGACCATTTAGTCAGGGGTACTCATGTCTTTCTCCTTAGATTGTCAAATTAAAAAAAAACACACAACACAATGACAACAGTCAATACAACAATAGCTGTCCAGAATGAATTAAGCAAAATTATACCTATTTTCTTTGTCACAACAAATTCAAAGGATTTTTTTTTTTTATCAGACAAATCACATGCTCTGACCATAACATATTTTTTGGTATGGTGCAGAACTTTAGTAATTAATTTATATGTTCCATGAGATGAAAAAGGTTGAAAATTACTATCAAGCAAATATTGAGAAAAAGCAGAAGTTAAGAAAATTATGATTATGATAAAAGATGTTAAACACATCTGTCTTAGTAATTGAGAGATCTGACAGTTAAAAATCTGTTACTATCTATAAGATTTCAAAACTACAATTAGCAAATTTAATTTAATGGACATTTACATAATTAATGTACTTAGTGAATACAGTATGGCACATTTGCTCAGCTGTCAGGTACTAAGTAGCAAAGTCAGTACAACAAATTCAAAGGATTTTTTTATCAGACAAATCACATGCTCTGACTACAATTCAACTATAAGAAATGAACAGCAATAAGATAACTAGAAAAATCCCAAAAGTTTACAGATGTTGAACACACCTCTAATGAGCTCAAGGAACAAAAAAGAAAACAACAACTCATAGTGTTGTTTAGAAATGTGTGATAATGAAAATATTGCATGTAAAATCTCAGGTGATATAACTAAATCAATTATCAAAGCAAAAATTATTAGCTTAAATTAATACTTTTAGAAAATTAAAAATATATATTAATGGTACTTGTTGCTGAAACTAAAATTGCAAATTTCATAACCAGCCCATCAGAAACTTTTAAAACTCATCCCATATCTGTTCAATTTTCTCTAAGTTTTCTGAAACCACTATAATCCAAGTCACTCTCCTCTTGCCTACAGTATTTCAACAGCAATGGTTTTCTTGTTGCCTTCTTGCTTTCCTGAAATCCATTTCCCCTGGAGAATTTATTATGAACTGTGAAGTATATGTCAGATCATATTGCTAAAACTGTTAAAACTGTCAGAAATGCCCTGCTCTCTGATTGTTGCAGGACTGACATTTTTAAATTATTCCCTTCTCTATTAGCTTTCAGTGCTATCATTATATTCCCAGACTGTCAAAGACTTACAACCCAGGTGCTGGCTGGGCTGTGTTCTCATCTGAAGCTCAACGATCTCTCCAAATTGGCTGAAGTCTGGCTCTTGCAGCTGTAGGACTGAGGTTTATATTTTTTGGCAGGCTGTTACGCTAGGGAGTTGTCTCAGCATCTAAATCCTGCTCACAGGTTCTACCCATGCAGCTGTCTCACAATGTAGGATGTTTTTACCTCAAAGGCTTCTAATTGGTGAAGATGGAGGCTTATCTAATGTAATGTAATATAATCCAGGGAGCTACCATGCCATCCCATTTGCAATATAATCTAACTTTCCCTAATCAAGTGTATGGGTTCAAAACAGTTACTGGTGGAAGCGGGGTCCTCATCCCCACCTGTTGCTGTGGGAGTGGAATTCTTGTGCTATCCTAAAAAAAAATAATTTTCTGAGACCCTCATGGGAGAACGAGTGATTTTTGTTTCTGTGGAATTACACCCCTGAGTTTTCAAGGACCCATTCCCCTTTAACAGGACTAAAATCAGTCAGTGTCCAGAGTTTCTGTGCCCTATTGGAGCAGTGTCCAATCCAGCATCAGGCGGGCTTAGCTTGTGCTCCCCTCTGTAGTCCATCAGTCCATTGCATGTGGGGTCTGCATGGCCACATGGCTATGGAGGAAATATGGGCAAATGCAAGGAAGCAAGAATGAGAGAGCCTTATATGCCAAGAGCCAAGAGTGAAGAGCAACAAGAACCAAGAGAATTCCTTTGTTTTGGGCATTATGTATTCCCAAGTTTTCACAGGCTTGTAGTGGCCATGCCTATTCTGGCCATTGATGTCTGTCCCCAGGTTTTGTTTTGTTTTTTCATATATATATTACTGATTTTAGAGAGAGAAAGGAAGAGGGAGAGAGAGAGAGATAGAAAGACAATGATTAGAGAGAATTACTGATCAGCTGCCTCCTGAACACTCCTTATTGGGATCGAGCCTGAAACCCAAGCATGTGCCCTGACCTGGAATCGAAATGTGACCTCCTGATTGATAGGTCGATGCTCAATCACTGAGCCACACTGGATGGGCTCTGTCCCCAGGTTTGACTAACAAGCAAGTGCCTTCCCTATGTCACTATAACTTCACTGTGCATGCGTCTATCTCCCATTTGTTCTACCCCTTTCCCTAGTGATCTGCAGGGAATAAACCAGTGGTGCCATGAGGAGTGTAAAGCTGCAGCTTCCTGGTGAAGCTGCCCAAATTACATGCCTGTAATGTTTAACTTTCCTTTTTACTCATTTTCTATTATTAATAACTAGAGGCCTACTGCATGAAAATTCATGCGCTGGAGGGGGCGGTCCCTCAGCCCAGCCTGCCCCCTCTCACAGTCCGGGAGCCTTCAGGGGCAGGAGGCGACCCGGAGATCAGGGAAAGGTGATGCCCCTATCACACCTTTGCTGCTGCCACTGCTGGCAGCGCAAGCCTCGGCCGGCCCTGATTACTTGTGCCTCAGGCTAGCCCTGGGTGGCTGGGGGGCTAAGGGGACTGGGGGACTCCAGAGGCAGGTGCATGGCAAGGCCACATCTGCCTGGGGCGGGTCCGGCCTTGCCTAGTGCTTTCCATCCCAGTGAGCCTGAGGGAACTGAGTGCCACCATCTGTGGCTGTGGATGCTGCCATCTTTGAGGGCCTGGCAGTCAATTAACATATTCCCTCCTTATTGGCTGTGGGTGCTGCCATCTTTGTGATGGTGTGAGGGTCAATTAGCATATTCCCTCTTTATTAGATAGGGCTAGCTAAGTACAACAGTATCAGAACTAGTCACCCAAAGATGTGACTCTGTGGTGTATGGATTGTCTTAAGGGTAACCAAGGCCCTACTGGATCAAGAGAAACTTCTGCACCTCCCTTATTTACTTGGAAGAATTTAAATTAAGGGACTTTGCCCATAATGAAAGATGATCAGAGATACCTTTTTTGACCTATCTATAGGCCAAGCTACTAATTACCAAACATCTGCTCATCTTATCCTCCTGCAATGACTTTCCTCCCCTGTGAAGTCCCAAGGTGCCTTACCTCGCCTTTAGCTCAGAATACCATATGGACCTCATTTTAACTTTCTGTACCTGAAAAACGCCTGTATATCGGTTCTCTTACTGTTTCATGTTTGTGGGGTTCCCATATGTACATATGTAATTAAATATAGTTATTTCTCTTATTAATCTATCATGGAGATTTAAGTATTGCACTGCCTGAAAAAATCTTGAAGAGCAAAGGAAAGGTTCTTCCTGCCCCCCAAAGAGGAGCACCTATGTCATTATATTAACAGGCCCCACTGTCACTCAAAGCAAAGGGCTTACACAGGGTGTGTGTACCAGACAGTGGGAATCTTGGGGACATCTTAGAATTCTGCTTTCCAGCCAATCATTTTTTTTTAAATTCCTGATGACAGAGAATCAATACTTAATATAACTACCATCCCATTAATTTCTTAATTTTTATTCTTTCTTTTTTTAAAAAAAAATTAATTATTATTAGACACCTTGTCTGTGTTCCTCACTGCTGTCTTACCATGCTTAGTGCAGAGCCTGAACATGGCAGATATTAAATAATCTTGCATTTGTGAAAACATAATACGATGGTGTTTAAAAGAATATGGCCATTGTAGGGGAGGAAAAATAATTTTCCGTCTACATTTCTAGGTTCTTAGCTAAGACTATCCTTTTAATAAAAGACAGATTAACAGGAGGAAAAAAATGAAAATTTAATAAAATGTCTCCTTCCTGTATACATGGGAGACAACCAGGAAAACTAGTTAACTCCCCCAAAATGGCCCAAGTGTGCACCTTACATATTACCTTCAGCTAAAGACCTAAAGACACAAGAAAGATGATGAGAAGTTGTCAGGGGCAGTTAATGAGATAATGGAAACTTAGCAGGAAAAAACATAGTAAACAAGGGTGAGATTTTTATATAGATTTAAGTGGTTGCCTTCTCCATTGATGAAAAATTTCTAGAGATTTAGTAATTTTCCTCTTTCTGGTATAGAGAGGGAGACACCCTTAAAAATGGAGTTTCCCCTTATAAATGTAAATATATCTTACAAAAGGATAATTGCTACTCGGCATTCAGAGATTTTTATGTGTCTGCTTTTTCTTAAGAATAACCAGCTCAGCCAAAACCGGTTTGGCTCAGTGAATAGAGCGTCGGCCTGCGGACTGAAGGGTCCCGGGTTCGATTCCGGTCAAGGGCATGTACCTAGGTTGCGGGCACATCCCCAGTGGGAGATGTGCAGGAGGCAGCTGGTCGATGTTTCTCTCTCATCGATGTTTCTAACTTTCTATCTCTCTCCCTTCCTCTCTGTAAAAAATCAATAAAATATATTAAAAAAAAAAAAAAAAAAAGAATAACCAGCTCAAAATAATTCTTATCACAAAAAGCACATTGTAGAGTGGCATACTCTGCTTCCCTTTGATACCATTGTAATTAACCTAGTTATTAATACAGGAAAGGAGCAAAGGGAAGATAGAGGTCATTGGCCAGAATGAGTGTGGCCACTGCAAGTTCAACAAGATTTGTGATACTTAATTCCCTGAACAAAGGAGTGTGCTCTCTTGTGCTCTTGGTTCTTCCTATGCTCTTGGGACTCATTTCTGGGGACACACTCTCCTGCACTTGCAGGGGCCATGTGGACCCCACAGTCAGTGGATTGCAAGTAGCCTGATATTGAACTCCACTCAGTTCCAACATGGAAAGAATATTCTAGACACTGGCTTTGCTTCTAGCTCTACTGAACCCCCAGCTGCACTTCTTCTATACTGGATTAAGGGAGATTGGACTTTGGAAACACAGAAGTTTAATTCCATGCAAAGAAAAATTACTCATCCTCCCATGTGATTCTTAGAAAATTATTTTTTCAAGATATTGTAAGGACCCCGCCCCCAGCACCCACTGGGGAAAAGGACACCACATTTTCTCCAATAACACCATCACCATACATTGTTTTGGCAGAGGAGAAAACCTATTTTTATCTCTACCTTACAAATTAACACCAGAAATAAATAAAGATCAGATATGTGATGAAATGTATAAAGATATAAAGCGCACATAATACAAAGTATACACACACCTACACTCATTCCTTATAACTGAGGAGACATATATGAGAATAATACCCAATTGGGAGCTATAAAACATAAGTGTAAAGGATTTGACTATATAATAAAATTTCTGTACACTGGAAAACACCATAAAAAGTTTTTAAAAATACATAATACAAATTTATAAAATAATTATATATGTAATACAATTCCATAACGATGAAACCTAACATAATTTTTTATGACCAGATATCTGCACCTTTCTGAAGTTTGATCTTTGGCTCTGCTTGAGTGACTAAGCAGTTTTGCAATTTGAACTCTGACTCTGTCTGACATTCCACTGAACCCCCTGTATTGTTCATTTAACCACAAGCTTGTTTTACATATTTATTTTACAGGCTCCAAAGAAAACTGATGAATTGATCTATCTTGTGACCTCTTGCTGATCATGCTTTATAACACCCACCTGCAGCCATAACCCCTGACCCCACCTGCTAATCCTAAATTAACTAAAACTGAGAAGCCCCATTGCCCCAGCCACGCAGAAAATGGACAGTGTATACTTGTAGCTTTACTTTCCTTACCAACCAGTCCTCTTAAAGGTCTGCTCTTTGCAGTTTTTGCCTTTAAAATCTTTGCCCTGCTGTCCCTTTTTGGAACCAATTTCTGTTTATACTAAAAGTTTCATCTCTCTGTCTTGCAAACATATTTCGTATCAATAAACCTATCTTGATTTAAATTTCAGTCTTGGAAATTAGTTTGTTAATGGAGAGTGGCACCAGATATCAGACCTCCTTTCTTGAGTCTGGCTAAGAAAGAATTCAGAGCCAATATTCCAATACAAGTAAACATTTATTTAGAAAGTCACAGAAGTTGAAGAAGTGAGCCGTGAAATAAATGAGCCAGCTGGGCTGTGTGAACTCAGGAAACAAGAGGTGGAAGGAAAGGAGGGGGCATGCTCAAGAGAGAGGGTGCACTGCGTCCTTCATCTTCAGGGTTTTTAAAGGCAATGCTTTCAGCCGAGGATCTCAATAGAATACTAGTCAGCTTTCCAAGTGAGTCCCTTCAGGGTCTTGGTCTCTACTGGATGGTGGGC
The DNA here is from genome assembly GCF_028538775.1 of Myotis yumanensis. Lineage (NCBI taxonomy): Eukaryota > Metazoa > Chordata > Mammalia > Chiroptera > Vespertilionidae > Myotis > Myotis yumanensis. The sequence goes on along the minus strand of NW_027223759.1, from coordinate 71,378,342 downwards.
ACCAGGGCAGAGGATCACTACTCACTGCAGCTGGTCCTGACGTCAGCCATGGCATTGTTTCATCTGGTTTGGTTTTTTTGTTTGTTTGCTTTTTAACATTGAAAGACTTTATTGGGGAGGTTCCCACCTGGGATCCTACCTCTTAAATAAAAAAAAGTGCATAGAAAAGAAGGGATTTAGAAACTTTGTACAATATCTACATTGTGTTTCTTTGGGTTTTGCTGCTTTTCTGGGCCTGAAGCTGAAACAGCTGAAGCCTAGATCAGTGATGGCGAACCTTTTGAGGTCGGCCTGTCAACATTTTGAAAAACCCTAACTTAACTCTGGTGCCGTGTCACATATAGAAATTTTTTGATATTTGCAACCATAGTAAAACAAAGATTTATGTTTTTGATATTTATTTTATATATTTAAATGCCATTTAACAAAGAAAAATCAACCAAAAAAATGAGTTTGCGTGTCGCCTCTGACACAGGTGTTATAGGTTCGCCATCACTGGCCTAGATGCTATTTCTAGTTTGACCAAAGCTCTGTGTTTTGGCCCATAGACCAGAGGTTTTCCTTTCAAGATTATTTGATGCAGGACAGAGCTTGATTGTCCTGAGGGCTTAATGCTTAAGGGAGTGGTCAGACAAAGACCTGCATGGGAGTTACATGAGGTTATTCTTTGGTCTCCTTGTTCTACCCTAAGGGCGTCTGCCATAGGACCAGCTACATGTCAGGAGAGGAAAGTTCAGGGGAGGGTAAAACCAGATGAGCAGCAATATGAAAGGCCAGGGTTTTAAACCACATGATATGCTAGGGAAGGAAAGGTCACCCTGGGGGCGAGGCCCCACAATACTTGTTCCTCCTGTTTTCTCATTGCTGGGCATCTGGGGCTTTCTGCCCTGGTGACCATCTGTACCTGCTTTCTGTTCCTACTCTGCTCATATCTGCCTAACTGCCTACTATATCAAGTTGACATAAGAATGATCCTATCTAATAAAGAGGGAATATGCTAATTGACTGCCCCGCCCTCAAAGATGGTGGCACCCACAGCCACACAATGGCAACACCCAGTCCCCTCAGCCCAGCTGGGGTGGCAGGTGTGTGGCAAGGCTGGGCCCACCCCCAGGCAGGCCCAGCCACTCTATGCTCCTGCCTCCAGAGTCCCCCAGTCACCTCAGCTCCCCTTGGATGGCAGCTGCCCAGCTGCCCAGGGCCGCCCGAGGCTCAAGTAAACAGGGCCAGCCGAGGCTTGCACTGCCAGCAGTGGCAGCAGCAGAGGTGTGATGGGGCATTGCCTTCTCCTGATTGCCGGGTCACCTCCCACCCCTGAGGGCTCCTAGACTGTGAGAGGGGGCAGGCCAGGCTGAGGGACACCCCCCCCCCCCCCCCGCCTCCAGTGCATGAATTTTCATTCACCAGGCCTCTAGTATATAATAAGAATATAGAAATTTTAGAAGGAAGACAAACATCCCAATTTAAAAAAATTGGACTAAGGTCATTAATACCAAAATCTTAGAGGAAGAAATGCAAGGGGCCAAGGTTCAAAGACACATGAAAAATGCTATAATTTTCTATCAAGACAGTAAACACTAAGACAGTGAGATGCAATGTTCTTTTAATTTTCTATTGACAAAGGTAAAAACAATGATGCTATTATACATTGTTAAGATAAAGCTTCTGAAATATCATTAGTAGAGAGGAACATTGATACAATATTTGTGAAGAGAAATTAGGCAATCAATAAGATTTTTTTTGATTTATCAATTCAACAGCTTAGAATTAATTGAACATCATTTAAAATTATTATTCTAATAGAAACTTGGAAATGCCAAATTTTTCTTGATTAAATTGCATGCTCTATTTATAAAATACAACATAATTTATTCATTTAAAATAAAGTATTTGATTTTAAAGTAATGTATTTAATAAAAATAAAAATATGGATATAGATTTATATTTGAATGGAATGACATTCATTTATACATACACTAGAGGCCTCTTGTACTGGTGGGGTCCCTTGGCCTGGCCTGTGGGGATCATGCTGAAACCAGCTCTCTGACATTCCCTGAGGGTCCTGGATTATGAGAGGGCAGAGGCTAGGTTGAGGGACCCCACCAGTGCAGGAGGGCTCCAGGGTGTGTCCAGCCTGTCTCACTCAGTCCCGATCTGGGAGGAACCATGAGAGGTTAGCTGCCTGGGGAGTGTCTGCCCCCTGGTGGTCAGTGCACATCATAACAACTGGTCTAACAGTCGAATGGTCAGACACTTAGCATATTAGGCTTTTATTATATAGGATATATCTATGAAAAAATACATAAATAAATATTTACAGCTATTTAAATATTCCCCTACCTATCTGAAAGGTAATAGAGGTGGATCATTTTATTATAACTATAACACTTAAAATATATATACCTCCTGGCAACAGTTTAAATAATCTGCTAAATGTTGGTGGCACAATTACACATTCATGTTTTCTTTGCTTTTCATTATAAATTTGTAGCTGGCGACCTGGAAAAAATGTTTCAGTGTTAGTTTTAAGGAAGTCATTTTCAACTAGGCACTAAGCTCTTTAAAGTATCATTTAAAATATAATGCATAAAATACTCAAAATTAGTCAAACGTGAAAATGTCAATTATGTAGGATTATTTTTGCCACAGAAATGCAAATCAAAACCACACTGGGATATCACTTCACACCACATCTGTTAAAATGGCTATTATTAAAAAGGCAAAAGTGTTGGCTAGGATATGGAAAAAAGGGAACCCTTGTGCACTACTGGTGGGAATGTAAATTGGTGCAACCTCTGTGGAAAACAGTAGGGAGCTTCCTCAAATGTTAAAACTAGAATTACCATGTGATGTAGCCATCCCACTTCTGGGTATGTATATATTTGGAGAAAATAAAATTGGTATCCTGCAAAGATATCTTCACTTTCATGTTCATTTCAGAATTTTACAATAGTCAAGGTATGAAAATAACTTAAGGGTCTGTCTACAGGTAAAGAAATAAAGACAATGTGTAGAATATATACATTAGAATATTAGTCGGCCTTAAATAAAGAAGTAAATCCTGCCATTTGTGAAAACATGGGCAAATCTTGAGGACATTATGCTAAGTGAAATAAGCCAGACACAGAAAGACAAATATTAAATAAGCTCACTTATTTGTGGAATCTAAAATAGTCAACCTCATAAAAGCAGAGAGAGGATTGGCGTTTACCAGGGACTGGGAGGTGGGGGAAGTGGGGAGATGCTGGTTCTGAAGGATGAGTCAGTTCTGAAGATCTAGTGTACAACATGATAACTATAATTCATGGTACTGGATTGTATGCTTGACATTTCTTTTTTTTTAATTTTTTTATTTTATTGATTTTGTACAGAGAGGAAGGGAGAGGGATAGAGAGTTAGAAACATCGATGAGAGAGAAACATCGACCAGCTGCCTCCTGCACACCTCCTACTGGGAATGTGCCCTCAACTAAGGTACATGCCCTTGACCGGAATCAAACCTGGGACCCTTCAGTCTGCAGGCCGACGCTCTATCCACTGAGGCAAACCGGTTAGGGCAACTTGACATTTCTAAGAGGGTAGATCTTAAGTGTTATCACCACACACAAACGAATATGGTAACTATGTGAGGTGTTAAAGATGTAAATCAGCTTGATTATGGCATTTTTCTCAGAAATAGAAAATTATGATGTATATGTGTATCAAAACATCACATTATGCACATTAAACATATAAAATTTTTGTCAATTTTCCCTCAATAAAACTGGAAAAATAAAATAAATATATAGTACACATATATTTAATATGTATATACAATATATAGTACAAAAATAACTATTAAGTATGTACATATTTTCAAGTATGTGTTCTTTTAATGTCCTATTACCCATACATATATTTTTTAATCTGGAGAAGAAAAAGCATGTTCAAGGGCAATAAAAAGTGGTAACTCATACAGATATAATATTGTCACATATTATACAGTTTATTTAATTCTATTAATGAAGGAACTGTTAAGATGTTAACACCCATTCAAAGGAGAACTCAAAGAAAACACACATACATAGATCAGGAATATTGAAGCGAGTATGCAAATAGAGGCATAATTGGCTGCTTCCACATTGGAAATGGGAAATAAATTGAAACTCTACAGGTCAAAATTAGTGTATCTATAAACAAGATTTTGCATTCTTATCAATTATCTATAATTTAGAGTGCGAAAATAGCTCAAAGGCGATATAATGCTAGAATTGGTAACCAAGATGTGTATGCTCTGACCATGCATAATTTTCCATTGAAGCATAAAATTCTCCCTACAAAACAAATGGAAAATACTTTTGATTACACATATCAGTTAAATCTTTTTTGGCTACTTTCTTATAGGTTATCCAGGATAATAATTAAACAATTTTTAAAATATTTCATAACTTTTTATATAAAAGTTCATACACATACATGCATACACACACATATATTCTTTCCAGTATGTAGTGTATACACCATGTAATATATAGAACGTTCTTATTATTGCTGTATTCTCGTGGAATTGAATTCAGATGCCCGAAGTCTTACAACATAGAACCTGAGATCCTAACGTCTTGGATCTAGAATTTCCCTCCCCTCCCAACATTTCACCATTTCCTTCTCCTCCTGAACATTCTAAACTTAGCACTGGTATGGAACTAGGCACAATCCTGTGAGCACAGAGCTACTTAGATTGGTCGGGATTCCTGAGAGCTGATCTATAAGTTAGGCCTCTTCACTCTCTTTCGTAAGTATTATGACTATAAAAATAGAAATGTATTAAAGAAAAAAGTAGGAAAGGCAAGGAATATGACCCTGTCTAAATACCTCACCTGTCTCAAATGACATTCTCTCTCCTACGTAGGAACGTTGACCTCACCCAAAGCTTCTTTCTGCTTACTTGCTGGTTCTATTGTCTAAATATAGCCCAAGCCTAGCCCTTCTCCCAGAGTCTGCAGGAGTTGCCTTCTGCCACTTCTAACTTTGGAATGATAATCCTTTGACAGACCTTCTGTTAGTTATTTAGTCTTTACATCTTGATGCACCCAAATTTGTAGTCATCCAGGTGGAATCAAAATCTGGAGGCGATTTATCACTTTGAAGAAATTAGACACATTCTTTCACAGCCTTTTCCTAGTTTTTCCTACCCCATCTCTAAGTTCCACCCCTGGAGACAAAGGATTATATAAACTAGACAAACAAAAAAATGAATAAACAAAATAAACATCTCAGATAGAAAGAGTTTAGACATAAAGACAAAAAGGAGTTCAAAAAAGGAGCAACCTGATTCATTTTAACATTTCAACAGAATTAGGGCCTTCTGAACAGGGCAGAGTAGGATTCTACTAAGTGTCCTTAAAAATAAACACTTTAGAACTCCTGAAAAGCTAGTGAAGAAGGCAATAATTTTATTTAATTTGTTGTTAGGTTCATTCATTTAAAAGAATGAACGGTTCTATTGCTCTTAGCAGAATACAGCTGTGATTGCAGCTTTTCTATTCAGGGCACTGCAACTATCAATGAATGTCTCCAACCGAGAGTGAGAGCTTGGCAGTATTTTCAAATATTATATGCTTATACAATTTATTTGTCTTATCAAATTGGATTACTTGATAGTCCAATTTTGATAAACTGTAAAAAATTCTTAAATAATGCAATCATCCAAATTATTGTCTCATATGAGTATAGATACAAATAAATTCATTGATTCAAAAAACCACAGTCGATGTGTGCTTAATGTAGTTAATTTTAAGCACAGCAGGCTTTAACCATGTCTATACTCTGAAGCTACATGATTCTGAGGAAAGAGCATAACAAATTATATATTACTTGTATCATATGTAGTTTTTTTCCCCAAATATTTTCCCTATTCATTCAGGATACTTATTAATTAAAGATTCCATTATTTGTATATGTATAGGAGTTTGAGAATCAAATTCTATTTAAATCATGTCATAAACACATGAATACAATAAGTTGCATCTATATAGAATATTTTCTGGCAGATTCACAATTGACTGTACCTTTCTAGACATATCAAACAATTTAGAGCATTTTGTTTTTGTTTTCCTGAAAAGTGACATAATAGCATTAACTTTATCAGAACAACTGCACCATTTTTCCCCTTGAGAGTTGGGATAATATTTAAAAAGAATAAAAATGGAGTGATGCAGAGGCAGTACACATATGATGCATTTTCATTCTGTGTCTCAGCTCTTAGCCATTTAGATAAAAAACAAGAATTATGAAAGATAAAAAGGTATATGTAATAATATAGTGATTTAGTATTAATGTAGTACTAATATAATGTAATATAACATAACCTTATATTGAAAGAATTTTTTAATTAATTAATTTAAAAAATATTGTTATTGATTTCAGAGAGGAAGGGAAAGGAAGAGAGAGATAGAAACATCAACGATAAGAGAGAATCATTGATTGGCTGCTTCCTGCATACCCCCTACTGGGAATTGAGCCCACAACTCCAGCAGGTGCCTGGACCAAGAATCAAACCAGGCTGGGCAAGAGTTATTTCATTTATAAATGTCCTGTTTAGCATCTATGTGCAAATTGGTAGAAATTAGGTAAAAATGTGTTTAATATATGCAAAAAAACTGAAAGATGAAGAAAAGAGATAAAAATTGATGCATGAGAGCATAGGAGTTATGAATGATCTAGGCTTTTAAAGATATTGTTTTCCCATGAAAAAAATGTCATTTCAGATCTGATCAAGCCCATCCCATTTTTCTTAGGATATGAATATTGGCTTTGATAATATTTAAATTCAGCAATTATTCAATACACACCTCCTGTGCTTAATTTTGTAGAGACATAAAATCTATACTAATAAAGGGGTAATATGCTAATTAGACTGGGTGTCTTCCCGACATTCTTCCAGACAAAGCCACAGTGGCTGCTGCTGCGAGGGCTGGGCCGAGGCTCAGGCAGCTGCAGTGGCCAGCAGTGGCAGCAGCAGCGGAGTGATGGGGGCGTCGCCTTTCCCTAATCGGTCCGGTCGCTTTCCTCAGAGGAAGGCCAGAGGCAGCAGCAGTGAGGGGGTGATGGGGGCAGTGTCTTCCCATGATTGGCTTATTGCCTCCTGCAGAGGGAGGCCAGACTGCAGCTTATGGGGAGCAGGCCTATGCCATCAGTAGGACATCCCTTAAGGGCTCCTGGACTGTGAGAGGGGGGCAGGCCGGGCTGAAGAACCCCCTCCCCAGTGCACGAATTTTTGTGCACCGGGCCTCTAGTATAATATAAAATCCCTGCCATAAAAATTCACTTTGGGCTGTACCTAAGGATGCCACAAAAGACTAGTTCATTGTCCAATTCTTCTCAGTCAATCCTTGGTGGTGGTCTGTGGCTAAGGTACACACAGCTATGGGTGCCTTCTACAGCAAAATAAGCAGAACCATAATATGCCTAAGTCAAGGAGGAAAAGAATTCCCTTCTCTTCTAGGTTTTCTGTCTTTTTCAAAAATTAAATTACCAATAGGTATTAACAGGGGAAAGTCCAGTATAATTTTGTATATACAGAAGTCCCATAGACACGGGACCTACAGAAATGACCAAAGCAGGCAGCTTTTATGTTTTTAAGACAAGGAACCATTAAATCTGTGAAGAACTGACAAGATAAAGAAACATGCCTTCGTACTGATTTGTGAGGAAACTAAGCAGAGTTTATTTAGAGTCTCAACACTGAATTTCCTATCTGGTGATAAGGACAGCGATTTACCTCCTGTGCAGGGACAGCCCCTTTCACAGGGGAGATTTAGTTCCTGCTTTCAGGGGGACACAGAGGAGGGCCAGGGGGTCCTTCTTGCAATGCCTGTTTCTCAAGTAACTTTAATTAAAAATAATCAATATGCCAAAGTAACATATTTTGGGCTGGTGTGTTTTGCTCCCCTCTAACGCAGTATTGAAATAGTATGTACTTACTATGTGCCAGGCACTAAGTTAAACATTTTATATTCACACTAGAGGCCCGGTGCACGAAATTCATGCACTGGGGATGGGTGGGGGGTCCCTTAGCCCAGCATGTGCCCTCTTGCAGTCCGGGACCCCTCCCTTGTTACTGCCCACCTGCTTGCTGCTTCCTACCACTTGGCTTGCTGCTCCTTAGTGCTGCCACGAAGGCCTTGGGTCTGCTGGGTGCCGGGCCTGCGGGTTTGTGTCTCTGATACCCACAGCAGCCCCAGCACCAAGGTGGCGGGCCTTGGGGCTGCTGGGTACAGGCCCCCCGTTGCGTGTTTGTGTCTTCTATCAGGCCCCTAGCAGCCCCAGCAGCCCCAGCACCACCTAAATAACTTAAGGGAAACTTTATTTAGTCTTCTTTTAAAAGCAATCTAGTTTAAAAATGAGTTGCAGTTAAGACAGAACAAAGAACATGGTACCTAAGAGTGAGATAGACTGACAGAGGAGAGGCTGGGCACTGGTCAGGGGCTTATATGCCAACTGTTCTACACCTGGGAAATGATATAAAATTGGTTTCTTTAGTTTTCTCCTTAATGGTCTTCTCCAGCACTGAGGTCAGAGGAGCCACCTTCCAGCCCGTAGACTGCTTCTCAGAGTCAAAAATTTCGCCATAGGCCTCTGCCTAGGACAGGACCTCTGAACCCCCAGGGTGCATAAACACACAGGGCTTCCATCAGGCTCCGCTGATCCCTGGGCCAGGAGGCCTCCCAGCTCTGCTGATCCTGGGGCCTGGAGGCCTCTCGGTTCTCCTGATTCCAGGTCCCAGAGGCCTCTGGACTCCGCTGATCCCAGGGCAGGGAGGCCTCTCGGCTCTGCTGATCCCGGGGCCCGGAGGCCTCCCGGCTCTTCTGATCCCCGGGCAGTGAGGCCTCTCTGCTCTGCGGCTTCAGGGCTGTTTGGCTTCACTCTACCGCTTGGAGCCTGAGTATGCAGATTAACCGCCATCTTTTAGCTTCTATAATTGAAACATTGTATCTTTTGGAGCTGTTGCTTCAGGAGCTCAGAGCCCCGCAGCTGCAGGCGGGAACCTTGGTTTCTTCTATCACTGGGGCAACCAAGCATCCTGTTCTCAGCTGCCTGGCTGCTGGCCGCCATCTTGGCTGACGGTTAATTTGCATATACTCACTGATTAGCCAATGAAAAGGGTAGTGGTCGTACGCTAATTACCATGTTTCTCTTTTATTAGTGTAGATTTAATTTAACTCCCATAATAGACGTGTGTCATTTTCTCTTCCCTTTTAGCAAATGAGGAAAGTGCAACATGAAGCAGGTAAGCACATTTCCCAAAGTCTCATGGGTGTGAAAGGTTAGAAGGATGTGACTCCAGCTCTGTTCCAGTCCACTCCTTATGCCCATCGGCACTCCATGAGGCTGCTTCTGCAGAACACACAGGGCCTTGGGGTGGAGTGTGACTCTGGGAAGAAGAAACAGCTGAAGGGAGTTAGCGTGGGCGAGTGAGAGGAGGGAAGTGAAGAAGGGAGACTGAAGAGCCAGGGAGGACCTTTTGTCCATGTGAACTAAATTCTATACCAACAGAAAGAGTCCTTGGGAAAAATGAATAGATATTTTACATTATGTTCAAAGGGCTGATAGCTCAACATGCACTGATATTAACCGTAAGTTCTTTCTGGCTGTGCTCTTTATTTTAGGTGCCATCAGCAGGGGAAGCATCTGACTGAGGATCTGGGATACTGGCAGGAAATTCAAGGGCACCATTTCAAGTTAGGGTGAGCCTGCAGGCTGAAGGCTCTACGTTTTCCATGCTGATTTCAACCAAACTGAGTTGTTTTACAGACTGAATAGTTTTCACTTCCTAGGTCTTTGGTACATGGAAACCTAATAAAAACAAGATGCAATCAATGACAGATTATATGATTATTACATCAAGTTCAGATACATCGGGCTTCCCAATTTTCACCTTTATTAGAGATCTAGTCATCCATAACACACAGAAATGAAAAGATTGATAAACAAATCCAGTGGAATCTTGGACTTGCTTCAAAATACTCAAGGAAAACAGTGGCATACAAGATGAAACAAGAATGGCAAATTATTGATAATTATTGAAGTTGCATATTGATTATACCAAGGCTTTTTACAACATTTTTTTCCTTATCATAATAAAAAAATAAATAAGATGATGTATAGGGGCAAAGAGAGAAGTTGAACAAGGTTAAAATAGGATACATATACACACACATACATCTTAACCCATTCTAAGTAGATCATGATTATTTTGAAATGTTATGTGGTGCGTGTGTATACATACTTGCAGTGGGGAATATGTCATGTTTAATCAGTCTGTTAAAAAGCAGAATTTTTCCCTTGATACTTTAACTTAAACTTGTATTCCACCTTGTGTGCTCACTTTTGTAGAAATAATATTATCCCTTTATATGCCATTTTGATACTAAAATTTCACTTAATGAATAAAACAATGCATTAGCAAGAATAGAGCTGTGTTTCAGAAGCAAGAGTGTAACTCCTCTATAAGCTATTTTCATAACAGTTTTAAATTGAGGAGGATTTAGGATTTATTCTGCCTTTAAGCATTAGTTTCATAAGTACTTCCTTGTTCTTTTTATGACTAAAGAGAAAAATCCTTTACAAAGAAGTGCAGCATCTGGAGTGCCCTAGATTCTGCAAAACATTTTAAAGAAATGCAACAATTCTACCCCCAAAGCTTGTCATTTTAAGTTTAGACAATTTGAACAATTCAGACCCAGTTTTCTTCAATTAATAAAAAAAAGTGGGATGTTCTGAAAACAACTTGATATGAAACTACTTTACTTTAAGTTGAGGAGGACGAGCAGTGATAGAGAATACATATTGAAAAACGAGAGCTATCTATATGTATAAAAGCCTAAGTGACTGGCCTAACCCTGGCCAACCAGCTGACCCCTGGCCAACTGTCCAGTAGCTATGATGTGCACTAACCACCAGGAGGCAGACACTCAATGCAGGAGTGGAAATCACAGGCCAGGAAACATGGAACAGATGAATGAATCTCGGAAGTGAGGGGGTGGGGGAGAGGAAGGCAGGAAGAGAGTAACCAAAGATCTTATATGCATACTAGAGGCCCAATGCATGGATTCTTGCACCGGAGGGGTCCCTAGGCCTGGCCTGCGGGAATTGGACAGAAACCGGCTCTCCGACATTCCCCGAGGGATCCCAGATGGTGAGAGGGCACAGGTCAGGCCAAGGGACCCCACCGGTGCATGAATCTGTGCACCGGGCCTTTAGTAAATGATAAACAAATGACAACTTGGGCAGAATGAAAGAGAATCTATGGCAGCAAGAACAATGACTATCACCTGGCAGTTATACATTGAGTCAAGTTTACAGAAGAGAAAAACAGAGGGAGCCTGGGGTGATGAGGCGCTGAGCTAATGAACACCCTTCTCCAGCTCATCAGTGTATTGACATTAAGATGCCCCAGACTGATGACTCGTTCTCTGTTACCTTTTTAAAAAAAATTATGCTTTTATTGATTTCAGAGAGTAAGAGAGGGAGAGAGATAGAAACATCATCATTGAAAGAGAATCATTGATCAGCTTCCTCCTGCATGCCCCACACTGGGGATTCAGCCTGCAACCCGGGTATGTGACCTGACTGGGAATTGAACCATGACCTCCTCTTTCATAGGTTGATGCTCAACCACTGAGCCACACCAGATGGGTTCTTGGTTCTTTAAAGTAAAATATTTTACAAATTAAATTTTGGGAACTGTGTATGTGTGTGTGTGTGTGTGTGTGTGTTTTCCCATTAATATAAATGAGTCATGCTTTATAAATATCTCAATAGAAAGTGAGCCTTAAAACTAAGTATCAGTGACAACTTTTATAACTTCTATTAAAACACTTACCTACAAGGCATAAGCTATTTTCAGTGGATGGGTGATTTAACAATCTGATGATGTTTAAGAGCAAACAGCAAATGGATACTTGCTATTGCCTAAACCAAGAACCAGATAGAATAAAAGCAATTTGGTATTTTATTTCTTATACAAATATTTTGTTTCTTCATATGTACATATTCTTACATTGCTCAAATCCGTATAAATTGGTCATTAAAACAATGATAAGGCCTGGCCAGTGTGGCCCAGATAGTTGAGCATCATCCCTGGCACCGAAAGTTGCCAGTTCAATTTAAAGTCAGGGCACATGCCCGGGGTTTGGGGCTTCACCTCTCTCTAAAATATTAATTAAAATATTTAAAAAATGATTAAAAAAACAATGATGAATGAGAGATGAAAATATATGTAAAAGTTTCTAAATCACAAAAAATATATACAACTTATAGGTATACCTCAGTACTTGTAGTCATAGATTCTGAGTTTTTTCAAGTAGTCAAATTATTAAAATATGTAGGCCTTGATATAAAGAAGGTTAACATGCAATTCATTCAAAATAATTCAGTGGTAATAATCATGATCTAAAAAAAGTCCTAGACAAGATCTTGGGTTTCATGTGTTTAATGAGGTGCTAGATTTTTAAAATATTTATTTCAGTGATTGTGTAGCAAGATATAACAAAAGACTAGAAATGGTTCCCATTATCATTGTAGAATCTCAGTCACACTTCATTTTTAAGCCACCACACCAAGAAATATAGCACACTCGTCCAGTATCTGAACACAAATTATTATTTCCATTTATTGAAGTAAATCTCTGTGAATAAGTAAACATTTTGAACTTTGGTGCATTTTACTTGAACACTAAGCTACACACTTTTCTTTTATAACTTTTAATTTATGTCCCTAATTCTCTAGCAAACATCATTGTTGTTACTGTTCAGTATCTTCTGGTCCCACTCTTTTTCCAGAAGAGGACTGACTTGAGGTTTAGAACATAATCATGTAACTCTAATTGGTGTGAATAAATTATACATCAGTTGTGCAATTTCTCAGTATCTAGGGCTCATTTGGCATAATTGGAATTCAATTATTTAATTGCTAATTGGAATATAATCAGGTTTTTCTGATCTCAAGATAATATACAGGAAACACTTCACAGAATATAAAGTCAGTAGTGTTCCCATGCTTTTGATATTCATAATATAAATAACAAATGATATATGAGTTAAGTAGGTTAGGATTATGAAGTGAAAGGACGGTAACAGACATCTCTAAGTGATTAGTTTACACAGCCAAAGGCGCCATGTCCCTTTCTAATCATTTGCTCGGAAGGCATCGCACATTTTTCATGAGCCTGTCATCATTCAAAGGCATTTCAGAATCGCCTTGCCTGCTTTTCCGGACACAAAAATAAAACTAGGTTCATTTCTTGAGTGATATCTTCTTTTGACCAAAAGTAGTATCAGCCTGTTGGATCAGACACACTATTTACCAGGATGGCATCAAAACTGTTTTGTTGTTGTTGTTGTTTTTTCCCAGAGGGAAAGGGGGCATTTCAAAAGTTAAATTCATCCTCAAAGAATGAAAATATGCCAACCTCAAAGACGTTATATTTATTGTCTTTCAGTTTTTCTAAACTGGATGCAAAAATAAGAATAAATATGACATTCTTTTAATTATATAATTCAGGTCTTTAATGTGATCTTCAATATAAAAATTGGATCTGCACATAGTAGGTGTTTGAAAAAAATCAAGTACTTGTCATAGGTAAACTGATACTCAGTGTGCTGTTTTAGTTTTGGGACTCTGAAGTAGTGAGCATAGAAGATCCTGACTTGTTCACAGTGATTTAAAGATGTGACTAGGCTGTTCCCTCACCTTCTCTATATATGACCTGGACATAGATACACATGCACAAGGAATGTCAATAAAGAATCATTCTGTTACCTTCAATAAAAGTAATGGGTAGTTTATCAAATATACCTAAGATGACATAAATGGCTTTGATCAAAATACATGATCAGAATTGTTATCTACTCATCTGAATTTGCTTTACATAGATGCTGATCAAAATAGCAACTTGCTCTCCAATTATATTCCTTACTAGAGGCCCAGTGCACAAAAATTTGTGCACTCGGGGGGGAAGGGAGGTCCCTCAGCCCGGCCTGTGCCCTCTCGCAGTCTGGGACCCCTCGGGAGATAACGACCTGCTGGCTGAGGCCTGCTCCTGGGTGGCAGAGGGCAGGCCCAATCCCTAGGTGCAGCCCCTGGTCAGGCTCAGAGCAGGGCCGATTGGGGAGTTGGGGCGCCGCCCCCTGTCATGCACAGAGCAGGGCGGATTGGGAGGTTGCGATGCCACCCTCAGTCACACTCAGGGTGGGACCGATTGGGGGGTTGGGGCACCGCCCCCAGTCACACTCAAGGCAGGGTTGATGGGGAGGTTGCTGCGCCACTTCCTGTCACGCACAGAGCAGGGCCCATCAGGGGGTTGGGGAGCTCCCCCCTGTCACTCACAGAGTAGGGCCGATAGGGGAGTTAGGGCACCACCCCCTGTCACCCACAGAGCAGGGTGGATCGGGTGGTTGGGGCACCGCCTTCTATCAACCACAGAGCAGGGCGGATCAGGGGGTTGGGGCGCCACCACTGTCACACTCAGGGCAGGGCCGATGGGGGAGGTTATGGCTCTACCCCATCACACACAGAGCAGGGCCCGTGGGGGGGGGGAGGGTTGGGGCGCCGCCCCCTGTCACACACAGAGCAGGGCCGATCAGGGGGTTGGGGTGCCGCCACTGTCACACTCAGGGCAGGGCCGATGGGGAGGTTATGGCTCTACCCTGTCACACACAGAGCAGGGCCTTTGGGAGGGGTGGGGTTGGGGCGCCTTCCCCTGTCATACACAGAGCAGGACCGATCAAGGGGTTGGGACACCGCACGCTGTCACACACAGAGCCGCAGGGCGATCAGGGGGTTTGGGCGTTGCCCCCTGTCACGCTGATCCGGTGCCAGGATGCCTTGTGGCTCTGCTGATCCCGGTGCTGGGAGGCATATTACCCTTTTACTATATAGGATAGAGGCCTGGGGGCCGGCTGGTTTGCCCTGAAGGGTGTCCTGGATCAGGGTGGGGGTCCCCACTGGGGTGCCTGGCCAGCCTGGATGAGGGGATGATGGCTGTTTGCAGCTGGTCACACACCCTTCAGGGTGGGGGTCCCCACTGGGGTGCCTGGCCAGCCTGGATGAGGGGATGATGGCTGTTTGCAGCTGGTCACACACCCTTCAGGGTGGGGGTCCCCACTGGGGTGCCTGGCCAGTCTGGGTGAGGGGCTGAGGGCTGCTTTCAGGCTGGCGGTTGTTGACTGAAGCTCCCAACTGCTCCTTTTTTTCTTTTTCTTTTTTTTTATTCTGGGCCAGCTTTAGCTCTGGCTCTAGCTCTGAGGCTTCTGCGTTCTATAATTGAAACAATGTATAACTCCAGCTCTGAGATCCCGGCTTGCTGAAAGCTGGTTTCTGAGGTTTTGTTTAGCTTCTATATTTGTTAGAACGTTTCAAACTGCCAGCTCAGAGGCTGGCAAGTCAGGCGGGGAACGTTGGAGTCTGCAGTCACTGGAGCAAGCAAGCCTCATGTTCGCTTCCAGCTGCCTGACTGCCGGCCACCATCTTGGCTGACAGTTAATTTGCATAAGGATATGCTGATTAGCCAATGGGACGGGTAGCGGTCGTACGCTAATTACCATGTTTCTCTTTTATTAGTGTAGGTACTATCTTTCAAAGCATCTATAGAACCTACTTGGCTATGTGCTAGAAGATAATTATTACCATGGAATTAATTTCTATTTGGTGTAGTGCTAAGTCATTAATTCAAGTATCGCTTTCTTGGTAAAATATTTTGTGGGTAGATGTCACTTTTAATGGATTAAATGCCCCTTGATTGTATGTAATAAATCAGCGGTTCTCAACCTGTGGGTCATGACCCCTTTGGTGGTCAAACGACCCTTTCTCAGGGGTCGCCTAAGACTATCCTGCATATCAGATATTTACATTATGATTCATAGCAGTAGCAACATTACAGTTATGAAGTAGCAACGAAAATAATTTTATGGTTGGATCACAACATGAGGAACTGTATTTAAAGGGCCAGAAGGTTGAGAACCACTGTAATAAATGCATTGCAATGGAATGAGTTTGTTTCTATACTTAAAATAACATAGAACTTAGAACTTGGTCCAAAGTAAAACTGAGTATTAGCATATTACCAAAAGAATGGAAGAAAAAGCAGAAATTATAATTAACTCACAATTTTATCTGTGGTGCCACAAATAAATTTTATTTGTATCAATTATTTTGCATATTGTAATGATATTATTTTTTAAATGAAAACTGACTTTTCACACTTAAAGTGGTCTGTTGTTTTCCAATCATAACTTTCTGTGGCTAAAATTATTGTTTTAAAATTTTCAGAAGCTTTTCTCTAAAACAAATAAACACTTCTGTGATGAAAAATTAAAATAGTTGATCTTTGATTATAGCCCGTAGGGCACATCATGGTAAAGAGTTTCATATTAAGTAGTTATCCTAATGTTTTAGTTTCTATAATGCTGCCACAAAACATAAGCTATAGTTCTTTAAAATGCAAATGTGTACATACATTTCAGTTAAAATGGCATATCTTGTAATATTCAGTCATTCATAGGAGAGCTGTACCAGGTGGGATATACTCTCTATTCTCCAGGAATTCAGGTGCAAACTTAAAAAAACAGACAGATGCCAACTTAAAAAAGCATTATCATGTTCTAAATATTACCCACCCAGGTACTCAAACCATAACCTATGGAATCAGTCTCCAGTCCTATGTAGCCACTTCAGAAGTATATTTGCTCTTAAAGTAAAGAAGTTTATCTTTTAGGACCCCCATTTGCTTAGTCTCTTCAAAGGCCTTGGAACAGGCTATAGAAATTAGGGTGGGAAACATTGCAGATTTGTGTTAAGCAATTAATAAAAATATTACATTATTTTTCTTTAATTTATTTATTTTAATTGAATGTATTGGGTGATATTGATTGATCAAATTATATAGGTTTCAAGTGTGCAACACTATAATACATCATCTGTATATTGTAGTGTGTGTTCACCACCCGTAGTGAACATCCCCCCCTTTACCCTCATCTACTTCTCCCTTCCCTCCTTTCCCTTTGGTAATCACCATACTGCTGTCTGTGTCTATGAGCTTTCTTTCTTTCCTTTTGCTTAATCCCCTCACATTTTTTACCCAGTCCCCCCGACCCCCCCCCTCCCCTCCACTCCGGCAGCTGTCAGTCTGTTCTTTGTATCTATGAATTTGTTTCTATTTTATTTGCTAGTTTATTTTTGTTTTTTAATTGTTATTGTTGAAAGTATTACATATGTCCCCTTCCCCCCCCATCAACCCCTTCTAGCCCACCCCCATTCCAACCCCAGGCCTTTACCACACTATTATCTGTGTCCATGGGTTATACATATTTGCATGCAAGTTCTTTGGTTGATCTCTTCCCACTGACTTACCCACCCCCACCTTTCCTCTGAGATTCTTCAGTCTGCTCCATGCTTTATGTCTCTGGATCTTGTTCATCAGTTTATTTTTCATTAGATTCCACATATAAGTGGAATCATATGGTAATTATCTTTTTCTGACTGGCTTATTTCACTGAGCATAATGCTCTTTAGCTCTATGCTGTGGCAAAGGTAAGATTCCCTTCTTTTATACAGCCGAGTAGTATTCCATTGTGTAAACATACCACAGCTTTTTCATCTACTTATCTACTGATTAGCCATTGGGCTGTTTCCAGATCTTGACTATTGTAAATAATGCTGCATGAACATAGGGGTGCATATATTCCTTAGAATTAGTGTTTTAGGTTTCTCAGGATATATTCCCAGAAGTGTGATTGCTGAATCATAGGCAGTTCCATTTTTATTTTTTTAGGAAGCTCCATACTGCTTTCATAGTGGCTGCTCCTATCTGCATCCCCACCAACAATGCATGAGGTTTCCCTTTTCTCAACATCCTTGCCAATACTTGTTTGTTGATTTGTTGATGACAGTCATTCTTCAGGTAACAGTTGATATCTCACTGTGGTTTTAATTTGCTTTTCTCTGATGATTAGTGACATCGAACATGTTTTCATTTGTCTATTGGCCATTTGTATGACCCCTTTGGAGAAGTGTCTATTTAGTTCCTATGCTCATCTTTTAATTGGATTATTTGTTTGTTTGTTTTTGTTTTTGGAGTTTTATCTTCTTTATAAATTTTAGATATTAACCCCTTATTAGATGTATCCTTGGCAAGTATATTCTCCCATTCAGTGGGTTATCTTTTCATTTTGTTGATAGTTTCCTTTGCTGTGAGAAAACATTTTAGTTTGATGTACTCCATTTGTTTATTTTTTTCTTTTGTTTCCCTTACCTGAGGAGATATATCAGGAAAAATATTGCTATGAGAAATGTCTGAGAATTTCCTGCCTATGTTTTAAGATTTTTATGGTTTCAACACTTACAGTTAACTCATTAATCCATTTTTATTTTATTCTTATGCATAGTGTAAGAAAGTGGTCTAGTTTCATTCTTTTGCATGTATCTGTCCAATTTTAACAACACCATTTACTGAATAGGCTGCATTTACTCCATTGTATGGTCTTCTCTCCTTTGGCAAATATTAATTGATCATAAAGGCATGGACTCATTTCTGGGCTCTCTATTCTGTTCCATGATCTATATGTCTGTTTTTATGCAAGTACCATGCTGTTTTGGTTACTATGGCTTTGTAGTATAGTTTGCTACCAAGTAGTGTGATAACTAATTTTGTTCTTCTTTCTCAAGATTATTGAGACCATTTGGGCTCTATTTTCAATTCTGTGTTTTTGGAATATTCTAGTTCTGTAAAATATGCCATTGGTAACTTGATAGAAATTACTTTGAATCTATAGATAGCTTTGGGTAGTATCGATATTTTAATGATGTTATTCTTCTAATCTATGAACACTGTATATGCCTCCACTTATTTGCATCTTCTTCAATTATTTCTTCACTGTCTTATAATTTTCCAGGTACAGATCTTATATATCATTTATTAAATTGTATAAGTATTGCCCTAGCTGCTTTGGCTCAGTGGATAGAGCATCAGCCTGTGGATTCCGGTCAAGGGCACAAGCCCAGGTTGCGGGCTCAATCTCCAGTGTGAAGCATGCAGGAGGCAGCCAATCGATGATTCTCTCTCATCATTGATGTTTCTAACTCTCTCTCTCCCTCTCCCTTCCTCTCTGCAAAAAATCATATATATATATGATTGATTTCAGAGAGGAAGGGAGAGGGAGAGAGAGAGTTAGAAACATCAACGAGAGAGAAACATCGATTGGCTGCCTCCTGCACACCTCCTACTGGGGATGTGCCCGCAACCAAGGTACATGCCCTTGACAGGAATCGAACCTAGGACCTTTCAGTCCACAGGCTGACGCTCTATCCACTGAGCCAAACTGGTTAGGGCAAAAATATATTTTTAAAAAATTGTATAGGTATTTTTTGAAGCAATTATAAATGGATTGTTTTCTTAGTTTCTCTTTCTGATAGTTCATTATTAGTTTATGTAAATACAACTGATTTCTTGATGTTTATTTTATATCCTGCTTCTTTACTAAATTCACTTATCAGTTCTAGCAGTTTTTTGGTGGAATCTTTAGGGTTCTCTATATACAATATCATGTCATTGGCAAAAATATTATGCTCTTTTTTCCAAAATTTTGTGATGTTTGTGCTATCATTGTATAAAAATAGTTTATCAGATTTGTTTCTCATACTAAATAAATATTTTTACTTAGTTTTGTATTTTTATTTTTTAAAGATTTATAAATTATATATGCTTTAGAGCTCATAAAATTTGTTTCCATTGTCTAAAAATATCTTTACCCTACCCTCTTTATGCCAATTCCAGACTCTGAATTTTTCCATTTGATTTCTATTGTTTCCAGTATTGCTCATCTCTGATCCAACTTTTTTTTCCTTATTGCAACTATGCAAAATTATTTCAAAATTACATACCTGGTACTATTTTTAAATATCTGATAATTTCCCAATGACCATAGGATAGAGTATAAAACCATACATGTTTATATTTATTTTGGTTCCTAGTGCTGCTGTAGTAAATAAGCACACACCTTGTGACTTAAATGACACAAATTTAGTACCTTACAGTTCTTGAGGTCAGAAGTCTTAAAGTCAAGATACCAGCAGGCTCCATTAGGCTCGAGAGAAGAGCCCAATTCCTTCCCTTTCCAGCTTCTGAGACCACCTGCATTCCGTCACTCACTGTGCCTTCCTCCATCTTTAAAGTCAGCAGTGCAGCAGCTTTAAGTTTCTCTCCTTTCTGACATCTGCTTCCCTCATCATATCTCTGTCTCTGATTCTGACTCTTTTGTCTCCCTCTCTCTCAGAAGGCACTGTAATTACACCGAGCCAACCCAGATAATGCAGTATAATCTTCTCATCACAGGACTTTTAATTTAATCACATCTGCAAAATCCCTTTTCCCACATAAGCAAATGGACTCCCAGGTTCTGGGGATTATGACATAGACACGTCGAAGGCATTATTATTTCATCTACCATATATTTGGCATATCTACCCTTTTAACTGGCACCTCTCTACATTTCTAACTCTTTCTCTCACCACACATCACCCCCTCACACCTAATATTTTGATCTCTTAAAATGTGCTCAACCTAAGTGCTACTTTAATTTTTATGGCATTGTGGAAGATGGTTAACTGCCTTTAATAGATGAGGAAATTAATAGTTTTGAATATGTACACATGGGACATGGAGCCACAGAATCAGATATTAATGCAGACTCAGATATTAAACTCCAGGCACACCCTATTAACTGTTAACCACTATTCCATAATGTTTGTAGTTCCTCCACGTAGTTTCCCTGATACACCAGGAAAAGTCATAACTCTACCTTTTCCTCCACAGCTCTCTCTGCCTTTTTTGCCTTTATTTAAGGCTCAGCTCAATTTTTATCACCTCTGAATCCCTTTCTGAATCTGCTCACCCCTTTGAAATTTTCCACACCCTTCACTATATGCAAAATTAAGTTCTATTTCACCACCCATATCCTCCCTGAGCATTTATTTATCTGCAAGTCTCACTTTATAAGATCTCAAACCCTCTAAGGCAGTGGTTCTCAACCTTCTGGTCCTTTAAATACAGTTCCTCATGTTGTGACCCAACCGTAAAATTATTTTCGTTGCTACTTCATAACTGTAATGTTGTTACTGTTATGAATCATAATGTAAATATCTGATATGCAGGATGGTCTTAGGTGACCCCTGTGAAAGGGTCGTTCGACCTCCTAAGGGGTCGCGACCCACAGGTTGAGAACTGCTGCTCTAAGGCAAGAGGCCATGCCTGCAGTGTTGTATTTTCCAAGAACCTTCTGCTATAACTGAGACATAGAAGGCACTTAATAAATGTTTGTTGAATAAATAGTTGAAGTGTACAATATAGTAAGTGGTAGTGATAAACTTTGCATAGGAGGGTTAGGTCACAAAGGGGTGAAATAGCACAGTTTGTTTGATCATCACAAATATTTCAGAATGGCTGGAGCATAGTGTAAAATGAGGATGAGAATCAGGAAAGAAGTGGAGAGATGCCAAACGGGAAGATCACAGGAAGCTGTGTCAAGCCTTAGACATGAGAAGTTATCAACAGGTTCTAAGATATAATGGCAGAATTTAATGCTACAATGGATATTAAATTTGCATTTTAAAGATTTTTTGCTTAATAACTGATTTCAAGACCATATGTAATTATTTTTTTCTCCTCCAATTCAGTGTGGTAGGATTAAAAGTCAGAGAAATTACATCTTTAGTCAGCATTTCTATCATGAAATAGCTCAGTATCAGCACATCCATTCTGCTAACTCCATGCGTCACCAGCTTTGTAAGCAAAATGAGAAATTGAGACATTGACATTGTCCAGACCTTGGTCCCTCAGCTTGCTTATCAAGGGGAGAGAGGGTGTGTGTGTGTGTGTGTGTGTGTGTGTGTGTGTGTGTTTAATAGTCATTAGCAAGTTTTGTTAAAGGGAATTCCATACTTTTTAAGAAATACTCTGAACTTTAAATTTTTGTTGGTGAAGTAGGCTCAGAAATTAATAATCAGAAATCCAGTAAATGTTGTATAGCATACCATGGCTGTGAGAGTAGAGAGCAACTTGGGCTATCCCTGTGAAGAGTTTGAAGATTAAAAAAAAAAAAAAAGATGAAGGTCTGGGAGAGAATTGGAGTGGTCAATAGGGAAACAAAGGGGGGGACATCTGTAATACTTTCAACAATAAAGATAAATTTTTTAAAAAGCAGTTCATTTTCAGGTCAACAGAAGGTGTTATTCGGGAATTCAGGAAAGCAATTGACTTCTCCCATTAGCAGAATTGGAAATCTGAGCTAAAGACACTTAGTATTTTTATGGGAAGAAATTGGATTATTATTTAGCTTAGACCACTGAGATGAAAATGCACATACATGCACTCATAAATATTTAATCAGCAATGATACAAGTAATTATTGTTTCACCATTTCTGCGTATTGAAAAACAGACACTTAAATAGATTACTTTCAAGATCACAAAGTTAGTAAGCAGTGGTGCCAGCACTTTACCTTGGTTGTGCCAGCCTCTAAAGCCCCCGGTATTTTCTACCCATTTTTCTCTCACATTCAAGGGAAGCCAATTAGATATTAGCTATGTGCATGTGGTTCTGTGAAACAGGCCCATATCTTGCCCTTGGGAGCTTTGAACTCCAACATCTAATTTATCATTCCCTCTCTTACATGTCATGGTCCTCCTTATGCCACTTAGGAAATGGAAGCATCATAGTTTCAAAGTTGACTCTTATAAACAAAAAATTTTCATAAATGATACTCATGTGTGACACAAATAAAACTTTTGAATGTAGAAAATGGGAAAGGGGTGGAAAGCTCTGTAATTAGCTTTTTAAGCTTGACTGTCATTGCAGATTTGTCAGACTTCATTAGTTAGGTAAGCCTTCATTCGTTAATGCCTGCAATGTGTTAAAAACCATGTTAGAAAAGTCAATGACAAGCAATAAGACCTTGTCTTCAGAGACAATGAATGATTTAATAAATAATTACAATAAAGTTTATTAAGTGCTATGAAAATGCATTTCAAATGTCATACATATATACAATGGAAAATATTCAGTTATCAGAAGAAATAGATTTGGCCATTTATGACAACACGAATGAATTTTGAGAATAGATAAGTCAGACAGGAAAAGTCAAGAACCATATGATTCTACTCATATGTGGGGTATAAAACTGAAAGCAACAAATAAACAAATAAGACAAACAAAAGCTCATAGACACAGGCAACAGTATGGCGGTTATCAGAAGGAAGGGAGAAGATGGGAGATAGTGAAGGGAAAAGAGGGTCAAATATATGGTAATGGTAGAAGATTTGACTTTGGTTGGTGGGCACACAATGCAATATATAAATGATGTATTATAGAATTGTACACTTGAAACCTACATAATTTTATTAACCGATGTCACCCCAATAAATTTATTTAAAACAAAGAGAACAAGAAAATGTATTTTGTTCATTAGATTCCACACATGAGTGATATCATGTCCCATGGACACAGACAATAGCGTGGTGAAGGCCTGAGAGGGGCAGGTACGGGGTGGAGGGTGTCAAGGGGGAAAATAACTACAAACAAACAAAGGGGACCTCTGTAACACTTTCAACAATAAAGATTTAAGAAAAAGATATAATAATTGTAAATGCTCATAAAAGTTGCAATATTATCAACATTGTTATTACTTCACAAATGTAGAACCAATTATAGATATTAAACTGGAAGTTGTATGTGTGAAGAAAAAAGAAGAAAATGTATTTCAGGGACTTTTAACTGAATCTGGAGTGGTCAGAGAAAGTTTCTAGGTGGAAGTTAAGTCTAAGTTGACAAAATAGAACGAGTAAGGATTAATGAGATGAAAAGGGATGTGCGATGACAATATATAAACCACTGGCAGACGGCCTCATATCATTAAGGAATACAGCTTCTAGAAATGAAACAGTAAAGTGAAGGGAAGGTAATGATCAGTTATATTGAAGGTCATGCCTCTCACAGTTTACTATTCAATGTCAAGAAATAAAAATCAACCAGAGGTATTGTAACAGGTACGATATTTCACAATTACAGCAGTCCATATAACAGGGGTGTAAAAATGGAATTTTTGTTGACTAATTTTTGAGCCTCTTTCAGATGAGTTACTGTATACGCTTTTAGCTACGTTCAGTCCTATTGCACAATTGTTCAGGCCACTTAAGAAGAGCTTAGCCACTTCAGGGGCACTTCAGTGGTGCTCAAAGGCTCATCTCCATGTCATTGTTTCCCTTAGGATCTTCTCCCATTTTTCTCTCCCGTTTTACTTTTCAAATCATAGGATGTGGGCCCCGCATGCTAGTTCCCAGGGGTGGTGTTTAGCACAGCGTGTGTGGTGGTGGTGAGGGAAGGAGGGGCATGTTTCAGATCTTAGTTGAACAGCATCATGGTAATAATCACAGCCTGTCATGTTAGACTCAAGAGCTGGTCTAGGCTAGTCCAAGTGCTGATGTCCAGGTGTATTGGATGAAGCCAGGTGCTGGCCTTGGTGCATATTCAGCTCCCTCTGAGAACCCCAAGGGCAGTGCATGTGCACCCATTTGAGGTGACTCCCTTTTTTCTTTAAGTTATTTCTTGGCTTACTCTGAAGTTCCCTCTGGGACTTTGGGAAACTTACACCCCCATGCCATGCTCAGACCTGTGAGAAGCTAAGGGGGTTATCTGAGTACTGCTCATGCCTAGATGTCACAATCTCCCCCCACCCACCCGGCATATTTGGGGGCTTGCTTTCTTGTGCCGCATTTGCAAAACAGGACATCAGTCTCTTCTGTACTTACATTTGCCCTGATCATATAAGGAGCTCCTTTGTTCCTCTTCCTTCCTTGACTGGCATTGGAGGAGGGAACACAGCACCACTTTCTCTCCTCTGCCTTCCTCCATCCCTTCTCTCAGGGTCCACTTTAGGCCTAGCTTGGGGCTTCTCAACCTTGGCACTGTTAACACTTGAGGCCAGCTCACTCTTTGTTGTGGGGCTGCCCTGGGCACTGTAGGATGTTTAGCACCACCTTTGGCCTCTAGTCACTGGATTTAAGTTTCATCTATCCAACTGTAACTATCAAAATTGCCACCCCCGCCATCCTCCCCACAAAGTAGCAATTTTGTCTACTCTGGAGCAAGGGAGATAAACTGATTCCATCAAAATAAGTTCACTTGAGGCTCCCACCAGCTGGGATGGCAGAGGAGCTGTGCCGTGACCCCTGCACTCCTGCGAACAGGGCACTGTGAGCGGTGGGAAGAGTGCAGGCTGGGGCCTCAGCCTACCCACTGTCTTGATGACCCAGCGCCCTGCTCACTCTGGCCCTGGGGCCTGGGGGCGGGCACTGTCTGGATGCTGCGCACCAGGCCCAATCTGCTTTCTGTCCATAAATTCGTAGAGAAACATGAATGGGTAATAGCAGAAAGTGGTATTGGAGCAGTGGGAACCAGCAACTTCGCACAGGGAGCTTTTAGAGATGTTGTTTACTGTAGTCTGTCTGAAATTGGGAAGAAATTGAACAAACAAGATGAGCTTGGTGCTTTGAAAAGTGTGAAAACCGCTAGTGAACTCTATTTTCCTCTATCAGGAGAAGTAACAGATCAAGTGTTTCCAGTAAATACAGGACTTGTCCACAAGTCTTGTTATGAAGATGCTTGGCCGACACTGGGTAATACTTCAGAAGTAGATGAGCTAAGAATGAAGAAGCGTATAAGAAATAGACAACATCTATTGAAGAGTGAAAGTGGAACCTCTTAAATAAGGTAGTATGAAACAAAAACATTTATTTGAAAATATTTTCTCTCATGACTGAAATCTAGGTTTTACTTTTTTCTCTCTAATTTCAAGTACACTCTAGAGCAGCGGTTCTCAACCTGGGGGTCGAATGACTCTTTCACAGGGGTTTCCTAAGACCATCGGAAAACACATATATAATACATATTTCTTTTGTGATTAATCACTATGCTTTAATTATGTTAAATTTGTAACAATGGAATTGGGGGTCACCACAACATGAGGAACTGTATTAAAGGTCACGGCATTAGGAAGGTTGAGAACCACTCCTTTAGAGAGTTGATATCCTTTATTTACTGAACCCTGGTAAACCCTCTCCTTGTCCCTCAGGGGTAAGTGTAACCCCTAGGCTTCCAGATTGAGAGTCAGATGCTAACTGAACAAACATTTCATATTGGTTGGTGCTCCCGTGACGAAAGTGAATATTTTACCTACCATCTACCACAATGGTCTTACCAAACATCTTAGAAAGGATTCATAATACAAAGGTAAGTAGTTAAACATTTCTAAGCTTTTGAACAATGCAATTGTTTATTAACCTTTAACATTTTTTGTATATATATGTGTAGAACTCATTTAAAAAATAACCAAATGACAGCTATGTGGCTAGCTCTAGATAATTCTCATAGTAACTACTCCTTTCCTATCTGCTCACATTACACTCAGTTATCATCAAACTATCATTATTACCCCATGCTACTGATCTATCACATCTTACCTTCTTTACTTCGACCTTCTGCTATTTCTATTGTAACAGAGGCAGAATGATTTGGAGAACCAGCCCATATGACTCTTGGTTAAACAAGCTGCATTGGTTTCAATGTGATGCACCAGGGGTCCTCAAACTACAGCCCTCGGGCCACATGCGGCCCGCAGAAAACATTTATTGGCCCTCCGGGTATTTTGTTTTTGCAGCCGCTGCCTGTTGCTTAGCAGCCGACTCGTCCCGGGCCTGCAGTGCACATGTGTGGAATGTGCGCCGCACTCTCTGACTCCCCTCCTTCTCACTGTCTCTCAACACCTCCTCTCAGTCTCAGGTGTGATCAGACGAGTCACGAGCTTGCCTGTGCAGAGCCTGCTGCTGCCTGAGGACCGAGGTAAGAACAAGTTAGGATTTTTTTTTTTTGAAGTTAGGAGAACCTTTTTTTTGAAGGTTTGTTTTTTTACTTCAAAATAAGATATGTGCAGTGTGCATAGGAATTTGTTCATAGTTTTTTTTAAACTATAGTCTGGCCCTCCAACGGTCTGAGGGACAGTGAATTGGCCCCCTGTTTAAAAAGTTTGAGGACCCCTGTGATACACACTCCAGTAGATAGACATCTAGAAATCACATGTATTATTTTGGTCTGTCTTAAAGCAGTTGTTTTCCATCCTATAGCTATGTGCTTAGTGGTTTTACAATTAATTTATGATGCATTTTAGAGTAAAGAAGAAAAGCAGTTTTCAAAGGGAATACAACTTTAAGTTTAATGAAAACTAATATGAGCCCAGCTGGCATGGCTCAGTGGTTGAGCGTCAACCTATGAACCAAGAGGTCATGATTTGATTCCTGGTCGGGGCACTTGCCCAGATTATGAGGTCTCTCCCCAGTAGGGGCCATGCAGGAGGCAGCCAATCAATGATTCTCTCTCGTCATTGATGTTTCTATCTCTCCCTCCCTCTCCCTTTCTCTCTAAAATCAATAAAAAAATATTTTTTTTTAAAAAAATTAACATGAAATCAATCAATAGTATTAGGAGAGAGAGAGAAGGAGATTGAGAGAATTGAAATTGTTATGGACTATTTCATTTTAATAGTCTAGTTCATTTTAATATTCCTACTATAAATGTCTGGGTTCACACATTATTATAAACAGAAATTTAAATCAGTGCAGCCAGTTTAATGATATAAACAGAACATTAATATGCACAACAAAATTAGGAGCAATAATGCATTTTCAAGTGGGTATTTATCCTGCCAAGTTCTAAAACCCAAACACATAACTAACCTGATAGCATAATTCTTGAAGTATACATTATACAAAAGACTAATTATTTTTCTATAAAAATATTGTTACAAGATTAAGTTTTAAGCAGGCATTTCCACTGTAAAATGAAGCTAATTAAAATTATACATAAAACTTGGTGAAGGTTAAAAACTTGTTTCTGAGTTCTTATTCATTTTGGAAATTCCAATAACTAGTACCATTTCAGATGCATAGAGTAGGTGCTTAATAAATTTGCATTTGAAGGGTAAAGGAATTAAAGTTTTGGAGAGTAATATATGTGCTAAATAGAGTAATGAGAAAAAAATGATTATTTTAAAGTCTGTCTGTCAACAATGCTGTGATCTAGGCTGAAAATGTTATGAAAAAGTTGAGGAAAGTACTGATAAAGAGTTTACCACATGAGACAGGCCATATCAGATAGAATGAATTTGTCTTCCTGGTAGTCACACCATTGTGTAGCCCTCATCTTCGAGTGGGGACAGGACCTAAACACTCAGGTCTAATGAGTGGATAGGGCCTGGAGGGATGTCACTTCTGAGGTCAGGTCACAAAAGACTGGCTTTCCTCTCACTTGTACTCGCCTGGCTCTTCCTTGTTCAGGTGAAGTTTTGAACTGCCATGTGGAGAGACCTACGTGACAGTGAACTGAGGATAGCATCCAGCAGCGTCAGTGAGTAACTGAGGCCCTCAGTGCAACAACCCGTACAAAACTGAAGCTTGACAGCAACCATGTGCATGATGTTAAAAGTGTTTCCTCCCCTAACAGCCTTGGGATGATGACAAGCCCAGCCGATACCTCAATTGCAGCCTGTGAGGGACCTGGAGTCAGCGGACCCAGGTAAGTCATGTCTGGATGCCTGAGCCATAGAAACCATGAGATAATAAATGTTTTTAAGATGCTAAGGTTTGGGATAATATGTTATATAGCAATAGAAGGACCTCAACCCTCCAAGGAAATAATTCTTGCTTTCCATAAGAGCATTACAAGCCTGAGGCCAGTAAACTAGCTAACTTACTTGACCTAGAGGTTTATATATTAAAAAAATAAATTCGTGAAAACTGAAATTGTTTTTCTCACAATCACTAATTTATGTGTTTTATCTAAAAAATCTTGCAAAGAGGTAGAGCAGTAGAGGGTAAAACTCAGATTTAGGTTAGGCCAGGGGATATGATTGGTTGTAATAAATGAAAATAATAGTTGGGAAGGGGACAAGGCAGTAGCTGATAAATCAATAGAGATAAAGCAATAGAGAAGAAACTGATGCAAGTCACTGGCCTATTGGCAATTTTGTCACCCAAACCATTGCTGAACACTTGTAGAATTCCGTGTCTACTGCAAAGCTTCTTGAGGACAAAAATCATTAAAATTTGCTCTTTGTTTTCAGGAGTATATATATAATTGTATATTTAATTGTAGTAGTACGATGGTAGAGACAGACACACACAGAAGCACACACATACACACATATATGTGCACACACATACTTTTCATTGTGATAAAATGTGATAAGTGCTATGGAAAATCTTTGCTTGGTGTATAACAAAAGCAAAGCAGCAGGATTGACTCATAGAATCAGGTGGTAGGAATCTAGAGACCGTAACACCTGAGGTGAAGATCTGCAAGGGTGTGGCTTTGCTTTTATGAGAAATACATTTCTCCCTTCTCCTCCCTGCAACACTTCCCCTTTCTGCCTTACCAAACACACGCATTAATAAGGGACAACTTTGAGATCCTGTCCTTAGGAAGATGTGATCTACTGATCTGCTGCAAAATACAATGTCAGGTCTAAAATATTTCTCAATAGCTTGGAGGGACCTGGAGAGTATTATGGTAAGTGAAATAAGCCAGCCAGAGAAAGACAAGTATCACATGATCTCACTCATATGTGGAATTTAATGAACAAAGTAAACTGATGAACAAAATAGATCCAGCAACATAGAAGTATGAAACAGACTGTGGAATCTCAGAGGGAAGGTGGGGGTGGGTTAGTGGATGTGTGGGAAGAGATCAACCAAAGAACTTGTATGCATATATGCATAACCCATGGACACAGACAACATAGTGGTGAAGGCCTGGGGCGAGATGGGGAGGGTGAGGGCGGGCTAGAAGAGGTCAATGGGGAAAAAAGGGGGACATATATAAAACTTTTAACAATAAAGATTTTAAAAAAATTGTCCTCAAGTTTGTCTATTTCTTTCCATCTCAGTAACTACCAAGCTAGTCCAACCTTCCCCTCTTTCCTGCTTGAACTATTACAAAAACCTTCTAAATAGACCCATTTGTTATCCCTGCTTTATCCATTTCACATAAAATGCTGTAACAGGGATACTTTAAATATACAAAGAGGATTGGGCCTTTTTCCTACTTTAAATACATCAATAGCTTTCCATTACTTTTATTATTATTATTTTTAAAAGATCTTTTTTTGGTCAATAAGAAACACTTACATTTGATCCTTGGCTTCATCAGAGTTTTATTTTATTATTTTTTTTATTTTTTATTTTTTTAAATATATTTTATTGATTTTTTACAGAGAGGAAGGGAGAGAGATAGAGAGCCAGAAACATCGATGAGAGAGAAACATCGATCGGCTGCCTCCTGCACATCTCCTACTGGGGATGTGCCCGCAACCCAGGCACATGCCCTTGACCGGAATCGAACCTGGGACCCTTCAGTCCGCAGGCCGACGCTCTATCCACTGAGCCAAACCGGTTTTGGCCAGAGTTTTATTTTAAATGTCACAATCTCCCTGATAATCTAGACTAGGGTGTTACCTATATTTTACATTATTTTAAATAATACTTATTTTATAACAATATTTTTGTAATTGTATATCATTTAATTAGTTGTTTGTTTCATCAATTAGATGTTTATATAAATTACTAGAGGTCCAGTGCCCGAAATTCATACATGAGTAGGGTCCCTAGTCCTGACTGGCAATCAGGGCCCATCTGCAGGGTGACCAGCAGGGCAATCGGGGAGCCCCACTGGCATTCGCCTTGGCTGGCCTGGCACTGACCGCTCGCCGGCCCCACCCCCCGCTGCTACCACCGGTCAGGCCTGCAGGCTGGGGGCAGCTCGTGCATTGAGCGTCTGTCCCCTGGTGGTCAGTGTGCATCATAGCAACCAGTCATTCTGCTGGTTGTTCTGCTGTTTGATCAATTTGCATATTAGGCTTTTATTATATAGGATTATTTTTTTCTGTCATTGGAATTTAAACTTTAGAAAGACAGAAATCCTATCTATCTTTTTTACTCTTGTATTCTCTGTGCTACCTAACACAGGCACATATTAGAGACTAAAGAATATTCGATGAAAGGATAGAAAGAATTACTTATATAAATTGTCTCCTCCTTTATCTCTGATTTCATTAAATGATACCCAGAATTGCCCAGATTAGAAACCTAGGACTCTGTCTGAGGAATCTCCTTCTACCACTGCTCTTCTCCACTCTGGCTAGACACTCACCAAGCTCTGTTGTTTTTACTTCACAGCAAATACTTCTGAATCTACCTCGTCCCCATCACTACTACCACTTTTATCTCAACAGAAAACAATAACTTCCTAATTAGATTCATCTAGTCCTTTTTTTATTTTATAAATAAAAGAAAATTAAAACCTTTTAATCTCTTATGTTTCTTATATATTAAAAAACTATTTTAGAATTAATGTATTTAGTTAAATATGCTTACAACTTACAAGTTTCACATCTTTAATTGTCATAATAACACTGTAATGGGAACTATACTTGTTTTAAGCCCATTTTTTACAAATAAGGAACTTGAGGTAGGTGAATAACCTTCCAAGGGCCACGCAGCTTATAAGTGGACATTACTGGTAAAATTTGAATATATTAGAGGACATGAAACTAATGAAGATAGTCAAAGTAGTGAGATTAGAAGCTAAAATCTGGTTCTCACTAAAATTCACCCGTTGGCATAATCGTCTTTCTGAAAAACAGACTGCCATACTCTCATTCCTTCCCCCACCACTGACTTTGGGACAAAATCCAAGTTCTTTCGTGTGACATATAGGATTTCTCATATCCTAGTGTCTTCCTGGTTTTCACCTTGCCCTGTAGCCTTACAAAGTTGTTCATAAATCCCTACTTATACTGTGCTCTTTACAACTTCTGTATATTTGTGTACGACATTCTCTTCCTTGGGAAAAGCTCCCCTGACTTCTGAGTTTGGAAAGGCAGGATTTGTCGAGTTTATTGTCTGAGAAGACCTTGAGCTCTTTTTATCAAGTGTGCGTATGTAATATCAGAGTTTTAACTGAGGCTATTGAACTGTGATATAAAAATAATCATCAAGGGCACTACCATTTTTTTCAGATATGTCCTTGTGTGACTGTAAAAGTGATATAATAAAGCAATCCAAGGTGAAACTAGAAAAGAAGAAAGGATGGAAAGCACAGCGAATGCAGTAGCAAGAAGGTGTCATTGAGATCATAGAAGTAAAGAAAATAATTTTTTTTCTTTCAGGTGCTATGAACACTTGATCTCCAAATAGACCAATAGTCAATGCAATGCTTCCTTGGTTATGCTTCTTAAGTGATTCTAGCTTCAATTCTAACTGAGGTGGAGGCATCAAAAGGGAAGAAATGTCAGCAGAATATACTATTGATCTGACATTTACTTTTGAGATTATCTCCCAACAATCTTTGCTGAGGCATCCTATTCCTACTTTTATGTTCTCCACAATGCACAGAACTTAGTTCATCTCTAACATTAGAAATTCTGTAGGAATTTGGCATGAAATTACATTGCCATTTCAACCCTCCTATAAGCATTGGTTGGGTGAGGTAACAGGAGAGATGGTGAATATAGATGGAATTGATTCTTTCTCAAGAGAGAAAGGGTAGATAGTAATAAATCAGATTCTCCCAGCTTGGTAGTCAACATCTGGCAGTATATAAAATGCATCTGAAACAATATGAAATACTCAATTTTTAAAGTAACAAGTATAAGATGGGGAAAATAAGATTTTTTAGAAAAGAGATACTAGTAGTCAAATTAAATCTGCCCTGTCAAATAGTCACTTTGGGAGAATGTACAATGATAAAATGCGTATATCATTGATAAAATGTGGAGAACTGCTCTTTTGGAATTGTCTTAAGGATAAATTTTTAAACTACTCAAGAAAATGAAGGTGAATTGAAAATTCAAACAAATATTACAGAAATAAATGAAGCAGAATAATGAAAGCAGCTAAAGCAAATAATCTCAAGTAAGGTCTTAGAATAAAGTATGAATTATTAGCATCATTCTTAGCCCACTCTTCTCCCTCCCCTAAAATTCAGTACACCCCACACCAGTAGACATAAGAATAACATATTTTCACGAAAATGAAATAATTACTGCAGTCATATTTACAAAAGTATAGAGAACCTATTCAAGTAAAAAAAAAAACCAAAAAAAACAACCAACAAAAAACAACACATTCAATCTAAGTGCTTTTCAATTCTTTAGGTTGACCAAAATCTTAGTAAAAATTTCTTTCTGCTCAGCTCTATCATAATGTCATTGACTAAATTACCAACTTTTAAAATTTATTTCAAATTTAATCATACAGAGTAAATGATTTTAAAATCACATTGTCACCAAAGAGTTTGAGTAGAGGCAAACTTTTAGTAACTTCTGAAAGAAGTTTACTTCATCTTATATTAAGAAAAATATCTTTATTTCCCATTCTTTCCTCTGTATAGAACAACTGCAGACTGACAAATAACAGTTTATATGTTTGGGTTACTTTCTTATATACCTAATCATTGACACCATTTAGAATCTTTAAATATATTTTTATTGATTTCAGAGAGGAAGGGAGAGAGAGAAAGAAACCTCAGTGATGAGAGAGAATCATTGATTGGCTGCCCTCAGGCCTCCCACTGGAGACCAAGCTGGTGCCCCAGTCAGAATTGAACCATGACCTCCTGATTCATAAGTCGATGCTCAACCCCTGAGCCACACTGGCAGGGCAATACCACTTAGTATCTTTAGATAGGATTTTCAAAATCCTCCTTGGATTCTACTTTGTAAATGCACAAAGTTTCCACTTCAACTTTGTAAACTCTGGAGATAAAAAAAGACAAGGAGCCCAATTAACACATTCATGCAGGTGCATGTGCAAACACACACGCCCTCACACATCCTCCCTGCCCCCTCTTCCCACACACAGGCAGGCTGCAAAGCAATACATACTAGGGAGTTTACTCCTAAGGTCAGAAGAATTGGAACAGTTGTTTTACCTTGGATCACAAGCAGTTCAGAGTGGAAGAGGCTGAAGAGGTCATAGCTGAGGGTTATGGTACATTGTAACATTGATGTGTTTTTAGCTTGTGTGTGTGTTGGGGGCGGGGGGGGGGGAGGGGTAGAGGGATGCAGGCTGATTTACTTCACTTGGAACCAAACATTAGCCCTGGCAGGTGTTTTGCTGCATTAAGCATATGGGCCTCAAATTGTTGATGACATCCCTACTGCTTTCATTTTTTTAAAGTCAGACTATTAATAACACTGGACAGCTGGGTCAAAAGCATATGCTATTTAGCCTTATTGTGGCATTTGGGCTCGTCGGGATACCACCAGTGATTACTCAACCTTGAGAGTTGTGATCTTGTGTCTTTTTAAATTATGACTGCTCAACAGAACAAAACAACCTATAAATTCAAGCCAGAAAACTTTATAAGGTTGTCCACATGCCGTAACTGAATCTACTGGCCCAAGTGGTCAAGTCCTCTTATGTGTGAAGCAAAACCAGCCTTTAGGGTCGATGGAGTTGATTGATCTGTAATGTTAACATTTAAGGGGACTTGGCATGGAATGCTTCTCAATACAAATACCCCCAAAGAGGGTAAGACCCCATTTATTCTCCTTTGCTGATACATAATTAGAACATTTAACTAGGCTGGGGATACAGAGGAGAAGATTAAGGAATTTAAGAGGGAGGTTGTTTAAGAAAAGGGGCCCAGGAGGAAGAGGTGGGAATCTCCAATAAAAAATGATAGGTCCTACAATTATAAAAGCTCATATTGATCCGGGGCTCACTGAACTTTTATGCTCTGGACATTTATGGAACTACTTATACTTCACAGCCCCAAAATACTAAATGCTAGGCATGAAATGGACAACACACAATTGCTGAGAATCAGGTCTGGCAGAATTAAACACCTGGGTTAGAGAACCAACAGAACTATTCAAAGTCTACATCCATCCCTCGGAACCGACATGGGAAAGAGAAGCTAAGAACAAAACAGAGGAACATGTGGTGTCTGAGCATGAATACATTCCTCTGTTCATGGACCAATAACCCAGGGCTCAGCTTGTTGGATTCCACAAAACACGGAGTCATATCAAAACATTACTCAAAGGAAAACAGAGAAAATAACTCTCCTGGGTACAATTTATTTATGTACCTATCTATCTATTGAATTGTTCTTTTCGTTGTTGGTGTTCTCTCTCTATCTTCTCTAAATGGATCTAGATTTATTGATAGTAAACCCCGAGTGGGCAGAAGTAGGTCCAGTGAGATCCGATGCAGAGTCCAAACTTACACGGAACATTCAATGCTGCTGGCATCATTCTGCCAAACATTCTTCAGCCATTCCCCACCTGATAGGGTACAGAACAACTGCAGATAAGTAAGCATTGATAAGTAAGCATCAGTATTTTGATGCTCAGGCCAGACTTCCTGCCATGTTATCTCCTGAAGGGGCTTTCTGAAAGGAGATAGGAGGACTGCACACACTTGGAGCACCCTGACCATCAAAGAGTAGGAATAAGGCCAACTGAGATCACTGAAGTTTGGGGAGAAAAATCACTGTGTCTGCTTCTTGTAAGTTGGAGGCTCTACCAGAGTCCAGAGCAACTACCTTCAAGAGCATAGTCGTGTCTATGGACCAGGGCAAAGCAGTGGCACAGGCATCTTACAAAGCAGTGTATTTGTTTCACTTGCTTGGCAGTATATATATATATATATATATATATATAATATAAATGTAATATAATATGCAGGGTGTCCCAAAAATGTATACACACTTTGAATAATTATTAATTCCAATGGGCTAAATCTGAAAAGAAAGAAACATCAATTGAGCTATCAGCTGTTAAATGTGTATACATTCTTGGGGGACTCCATATATGTATATATAACTTGAAATGAAGTATAAATAGATCCCTGAATGCCTGTGCATAAAAGTTTAGTAAGCCCCAGAATAATACTAGCTTTTACATTCAGTAGTACCAGGGATATTGACCATTTTTGAAGCAGCACTCATCACTGAAACCTAAAGTTGTTGTGTTTTTTTGTTTTGAATTTTTAAATATAAATATGTAAAAAAAATTTTAAAATATATTTTATTGATTTTTTTACAGATAGGAAGGGAGAGATATAGAGAGTTAGAAACATCGATGAGAGAGAAACATCAATCAGCTGCCTCCTGCACATCTCCTACTGGGGATATGCCCGCAACCCAGGTACATGCCCTTGACCGGAATCGAACCTGGGACCTTTCAGTCCGCAGGCCAACGCTCTATCCACTGAGCCAAACTGGTTTCGGCTAAATGTGTAAAATTTTATTCAAGTAGCAACCAAGTTCCTAGAGCCCCAAAACAGAATGAACATATATAATTGTCTGACCTCCCTATCCACTCTGGAGGGAGTGTTTGCTCTGTTTCTTTAGTTACTTGGTAGTAAATGTTAGTGATGGTGAATCTAGCTCTAAACCCACAGTACAAATTTACATTTTATCACTAAACAACTTAGAGAAAGTTTATTTTTTTTTGTCCATTTGTTTCAGGGGTAAGTGTTAAAATGCATCACTCACTGTAAGTTTAATAACTGTAATAGACATATCATATACATACAAAACTGGTTTAACTTTTGAGACACTAACCCATAAGTAAAATAAAACAATTTCCACATCATTAAAACAAAACAAAGCAAAAAACAGTTACATGGGAAAAATTTTTTTTAATGAACATCTTTGCCATTTTCTTTTAAATATATTTTTATTGATTTCAGAGAGGAGGGAGAGGGAGAGAGAGGTAGAAACATCAATGATGAGAGAAAATCATTGATCAACTGCTTCCTGCACGCCCCCTACTGGGGTTCGAGCCCACAACCCGGGCATGTGCCCTTGACCAGAATCAAACCCTGGACCCTTTAGCCCACAGGTCAATGCTCTATCCACTGAGCCAAACCAGCTAGGGCTGTTTGTTTTTTTTTTCTTTTTAATCTTCACCTGTTTTTATTGATTTGAGAGAGAGAAGAGAGAGAAACATCCATCAGTTGTTTTCCGAGTAGGGATTGAACAGGCAACCTAGGTATGTGCCTTGACTGGGATTCGAACCTGCAATATTTTATTGTACTGAATGTTGCTCCAACTGACTGAACCACCAAGCCAGGCACACAGCAAATGATCTTCAGAGGTAGGCATGATAACTGCTTTTTTGTTTGCTTGCTTTTTGTTTTTAAGAACGTTTAGTAATGTGTCTGTCAAGCAGCTTTTATGCTCCCCGTAGCATCTGCTTCCCATGCAGTGAAACTGACTGACAATGATTCTGAGGGAGAAAAGTGTTCCTGTTGATAGGTTTTGAGTACTTAGTGAAAAAAGGTGTGTTCACCTTCACTTGGAGTAATCCTTGGGAGGGGCAGAATTTGATATACCATGTAACCTTAATAGCAACATTTTTTTCCATTTCCCTCTGGTGTTTGACAAGAAAGTGTGCTCCTCTCCCCCATTTCTAAATGAGAGATGCTGTACAGGAATGATTTCTCATTTCCCTGGGGTTTGTATTTTTCCTGACACCAGTGTTTATCCAAGTTGAAAAGCTATGCATTTAAATATTTTAAGCAAAGATAGTATTTGAAATTATTTTTATCACTTATTTTCTCTAATCTTTCAACACCATCAATGTTGTGGTGCTTTTTTTTTACGCCTCATTGCAGAAAGACTGAGGTTATGTAACATTGATCATTTCCTCTTCTAAATATTTTAAAACAAAAAGCTAGAGGGAAAATGCAAGTGTTTAGTGTAACTGCTGCTTCGGTAAAGAAAATTCACAGTGGGAAAAGGCGAGATCAGCAAGAGAAATGTTTTCCAGCTCCTGGCGAAATGGGGCCTCCATAAAAAGAAAAAGTGTATACAACGAGGAGAAACAGGCCTCTACCTCCTGCCTCGGCACCTCACAGCCTCAGGATGGTCCAGGGCAGGGGTCGGCAAACCGAGGCTCACGAGCCACATGTGGCTCTTTGGCCCCTTGAGTGTGGCTCTTCCACAAAATACCACGTGCGGACGCGCACGTACAGTGCGATTGAAACTTTGTGGCCCATGTGCAGAAGTCGGTTTTTGGCCTGAGCGAGTCTATTTTGAAGAAGTGACATTAGAAGAAGTGGGGGGTGGACATATAGAGAGGATGAACGAAAGGATATAGACTAAACAAGTATATAAGACGAGTGTGGTGGGAGAGTTGGAAGGGGTCAACCTCAGCGAACGTACCTCAATCAGATTGGGGACATTTTTAGCAAAGGCCAGCTT
Organism: Myotis yumanensis; assembly: GCF_028538775.1. Classification (NCBI taxonomy): domain Eukaryota; kingdom Metazoa; phylum Chordata; class Mammalia; order Chiroptera; family Vespertilionidae; genus Myotis; species Myotis yumanensis. The sequence goes on along the minus strand of NW_027223759.1, from coordinate 71,339,990 downwards.
AGGAGTAACCTAATTAAGTTAATAACAATCTGCCTACCTATATAGTTTAAGTTTAAAAAATTTGGCTCTCAAAAGAAATTTCAATTGTTGTACTGGATGTTTGGCTCTGTTGACTAATGAGTTTGCCGACCACTGGTCTAGGGCCTGTAGGCCAGCGGTTCTCAACCTGCAGGTCGTGACCCTTTTGAGGGTTGAACAACCCTTTCACAGGGGTCGCCTAAGACCATCCTGCATATCAGATATTTACATTACAATTTATAACAGTAGCAAAATTACAGTTATGAAGTAGCAACGGAAATAATTTTATGGTTGGGGGTCACCACAACATGAGGAACTGTATTAAAGGGTCGCGGCATTAGGAAGGTTGAGAACCACTGGTCTAGGCAGTAGAAGCGTGTAAGACAGTGGTTCCCAAACTTATTTGGCCTACCGCCCCCTTTCCAGAAAAAATATTACTCAGCGCCCCCTGGAAATTAATTTTTTTTAAATTTTAATAGCAATTAAACAGAAAGATATATGTATTAATGTTTCTACCTTTTTCGTAAAATATAGTAAAGAAAGGTGTAAATTAGAAACATTGAAGTTTGAAATTATGAAACTATTTATTGAACTCAGAATAGAAAGGTAATACAAAAAAAGTTAAAACAAATGCACCTGTGGCCATCACCGCCCCCCCCCCCCCATCGCTGCAGCGCCCACCAGGGGGCAGTAGCGCCCACTTTGGGAATCACTGGTGTAAGAGCTTAAATGGCCGAGTCATAACGATTGCCAGTGTAGGTGGGTGTCTCATCGCTGGAGATGTCAGAAGCCACACATCAGCCCTCCTTTCTCCTTATTTTGTTATGAATGCCGGTCACCATCCCAGGAATGACTCTTGTTACTAATCTGGATAGTACAGTCTATCCCGTTCCTTTGGTGTACTGGGACAGTAAACATATGTCTTATCCTTTCCAAGACACACTGAGGCCAGATCAAGAGCCATTTCTTCCAACGTGAGTTCATGAAACGTGGGCATTGTTATTCAGATGCAGCGCTCGCTGCCAGTCATGTTGTGAAGGGGAGGCATCTGAAGCCACCACCGGCACCCCTTCCCCGGTCCCTCACAGCCTCTCAAGCTGTCCCTCCTTGTGTCGGGCAGCAGGAATTGGCTGCTTCAGGAAGGCATGGGGAGAAGTGCTGTGGAGGGAAAGGCTGGAGAGCAAGATGCTGGCAGGGTCTCTGTTCACACTGAACGCCACCCAATCCAGAGTTTTCAAAGAAACGTTATAAAAGGCATTAAATCCTCTATGTCTTTCTCCTGACCACCAGCAAGCCCTCTTTGGCAAGAAATGGAGACCATATGACTGAGGTTTCTTACATTTTATCCTTCCAGTTTCTATGGGAGATGGGACACAAGTATTAGGTGGAAAACTCCTCTCAAATGCGAATGGTTAGAAATTTATTCAAGCAACAACCCATTCCCGAAGCCCCAGAACTGAATGAGCCATGATTGTCTGACTTCGCAGCCTTCGCTGTCTGCTCTGGGGTACTGATTCGAGATGCATGGTCTGTAGTTTCTAATTAGCTGAGACTACAGGGGAATTTCTTACCTTTTTATATACCTCCACTACATGGAAAATGGGGAAAGTAAGTACATGTTCTCATGTTTTGGTCATTATTTAAATAAAATATAATGTAAAAAACAGCACAATATCTAACACATAATACGGGACTCAATGAAGGTTAGTATCTCGCTCTGCCCTCCCATAGCATACCACTATTCTAGGTCCCTTTCTTCTCTTTCTACTCGGTTCAAAGAGCCTTTTGTTTGCACTTCTCTGCCCCTCCCCCCCCCCCCCCCCCCCCCCAACACACACACACTTAGTTTTCCTCTCTGATTTCAAGATCAATCCAGTTAACTCCTAACATCTCCAGCTCTTGGTTAAATTAACTCTTCTCAGCTGTGTCTCTCTTGACTGTTTAAACTAGGTCAGATTGTTTGGTTATTCTCAAAAGACCTGATTGTTTTTTTTTTCAGAGTCAAAATCTTAGTGTGTTTGTTCATTTTATGTGTGTTTCACTCATAAGATATTAAACTCCATGAAGGCAAGAACAGTGAATTTTCCTGCTCACCATTTTATCTCCAATGTCTGGAAAGTTGTTAGACTCATAGCAGGAGCTCCACAAAATACATTTTAAGTAAAAATAATCAATTTGATGAATGATGTCATTTGCAAGCCATTCTTTATCATTTTTTAAGAAACTCTGTTCATTAAAAACCATGGTGATCACTAACACTATCTTGTCTGCTTCATCCAGATCATTTTTATAAATACCTTTATTTAGAATATTATATCAGCTTCCTTTATGATATCATCTAACTCAAACATTTTCTTCCCATTTTATCCCTCCTCTTATCCTTACACTTTTCCAGTGGCAAAGTTGGTCATTCATTCATTCATTTATTCATTTGATTTAAACAATAGTAGAAATTTTGTTTTATTGTTGCTTGTTTGCTTTTGTTTGTTTCTTTAGTTGTGGGATGGGAGCAGACGTATGCTTATAATAAAGAGTAAATATAAGTATAATATAAATGGGTAGGGTTTAATGACAATTGTCAGCACATGGAGTTCCAACAGCTTGGTATCGCAATGTAGGCTGGGAGAAGTGTAGAAAAATTTCCAGAAGGGGATGGAGGAGGAAAAGAAAAGCAGTGCAATGAGAGCCAGAAAAAAAAAAGTGGGACTTGGAAATGATGGTTGTAAGTACAGCATGAAGAAAGAGGCAGGGAGATGCAGAGACCCGCTGGGATATTGGCTGAAGTGAGATGATGTTGAACTTTGAATATCATTGTGAAGAGACTTTCCTCTGTCCTGCATAATGGGAGATCAACAGAGGATTTCAACAAGAGGAGAGTTATGGTCCGACCTGCTACTTAGATTGAGCACAGGAAGCTCTGTGAGGGATTTGCAGGAGCTCCAAGGCTGCAGGGCCTGGAGGCTGTTGCTGTAATAGGGGCTGATTGCAGTCTTGATCCTGGGGTTAAGTGTGCTGCTGAGAGGAGAGTAGGGCTGGAGAATGAAAGGTGCTATAAAACCATAGGGATGGTGAGCATATCCTGGCTAGTTTATGACTAGGTAGGAAATGGAGAAATAAGAGATGGACTGAAGGCAATAAAGAGAGTATGCATCAGGAAGGCTCTGAGAGGTTAAACCATTGGGGAGCCATGCTCACAAGTTGTGAGTTCTCTCTCTCATACCCACCAGCCTTTGTTCTAAGAACCCCTACTTTAAATCACCCTATTTAAAATAACACCTTACACAGGCAGACCTTACCTCTCTCTCACTTTATTCCTCTTTTTCACACACACAAAATGCTTATCATATGATACATACGGGTGTTCATATAATTATCACTTGCCCACTCCTATTACATGAGATTATAGATCTCATTCTTTTGCTGCAGCTTAAATTTCTAGAACAGTATTTTACATACTAGAGGAGAAGGGGAGTCCTTCAGGCAGGCCTGCACCCTCTCCAATCTGGGACCCCTCTGGGATCAGACCTAAACCGGCAGTTGGATATCCCTCTTGCAATCCTGGACCACTGGTTCCGAATTGCTCACCTGACTGCCTGACTGTGCCTAACCACTCTGCCTGCCTGCCTGATGCCCCTAATTATTCCCCTGCCTGCCTGATTGCCCCTAACCACCTCTACCTGCCTACCTGATTGCCCCTAACCTCTCTGCCTGCCTGCCTGATAGCACCATTCCCACCTCTGCCTGCTGGCCTGGTCACCCCTAACTGCCCTCCTGTGCTGGCCTGATTGCCCCTAACTGCTCTCCCCTGCTGGCTTGGTCGCCTCTGCCTCAGCCCCTGCCACTGTGGCTTTGTTCGGAAGGACGTCTGGAAGGATGTCTGGTCTAATTAGCATATTACCCTTTTATTAGTATAGATATCAGGTGCTCAAAAAAATACTAGTTGTAGAAATAATCCTTGCTGATAACTTTTGGGGTCCAAGGATTACAAATTTCTTCACAATGCTTGAAAATAGACTATAAGACAGAAATACATTGAAGAAACATCCACCAAGTCTGTGGAGGGCTGGAAAGGGCCCTGCAAAGGAACTGCTTAGAGGTGCTTAAGGTGAAAATCAAGGTGTAAGATCTAGGGATTTCAAGACTTTGAAGAACATCAAAAGATTTGTTATAGTCTAGAGCAGTGGTTCTCAACCTGTGGGTCGCAACCCCTTTGGGGGTCGAACGACCCTTTCACAGGAGTTGTTTAAGACCATCAGAAAACATATATATAATTACATATTGTTTTTGTGATTAATCACTATGCTTTCATTATGTTCAATTTGTAACAATGAAATTGGGGGTCACCACAACATGAGGAACGCGTCATTAGGGTCGCGGCATTAGGAAGGTTGAAAACCACTGGTCTAGAGTATTGTTGGGGTCCTAGAAAGGTTGCCTTGAAATATCACAATTTTATATCAATTACTTTGTTGTTGTAGTTTTTAAAACTTTATTGTTGAAAGTATGACATATGTTCCCCTTTTCCCCGAATTGACCCCTTCTAGCCTACCTCCACCCCAGGCCCTAGGCCTCCCACACTATTGTCTGTGTTTATGGGTTATGCATATATGCATACAAGTTCTTTGTTTGATCTCTTCCCACTACCCACCCACCCCCACCTTCCCTCTGAGGTTTGGCAGTCTGTTCTATGCTTCTATGTCTCTGGATATATTTTGTTAGTCAATTTATTTTGTCCTTAAATTCTACCTATAATTGAAATCACACGATACTTGTCTTTCTCTGACTGGCTTATTTCCTTATTATAATACTCTCCAGGTCCCTCCATGCTTTCTCAAAGGGTAACAGAGACTTCTTTCTTACTGCTCCATAGTATTCCATGGTGTAACTACTGCCGCTTTTTTTTTTTAATCCTCACCCAAGGATATTTTTCAAGAGAGTAGGGGAGAGAGGGAAAGACAGAGAGAAATATCGATGTGAGTGAAACACATCGATTGGTTGCCTCCTGCATTAGCCCTGATCAGGACTCGGGCCAAGGTGGAGCCTGCAATCAAGGTACATGCCCTTGACTGTAATCAAACCTAGGACCCTTCAGTCCACAGGCTGACACTCTATCCACTGAGCCAAACCAGCTAGGGAAACCACTGCTTTTTTATCCACTCATCTACTGATGGGCACTTGGGCTGTTTTCAGATCTTAGCTATTGTAAATTGCGCTGCTATGAACATAGGGGTTCACACACTTTTTCTGATTGGTGTTTATGATTTCTTGGGATATAGTCCTAGAAGTGGGATCACTGGGTCAAATGGGAGTTCCATATTTAATTTTTTGAGGAAATTCCATGTTGCTTTCCATAATGGCTGCACCAGTCTGCATTCCCACCAGACTTGCCAGCACTTGTCGTTTGTTGATTTGTTGATGGTAGCCATTCTGATAGGTACGAGGTGATTCCTCGTTGTTGTTTTAACTTGCATCTCTCTTTGAGCTTTTTTTAAAGCATGTCTCTTGGCCAACTGTATGTCCACTTTGGAGAAGTGTCCTTTTAGGTCCTATAAAAGGCTTGCGGGTGTTCTCCTCCTTCTCAACTGTATCATGGTGTCTACAAGGCTTCACCAGTCAGAAGCAAAGCCAGCCATGATGATGGGAGTTCCTGTAACTATTATGAATTAGCCACACTGGCTAATTCTACTGCAATAGGAAAAGCACACTACCCTGCCTAGGTACTCACCAGTGTATTCCAAATATCTACTACAAGAAAAAAAAAAATGCTGCTTTGAAATAATTTAAATTTATATTTAAAACTATTTAAGGTAACTAGAGGCCCGGTGCACAAAAATTTGTGCACTCAGCGGGGAGAGGGGGTCCCCCAGCCCGGCCTTTGCCCTCGCGCAGTCTGGGACCCCTCAGGAGATAACGACCTGCTGGCTTAGGCCTGCTCCCGGGTGGCAGAGGGCAGGCCCAATCCCTAGGTGCAGCCACTGGTCAGGCTCAGAGCAGGGCCGATTGGGGAGTTGGGGCACCACCCCATCATGTACAGAGCAGGGCGGATCGGGAGGTTGCGATGCCACCCTCAGTCACGCTCAGGGTAGGACCAATTGAGGGGTTGGGGCACTGCCCCCGTCACACTCAAGGCAGGGTCGATGGGGAGGTTGCAGCGCCACCCCCTGTCACGCACAGAGCAGGGCCCATCGGGGGGTTGGGGCTCCGTACCCTGTCACACACAGAGCAGGATCAATAAGGGGGTTGGGGAGCTCCCCCCTGTCACTCACAGAGTAGGGCCAATAGGGGAGCTGGGGCACCGCCCCCTGTCACACACAGAGCAGGGTGGATCAGGGGGGTTGGGGTGCTGCACCCTGTCACACTCAGGGCAGGGCCAATGGGGAGGTTATGGCTCTACCCCGTCACACACAGAGCAAGGCCCGTGGAGGGGGGTTGGGGCACCACCCTCTATCACCCACAGAGCAGGGCCAATCAGGGGGTTGGTGTGCTGCACTCTGTCACACACAGAGCCGCAGGGCAATCAGGGGGTTGGGGAGCTCCCCCCTATCAGGCACAGAGCAGGGCTGATCAGGAGGTTGGGGCACCTTCCCCTGTCACGAACAGAGCAGGGTGGATAGGGAGGTTGTGGCTCCGCCCCCTGTCACACACAGAGCCACAGGGCGATCAGGGGGTTTGGGCACTGCCCCCTGTCACGCTGATCCGGTGCCAGGAGGCCTCTCGGCTCTGCTGATCCCGGTGCTGGGAGGCATATTACCCTTTTACCATATAGGATAGAGGCCTGGGGGCCAGCTGGTTTGCCCTGAAGGGTGTCCTGGATCAGGGTGGGGGTCCCCACTGGGGTGCCTGGCCAGCCTGGATGAGGGGATGATGGCTGTTTGCAGCTGGTCACACACCCTTCAGGGTGGGGGTCCCCACTGGGGTGCCTGGCCAGTCTGGGTGAGGGGCTGAGGGCTGCTTTCAGGCTGGCGGTTGTTGATTAAAGCTCCCAACCGCTCCTTTTTTTTTTTTTTTTTTTTAATTCTGGGCCAGCTTTAGCTCTGGCTCTAGCTCTGAGGCTTCCACTGGTTTGTTTGCCGTTCTATAATCGAAACAATGTATAACTTCAGCTCTGAGATCCCAGTTGTTTGTTTAGCTTCTATATTTGTTAGAATGTTTCAAACTGCCAGCTCAGAGGCCGGCAAGGCAGGCGGGGAACGTTGGAGTCTGCAGTCCCTGGAGCAAGCAAACCTCATGTTCGCTTCCAGCTGCCTGGCTGCCGGCCGCCATCTTGGCTGACAGTTAATTTGCATAAGGATACGCTGATTAGCCAATGGGAAGGGTAGCGGTCGTACGCCAATTACCATGTTTCTCTTTTATTAGTGTAGATGAAAATAATTCCCTCATTTATCCTAAATGAAAGTATAGTTTCTGCCCTTTAGACTATCAGTGGGCATAATGAGAAGAAACCTCCACCATCTTCCCTCCACCTCCCAGAGTTACTGCTGGCCCAGCTCCCAGATACCCTCTGGTCATACAGTGGCATCCAATTTGCTGAGGCAGAAGGCATGTAAACAGCTTTAAATATAATGCATTTCTCAGTTGATGAAGGGGAATGTAAGACACTTGCGTTCTTAGTGGGCCCTTTGTGTGCATTTATGCTTGATTGCTACATCAACTTTCTTTGTTCATCATTTGTTTATCCAGTGACACAGTAGTTACCTGATTTCTTAACTTTAGTTTTCCTGAAATTCTAATTTAACTAGTTGATAAAATAAAAATAAAAAACCCTATGCTATTTTTATGTGTAAACGCAATAGGGAATGTATCTTCTGGTTCCATAATGAGTGCTTTCCGTGTTCTAAATAGGTTATATTTGTTAACTCTTATTAGAAATTGAGAAGGTAGGTCCTGTTTTATTTAGCAGCCTGCTACAGAGAAGCCCTGAGAGTAATTGGGGTGTATTTAATGATGGGATGTAAGCGTGATTCTGTTACAAATTACAAGCACCTGCACTTAGTGCCAAACTTCACTGAAAAATATTTAATCAAATCATCATTGTCTATGATGTATTCTTCTAAAATGCAAAATTACAGAGGGCAGGAATTGCTCTCTTTGTTTAGTCAGTGTTTCTAAAGCGTCATCACCTCATGCCAGGCCTCCTGAGACTGAATAAATTCTGATTTATTAAAACTATAAATTGGGAGATAATGATCTCCATTAATCAGTGGGGAAAGTTATAGGGCATTTTTAGCTGCAGTTCGGGGATAGTGAGAATCTAAATGGCCTCGTTGGATGATTTCAGCATCATCACCACTCACTAACAACATCGGGTCAGAGTGTGTGTGCAGTGTGTGTGTGAGTGTGGGTAGATAAGTATGCCATTAATTCCAGGCAAATGAAGAGGATGAAGAGCATTTGTTTAGTTTTGAGCATCATGATGTTTACTGCTAGAAAGATTCAGAAATTTATTCTTCCAGCTTAGCTTCTTTTATGTCACTACTCCTGCAACCTTTTCTGCTGTTAGGCAGCGGCCAGCAATAGCATGTTGTTCTTTGTTTGGCAACATCTTCCACTCCCACCTCAGTGATAGGATGGAGACAAATCCAAATTCAAGATTCAAAAATGAAATAGTCTTAATTTTCTCTTTTTCAAAAAAATATTTATGTTGTATATTTTCACTCTCATTTATGACAAGATATATTTTGATATTCGTCGGTCTTTAGACTTTTAGAGGAGATTAGGGACTACCTCAATTTCATTTTTGGTGAATAATGGTACCATTAGATGTTTCTTTAAAAACTATACTTTCATTTTCAAATGCGTTTGAGGAAGGGCACGGAGTCCAACTCTCTTTAGAGATTAGCAATGCTCATTCATAATTGTAACACGTGCTATAAAAGGTTTTCTCATAGTGGAAACCAATATCTTACCATATTTTTAAAATGTGAAAACATTTTTTTTAACATATAAAATGTGTTAACATTCTTTTGGGAAAGCTCTTAACCTAATTTATGCTAATGAGGAGGGAAGAGCGCTACCTGGAGGAGAATCAGTGAAAGTAATGAGTAGAGTTGGACCTTGAAATCAGGTCAGCAGCTGGGTTCCCAGCATCACACCGCAGTATTTAGCCCTAATTCAACTTGATTCCGCAGCAGAGAGAGACAAGTTGTTTTTCTACAAATAATAATTTCTGCAAGTAGTTATTACCAACATCAGGATATAAATTCAGACTAAAATGAACCACTGATACATAAACATCAAAGGTTAAAAAAAAATCAATATTCCTCTCCTTATACTCCAAACTATAAATTTAAAGCCACAAGAGGAAATAATAACTAAATTTTGAAGTGGTTAAAAGTATGAGCCCTAAAAACATTATAGTTATTACTGATTTTTAAAAACTGATTTTAGAGAGAGGAAGGGAAAGAGAGAGAGAGAGAGACAAACAGTGACGTGAGAAAGAGGAATATAAACTCCTGCACACGCCTCGAGGCGGATTGAACCTGCAACCCGGGTATGTGCCCCGGCTGGTAGTAGAACCTGCAACATTTTTGGTGTGTGGATCAAAAGGGGCCACATGCTAACCTGACTAGCTCAGCGAAGGCCAGTGCGGTGGCCTTACAAACTCAGAGACCTGAAATAACCACAACAGATGGTCTGAAATTAAAACTTTTTAACTAAAAAGCAGTTTATTGTGGGTAGTCTTGTCCTAGGCTAGTATCTTCACTGACAAAGGTCAATCTTCACCCTAACTAAACCTGTCTATAGTCTTTTTGCATCTACGATAACATATTGTTGGAATATCAAAAGTAACTTCCCTTTTTCTGGATCCCTCAAAGCATGGGCACCGCTCATTGCTATTGAGTTAGTTGTTGACTGTTAACTTCCCTGCACCCGCCTAAGGAAAAGAAGTGTGTATCTATCATTTGACTTTTTATCCAATCCCAGAGGTTCCTCACCGCCTTTGCCTTCTCCCACCTCCCTAATCTATCACCAAGGTAACCCACTTACACTCATGTCTCCTTTTTTTATTGTAATGTATAAAACAAGGTGCAAAACTGCCACTCTCCAGCAGGGGTCCTCAAACTACGGCCCACAGGCCACATGCAAACACAAATATTGTATTTGTTCCTGTTTTGTTTTTTTACTTCAAAATAAGATATGTGCAGTGTGCATAGGAATTTGTTCATAGTTTTTTTTTTTAAACTATAGTCCGGCCCTCCAACGGTCTGAGGGACAGTGAACTGGCCCCCTGTTTAAAAAGTTTGAGGACCCCTGCTCCAGAGCATTATCTCAAACCGTTGAGATTCTGCTTCCTGGCATTTGTAGACAGTTTGGCTCAAATAAACTTACAAAAATCCTTCACATGTTTGAATGTTTCTTATGTTGACAGGTGTATGGGATGATACGTCAACCAACTGAGCCACACCAGCCAGGGCTATTGCTGATTTTTTTTTTTTTTGGGGGGGGGGGGGGGTATCTCAATGCCAGCCTATTTATTCTTCATTATAAAAAACAACGGAAGTCAGAATGCAGGAGGAAATGAAACTATTTTAGATATGTAAGAAACTTCTTTGAGACACAACCCGAATGATTACCACTTAGTAAAAATGAGCAGAATCAATGGTAACTGGTACAGTTGTCCCTCAGTAGCTATGGGAAATTGGTTCCAGGACCCTTGAGGGTACAAGATACTCACGTAAAACAAAGTAGTACTTGCATATAACCTACTGTACATCTTCCCATATACTTTAAGTCATCTCGAGGTTACTTGTAATATCCAATCAGTGAAAATGCTATATAAGTAGTAGTTTCACTGTGTTGTTTAGGAAAAAATGACAAGAATTACAAAGTCTGACCATATACAGTATAAACACAATCATCATCGTTCCAACTACATAGTACATGTCAGCAACAACATAAATTTTATTTTTAAATTTTTTCCTCAATTTTTTCTTTATTGTTGAAACTATTTTTGATGTGTCATTGGTTGTATTCATGGATGTGGAACCTGCAGATTCAGAGAGCCAACTATATTATATGCTGACCGCATTTTAGGAAAAGTCATATTTGTTGTCCATTAAGAAGTCTCTGAAAAACCATAAAATGGTTGAGAACATTTGTGTGGATTTTGAGAAAGGCACCTTGATAAGTTGTATTTAAGGAACTGTAGATTTAGTAATCTCTTTTTATTAAGAGTATCAATGGATACATATTCATCTCCAGGTGTTTCTTGAGTTAGACAACATTAAATTTCAATATATAATACAATGAAATATTATGGAGGCATATAATGGAATGAAGTACTAGTTTATGGTACAACATAGATAAACCTCTCGAACATTATCTTAAATGAAAAAAGTCAGACACTAAAGATCACTTATCTTATTATTGTTTTTATATGAAATATCCAGAACAGATAAATCTGTAGCAGCAGAATGCAGATTGATTTTTTCCAGGAATGTGCAGGGGGAGGGAGGTGAGGGGGGGGGGAGAAAGTGTGGGGAAAGATTGCTTAATGGGTATAGGTTCCCATTTGGGTTATGAGGATGTTTTGGAATTTGAGAGTGATGGAGGTTGCATAACACTGTAATTGTGCTAAATGACAATGGATTGCTCACTTTAAGATGATTCATTTATATTATGTGTATTTTACCTCAATTAAAAAAAAAAGATTGAGTTAAGCATCTGGCCTCTTAGAGTTTGCTCCAAATGTAGCTTCCAATTTTAGGCTGGAAATAACGCCGCCTTTGTTGGTGTTGCTTGTGAAAATAGCATCTCTTCTTGGCATCTCTCTTTTTCTCTTTCCTGTTTCCTAAACAACATGCCCAACTTACACAGAAAGGTATCCTTTCTTTGAGAAAAATTAACAGTGTAAACTATTTTAAGAAAATTGCAAAAACCAAGTTGATGTCCAAATTAGGTGCATCCTGTGCTTCTCCCCCCACTGCTCTCTTACATATGTCCCCCAAAAGAAGTAACAATCTGTAGTCAGGAACTAGAGAGGAAAGACACACATAGAAGAGGCAGGTCTGACTTAGGAGCGCTTTGTAATGTGAATGGAGGGTGGAGGCCATTAGCTCTCTGGGGTACACAGCATATTCTTCCAGCTGGAAAGCAAAGAAAGGATAGGGATTTAGAGGATGCTGGAAGCAAGTAACTAGATTGCCTAACACGAGCTCTCCAAAGGACTGGTAAATAGTCTTTTCTTAGGAAAAACTGCATTTTAATTTTCAAAGTTTTGTATCAACTCATTGCTGGTTGTTTTGAACGTCAGAAGCTGGTACCTCAGTGAATGGCAACATCATCCATCATCACCGATTCACTTGTTTTTATAATTTATGAATTTATTTATTCACTCATGCCTTTTTATGCCATTTCACGCCATCTGACCTCCAATGACAGCCCAATCTATGGACTCCCTATGTAACTTTTGTTCTTCCTATAGAGTGATTGAAGGAGATCATTTCTATGTAATTCCCTCTCCAACGTTGTCCTTTCTGAACCTTCTCCTTTGTTGTAATTTCTGCTCTGATAGAACCCTAAAGCCATCTTCTAGAAAAAAAACGAAAAAACAAAAAAACAAAAAAAACAATGGAGGATAGTGGGAAGAAGGCCCAGGTTTAGGGACAGATGATTTGTGTAGGGCACCAGATTTTGGGAGAACTGGAAGCTCCCTTGTTATTAACAAATTGAATATTAGTCTATGACTAAACCACTTCTTTGACAGTTCTAGTTCAACACTGCAGTCACAGAGATAGGTAAATCATGTGTACGAGAGCTGCTCTCCTATCTCAGCATGAGAAACCCATCCCTTCCACGCTGGGCAGTCTGAATGCAGGGCCCTCGCAGGGCTGTCAATATCAAAGTGCTGGGAAAGAAATTCACCAAGTGAGCTAGGTGTGTGCACTTTCTAAGTTTATGGAGAGATTATGCTTAAAAAGTTTGTTTGTAAATCAGCTTTTTGGAACTCAGCATGAATTTCTCCATAGTGAGGATGTTTAATATCTATGAGTATATTTCCCTACGCCAATACAGGGAGCTTATTAAAGCCCCAGATAACTGGGAAGTAATATTAGTATTGCTAATAGTATTAGGACTATAGCAAAGAGTGCTCAGTGATACTTGTTGGGAATGAAATGTGGGGGTATGTAGATTATTTCCCCTCATATCCTACTTGCTATCTTTCTTCCTTGCCATATCAAGGTCCTTGGTGAGAAGAAAGACCCTGACTCCAAAGTTACTTTATCTATATATCTATATATCTATATATCTATATATCTATCTATATATCTATATATCTATATATATATATATATTTCCCCAGCTTCAGCCCCTGCAACCATTCTGTTTGCTTCAGGAACTGAACCTGTGCCACTGGAAATGATCCCCACCTGTTGTCTAATGTTATCACTCTATCCTCCATGGAAAATCATGTTTGCAAGCCAACAAGTACTTCTAATACTTACTGCTATTTGAAGAGTACCTTCTATACTGCTAATTAATATTACATCATGATATTACAAAAATATTATTTTTATGGAGAATGAGGAAAAGAAATAAAATCAGAAAAAAATTCAAAACAGAATTTACTCAACTTCAGTCAAAGGTGAACATGCGCATGGAATTATTTAAATTAAGTAATTCACTTAATGATGAGTAGACAATATTTTTAGTAATCAATACCGTTTTAATGATAAATAAGACATTGTTTTCTCAAAGCTTATCAATATATAGTGAGACAAGACAGTTCATTAGGAAAATTTCCCACAGCAACTAAAGGTATTTTCCCCTCACATTTAAGGACTTTTAGTTCACTCTGCTTTGATAACTATCATGCACTCTCAGAATATGAATTGAGGAAATCTAGAAGGTTTCTGCTATATTATTGATTCTAATCTGTCTGCAATGATATCACTAGAAGGGAACTGAGGTGATTTTATACATTCTGTTATGTTGTTTGGAGTGAAGTATACTTGTCCCTTTTACTGCATATACACAATATATTTAAATATGTCACATAAAACAGAGACTTTGTGCTTAATGATTGCAAAATGATAACAGTGAAAAGATGTTTATATAAGAAACCTTCAGGGTTTGACAGCAATAACAACCACTCAAATAAAATTCAGAGGCAAATAACAAAAGGAATGAACACTGTGTTGTATAATTATAGGTATTAAGCTATCAAATGTACTTTTTTCTCTTGTGGCATGGAGTGACTATATACATGCTTTATATGTTTCATCTGCATTCATTGAACACCTGAAAGTCATTCTATGGCATTAGGGGAGATACATATGCCTGACAGAATCCCTGCTTTCAAGTAATGGAGCCCTGGCCAGGGAGCTCAGTTGATTAGAGTGTCGTTCTGATATGCCCAGGTTGCGGCTTGGTTTCCGGAGAGGGCACATACACAAAGTAAGCAATGCATTCAAACAAATCATTGTTTTTCTCTCTCTATCTCTGTCTTAAAAAAAGAAAATCTAATGAACTATGATGCATAGTTACAAGTTACGTTGTTTGTTTTAAAAGATTGAGTAACATGTAAGTGTCTAGCATAGAAAATGTTTAAATCAACCCTGCCATCATATTTTTATAACTTGAGGGTGGCAACACAATACAGTTTCAAGTCAGAATGCCTGCGTTCAGATCACAACTCTGTCCTTCAGAGCATTGATCTCACTTCTCCAAGCTCCACAGTCCTCTTCAATAAACAGATGATGGAATATTATAACTAATATAACTACCTCACCTAGCACCTGGCACATAGGTAGTGCTCCATAAATGCCATCATCTTCTGATGTGAACATCCTAGAATATTAATTCAACCTTCCAATTGCCTTTTAATGGAAATCTGCATTTGGTTTCCACTAAATCCTGTTATCCTGAGAAGCTCAGAGTTTCTATATAAGAAATATTAAAACTCAGCTCAAGTCATGCCAGCCTGATATTTTTTTTCTTTTTCTATCTGGTACAGTGATGAAAAACAATATAATCAAAGGGAATATTCTATGTGAAGGCCATTTTACAACCTGTCATTAGGTACAACTACCTAGGTTTTACTGATTCAAATATACATCATTCAAACTCTATTTTCCCCCCTTATATTATCATTATCCTCTAATAATAGAATTTATAAGACATTTTAAGAAACCAGTAAAAAGCAAGTTCTTAAGGGGCAAATGTAAGAATTCCTTTTTTAAAACTCAGTTAATAGGAGAAACCTACTACTTACTATGATGATAATCGTTACTATTATGCTCACCAACATATTTATAATGCATATAGCAACTAATGATTATAAAGCAACTGATGATGACAAGCAATTATAATAATTATGAACTTTCTTTTATGTAGAGAACAGAACTTGGACTATGTAACAATAAAAGGGGTTGTAATTTAAAGTAATCGTTTACATTTTTATGCAGTTGAGAGTTGCACTTTTAATTTGAAAAAGTACAAAAAAGACTCATTTCTACTGGGTTCATTTTAAATGTGTCTGCTCGATTACACATGTACCACTCCAATGATTATTTCAAGAAAAAAAGATTAGAATGGGCTAAGCACCAGGATTGACGTATGTTTGCATCTGTAACGTTTCTAAACACAACAATATTCAAACTGGGGTAGCCAGGACATGGTCTGAAACAATGGGAGGTCCAAAAAGAGAATGTGTGCAAAGGCATTACAAAGTGCTTTCCATAAAATGTTTAGGCATTTCTATATTAACCTAATTAAAGTGACATTTTACAGAGAATTTATAAGTTAAGGAATCTGTAGAGAAAACACAAGGAAATTGTATGCACATTTAGAAAATTGTACATTTGGTCATACTATACAGTGGGGCCTTGACTTACGAGTTTAATTCGTTCCGTGACGGAGCTCATAACTCAAATTACTCGTACGTCAAATCAAAAAGTGAACGAGTGAGACACGTGATGCTGGGCTGATGTTGTGGCGTTCACTGTGATGTTCGCTGCGCCGACTAGCGGTGGGGTATCTGAAGCTGTCTCGTAACCCAAATTTTAGCTTGCAACTCAAAGCAAAAAATCAGCCGAGAGATGTCTCGTATCTCGAAAAACTCGTTAGTCGGGACACTCATAAGTCAAGGCCCCACTGTAGATGCATTTTAGGGTATTTGCTTGTTTTTTATGTATCTACTAGAGGTCCGATGCACAAAACTTTGTGCAAGAGTAGGCCTTCCTTCCCCTGGTTGCCGGCACCTGCTTCCCTCTGCCACCTGGGACCCAGGCTTCCCTCCAGCTCCAGCTTCGTCTGGAAGGATGCCCAGAATGATGCCCAGAAGGTCTAATTAGCATATTACCTTTTTATTATTATAGTGGGGTTTTTTTTTATTGATTTTAGAGAGGAAAAGAGAGGGAGAGAGAGATAGAGACATCAATGATGAGAGTGAATCATTGTTGCCTCCTGCATGTCCCACAGTGGGAATTGAGCCTGCAACCTGGGCATGTGCCCTGACCAGGTATTGAATCATGACCTCCTGGTTCATAGGTTGTTGTTCAACACTGAGCCATGCCAGCTGGGCTTTCTTGTTTTTGTTTTTTTTTTTTAAACACAAATTTCTTCTCATAGCTACTGTGGACGAAAAGGGGCCACATGCTAATCTGACAAGCTGAGGGAAGGCCTTTGTGGTAGCATTGCAAACTCAGAGACCTAAAGTAACCACAAAGGATGGTCTGACATTAAAGATTTTTAACTAAAAGCAGTTTATGGCAGGTAGTCATGTCCTTGGCTAAAATCTTCCCTGACTAAAGTCAATCTTTACCTGCACTGAGCCTATTGTCTTTTGTATCCATGATAACATACTTTGGGAATGTCAGGGTAACCCCCTTTTTTCCAGGCCCCTCAGGGCACAACCAATGCACCTGAGACCATAAATCCTCTCCTTGTCATTGTTAATTGTTGACTGATAACTATCCTGTACCCCTATGTAAAAGATGTATGTGTCTATTATTTTACTTTTCAACCAATCCCAGAGGTTTCCCCATTTTGCTTTCTCCCACCTCCAATGGATTTCATGTAACCCACTCGCATCTTCTCTTTTGATTGTAATGTATAAATTTAGGTGCAAAATTGCCATTCTCTGAAGCTGAGATTTTGCTTCCTGGCAATTGTGGACAGTTTGGCTCAAATAAACCCACCAAAATTCTCAATAGGTTTGAAATGTTTATTACATTGACACTACTTATCATATCTTTCCAGACGGGAGGCTAACCCCTACCCAGAAGAACCATAATCGAAATGTCTTCTAAGTCATTTTCTTTCTTTCTGACTTGGTTTTCCCGTTAGAAAACGCTCTAGAATTCCTTCTGCATTTTTAGTGTCCAGAGTGCTTCCGACCTTTGACAACAGAAGTCCCCTTTTATAGGTTCTGCAGCCGTAAGGAGACACCACAGGTCCCAGACAGCTCATCTTGAAAGTTAGCATCCACTCTGACTTCTTTTTCCCCACTCTAAGTTAAATATTGTCATGTGTAGCACTGAGTCATGTCATATCTGGCATTGTACCAATTATAATTGCTGTATGTAGGCAAGTTTCAAATGCAAAGATTTCCCAAAAAAACCTCCTAGTGGCAGCTGACTAAGGAGCTGCTTTGGGGTGTGGAGAACGGGGAACCGGGAGAGAGGTGCTGGCTTTGGCAGGTGCTGAGGAGGCAGCTACGAGGCTGCTCATACCTTCACTCCAGAAGTTCATAACATTTGGGATAATATCTACACTCTTGCTAGAATTCATGCTCCGGAAATGTGCAGGTTGGAACTTTAAGAAATTTCTCCCTATGTAAGGTTGACATTTAGCATGCCCCCCCTCCCCCATCCAGAGTAAGGCATCAGCTCTTTGACAAGGAAAGTCATGTTTCTGTGAGACATTTAATTAGTGGAGCCATTTCTCTCTAAACTCTAAATCTGACATCAGTTTATATTAGACTAGGCAAGGCCAGGAGTATTGATTTTAAGTGACTTATGCAGTTTTCAGGAACCCCAAAGCCTGATGGGTTTTGGTGAATACAACTTGATGCAAAAACAGCATATATTTTGGGAGCAAATCCATATTTATTTTATGTTTCTGTGGGATCAAGATATCTACCTGTGTTTATAGAGTTTGTATGCTAGACTCTGTTAAGGTGGAGGAGAAAGTTATACTAAAAAAAAATTAGGTAAAATGTCTACCAGCTAATGGGTTGAATAGATTTAATTTCACATAAAATGCCTCTTCATCTCCAACCTCTTTTAATTCCCTGAGGTTAATGCCTCCTAAAAATACAAATGCAAATCTTTATTTTTTTGTTTACTTTGCATTAAAGAGACAATCTCCAAAGGGCATTTCAATTGAATTTCATATTCAAAAATAATGCTGGATATGACCTTAAGAAATGCCTCAATCTAGGAGGATTTTTTTGTGTGTGTTTATTTATTCACATTCATTGATGATCAGGTTGGTGTGTTGTTGTTGTTGTTTTTTTCTGGTTTAAAAATACCCTGCAAAGATAATTCAAAGGAATATTCATGGTATTTACATTATATATATCCATAATATATAACATATTATATATCATTTCATTATCTGGAACTGATTACAAATAAAGAAAATAATTTCAACATTTAATCATAACATTTTCACCTAGGCATATATCTAAACTATGAATGCTATAATCACAGTAAGTTTATTTTTCATTTTTGTGACCAATTACTTGTAACGTTAGAGACAAACCCTTCATCATGCCTATGTTACTACATGAGCTGGTCACAGACCACCTCGCTCTCAGTCCTCACATCTCTTCCACTTGCTCAAGTCAGTCATCCATCAACGCTAGCCTTTTGCACTTGCCACACACACAGTCACACCCTCTGCCTTGCTTTTGTCCTTCCTGTCATTAAACTTGGAGCAGCCCCCACCCCTAACACCCCACACATGTTCACATGACTCAGAGCCTCACTAGATCCACATCTCTTTTCAAATGTCATCTCCTCAGGGAGGCCCCCTTGGCCACCTGGTTTAATATAAAATCCACATCATATTTACACACTGCTTTACCCTCTGCCCTAGTTTTATTGCCTTTTGTCTTCACTGGACTGTCAGGAGAACACAAAGGAAAAAAATAAGTTTTGTTTGCACCCACAGCCACAGGAATAGTGCTGACACAGGTATCTGCTCAGTAAATATTTGCTGAAGTGCAGTGATATTAGCTCATTGAAGGCTCACAGGACCCTAGTAGTTGGTAAACCTGTGGTGAGGAACAGAGAGCAGTAGTGTGCTTTGCCTATGACCCAGGTAAATGGGCACCACTCGGTAGCTCACCTTTTTCTTTAATGTTCATCTGAGGATATGTTTATTGGTTTTAGAGAGAGGGAGAGGGAGAGAAAGAGAGATAAACATTGATGTGAGAGAGAAACATCGGTATTTCACCGACTGGGGATTGAACCCAAAACCTAGGTATGTGCCCTGCCAGGGAATCAAACCTGCAACCTTTTGGTGTTGGGGACGATGCTCCAACCAACTGTGCCACCAACTGTGCCACCTGGCCAGGGCAGTATCTCATCTTTTCACATAAGTTTCCTTTCTGCAGTCACAGAGAAACATAGAGAATATAGGGACAAACGGAGGATTACTGGCCCCCTGAGCCTCACCACCTGCATCATGGCAGTGGAAAGAACCACCTCAAAAGGATTTAGTTGGCCAGGTTGAATATAAAAGTCAGAATTTCCTTTCTCACTGTTGGGACATAGACCATCTTTTCAAGATCACTGAAAAGTTTCCAGATGGCTTCAGAAGTGGTAACATTTGGCCTCAGAGATATTTCTTTAGTTCTCCATATCCAGCATTTAAGTACCAACCATATAACACATACACACCTCACATATGTT
Source organism: Myotis yumanensis (assembly GCF_028538775.1). Lineage (NCBI taxonomy): Eukaryota > Metazoa > Chordata > Mammalia > Chiroptera > Vespertilionidae > Myotis > Myotis yumanensis. The sequence goes on along the minus strand of NW_027223759.1, from coordinate 71,320,110 downwards.
CTTTCAGAAAGGTGAAGGCACATTGTTCCAAAACAAAAAAGGACTACAAACTTAATAACAGAGGTGATACTTATACACAAGGATTTTGGAAAGCTGTAACCATATTAATCTTGGGAAACAGAGTGGGAGAAACTCTAGACCAAATCTCCATCTTTGGGTGGGGAAAAGGCCTTTTCATTCTGATTTTCCATTCTCATTTCTAAAGTCTCCACTATAGTTTTCATCATTCCAAACAAAGGCAATTTATAAAAATGTGTTTGGGTGAGAAAATTAGAAAAGTAACCATTTAATTGTAATATCTCTGAAAATCAAGATATTTTCTAATTTACTTTGAAAATATATGAGCTATCAGAGGATATTACAATTTCCACTGTGACCATGACCACGAAAGTTCTCTACATACTTTGATCTGTTCGTCCCGAGGCTTCTCCTCATGTTCACGCACGCACTCACAACATTTCCCTGATATAGTACAGAATTATTACAATGTTTACCAAATAAGAGGACCATTGTGGAAGTGTGTATCAGACTGGTCAAGTCTCTGAGATACAAGCAATAGTTAGCTGATGTTAAAAAAGGCAAAACAAAAATTAATTGGATGATAAAGAAAGCTCATGTTGACAGGAGGCCTGAGAAGCAGTATTTGGAAAATAGATAGGTTACAAAGGAGGCTGAGAGGCTCAAACTACCATCGAATCATGCTGTGGGCAGAGTCTAATTACAATGCTGCAGGCACACCCTGGACCCTGGGGATGCTCCAAGCAGCACGTCCTCACCCTCCACCACCAGGATTCAAATTCAAATATATGTCCTACTTATATGCATTAGTCTACCAGAAACAGTCTCCAATGGGAGCGTCTACTTGGCCTTACTTCTATTCTCTGGACATTGGGGATCGGGAAGAGAAAGTATCCAAGGAGAATGCATTCCTCTAAAAGGGGCAGGGGAGCCCTGGGGAGAGGTGGGCGGCAGCAGGGAGGCCTGCCTTCCTTCTGAGCGCACCCCTGTCCATGGCTGCAGGTCTTTGACCCTGAAAGTACACTCTAGTTCTGTCAGCCCATGGCGTCACCTAGAGCTGAAACATGGCAGGGATTTCACAAAAAACAGACAGAATATGTGAGCAACTATAGGTAATTCTGTACTAATGACTACTAGTAGTTTCAGAAAATTAATCAAAACAGGAAACAGAGTGACAGAGAGACAAAAAGAGTTGGAAAGAGATCAAGAGAGACAAAGATAGAGAGAGAAAAAAAGAAAAATATATATAGCATACTATTCCAAACCAAAGGCAGATTGTAACCGAAAGCCAAGCGATAGTACTTTGTAATGTGTTCATATGACATCTGGTAGAGGAATCATCCAAGGCTGAGATCTATCATTGAGCAAGCTCAGGAAACGTGCAAGGAGCTCAAACCAGCACTGTGGCTGAGATCTCTGACTCGCTGTGTCTAATTATAAATGCAAAAAAGAAATATGTTACCCCATATGCCACTAAAATTGTCTCGGGTTCATTTATGTCTTGAGGTATGTATCTAACTCTGGGAAGATAGAATGAGAGAATTAAGTGTTTGGAACTCATTTCCATAGTTTTGTATTCAATCCCCAGTGCTAATGATCTTTTAATGCAGATTTTATCTGTGAATCTACTTATTGTAAGTGGTCATTAACATTTGCTAGCTAATGTATTTATTTATTCATGTTAGGAAATAAAAATGCAGAATATGTGTTGGATTCTTTGATTATCAGCAGATAGCTCAATCACATTATAAGAATAATGTTGCCCACAAACATTTAAATTGATAATAGACTATTGTGTACACAAAATGCTATTTAGAAAGCTTTCTGCTTTATTTCTGAACAAAGCAATAGGTATAGGTCAGTTATAAGATTATATAAATTAATAAATGCCAACTTCTTTGGGTTTAATAATTCTTCCTATGGGTTTGGTAGCTAAATATAAAGCATCAATCTTTAAAGCTGGGGAAATCATGTTTATTTTCAAGAAAATATGTAATGTTTAATTGTTTGACTCTCTAGAATAGCAGATAAATTAAATATGTGCGTGGTCCAATAGTCAAATGAAAACCATGACCCACTATAGTACTAATTAAAAAGGAACAAACAAAATCTATGACAATGGATACTATCACAGGTCTACAAAACTAGAGAAACATCCATTATTTACAATCTCCATGACTCATTATTCACATGGTCCTGCGGTTCTATCTCTGTTAAAATTTCCAGGAAAACTTTTCTGATTCCTGGATGAATTTTCCTTCTTTATTTAATTATTCCCAGCTCCTGCTCACTGCCCTAAAGGATACCTACCTCTTTGAGACATTCATACCACTGATTACTGTCAAGAGATGTCATTTTCTACATTAAACGTTTCACCCAAGGCGGAATGAGCTTCACAAACATCCAGAATTAACTGCAGAAACCCAGCAGGGTTTTTTGTGTTTTTGTTCGTTTGTTTTTTGTGTTTTTTTTAATACATTTGGGTCACAGTATGGATTATATAACTTGAATAGCCTTCCATCTCAGATCATCTTCATGGGGGAATTTAAACTGTTAAAAACCTTCTTTATTATGCTGTGAGAAACTGTTTGAGTATAAACTACATATATACAAGTAAGCCAAAAAAACTACATTATAGAATACAATGCCATCACATATCTTGGTCATGCATCTCATGAGTTAGATACTTAGGGATTCTAATCTGTATTGTTCCCAGTCAGCAGCTACATCCCACTCAAAATTATTTTGGTTTTTCAATTTGTCTGTATTTGCAGTTATCACAAGGATAAGTTTACAGGCTAAATATAACACATAGTGTGTGCTTAACACTGATCAATGTACTTCATACATATTTACTCAGCTTAGCACATGGTAAGTTACTTACATAAAGTAACTATTGTTCTTCCAGTAGCTACTGAAATTTGTTTTGCTTATGTTTGATGATATTTGTGTAGATGACTGACACTTGGCAACTGTGAGCAGCCAAAGCTCGCAAGAAACCATTTTCCTTCACTACAAAGACCCTAGGAATTTTCCCACTAGTAAAGGAAATAACAAAAACCAATGCTATTATTATTTTGGATTACATGTTCCTTATTTTTCAATGCCTTAGACCAGTGATTTTTAACCTCTTTTATATTATGGCACACCTACACTAATTACTAAAATCCTGTGGCACAACAACAACAAATATCTATAATAAAAGTCTAAGCAACTGTTATGGCAGAATGACCAGAATGACCGGTTGCTGTGATGTGTACTGATCACCAGGGGGAAGACACTCAGCGCAGGAGCTGCCCCCTGGAGGTCAGTGAGCTCCCACAAGGGGAGCACCACTCAGCCAGAAGCTGGGCTCATGGCTGGTGAGCACAGCGGCAGTGGCGGGAGCCTCTCCCACTTCCGTGGCAGTGCTAAGGAGCAATGAGCTAAAAGGTAAGGAGCAGTGAGCAGGTAGGTGGTAAGGAGTGAGGGGTCCTGGACTGCAAGAGGGTGCAGGCTGGGCTGAGGGACACCCTCCTTCTTGTGCACAAATTTCATGCACCAGGCCTCTAGTATATATATTTGCTGATCTGACAAAAATAAATAAAGGCATAATTTTGATTCAATCACATCAGATGGCTATTGTTGGCAGTTGTCTTTTTTTTTTTTTTTAACAGTCTAAGGCAGTGATTCTCAACCTTCCTAATGCTGTGACCCTTTAATAGGCAGGGTACTTGTATGTGAGCGTATCTGCATGTGGGCGGACCCGCCTGGGGACGGATAGAGGAGTGGTGTCTCAGTTCCTAGGACCATCGAAAATTTGGTCTTAGGCGACCCCTGTGAAAGGGTCGTTTGACTCCCAAAGGGGTCTCGATCTACGGTTGAGAACTGCTGGATTAAGGGAAAAGAGGTCAGTGCCGCTGACTAAATAACCATGTTTTAATAATTCTTGCAGCACTCCAGTGTGCCTCTTGTGGCATACCAGTTGAAAATCACTGCCTGCGACTATATTTTGAGTTACTACTAAGTATAAGGCCACATGTTATAAATATGTAGGGTGTCCCAAAAAATGCATATACACATTTTGAATAATTATAAAAGCAGTGTTTATTAAAACATATTTCATTTTCAAAATTGATCAACTGTTGCTGGGGTCCAGCCCCAGCAGTTCCAGGGGTCCCCAAAGGTGGGGATGGAGTCAGTGAAGAATGAATGACACGGAGGCAGCATTCAGGTGATCTGCATAGTGAGGTTCTCCATCCAGGATCTCCAGCCAAGTTCTGTCTAGGTTCTCCAGCCAAGTTCTGTCCAGGATCTCCAGCTAGGTTCTGTAGCCATGTTCTCTCGCTAGGTTCTCCTGATTCTCCAGCCATGTTCGGTCGCCGGGTTCTGTCTTCTATTGTCTTGTTACATCTGTATTTATACCAGTTGATTTTAATCCTGTCAATTTCTATTCCAAAGGTTAGGGCATTTCTTATCTCCATTCCAGGGAGTAAAGATTATGTAGCTTACGCGTGATTGTTCATAGTTAAAGTGATTACCTATCCACCAGGCACTTAGTTAAGGGATTTATTCCCTCCCTAACTTCAGGGAAAAATCCCTACCTGGGGAAACAACCTTTCCAGAGAGGTGACCTTGGTTAAAACACATAGCGCCAAGAAGGGAAGCAAACATATTAAGAACGGTATGCCATATATGCCAGGTCTCATGAGACATATGCTGTGCAGATGTTTCTTCCCTGCAACTGTGTCAAGCAGCAAGGATGGACCGGCTTCTGGCAAACTGTTAAAGTGTGTATACATTTTTTTTGGGGGGGAAGCATCTTTTTTTTTTGGCCTTTGAAATTGTCTTTATTTCTGATCATTCCTTTACAATCATCCACCCCAGGATTAACTACTACCAATGCAGCTAGAGCTCAAATACCTCTTTCCCTCCCCAACCAGTTCAGATTCATGTTTCTGATTCTAGGACACTTGGTCACTGAGGTCCCACGAACTCCCCAGCATTTGCCCCTGTGATCGTGGACCCGGGCTTGGTCCCTTCCTTTCTCCATTCACAGGAGCATGAATCTAGAACGTGGGTGCCCCCTGCATAAGGCACCCAATTCTATATTACAGCTTCCAAGGGACCAGAACAAAGTTTCTGCTGAGTGTTCCCACTGAGCAGGGTCATTACAGGGGCACAGTATGGCTACACATCATAAAAACTCCACATCATAAATTTTACTGTTGCCACATTAGTGACAGTACTTGGTGCCAGGACAGATGGTGTTGGGATGTTCTAACTCCTTCAGCATCCCCACTAACTCATCCCAAAACAGAGCAAGTCTCTCCGTATCCACAGTCCCCTGGGTCTTGTAACACTCCAGGGGAATGGGGTAGAGTATGCTCTCCAAACTGGGCAGCACAGCTATGTGGCACAGCAGCTTCTTTACGGTGGCCATGGAGAGGGGGTTATCAGAGATGGTGAAGTCTCTGAGCTGGTGACAGCGGCTCAGGACAGGCAGGATGGCCTCGACTTGGGAGTCCACTATCGCACAGTTATCCAGGTGCAGGTCCTGGAGGCTGGGTGCCACTGCCTCCAGCAGAGCTTGGAGAGGCTCAAGACTAAAATCCTCGAGGCTGAGGCCAAATAGATCCAGGGACTTCAGCTGCCTGAGGTTTGGGCACTGGAACAGGTGTGTCAGGTCTGAATGCGTCAGCCGCTGGCAATGTGTTATGGAGAGTTTGTCCAAGGGGGTCTGCAGGCACCTGAGCATCTGGTCCAGACGGCCTCTGAGGAAGGAGGGAGAATCCATGTTGAGGTCCCGGAGGTGCCTCAGCCTGCGCATCTGAGACAGGAATTGGGAAAAGGATCTCTGCTCCTCCTGCTGTTGGCTGTCCCAATCCTCTTCCTCTTCCCACTCCTGGTCCTCCCACTCCTGCTCCTCTTCCTCCTCCTCTTCCTCCTCCTCTTCCTCCTCCTCTTCCTCTTCCCACTCCTCCTCTGTCAACATGTGAATGTAGGAGAGAGAGAGTCTCTGCAGGTTACTCATCTGGCCCAGGTAAAGAGCTAATGTCCCCAGGGTGCGTAGGTCCCAGGTGCATTTCACTTCCACCTCCTGGATGCAGTCCAGCTGCACCCTATCCAGGACCTTTCTGACACTCTGGGAGGGCACCTCAGAAAGCCTCAGGGTCTTGCAGCACAGGTGTACCAACTTTTCCCTCTGCTGGGCCCATTGGAGGATGTACATGAGAAACTCATCCCCGTCCCTTTCGTTGAAGTTAAGGTCTAGGAACACCTCCAAGGGAGCCAAGGGGTGCTCCATGTTGGGGCTGGAGCTGTGCACAGCCACTGGTCCTGTCAGTGAGCAATTCTGGGCGCTGTCTCCACACCACATCCTCCAGAAGTTGTCACCTGTTTTCCTTAAATCCAGCACCCGCAGTTTCCAGCTCCTGGGCCGAACCTCCTGGGCAAACAGAACGTCAAGCCCATCCAACACGGCTTTTAAGACCTCATCCAGGGACAGATGTGACAGGCAGCCCAGAGGGAGGATAGTGAAGGGCCAGGCATGCACCATCGCCTTCAGGGGCTCCCAGATTTTCCTGCGGTAGGCCTGAATGAACAGCGGTGGGAAGAGAGCAGCCGGCAGGTACTCCAGAGCTGTGATGGCCGAGGCCTGGTCCCTCAGCAGGCTCTCTCCTGCCAGCTGCAGGAGTGTGGGTGGGGTCTGGATGTTCATCTTCAAGGTGCTCAGAAAGGAATCCTTCTGAAACATCTGCTGTGACTGGGTTTGCTGGGGCTCAGATCTCAGACCTGGTGGAGAACCACGGCACTGACTGCAGAGCTGGAGGACTATGAATCTCTCCTCTGGTGCCTGAGGTTTTTATACAACTTCTCAAAAGCTAACATCCAATCAGAACCCTCAGTCTCCATCCCTTACTCTTATTGGGATTATTTCCTCTCTCCAGATTAATGGATTGAGAGAAAGTTAGGGAGGGACAGGGTTGAGGACTGGCTCATGGATTCCTTCCACAGACACTGACTGTGGTTGACGGATGGCTCCTAGTTGTCATCCTCAGGGTGGGACAGTGAAGGTGTAATGGGTTCCTGATGTTAAACAGGAAAAGACACAACCTGAGAGCGTGGTGGCTGGGGGTCTTTGGCCACATTAGAGTAATCCAAATGTATCCACAGTTAAAACAGCCAACGCCCACAGCTGACACCATTTGGTGTCATCCCCAAAGAAAACAAATGAAATGTGTCCATGCATCAAGTAAGGTTTTATGTCAGGTAACACAGCAGATCATGAGCTCCACAGGGATTAAGGGGTGGGCAAGTGAGAATGTGGCTGTCCCTGTAGACCCCAAGGCTGCTCTGAGGGAGGTCAGATAAGAATCTCCATGGGAAGCAGGGTCAGGGCTGGGCAGGGTGGGGGTGGGCCATCCTAATAGAACCCTGTGAATAACCCAGGGCCATGTAACAGATGGGTGTTTTTTCTTGGAAAGAAGAGAGATGGAAAGACTCTTCTCTGGCTGAATTTAGGGTTTAAAAGGAGACAAGCTGGAGGACAGACAGTGCCATCCTAGAGGGCAAAGGGAGAGATCGCATCTTCTGTCCCTCCCAGGAGGAAAAGGGTGGGTCTCCTCTGGGAAAGATGGGATTAGCTCAGCAACTGGGTGGAGAAGATTAAATCTAAGAATGTGATTAGAGGGAAAGAGGCCAGACCTGGGAGTTAGACATTTCCAAGCCAGAAAGCTGTCTGGGGGAGCATCTTATATGCTACAACGATGTGAAACATGGTTCTTGTTTTTTGCAGTGTATCTGAAGTTGCTCTTACTATAGTTTTCTCTCTTCATTGGTTGCCTCAGAGCTCACTATCTACCTTGTTGGACTGAGGTGCTGCTACCTTTATCCTGCAAACAAAGTCTTAAAATGTGCTTGTAGGATGGGCTTCCCTTGGTGCCATGAGAAGTACATGTTTCAGACAGACATAGGAGCATGTCACCACCACTGCCAACCCAAAGCAGAAACACCTCAGTGGAGCTAATATCTATTAGAAAGAAATGCTCCTTACTTTTTGCTACTGAGAGCTCTGAGACTATCTGTTATGCAGCAACAGTAAACTGCTGACCAATAGAGACAGCAGATCTGACCCTTCTCTGAGCTTATTTTAGATCTCTTTGCAACTCTAGGTGTTCCAGGCATTTTGACTTTCTTCGTGTCTTCAAACACTAACTTTATTCTTACTTTGTAACTTGTGGACAAGCTGCCCACTCTGCCTGGACTCTGCTTTCCCCTGGATTGCCTTGCTTTCTTGTCATCTTCCAGGTTTCAGCTTAACTAGTATCCACTCAGTGGGACATTCTCAAACCACAACACCTAAATATAGACCTCCTCACCTCTGCTCTGTAAGTCTCTATCACATATACTCCTGTGTTTATCACAATTCTATTTGCTTTGTCATTTATTTGCTTTATCATTTATTTGCTTTGTCATTTATTATTTTTGTAGCTAATCTCTGAGATTAAAGAACATATGGAATTTTTCTTCAGTATAACTACAGTGAACCCCAGAGTGACTGTTCAACGTATATGAGAGAATCAACTCTGAGGAATGGTTTCACCCATTTATCATACCCCAACCTGCCGGAAGCCAATTCTAGCATGACATAATTGCAAGAGTTTCATTCAAAAGGTTGATGGAACTTGGGGACTCAACAAGGGCTGAGTCACATATGTTGTCATCTGTTGGGAATGGCTGAGGGCATTTCCCCAAACCTGAAAAGGATACATAAATGATTGCTTGCTGCCAGACAGCTCAGAGCATCTTTTTTTTTTTTTAATATATTTTATTGATTTTTTACAGAGAGTTGGGAGAGGGATAGAGAGTTAGAAACATTAATGAGAGAGAAACATCGATCAGCCGCCTCCTGCACACCCCCCACTGAGAATGTGTCCACAACATGGTACATGCCCTTGACCGGAATCAAACCTGGGACCCTTCAGTCCGCAGGCCGACACTCTATCCACTGAGACAAACCAGTCAGGGCAGCTCAGGGCATCTTAATCTACATGTTATTGCCTCCTACTGGCCAAACACCTGAACTGCCGTAGGCAAATTCTTGCAATCTGACAATGGATTCTGTACCTAACTCTACCCTTTGAAGTGTATATCTCCACCTTGCCTTAGGACAAATTGTGTTAATAAAAAGCAAGGGGTCCTGAGATGGAAAAACAAAACAAAACAAAAAAAACAACTTAGTTCCTTTAGCTAAGTCCTCTCTGACTTCCTATAATGCCTTTCAAAATTATGTTTCATCTCTGGACTCTTATTTAATTTATGCACAGCACCTTCTCCAGATTTCTGAACCCTTCTAGATACCAGATCAAGATCATGGGCACCAACCCACCAAGGCAACCGCAAGAATACCACACTCAATTAACAAACTCACAGATAATAAAATGTGTCCTGTTTGAATAGACACCTTTTTTTTTCTTTTGAACATTCTAAAATTTTATTTTTTAAAGTTTTATATATGAAATAAACATGTCTGATATGCTGATAATTTCATGTCAGAGCTCTGAAGGATAGTCAGATGTTTTAGGCTTTTTTGTTTGTTTGTTTGTTTTTTCCACCACACTGTTATGGGTTCACTCAGCGAGATAGACCACCGACTCAGAATTTAAATTTAAGAGCCTTTATTAAGCTGGCCAGCTGACTATAGTTACAGCACCCTGCTGAAGCAGAGGCTGTACTGCAGCGCTGACTGCAAGAGTTACATTTTATTATTAAATTTTGTGGAGGCCCATAGAAAAATGTGTCTTTCAAATTCTGGGCCCCCCGATATGGAGGAAGCTCTCTTTATTTATACTTTTCCCAGTCCTTTGTCTCCCAAATTTGGAATGAGACTTCCGGGCCTTCTGAGAAAGGAGGCCTGCATGCTGGGAAGGGGCCATGAGACCATACCTCAAGGCCTGGCCTGATGTCAGTACCTTCCTATCTATGTGTTTTAGGAACAGACAGCACAGCATGACCTGTCTGGCCAAAGCGCCAGATATGCAGCCCAACACAACACTTTTCGTAGAACCTATAATTTAATGTTTTCTAAGTCACTGATTAAGAAAATAAAGATTTGATAGTGGAAATATATTTATATTCATCAAATTCTGGTTACAACTGGTACATTCAAGCACCAATTTCATTTTTTCCCAGTTTGACACTTCACTCTATGGTTTTCTGATGTAACTGGGAAGCAAACATCATCTTATGATTTGTTTCTTCCAAACCATTTGGCTTTAATAGTATATTCAAAAGTGCAGAAAAGACTATTTTTTTCTTTCACATTTTTATCCCATTTTTCTTTCAGTCAATATCTAAAGTATTTGCTAGATAAGAGCTGTATTCTTACAAAGTATATGGGTATGTAAATACATATAACATCTACAATTATTTTATAGTCTAACAAAGAATTATACTTAAAGATCAGCCAATTTTTATGCATTTATCATCAGTCCAATTTTATTCAAAGCATTGAGTATGCTTTTTATATCTAGAATTTTTTAGGAGTTATTTTCCTCTTTGAATCAGCTTCTATAAGAAAGGAAAAAATAAGCTCCAACTTTTAAATTATAAGATGACACAAACTACACAATAACAAGAATGCATTAGCTATTCTGTAATTTATATCCGAAATTGGAGAGATAATGTGCAAACACTTCATAAAAAATCCTGAGTTAAAAGAAATGTTTGTCAAATTTTTCTCTCACTTTTTTTTCTGTGGAATGCAGATGTTCATATTTAAATTTGTCACATTTTTATAGTTCTTTCTTTTTTTATAGTTCTTTTTAACTACTTTCCTCCTTTGATTTTTCCCCCAAATACAGAACAAAAAGCAAGAAAATTAAAATTCATAGCTATGAAATATATTTTACAAAGAAACTTTTTATTTTCTCTCTGTCTTTTTTTTTATGTTTCCCAAAGTTCTGCTTCCCAATATGTTTAAATATAAGTTTAGTTTATATTGCTGAGGAACTCTGCTGAAGATAATGTAGTACTTTGCAAATCAACATGCCACTAATTGCTTTAAATCTAATTGGGTATGGTATTTAACCAGTATGCTATGATATGGATTCTTATAGTAGCCAGGAAGCTGACAATTGGCCTCTTAATGGTATGGGAGAAGAAAGCAAAGGTAGAGCTTAAGAAACTGCATGTAAGAGCTAATTTTTATCTACCCTTGATTAGTAGTAACAACAACAAAAACCTATAACTATTGAAATTTAAAGATGATCCAAATCTTTATTCTAGTTTCCAAATCCCGTTTTCACATTCACTTTACTGTTTCCTAGCATATATTGAAACTTCTCTCTCTTTCTATTTTTTTTCCAGTTTATGAGCATGTTACTACTTTAGTAGAGCAAATAAAAGAAAATTCAGAAGAGAGGTGATATGAGTTAGTGCTCAATAACCAAAAAGATGCTACCACAAAGTATTGGTATAATCCCTGAAAAAAATAAACAGAGTGGGGTGAGTCTTCATTGCAGTGATGATGTAGTACGGAGGAGTAGAAAGCAAAGAAGGGGGAAAAGTAGTGAAAATTGAGACATGGAAACAAATATTCAGATTGAGGTGTGAAATTCACAAGAGCTGATAGGAATCAGGACTTCTATTTTTTGCTGTTCATAAAAAGTGAATTTTCACTACAAATGATGCTATTAGGATAAGTGTTATCTCTCAGTTTGATAGACACTGACACTTTTTAACCTTGTCCTCCTCCACTATCTATGTATACCTTCCACAGAACAGGGCTAAAATCCTGACTTTTATTATGTGATCTAATATACATGATTGAAATAACCTAGGAAATCTTATATCACAGCATTCCCACACAAATAAGATTTTACTCATCCATGTTGTGTATCTAGGAGAACTACTTATTCATCCATTCACACATCCACCCTTCCATGTATCCATCTGTTCACCCATCCATCTAATCTTGTTTGCAAATTATCATCATTAATTGTAGTTACTTGAATGTGTAATTCAAAGTGATAGAGAAAAGAAGGGTTGGGTATCTATTGTCAACAGATGTTAATGGTCTTGTTCAACATAATGGCCTCAAGTCTGAAATTCTTCATCTTCTTGTGTAGAGTTTGGTCTTTTACAATTTTAAATACAATTTGCCCAATATTTTTGTTATTGAATTTATACAAAACTTAATATTCTTGGTTGAAAACCACATTAGAAGATGAATCATACTTTTTTTTTTTAATTTTATTGATTTCTTACAGAGAGGAAGGGAGAGAGATAGAGAGTTAGAAACATCGATGAGAGAGAAACATCGATTAGCTGCCTCCTGCACATCTCCCAGTGGCGATGTGCCCGCAACCCAGGTACATGCCCTTGACCGGAATCGAACCTGGGACCCTTCAGTCCGCAGGCCGATGCTCTATCCACTGAGCCAAACCGGTTTCGGCGATGAATCATACTTCTAATCAGACTGTGGCACCTCCCTCTTGCCACACAGTAAACTGGACACATCAATAGCTGTGCCCCTTGTCAGCCAGAACGTCTGTGATGGGAAGCTGGCACATCATAAATCCAGTTGCATGAAAGTGATTTTTGTGAAGAAGAAATGACACACACTTAACCAGGTCTTGTTACAATCTCCAAGCTGTCATCTCTGTCTCAGATACAGCCATCAAAGAGAGCTGAGTGGCTGTTGTTCTCCATCGTGTTATAATAATACCACTGAAATACCCAGGAGATTTAGCATTTTAGATGTGGGCATTTTCATCAACATGTCTTCAGTTTATGACTTAGTGCATTTACCCCCTTTTTATAATTCAATTAGTGAGGCTAAATAAAATCCCACATTTTAAGAATAGAAACCTCATAAGTAAGGAAACCATCTTATATATATATATGTAAAGGTTCTTTTCTAAGGTTCAGTAGGCTTTTACTCATAGGTTAATGTAAGGAAACAATATAATTTGGAATTCATAAAAAACAGAGTTGCCCTAACCAGTTTGGCTCAGTGGATAGAGCATCAGCCTGAAGACTGAAGGGTCCTAGGTTCAATTCCAGTCAAGGGCATGTACCTTGGTTGTAGGCACATCCCTAGTAGGGAGTGTGCCGAAGGCAGCTGATCAACATTTCTCTCTCATCGATGTTTCTAACTTTCTATCCCTCTCCCTTCCTCTCTGTAAAAAATCAATAAAGTATACTTTAAAAACAACAACAGAGTTATCTAATAAAAATGCCTTTTGGATTTTTTTTTAAAAAGCAATAATTGAGGTAAAAGTGATGTGATTATGTTAATATCCTATTGAAGAATTCAGTGAGAAAGGGAGGATACAATTTATTATAAATTTTTTGAGCTGTATGAGTTATAAGCTTCCCTGTTGGGATAATTCAATAACTCACAGATACCATAAATCTCTTCATTTGAAGTGCATCGTTAATTTTATGACAAAATTAACCCAATACCATCAGATCAACAGGCAAAGCTTGACACCTTTTTTTTTAGACCTTTCTACTTGATATTTGACAGGTCCACAAACAATTTTGACAGTTCACGAGGCTTTAACCTTGAGCATACTGTAGCTAATAGGATCCTAGGATCAGCAGTGACATGATCATAGCTAGGGCCTTGTGGGTGGAGTCAATAAGCAGCACAGCTCACTGTGAAACACGACCCCTTTCCTTACCACGTGGGACCATCCTCAATAGGGTCCCTCTGACAGGGAAAGATTACTTTCAGGTCCCTGCTTGCAGTGTTCTGATAACCTGGCATAGTTAATTGTAATTGGGAGTCAAGTGACTTCTACAGAGCATGCATTTTAATTAGCTATCAAATGAATAGGGAGGCTGTTTGTCTAAATTTTCTTTCTTTGTACTAATTAATTGGGAGTCAAGGGTCAGGATCTTGTCTTGCAAAGTCCATTGAAGAAATTAATTTCAAATATTTATATACATCTGCTTACAAGCATGGGATTCAGAGTTCATTTTACATTATAAAATAGACCCAACATGCATTTAGATGGATGTGCAGGCATCAGGCAGCAAGCAATAATGATGGTAAGGTAAATATTAAAAAAAAGTTTTGTTTTCTCTTGCAATCTTTAAGGTAAGGTGTATTTTAAATTCATTAAGCAGGCAGGAGAGAGATCTGTAGGCAATGGTTATATCTTAACTGAATTTGAACAGAAATTATATTACAAATAAAGGGGCAAATAATTCAAGATTTGATATTTTGCAGAAAATAAATGGAATGTAGAATGGAGGCAGTATTCTGAATATTCCTTAATACTTTTGTGTTCAATTATTTAAAATGAAAACACTTGGGCAAAAACTCTTTCAGTTTTAAACTTTGCCTTGTGCCTGAAGTAACAGCACTACCAAAATACCTGGATACATTAGTCTTGCAAATAATTTTAAAATGGATAAAACTATAAATATTTTGTTAGTTTATAAATTTTGTATTTGCTGTATGCATATTTCCTAAACAGTGACTCTATGTGGTTCTGCAAAATGTGAGATGATCAAGGTTCCTGAGAGAGGGCGAATGCAGTCCTGGGGCAAACAGTGAACGTATGTTGCTGTTCTTCATCATAAAATGAAACTTGCATCCCCTCTTCCGATGGGGATCAAAAAGAATGCATTTGACAGACAAATTGCTGCATAGTCTATGTTGATATATTTTTGTAAAGATATCACATCTAGCAAAGTATTGCAATTGAGGCTACAAACTAGTTAAGTTCATGGTAGTCCCTTGTCATCTGCCACCATACATTTACTTATGTATTTATTTCTATCAAATGGTTTAAGATGGGAACCACCACTACCACATTTTTTAAATCATTAATCTCTGCAATGCCTCAGGGAATGTGTTCTTGCTTCTGATTTACTATTTTGAGCAGAGGCTAGTGTAGTTCCAGGAACTTCCAACTAACTCCTTTTAATCACTTCCTTTCCAAATCAGAGTGTGCTCATCAGAGTTCTGGCAAATTCTCAGTATGTGCATTACAACTGTGTATCGAGGGGCCAGGGAATAACTCCTGGGTGCGTCCCTGGCTGCACTCCATCTGCTATAAGACAAAAGTGGGCCAGAGCTTTATCCATTTCTTGGCCTCCATAGTCTCCCAGTCAATGAGGGGCATGATGATTTTTAGGGTATTTGTTATCCTTATGCATTTATAGACTATACCCTGAAGTTCTGAGTACAGTATTTCTTTTTCCTATTGTAAGGTTAAGTCTGGTAATTAGCATAGAACACTTTGGGGGCAGATTGAAGGGATATTTATCCTTTCTCAAGGGCACTTGTTTTCACTTCCAACTATTGGGCTCTGGGTTTGTGAACTGGCTTAGGCATTGAAACTGCATCAGCAATTATGATGTTTATTCCACTGCTGTGGAAAACCTTGTATTTGCTATTTTAAAATTATTTTTTGGTTGAAAAGTCAAGTAACACCCAAGTTGGCTGTCCATTTATCTCGCTACCATATGCTCCTTGGAGTATCAACCATTGCCACAGATCCAAGGCACCCTGGTTGCCACGTCAACCTTGCTGTCCATAACAGTAAATATTCCTACCTTTCCTCTATCTAGTAAATGCTGCCACTTAAAGCTTGCCATTCTGAAATCCTATCATCCCCACTGAAACTAGAGAGCCCAGTTTCAGAAAACGACTCTACTATCAAACACTGTGTATAGAAGCTTTAATTTGCCCTCTGCCAGGGAATCCCTTATTACCTTGTGAAGAGAGTGTCCTATTGGATTTCAAATAAGACATGGTTGATCCATACACTAAATCCTAATATGCAATAGATCTGATCCAACATTTCCACCCACATCCTTGAGCCTTCTTATCAGGTTACTCTGTTAAGACTGTTTAACATCTCTACCTCATTTATTGAGAACCATTATTTTTTTTAACCATACTTTAAAGATTCACCTCAGTAATACAAATAACTAGTTATAGTTGCTCTCACCATGATGTTAAAGTGTCTCCTAATATTCTTCTTTGCTGGTTCAGAATCTTCATAATCCATTCCTAAGTATGTTCCCTTTCATATTAACCAGGTTTTCCAATTCTTCCTGAAGCAGGGGCTATATTTCCCAACTTAAGCTGGTTGAACCTGGATAATGGCCTGGAGACAATGAGATGGGAACAAGTGGTGGGTGGGATATATAACACCTTGCAAGGCACCTGCCTCAGCTGAGGTCTTTACAGCATCTCCAGGAAAAGGTAGGTGGTTTTCCCTTAGCAGGTGGGAAAGTGTTCCTTGCTTTTGTTTTGTTTTTTGTTAATCCTCACCCCATGATATTTTTCCATTGATTTTTTGGGAGAGTGGGAGAGAGGGAAAGACAGAGAGAAACATTGATGTGAAACACAAAGATTGGTTGCCTCTTGCACCAATCCTGACCAGGGCCTGGGCTTGGGAGGAGCCTGCAACCAAGGTATGTGCCCTTGAGTGAAATCCAACCCTGGTTCCTTTGGTCCTCAGGCTAGGGCAGAAAGAGCTCCTTTTGTCAGTCTAGATATTTCAGAGAAATGTGTAGGTTTAAAATTTTTATACTTGTCTACCCAAATATTCCCAATTATCTTTCTGTAAGATTGCTGACCTTAGATATGAGATAAGTCAAGTCTATGTCAGAGTACCTCTTTTGTAGCTCTGTTTCATTTGAAATAAAATCTGGGCCTAATGTTTAGAATAGTCTGTCTAAAGCTATAGAAAGTAGGGGTCTCTTTAACTGCTTCCAATTTGGCCTTAGCCTCTACAGTGCAATTTGAGTTGATTGTAGGCTAACCTGAGCCAGTTATTTTCTTTTTTAAGGCTTAAATAAGCCATCCACCAATACAATACTTATAATATCATTCACATATTGTTCCAGGACATCTTCTACCTGTAACTCATCCCACTAGTGAGACTCTTAGAAATAGTGATGTTAGAGAATGTAAGAGTAACCATCACCCCACTTATCACAAAAAAAAATGGAGTTCTTATTATACCTGACCGGTGGGTGGATCTGGTTTAGAATTACTTCATGATTCTTTACTTTGAAAGGCCACTTCTTATTTCCAAAAGTAGAGACTGAGACAATGGTTTTCTGTAAGGAGTTTACAGTGGGTAGTGATCAAATGAATAGGTGTGGAAAATTGGGAAAAGTAGAAGTCATACATGTAGGTGTTATCAATTTATTACTGCTTGTTTCTCAGGGACTTTCAAAAGAAACATGGAGAATAAAGCAAATAACTCGCTGAGAGATGGAATGGGGCATTTGTGTTGGTTAATGGTTGTTCCATGGTGCATTACACCTTCATATCTCCAGGCTGCATGTTTCTGAGTACCAGGTGGGTTCCTATAGAGCAGCGGTTCTCAATCTGTGGGTCGCGAGACCATCGGAAAACACATATATAATTGCATATTGTTTTTGTGATTAATCCCTATGCTTTAATGTTCAATTTGTAACAATGAAATTGGGGGTCACCACAACATGAGGAACTGTATTAAAGGGTTGCGGCATTAGGAAGGTTGAGAACCACTACTAGAGGTTCTTATCCTCCCCATAGTCTGTCTCCATATCATTTGTCTTCAGACAAATAATCAAGGTCAAGTAATACAGCTTGAGGAAGGAATATTTGTAAGACCTGGTGGATATGAGGGAAGAACAATCCAGGGTGGATATGGAGATGTTTAATATCATGGAAAGGGCATCTAGAGCTAGTCCTTCTGCACTGGCTTAGAGGTGCACAGGGCAGTAGCAAGAATGCATCATGGGTCAAATAATGACCCTCGGCACCAATGATGGATGGGCCCTAATTCCAGGAGTCCATAAATATATTGCTTTACATGACAGAAGGGACTTTTTAGATAGAATTAAGGTTAAAGACCTTAAAATGAGATTATTATCTTATATTATGCTGATTGCTTCAATCTTATCACACATGGGCCCTGAAACACAAAGATCTTTCCATGGCTAGAGGCAGAGGAAGTGAAAAGAAGGATAACTCAGTGAGATTACAAACGTGAGGGAGATACCATAGTGGTTCTGAGATGTACGGGCCCACATACTAGGACCAGAGAGATACATCTAGGAGCTAAGGATGGGCCCTAGCTGATAGCCAGCAAGAAAACTGGAACCTCACACCTGGGAAGCAGATGAATATTCTATTGAGACCCTCCCCTGAGACCTCCAGATAAAAGACCCAAGGACAGAGGACCCAATGTCACTCTCTCTATGGAGCACACCTGTGCCTTTTCCACCCTCTTCCCTCAGGACTCTTTCTCCATAGCTCCCAGGGCCCTTCCTTCCTTTCTGTAACTGGTTTCCTGAGCCCATTTCTTCTCAGGCTCTCTTCTTCTACCTCTGTGACTCTTCTAAATAAACTTTCTCTTAGAGTTTGAGTCTTGCTCTGAATTCTTTCTTAGCTAGAACTCAAGTACTGAAGTTGCTGAGCAGAAACCTAGCACCTGATCCTGTGTCAACGCCAACAGTAAGTAGACAAAATTAATAAAAACGTGCATATATTTAGCATAATATTTAAATTATATGATTAGTTTTCTTGTTTGTTTGTTTTTCAGGTTAGGTTGGGGAGAAATGTTACAAATAAATTAAAATCTGTTTGGTATCAGACTTATCCTTAACAACATTAAATACCCAAAGGCAGTGAGGCAGTTTCAACTTTAAATACTGGAGAAGGAAAAGCCTCAGAAATGTATACTCAATTGAGTTGATATTCATATTTGAAGGTCTTAGAAAAATATTTGTAATATGTACAAAAGCTCAGCAAATATACCACAGATAAATACTTTTCATACATATACTTGATGAAATATACCAATAAAATAATACCTCGATCAAAATACAAAAAAATGAAAAAATTATACAGGAATGATGAGTTTCAAAAAGAGAAATAGTAAATATCAAAGTTGAAAATATTCCAAATAATTGATGAAGGTAAGTAAAAAAAATATATAAATAATTCTTCCATTAAAATATTGCCAAACTAGAACCACAAAATATATCATCAAAGACAATGAGGTTGACTTAGATTAGGGGAATCTAAAACTGTTAAATTCCTCATCTTAGTGGGAAAAAGACATTTTTAAATTCTGGATTTCATTATTAGAGTATTTTTCAAAGTTGAAAGTTTTTACCAATGGAACACATAATGAAATAACTTTTAAATCAAAAGAGAAAAATAAAACCAAGGAATATTGACTCTGTATACAAAAAATAAGAAACTGAGCAAAAATAATAAAAGCCCCTGAAAGACAAATCAAATATTTTAATGTTATAATTTTACATTTTAAAAGCAGAATCAAAACATTAAATTTAAGCATGACTCTAAAACAGTTGAAGAAAATTCTCTAAAATTTTAACAGATTCTCTCTAGTTTCTTAAGTGGTAATTTTTCTTCTTTTTTTACATTTATTTTCTAAGTTTTCTAAAATCACTATATATTTTATAGTAAAAGTAATCAATATAACCATAATAAAGTAGTGAAAGAGGAATATTGGCTTCCTGTAATGTCACTTTGGGTAGAAGACAAGGAAAAGCAAATGGGAAGAGATATAATTATTTTATATAAAGAAATAAAAACTAGAGGTGAATTACCACTTGGATAAGGGTAATGATTTCTGAAATTATAAGCCAGAGAATCTAAACATGACTGAATTTCAGATAAAATAGATAATGCCATTTTCATAATCAGTGAGTTGCCAAAAACAGTTTATGAGGATATGTGAGTGTATGTGTGTGTGTTGTTGTTGTGTATTTATATAGATTTCCACAAACATACCATTGACTTGTAGACTACAGGGATGGAAGTTATTTCATTTGAAATGTTATCCAGGTATTGCCTTCTTATCTAATTTTGACACTGTTCATTGAGAAATGTTGTATCTCATTAGTCAAGTCATTGTAAACTTTAACTCCTACATTTTATTCTCAACTATGTTTTACATTTATTCTGTATGTGAAAAATAATTTCTAACTTATACATTTTTATATTACCCAAATAAGCTATGCATGGTTTTTATTATTGACATTATATTGATATTGTCGATATAATTGGCTTCTCAAGCCACTACAGCATTAATAAGCAGGAAATCAGGAGGCTCATAATTTATGTATTAAAACTGCATAACAAACTACAGTTAAAAATTATCTTGGAGTAAACAGGTAACTACAGCATCAGGATTGCATTGCTTAAGTTCATTGATATCTAACAAACCATGTGTGGAAGGGGCAGACATCCACCAGAGAAAATGAACACATTTTAAGCATGGAATTTATCAAATAGGCCATCTTTAGTACCAATTTTTCTTTTTTTTTTATCACTTTGGATACAAAAAATGTTTGGATTCACTAGAAACTACTTTTCAGAATAAATAGCAGTCACACAAGTATTATATCTACGTGAAAAAGTTAAACTGGAGAACTCATTTCATTTATCTCTCTCTCTTTTTTCAGGGGGTAGAGGGGGGAGACTAGATACATGCACAGTATGGAATAAAGTGCATACCCCTGGGCCTATGGATATGATGACATAAAAACTTTTCTGAATGAAACTGCTTCCATGTACTTTTAGTTATCTTTATATTTTTCTGGATGAGTTAATGTTCTGGAAATGTTAACTCAGCAATTGATTTTGCAGCAGAATTGAAAAATGAACCATTTTTGGCTCTTTTTGTTTTTGTTCTTCTACATTCAAAATACATGGAAAAATAATTTTTTTGTGTGTTATGTTACGTGGTTGTCATCACAAAGATGTGTTTGAGGTTTTTTTTCTGCAAGCTATAATTAAAAACTTCTAATTTAAATAATGACTCGAATCTACATTAAATTGAAATATGTCATCTGATATTGAGAAAGTCATCCTTAAAAACTGACAATAACTAGAATGGGGCATAATGTGAAGAACGCCTCTTTCAAAAATGGTTAGCTTTGTTGTTCTCAACTCTGCAGGATTCTTAGTCTTTTCCATTTTAATCTTTTTTAAAGAAAGAGTTGAATCTATAAATAATATTATAATGTATTTTTAGAGAGAAGTAAGATTTTACATCAAGTATCTGTATGATATAGAGATGAGAGAGGATAAAGAAAAATTAGCAATATATATGTTTTCTATTTCTTTTATCACATATACCAATATTCCATGTTAGGGATTTGGAAATTATGGGTATTATGCATTCTATACTAGTTCATTATAAGAGCTATAACATACATTGAGCATTGAATGTCTTCATATTTGAATCATAAAAATGGAAAGTAGCTTCCTAGAAGCAAAGATAAAGCTTAAATCTCAACCTCAAGAACCAACAAAAAAAGCATAATGAACTCAAACACAAAGCAAAACAAAACATGGTCAAGGCATGAAATAGCCACAAATAAAACACAATTACATAAATGAAAATGGCCCAATTTGTGTAAAACCGTATCAGTTTCTAAATAAAACATTCTCCCTTAGTATTAACTTTTTATTACATAGGCAGTTTACTATTAACTCATGTATCATCAGCATTAAAGAATTAAGATCAAAACTTGGAATGTCATGAATTTGATGATAAGGGGGCATCTCTTTATTGACTCAGCTGTTCCAGCTGACTGTTATTTAACAGTGGAAGACAGAACACAGCCCTAGATCAGCAGTTCTTAGCAACAATGGTTTTGTTCTCCAGAAGACATTCGGCAATGTCTGTAGTTGGTGTTGGTTGTTGCAATTCTGAGTGGTGCCAGTAGCAACTAATGGATAGAGGCAAGGAATCCTGCTAAGTATCCTACCCTATAAAGGACAACAAAGAATTACCTGGCTCAAAATATTAGGAAGTTCACGAACCTTCCTTTGGGTAAGAAGGCATTTGGGTAAGGAGAGTTTACCGGGAACCATTCATTTAAAAAAAATATGTCCATTGAAGCTTGATTACACATTTTGTTGAGTATTTGAGTGATGGCATGTATATAGAATGGCCATGTGTAGAAGAATTATGCACCTGAATTTCTAGCATTTATATGAATTTTTGCAAAAGAAATTTGAAATAGAAAGAGCTAGAACAATATAAATAGAGTACTTAGAAAAATGTCTTTGTCTTATAAAGACTAGATGCAAAGTAGTTGCAAACAGAACTCTGAACTCTGAGGTGGTCTTGAGTGAACCAGCCTGAGGTGGCGAAGCATAATGTGGAAATAAGGCCCATAAAAATGTAAATAGGGCCTAGGGGTTAAGAAGCACATCCTAAGCTCTCTTGACTATGGCTTTAACCAGTTCTCTACTGAGAATAAGGTCGCAGATGCCTGACCCTGAGTCTTGGTTGGTTTCTTGTATGTCATATATGATTTGCTAGATATGTATGCTAATGTTAGTTGTATCAAGGTCATTCCAATATGTGAGCTCTGTTTCTTTCAAATAATAACTTCAGTTACAGTCATAAAGCTCTGGTGTAAGAAGGCCCCTTCAGATAACATAATACAGTGACAGCACCAGTAAATCAGATCCTCATGTGCATTCCTAGTCCGATACTCCAAGTAGGTACACCAATAACCATCCCACTTACAAATCAATGTCCAAACAACATCTAATGAAATCTGAGTGTTCCATAAAGTTCACTTTTTAGAATGGAAAGGGTCACTGAGAGCTTTGGATTATTTCAACATGATTGTCATCGACTGTGTAAGTATCCCATCTTTCTTTCTATTGAAACATGAAGTCTCTGATGAGCAATATGAGGCAGGAGAAAAGGAAAAAGTAAGGGGAAATGTTTCTGATTCAAGAAGAAGGAAAATGCCTTCTCTACTGTACTTTTAAAAATGATGTAATAAAATTAATCTGACCCCAGATAATATGTTCTAAGGCTATAACAAAAATTATGTCTCCTATTTACTAAAATAATTTTCTAAGAACATTAAATGCACAGAGATAGGAATGTTCTTATTTTTAAAAACTACCCAACACACATACTTAAATATGTAGAATTTCATTTAAATAAGTCAGTCAACAATTTTTTATAAAGTATTTAACACTTCATTGTAGAAACATAGGCAAAATGACTATTATAACCAAAATGAAAAATACTGTTCAATTTAAAAAATGTACTTAAACAAGAACCTGAAAAAGTTTATGATATGCATAACATTGTTCAAGCAAAATTGCACTAGTATTACATAAATCAATAGTTTATAAAGGCCTCAATATGGCAAAGTTTAGAAATAGGTAGTATGCATGCACATAGTACAACAAAAAGTCTCTTTATAAAACAGCAGTTTTTTTTTAATGCTTGTACAAAGGGATAAGAGCAACCACAAACATATTTCATCTGTTAGGTTAATACATTATGACAGCTAAAAGTCAGTCATGTCTATCAGAGGAACAAAAAGCCCTCCATACCTTGTGAATAAATCTTTTGTGCCTTTAAAGATATTTGTATAAAAATGTTCTCCTTTTTTATACAACTTAAATAAATCGTACTTGTTTCAATTAAAAATTGAAAACAAACAAACCAGTGAATGGGGTCCATGTGTTTTTGCATAACAAAAAGAAACCAGGCTACCAGGGAAACTGGTCAGCATTTATTCCCTCCACCTTTGATTACGGGCAGATAATTAATTATCCTATAACTGGGCAAGTCCTTTAAGAATATAATTTTGATAGGGAAAATAATGAATTAGTCATACTGTATCTTGAAAATATTTATCAATTACTCTATACCATAATGACTCTTTTGCTTCTTCTTTTTGACCTAGAAAAGAAAATGCATTCACATAATTGAAATTCTGTCATCAATTTGTGTGCTTATGTATTATTCTTTAGTGTTCTGTGTGGGAAGGGGTTGGGTTACTCTTCCACAAAATGAACATGGTTGGGAAGAGATTTCTAAGAGGTCAGCAACCAATACCCTGTTGTGCTCTAGGCTGGCTATATACCTCAGGACTGAGGGAGAACAAAAGGTCTTATCGCATAGCAATGTGGTTTTTCCACTCTGCGTTATATTTTTGCTATGTTCTACCACCGAAATATAACTATTGGTTGCAGGGTGTATATGTTTAGTATATCTCATATAGTTCACTAAATTTTGGAAAATGTAGTCATATGTGTTCATGCAAATTATTCATTTTATATATTTTCAAAGATTTTCCTCAAAATTCTCATCTATCACTTGGCAATCTAAGGCTAATTTCAAAGCAGGAGATGCTGAACTTGTGAGGGCTATATATTTTCAGAAGTAGGAATCAATCTTAATGAGCGCAAAGAAGAGAGTTGACCTTTCAATCATTCTTTTACCAATTGAAACATAAAAGTAAAATGACATTGTATTACAGATTTCAAATCACATAATGAAAAAGTATAGAGACTCACTCTGTGGATTAAGTAGAACCAAAAAATTTCATATAAAATAGATTGCTCATATTCACACTACAAAGGAATATGTTGTTTTTAATTTTAACAAATTCAAAGGGGTGTCATATCAGCAGCATTGTTGTAAATTGTACTGTAGTGCAGTTCTTGTTTCATAAAAATACCATACAAATGGTCAATCAATGGTCATCAGCAAAAAATAAAACTCAGAAAACAATTAACCAGGGAAAAGATAAAGAAAGAGGTAATGCTGATGCCAAAACAAGTATAATACTGTTGGAACATACAAAAGTAATCCTTATATTTTATACATTTTTACAGCATATAAAAGGCATCGCTGATTATGCCACTGTCTCTCTTATTCCAATTTCTATTTTCTTTGGAAGCAGTTCTTTCCTTTCGTCAACACTTCCTAAGGAGTTTCGACAGTTTGGCCCATCCATGTATAGTTTTGCATACACTGGATTGGAGTAATTTGTTGGCTGAAGGAGAAAAAAATAGATAAGTACAATTCTATTCACAGTGTTCACCACATTAATTAGCTATTTTCTAGGATGTCTGTCTTTTAATGCTGACAACATTTATACGCAATACTTTTAACTTATTAAATAGTAATGATTTCAATGTAATTTAATTTGTGTGTATATGCTTTTGTTGACTTTAGCATGGTATTAGATGAAATCATAATTGCATGTTTTTCAGATAACTTGTGAACCTAATGGGAGCTTTGACATAAATATTAAAGTCCCAAAGAAATCATTATGAACTCTATATTCCCTGACATTTTACTTAAAAGCATAAAACGTGAAACTAATGTGTTATTTCCAGTCCATATGCTTTCCCTCCTTATTGCTATTGCAACAACAGGAAAAATGTGTTTACAGAAAGTCATCTAATTGCTCAGTGCTGATAATTTTTCAATAAGAAGTTAAAAGCAAGAAAACAAAGAAAAAGAAAAATATAATACATTGGTGGAGTAGATTTTAAAATAAAGACAATATTTTTTGCTTCAAACAACCTCTATGCACTTATCGCTGGAAATATTTTTGTATTCTTTCAAGGCATTGAGTAGTACCTAGTCATCTTAGGTTGCACAGATATTTAGAGCATATTGAAGTAGAATTAAAACCTGCAGAAATGATCTCTTTCATTTGGAAAAGATATACAAATGTTCATATTTTACTAATTGCAACTTAACTCAAGAAATCATTGCCTAGTGTTTTAGTTTTTTTCTGTTTGTTTCCTTTGTCTTTCCAAAAGCAGAACATTAATTCTTAGTTACAGCAAAGAAACATTATAATCTTTGAGCCATGCAGTTGACAAACATGATAAAAATGATAATGAAAAACAGTTGATGGGAGACTTGATACCCTATTTTATCCCTCTTCTAACATAAACCATGTGACTTTAGACAGAGTACTTTCCTCTAAAAGCTAGCTACTTAATTAAAAAAGAGAATGCTTTTATTAAACCATTTCTAATTTCTCAAGATGAGGCCTTGTTTGTAGTATATTTTTATTTAACTGGATATCAACTTTGTATATATTGAATAAAATATCTTAAGAAATGTATGAAAACAAATTTAAGTTTAAATTATTCAGTTTAAATCTCTAGCTAGAGATTTCTAAGAATAGCAGACTCATGTTTATTGTTAAAGTTCTATAAGATGTTCAAACTCAGAAGAAAAAATATTTCAAATATTTCTACTTAATAGCTTGCCTGAAATGATAACATGTATTACATGTAATCTTTCATAGGCAGGATACATAACATCAGCCCCAATTTTAATACTGTTTTCAAATCTCTTCTTAATTAAAATCTCAATTAAAGGCAAGCCCCTACCTAAATCTAGTAATAGTCTTTGATTGTGAGAGGTTCTATGATGGAATGGATATGAAATAATGAATTTGCTTCTCTCACCCCAGCAGTTAGTGGTCCTTTCAAATCAGAGTTTAAGTAGATGGGTGGCGCTGTATGTGGAAGCTTGAAAGCACTGGACACACCCCCTATATACCTGCCCTGTACGCAAACAGAGAATTTTAGTTTCTCATCTAATATGGAACTCTTTTCATTGACATAAACTCATGTTAAGTCATAAGGATAACATAAAACATTTTTTTTTTTTTTTTTTTTTTTTTTTTTTTTTCCGATGGAGTCCTCATTTAATTTTCTCACTTCACCAGAGTTAAAATATAGATGTGTCATCAGATGCTCTTGAACACCATTTTGAAATTGAAATGTTCTTCAACTTCACATTTCAGCTGCTACAATAATCATGTAAAACATTTTTTTTAACCCGGGGGCATGAACAATGTACTCATGGTAGCTTTAATAATTTAAGGACTATTGATATTAAATATTTGATCCATAGGTTGACATTTCTATTATGTCCAGATTAACTTAATTTTATCCTCCGCAATGAAATCACATCTTTGCTAGCAGCACTGTGAAAAATACACCAGCCTCCCTAACTTCAGGTTTGGTCACTTTGGAAATTCCTGACAGTAGCCCATTCTGGACACTCAAGTATCAGACATCTTCTAATTAAAGATTCATCACTACTGCATATTTTTACAGAAAAAACAAATTTAATATAGCATAAAACAAACATCTGTATTTTTGGAAATCTGTTAGTCTAAAACACGTTAACTAGAAATTAAATTGGCTCACTAAGTCTTCATATAAGAGTACTGACTTGAGACTTCTTGGAGGCTAAGGGCAGAATTAGCCAATCTGATGCACTCATATGCATAATAGAGTATTTATTGGTGACCTTCAAGAAAAAAAACTAGATGAAAACTTGAAGAATATGAACATTTTAATGAATGTACATATTTTAAAAATCTTAACTAGCAACAATGAATGATCACAACATTTGGGACAAGGTCAAGGGTGTCAGGAAAATATTTTAAACATAAATTTAGGTCAATATCACCTCTTTATCCCCCCCACCCCCACCCCAAGGGTCTTATTTAGAAGATACTTAAAACAATCTAAGTAAGAATTGAATAAATTTTGAGATAAAATCGGTAAATACGAATTTTCCTTTTTTGAACTCTTCAAACTATACTGTGATTGCCTTCATAGGCAAGACTTTTAAAAATAACTTTATTAACCATTTCATTTCTTTTGATTATTAGGTATTACTAAGTAGAAATTTTATCTATTTTTAAAACAATAAATGATTTCTACCAAAATCTTCTTTATGTAATGCAATCCTATATAATAAAAGGCTAATATGCAAATTGTCCCCTCAGGCGGTTGTTTGACCAGGAATTTGATCAGAAGACTGGGAGTTCGACTGCTTGCTATTATAGACGCTGACCACCAGGGGACGGCACGGAACATGGCAGGCATCAGTGATACGCTGCGACCTCTCACTGACTACCTGGGTGCCGGGATGACGGGGATGGAGGTGCAGTGAGAATGTGGGGTGTCCACCAAGCTTGCTCTCACTCCCCCTGGTACCCTCTCCTGGGACACCAGGGCTCACATGCAGGGGAAGCCCCTGCGCTCATGTGCTGGGCACTCGCAAGGAGCCCACCCCGCATTTGCGCGGCTTCCTCTGGGTGAGCCGGGCCACAGCCGCCGGGACCACAGGGGCCAGTCTGGCTGGAATCCCTGTGGGTTTGCACAGGAGCTAGTCTGTGAGGCCGGCCAGGAGAAAGTGTGTGGTCCACTCTGCTTCCGTGCAGCACCGCTGGGCAGCCCAGAGGCCCATGCTGGGCCCTGGCCCACAGCATCTGGCCGTGCTCACCACATCTCCGTGTGGGGACTCGGGAGCTATGACTCAGGTGGAGGGGGGCGCACAGGGGCCCGGGGGCCCAGGTGCTGCCAAGGGCCCCGAGGTCAGCTGGGACCTGCCTTTTCATGCCAGATGCTTGCACTTCGATCGCCAGCCAGGCCTAGGGACCGCACCCGTGCATGAATTCCGTGCACCAGACCTCTAGTTTATATATAGTTGCTTATATCATGAATATGTCAAAGCATTGTAATGCAGTGCTAGTTTCCTTAAGTGTCCAAAATTGGCTTAATTCTATCACAAGAAAGAAAAATAATGGTAAAAATGAGAATTCTCCTTCTTATAAAAAGTGTGCTTTAATATGTTCTCATTGGTTCATATTATATTTACAGGTACCATATTTTAATTTATAAGAAAAATTCAAAGAATATGAGAAATCTATTATTTATGATGTCTTTATCCTTCATAGATAAATTATCAAATAACAATGTTCTCAGTGTATATACTTTTTAAATTTGAAGTAGCAAACAGTGAAACTTAGATTATAAGGATTTATTCATGAACAATTTCAAATGTAGGAGTTGGTTACTTAATTAATTAATACTAACTATAAAATTATTCTTAATTAGGAATAATGACTTTAATACCCTTGAATTCAGAACTAGCTTAAATGTATGGGACTTAATTCAACTTCTTTGAGAATAACTGTTGCTCTGAATGTAAAACTATTTGGAACAGATTGATCACTGTGATTATTTGTAATACAAAGATATATTTTATACATAGTACCTTTACATATCAGAAAATAAATATTCAACAAATTAATGAATAAACTAAGAAAATAATATTCATCATATAAAATTGATGTTCTTAATTCATAGTAAAATATCCTATAATTATTATACAAAATATTCAGCTAATACAGTGAAATGAATCTTTGCAAGTTTATCTGGATATTGTATCATTTACTTCTCTTAAAAGGTGCCAATAGGAACATATAATAATAAAAGCTTACAGAAACTTAAAAAAAAACTGTAGCTATTTAAACTATATATATCAATGACATGTCTCAAAGTACATTACAGTGCATAGTAAAATATTTTTCAAAAGTGATTTGATTATAAACAAATCCATGGGAAATATTTAGATGAGTCTACAATTAATCACTATTAGAAATGAAGTACTTATTTTGACAATAAAGTACTGTATTTTTATTATTAAAAGCACTTCAGACAGTACTTTTACACTAGTCTGTATATTTAGATGTGCTGGTACCTCAACACATTTGAATGAAAGATGCTATTTTAAGTAAACTACATGTTTATAAATTAAGTGAATAAATAAGTATGTATTTTCCAAAACATGTTGTACTAATTTCACGCTTCAGGTGAACGCAGTCCACAATCTCATTTTTTTTTTTCTTTAGAAGAGACAATAACATTTAGTACATCCTAAACTTCTTTCTTCAGAAAAAAGAAACACTGTTAAATTTAGAACCATTTTTGCAGAGGTATGAGTCAAGAGTGTCAGTAGTCATTGCCCATCATCTTACCTTTGTTGGATCTATCATAAAACCGGGATCTAGAAGACCTCCATCGTTGTGATCATGATCCACCTCATACATGTTGTAAGATGGATTGCCAATTTCTACGTTTATTCCTCCATTGATAATAGGTTGTCTTCTAATAGTTTTTGTCCTGGATTATGCGAACATTGTTTAAGTATGAGTTTAAATATCACAATCATGGTGTATGAAACTATCAAACTATCATATTCATAGATTTATTCACTTATGGTAAGTTCATAAAAATATTCATTCAAAATCAAGTCACAGAGGAACAAAAATAACAATGTGATGCTATTTTTCCAAATTATTTAGCTTATTATTATTATTTTTGTTAGAATGAGTAATAAAAAATGCCCTTGGAACATATCCCTCCTAAGTACCTAATTCCACATTAGTTGAAATTGAATTTTCACTAATCAATTACTTTTTAAAATTCTAGATTTTTCCTTTTTTAATGAAAATCATCCCTTAAAAATGATAAAAAATTTAAAATAAATCGCCTTCAATCCCCCAAAATCACGTGGCTAAAAAGCCTCTTTTACATAATTCAAAAGCTGCCTCACACACTCTTGGTTTGTGATGATAACCACAGACAACCCACTCCTTCTGGATTTTTATAACTGCATATTCATATATATTAAAATAAGACTTCCAGTAATATATAAAATAAACAAATGAACCATTTCTGATATATAATACATATTCAGTATCATTGTATTTACATTACTAATCTTTCATAATATAATACGATTCTTTTCAAAGACTCTTGAGTTTTCAAGGAAAAACTACCACATATGTAAAATCTACTAAAGTTTTAATTAATATTTCCCCTTGTTAGTTTTATTAGAATATATGAATAGAGACATTTCCTCAACATTACATGGGAGAAGGGTTGTCTGAATTATAACCACTCAAAATGAAATAAAGGGATAAAATTGTTTGAAAACAGAATTTTAGTTAAAATAATTTATGTTTTAATGAATTAAAAAAATTATCTGTTTCAGTAACTATCTGTGCAATTTATTTGTTAACTGCTAGTCTAGAACATCGCACCGTACCTTCTTTTTCTTTTACAAAGCACTAACCCAATTACTAAGGTGGTTATCAAAGTCACCAGGAGCACCAGAGGCACAATGATGGCAATGCTTCCTGAAAGAGAAATGAATGAGTACATAAGCACATCAATAAAATAATGATTGATACAATTGAACACTGCATTACACCTAATTATTTGACCATTGACATAATAAAAGTGAAGCCTAGGCCAAATATCTATGTTCCTAGTTCAGAAGTACATTATGAAACATCACTCTCCTACTAAATACTTGATCTGCTGGAAATGTTTCCTCAGATATCATTCACTTGTATGTTGCAGTGAGGTATCGTGCTGTTAGAAATGCTGACTGCTTTGTCAGTCTGAGTCTGAATCACAGCACACACATTACTTGCAATGATGTAAGTACATGCTGGTAACTCCTTGCAAATTACGTATTTACACAATCTCACTGGCCATACTACCACCCTTAGTTTTGTTCCTCTATCTATAAATACTCTCTGGCCAAGAGTACATGTGACAAATCAGATGGCAGCCTGGCCAGACAAAAGGGACATCAGTGTTAAAACTGAATGGATATAGGCCTAAGTATCAGTTCCACAACTTACGCAAAGTGAGACCTTAAATGGGTAATTTAAAATCTGAGGCTTGACACATTGACTATTATTTAGCCATTGGAATATCAAATGATATATAAACATGTCTTAAAATATGATATTAAACATAAAGTAAATTAAAAATGTTTTTGAGGCTTATGCTCTTCATCAATAAAATAGACGAGAAGTCCTACGCAAGGTCTGTTGGCTTAATTCAACGAAATAGGGGACAAGGGGGATTCTCTTCCTCAAGTTCCAGAATAGTATTAATTGAACATATCTGGGAGGTTTGGCTTATGTTGCAAATTTGGCTTAGAGTGGAAGGGAGGGAGGCAGGGAGAGGGGGAGGAGAGCACGCGAGAGATAGAAAGAGAGAAAAATCAGTGTGAGATTCACATGGATTGATTGCATCTTGACCAGGGTAGGGATCAAACCTGCAAGGTATGTGTCCTTGACTGGGAACTGAACCTGAGACCCTTCTGTATACAGGCCGAGGCTCTAGAAACACCGAAACACTGGCCAGGGCAATGTGCATACATTTATCATGTACTAACAAGAATGATCTTAGATTGAATCACTGATCTACAAGCTGGGATAAAAGATCTATGGAATAGGTCTTCAAAAGTGATCTGAGAAACTGAGTGTTAGTTTTTACACATCTGAGCATAGGGGAGAAGCAAAACAAAGAGCCTCTGCCCTCTATTTCTAGGTTAGCAATAAGAGCAACCAATTTTTTTCTTTTCATGAAGGAGTCAATCTTGGTGATGCTGTGATCCACAGGAGGATATGCCTGGGGTTATATGTCACTTATTCAGACAGAAAACTGAATGTGAGTGTTGCTGACAACAGGAGAGTGTAAGTAGCTCTACCCAGTACCTAATGTTAACTTTCCACAGACAAATGTCTACTGCCCATGAGACAAAGGCTTCATTTATCTGGAATAAGCATCTGGTTGATTCAGTCAAGGCAGCCTAATCACTGGTTAAAGGAAGAAACAAACCAGCAATGCAAAAGCTAATTGAAATGTAATGTTGGAATCTTGAATGGTTCAGGAATAAAACTTCAAGAAATATTAAATATTTGAATTTGCTTTTCAAGGACATTTGTGTAAAAATACTGTGGCAGAAATGAATTGTAATACTAAGCACAGTAAGCAGCTGCTTAGGGACTTTAAAATAGAAATATAGATACGTTTTAATAGCTATAGCCAGAAAGTATCTGTGTGCCATAGCCCATGGTGGAGATTCCTTACCAAAATACAAAAATGTCTTTATTAAGGAGATGTCATGTATAAGAGAATATGTTAATTTGAACCTTCAAAAATAATTTGACTAAAATAACCAAATAACTATCTCTTCCATGCAAAACAAACAAACAATAAACATGGCTTGCCTTCTTTAGTCAGTTTATAGAATGCAAAACATTTTATTTTTTCACGTTGTTACCAGGACTATACAGCTCAGTGAGTTTAATATTATATGGTTTTGGGAAAGTAAACTTGGATTTGGGAAAGTGAACTTTATATGAATGTGTAACTTATTAGTAATTAGTAAAAGTAGAGAATCTGGCAGATTGGATAGCAATTAACATTTGTTCACAAATTGTAAATGCCAGTGAACAGCTGGTTTCTTCATAAACAATGACTTTAACTGATTGATCATGACTTTATAAATAGCCTTACTTCATTACTTATCTTTTTTTTTTCCTGCTAAAATTTGTAATATATTGGCATGTATTAAACGTACCAATAATTGTTTTAAGGTATATAAACTTACGTTCCCTTCAATGCAAATTGTATGTTATTTAGAAAATTGGATATTTGTCTACATAGGGTTTTTTATTCCTTTGAGGTAGAACTGTTAATTATGCATGCTGGCAAACAAATAACTTTTTCTTCTTTCTCCCATCACAGATGGCAGTTCCAATCCCTTACATTACAGCACTTTGTTTAAAGGCCTGGATTTCTAATGTATTTATATAACCAAGCAAGGTAACTGCAATAATGTTTAATGTAGCCAATAAATAATGCAGGGTAGCAGTTTGGCAATGTATAAAAATGTAAAATAGTTGATATTGATGGAAGCAGTTGGCAACCACATGTATTTTTGGACTTATAAGATAGATATATATCAAATTAGGTATATATTTTTAAGTAGAATATATAGCAGTAAATGTCATAATGCAACATATGATAATTCATATTTCAGGAGATTTTTAAATAGTACATTATTGGTGGATTTTTCTAAAATGATTTTAAAAAGCACATTCTATACTTATTAAGGGTTGAGGGGATACCTCAAAGACCTTCTCATGTAAAATAGAGCAAGTCTTTCTTGGCCACATTGGTCTGAAGCCTCATCATCCAATACTTTTCTATTAGAAAAAAAAACACCTGCATTATTAAATTGTTATGTTGTAGAGACCCCTTCCCCGAGAGAGGCACACAGCATAGCAGCTGAGATAATAAATTCTGGAGCCAGGCTACCTCTGGCCACACCTTGCATTACTAACAACATGTCATTGGGAAGATTATTTATCTTTGTCTCAGTTTACACACATCTACAAAGGGTGTCATCATTAATAGCTACCTCATAGTCATTCATGTAAATAGGATTATGTTTAATACATAGAAAGTGCTACATACAGGTTTATTAATTCACTAAAATAAATTGCCACAGAACTCTGCATATGCCTGTTTTGCACGTTTTACAATATATTGTAGAAACCAGTTTCTTTGTAATTTGAGGGTTTAAACTGTTTATCTCTCTTTGTTTTGCAGATAGCACAGTTCCTAGGATATCATAGGGACTGTACATTCAGTTCTTATTTTAGTAAATATATTTTAAGAGTCGCTATGTCCCACACACTCAGTATGCACTCTGCTTTGCACTGGGGATACAAATGTCCCTGCTCTCACATTGTTTGATATAGTTTAGAAGATGACAAAGAAGTGTGCTTATTTAACAGGGTGCGATAAGCGCTTCCCTGGGGAAAGTCTGCATTGCTCCTGAAATATAGAGTATCCAACCAGATCCCGGATAGAGGAGGACTGGTGTGCCTTAGAGACCTGCGAGTGAGTCCTCTTTAGTCTCATGGAAGAGAATGCAGGTCAATGGGAGGAGGAGATACTGAATTAATCTAGGAAGAGAAATGTGGAGGCCTGGAGGAGGAAAGATACAGAACAACAGTCTGGTTGAAGTGCAGAATAGAGAGTGGGGGAAGATGAGGCCATAGAGGACAGCAAAGGGGTGTGCTGAAGGGCTATGTAAGCCTTGTCAAAGAGCCGGGCAATGTACTGCTTAAAAAAGGGGTGAGGCCCTAGCAGCTGGTTTGGCTCAGCGGATAGAGCATCAGCCTGAGGACTGAAGGGTCCCAGGTTTGATTCCAGTCAAGGGCACATGCCCGGGTTGCCAGCTCCAACCCCAGTGGGTGGCATGCAGGAGGCAGCTGATCAATGGTTCTCTCTCATTGATGTTTCTATCTCTCTCTTCCTCTCTGAAATCAATGAAAAAATAATTTATTTTTAAAAAGGGATGAAGTTAAAGAACACTTAGGAACTAATATCTACTGGATATATTGTTTGACTTGACTTTAGAGAGAAGAAACATTAAGAGCAACACTTAAGTGTTGCTTGGGGAACCGGATAGATTTTTTTATAAGCCATTCATATATATAGGAAGGCAAAACAAGGTGCATGAATTGTCTGGTTGAGTTGAGAAAGGTGATGAGATCATTTTGGGATATATGGAGCCTAAAATTCCTGTGGAATATAGGTAGATATAGATATAGATATAGATATAGATACATATAGCAATGTGCAGTAGGATATATGTCTCAAATTCAGAAAAAAAAAAAAAAAAGCCAGGATTGAGGATAGTAATTTAGCGGTAATCAGCATAGAGTTGATAACTGAGTCAGGAATTACTGATTGCCAAGAAAGATTGTAAATAATGATAAGACAACAGTGAGTTAACCAGAAGGAGAGAAAAACAGAATCTCACTAAGAAGATATTGCTGCTTCAAGAAGTGTACAAGGGAAACCAGAAGCATTGCATTATGGAGCTCAAAAGAAGAGAACCTTTTGCTTATTGGTTGCATTTATCATAGAAAATATAAAGATAAATTATACCACTTTTGACATGTTGCTATATTTTCTCTTAAGTTTACATTTATATATATGTATAAATTAGAGGCCCAGTGTACTGCTGTCCCCATGGTACCAGAACACTGGTATTCTATCAACCTCTTGAATATGTCTCTTTCCCGCTCCAGGGTTTTTATACCTGCTCTTCCATGGGTTTGAAACACCATGAGCCTTCTTCTTTTTAATCCTTCAGTTTCAGTTTAATTATCATCATCTCAGAGAAGTGACTTCTGACCTCACTTCTCCTCTGCCATTCTCTATACTTGGTTCTCTTTGGCTTCCATCATAGAATCAATACAAACTCACACTTACTTTACACATGTACATGCTTACTTATTTGTCTCCTTCTGTGGTTTATGGCTGTTTGCCCTTTAGAACCTCAGCTTCATGAAAAGAGGCACTGTCTGTCTTACCTATTGACCTATCTCTGAGATCTAGTACCGTACTTGGCACTTAGAGGCTTGACAAATATTTGCTTGGGAAGAATTAGGACAAAAGCGTTATTTTGTTGCACTTTTCAGTTCTCTCTATATATTTGTAATTTTATGATTTCTTGGTATCATATAATTTCCTTTCTGTTTTAAAACATGATGGTATAAAAGAAATAAGGGCAACGTAAGAAAAGAGGAGACACAACCCCTAATGGATATATTTCTGTTGTCACTAGAGTAAAATACTTCTCCGATGCCCCACAAATGCTGAGTATAGTTTTATGCTACTTAATTTTAGCATATACAAATAGCATAAATCAAACATTGGATATCTACTCCCTTCAAACTTTTAAAATTAAAATAGGAATATATAATGAATATTTTATCATCCTTAGTTTAATATTCTTCAAAATAACTCCAGAAGAGTCAGATGAGCTTTTTCAAGTGGAACCTAAGCAGCCGTAGGATACTAGATCTGCTTAATTCCACGAGCTAAGTTTTAGATACTTTAACAGTAACGGCCAGAAAACATCAGCGTGACTACTCAGAGGTGATTAAGAAAGCTGTGCATCAATTAGAAAGGTGAATCTGCGTGCCAGTTGGCAGTAGTTAGGCCGACAGAGGCAGTGTGTTCTCAATTGCTCCAAGGCCCAATGATTATGGGATCCTTCACTGTAAGCAGAAACGCAGATTTAAAAAACACCCTAAAGCATCCATCTTTCTTATGGGCAAATGACTCCTGCCAGAGTTCAGGGAACATTTCACAACCATTCAAAACCACTGCACTTCACTACAGAATAAAAATGACTCTCCTACCTTAGGAAGATCAGTTTAACTATCTCTTTTCAGACTTATAGAGGCAAGTTTCTCAAAGTGTAAATGTCTAATGATAAGTACTTTCTAATAGAGTCATTATTTGGTCAACTTTGCTCATCTCTGAGATAATATGACATTTACATAGCTAATAACCCATCAATGTGCATTGATGTTTCCATTAAATTCAATGACCTTAGCGAGTGAAGGGAGTCAATCTTTGGGAAAAGGTTTACAACTTCTTGCAACTCCTCCTCCTATTCCATGTTCCGTGAATGAGCACTGTTACATGTAATTAGAGGCATCTCCTTATGAGGCAGCTTATTGCCCATGCAAACAGTTGGAGACATCGCCCTCCAATAAAAATAACTATATATATATATATATATATATATATATATATATATATATATATCTGGCACACCCCTCCTCCATACCATTTTTTTTTGTGTGTGTGTGTCTATTTTTATTGATTTCAGAGAGGAAGGGAGAAGGAGAAAGAGAGAGAAACATCAATGATGACAGAGAATCATTGGTTGGCTGCCTCTTGCACTCCCCCCACTGAGAATGGAGCTCGCAACCCAGGCATGTGCCCTTGACCAGAATCGAACCTGGGACCCTTCAGTCAGCAGGCTGATGCTCTAGCTACTGAGAAAAACCAGGTAGGGCCTCCATACCATTTTCCAAACACCAAA
Organism: Myotis yumanensis; assembly: GCF_028538775.1. Classification (NCBI taxonomy): domain Eukaryota; kingdom Metazoa; phylum Chordata; class Mammalia; order Chiroptera; family Vespertilionidae; genus Myotis; species Myotis yumanensis. Next base: position 71,282,728 of record NW_027223759.1, on the reverse strand, counting down.
TGTTTCCGTTTGGATGGACCTTATATAAAAATTGAAATTCAATTGACATTATTCTCCCTTCCTTCCTTCCTTCCTTCCTTCCTTCCTTCCTTCCTTCCTCCTTTTCAGAGAGTTTTTAAGTTTTTTGACTTTCTAAAGGTGTAGTACCCCAGTTATCTTAGGTAATTGAGAAATCACCATGACATAAATGCTGAAATACCTTGTCATTATTTTCAATTTACAAATCCAGTGTGTTCTACAGATTGGTAATTTAAAATGCATTCTTTATTTTAAAATGCTCTTAATAATGGTTGAATTTTGCAATTAGATCACAAAGTCATATGCCAATTAGTATGCTTCCAGAATTATTTTTAGTAATATTAGCATGAGCCTTAGTTCCTGGGAAGAGAGAGGAAGAATCTTTATTTTCTTTTTCTTTTCCTATCCTTTTGCAATAACGAATTAGGCAAGGTGTATTTTTCTACCTCCCTACCTTTTATGAACCAATTCCCCAAATCCTTGTGCTCTATTCCTGTAATTATGTGCCCATAGCTTTCCTAATGTCTTCTCCCTTCCCTTTTCTAAGGACAACACACAAAGTCTAGGATAAACCCCAAATGCTTCATGAGCAAAGATCAGTCACCTCATCTCTCCAAATTCAAAAATTCATGCCTAGGTTATTTATTCTAGATCTATGTGCATTTTTAAAAGAAGCTCAGGTCTATTAGTCCAAATTAATCTCTGAATTCTGTCTTTAAACAATGTTCCTGGAAGCCTGCTCTAGGGTATCAAAATGTGTATACTTTGACTTTGATAGTGTCTTTCATTTTTCACAAACTCCGGAGTAAGTTTTTGTTTGTTTTCATGAAAGCTTTATTATCAGCAGTAAAGAACTAGAGAAAAATTGCTAAAGTAAGCATTCATCAATCGGGGATGTAATTTTTCCTCATCAAGAAAATATTTACTCAATTGATGGATAGTACATCTTTTCAAAAGGTCTCCACTCATGGTCAAATTAATAACTATATGTGTAAATTAAGAAATTTTATTTCAAAATGTTTATAAAGTCATTTAAAGTTGTTGGAAAACAGATGCACAATGATGATTAGATGGATTGTTATATGAGACACCAGTCTTAAGACCAGAGCAACACAAAAAAGAGTTGTAAAATGTTACACTATATTTTAATACACTTCTAAACCAGCATTTTAAAGACAAGCAATAAACCAATTATAACTCTTAAGAATTGCTGTTAATATACATCTCTTTAAGACTAGCCAGTCAAATCCATTTTTCTACAACACATTGAAAAGCATTTTAAGAAAATACAGTTTGCTCTAATTAAAAAATGAAATTATTTATCTTCCTTGAGCATTTTCATGTCCATGTGATACAAGTAGCCTCTGTAGCTCAAGTCCATTTCCCAAGAAAAGCTTATGCTAGATTTGCAGATGTGCATCAAGAAGAGTGCTGAGGTTTGAGATGAACTCTCACTGCCTAAAAGACAGCATAGATTCAGAGACACAGAAGCATGGAACAGACTGTGGAATCTCAGCGGGAAGGCAGGGGTGGGTGGGTGGGTAGGAAGAGATTAACCAAAGGACTTATATGTACCCTAGAGGCCCAGTGCACAAAATTCATGCATGGGTGAGGTCCCTAGGCCTGGCCAGCGATCAGGGCCAAGGAGGTGAGTTGCCTAGTTGGGCACAGAAGGAACAGATGCTGGATGCCGATGCTGCCATCGTTGGCACCCTGCCACTGAGTGGTCCCCTGCCTCGCCCCTGCCTCCTTCCTTCACTTCCGTGCTGCCACTGAGGCGGGCGAGCAGCAGGCTGATTGGGGCTGCTGGCAGGGAGGAGGGATGGGGCACAGGAGGTTGGCCACCAGCCCCAAGGAGGGATCCGGCCCCTGGCCCCCCTGGGAAAGGGGCCACTCCCACCACCACCCAGCCTGGGGCCTGCCCCTGATCCGGTGATTGGGGCCTGCTGGCTGGGGGGGGGGGGGGGTAGGGACCACAGGAGGTTGGCCAGCCAGGGGGAGGTTGGTTGTGGGAGTGCACTGGCCACCAGGGGGCAGATCCTGTGTTGAGCATCTGCCCCCTGGTGGTCAGTGCATGTCATAGCAACAGTTGTTCTGGTCATTCTGGTTGTTCCAGTCACTTAGGCTTTTATATATGTACTAGAGGCCCGGTGCACAAAAATTTGTGCACTCGGGGAGGGAGGGGGGTCCCCCAGCCCTGCCTGTGCCCTATCGCAGTCTGGGACCCCTCAGGAGATAATGACCTGCTGGCTTAGGCCTGCTCCCGGGTGGCAGAGGGCACGCCCAATCCCTAGGTGCAGCCCCTGGTCAGGCTCAGAGCAGGGCCGATTGGGGAGTTAGGGCACCGCCCCGTCATGAACAGAGCAGGGCGGATCGGGAGGTTGCGATGCCACCCTCAGTCACGCTCAGGGTAGGACTGATTGGGGGGTTGGGGCACTGCCCCTTGTCACACTCAAGGCAGGGTCGATGAGGAGATTGCGGCTCCACCCCCTGTCACGCACAGAGCAGGGCCGATCAGGGGTTTGGGGTGCTGCCCCCTGTCACTCACAGAGCAGGGCCAATGGGGAGGTTATGGCTCTACCCTGTCACACACAGAGCAGGGCCCTTGGGGGGGGGGGGGACGTGGGGCGCCGCACCCTGTCACATACAGAGCCGCAGGGTGATCAGGGGATTGGGGAGCTCCCCCCTATCAGGCACAGAGCAGGGCGGATCAGGGGGTTGGGCACCTTCTCCTGTCAGGAACAGAGGGCAGATAGGGAGGTTGTGGCCCTGCCCCCTGTCACACACAGAGCCACAGGGCGATCAGGGGGTTTGGGCACTGCCCCCTGTCACGCTGATCCTGGTGCTGGGAGCCTCGCTGCTCTGCTGATCCTGGTGCCGGGAGGCATATTACCCTTTTACTATATAGAATAGAGGCCTGGTGCATGGGTGGGGGCCTGCTGGTTTGCCCTGAAGGGTGTCCTGGATTAGGGTGGGGGTCCCCACTGGGGTGTCTGGCCAGTCTGGCTGAGGGGCTGAGGGCTGTTTTCAGGCTGGCAGGTGACTGAAGCTCCCAACCACTTCTTTTTTTCTTTTTTTTTTATTATTCTGGGCCAGCTTTAGCTCTGAGGCCTCAGCTCTGGCCTTTCTTTACCTTCTGTATTTGATACAATGTTGCGGTCAGGCTGGCTGAAGCCCGGCTGAATAAAGCAGGTTTCTGGGGTTTTGTTTAGCTTCTATATTTGCAACATAGTTGCTTAGAGTTGCAGCTGAGAGGCCGGCAAGTGAGGCGGGGAACGTTGGAGTCCGCAGTCACTGGAGCAAGCAAATCTCCCTGTTCGCTTCAGTGCATGGCTGCTGGCCGCCATCTTGGCTGACAGTTAATTTGCATAAGGATATGCTGATTAGCCAATGGGAAGGGTAGCGGTCGTACGCTAATTACCTTGTTTCTCTTTTATTAGTGTAGATATATGCATAACTCATAGACACAGACAAGAGTATGGTGAAGGCTTGGGTTCAGGTGTGGGTAGGAAAGGTTAATGGGAGAAAAAAGAGGAGATCTGCAATACTTTCAACAATACATATTTTAGAGAGAGAAAGAGAGAGAGAGAAAGGACACATAAATGCTGGATCCTGTCATCAGGTGAGAACTCAGAGCTTCATCTTCAAAAAAGAACTGGGATAGCAGAGGATCTTTTGCAAACCTTCATAAAAGACTCAACTCCCCTTACAAAGGCATCAGAAATTATTTTTATACTAAAACACTTAAGATATGAATCTGAGGCACTTACTTGTGCTGATATGATCAGACTTGCTGCTCTTTGGGGCTTGCCTCTCACATTGTGTGCCTGACCAGTTGGTGGAGCATCTAGAAATATTAAAAAAAAAATCAGTGAATAACAACCTACAAGTCTGCTAATTTAGTAACTTCAACCAAATGGAATGGAGGAGCCAGCCATCACAGATTAATGGATATTAGGGAGAGATACCTGCTAATTTCCTGTATATTGTCAGTATGCTGAAGGTAACTTCAGTTGGACTTCACCAGTTTAAATACTTTATAAAGTTTAGTTTTATAGCCATTTTTCTTTATTTTATGCTAACCTAAAAATGGTTATATTTTATAGCAAAATGGAAATCTTAATTAAAATTTGGGAATTAATTTGATAAATACTGAAAATTATAAGTAGTCAATATAAAAATTGAGCTTGCCTGTCAAATAAATTCTCCTTTTGTAAATTTCTGTGATTGAAAAAGTTTGTGTGTTTTTTTTCTGGTTGTTCTGAGTCCAAAGTGGAACTAGCTATCACTGAAACTGCAGAATGTTTACTCTCTTAAGCAGATAGAGTGTTTTCTCATTTAAAAATCATACTTCTATGACTATCATACTTCTATTATAATATAAAGAATATGCCCATGTTTTTATTGTCTTCCTTACATAGGCATCCTGACACTATGATGAGAAGTCTAGCAGAGAATTAAAATAATAGATAGGATTAAAATCCATTATTTAAACATAAATCATGACCATATAATTCGCTGGTTACATCAAATAAATTCTAGAGTGGTTTCAGTTATTTTGAACAATGCTTGTTGGCTAAGATACACAAGATGCCTCCTTGTATTTGTCAGCGGAAATTCACTGAGCAACCATTTAATGGACTTCAGTTCTTATTTAAAATGACAGTAAAAAAACACACCATATCAACAATTGTTGCACACAGTAAAAGAACATCTTCTAGAACCATTCCAAGAATATCTTTCTGGTCACAATGGCCAATCTAAATAACTGCAATTTCAAGGTCTCTGCCAGTTCTGTCATAGCCAATTTAGACAGCTGAAGCTATTTTCAGAACGAGGCTTTGGTGATGTCATGTTCATTGTTTGGGATATTCAAGAAGACAATACTGGCTGCTCGAATATAAGGACAATATTTCATAAAATCATTATTGCCGATAAACTCAAATCATGAAAATTAAAATTTGTTTCATAAATGCATATATTAACTTTAGCATAATTAATAATAGTAATACTATTAAACATAGTTATTTGATGAATAATTATATTGTCAAACTATGAATATGGAGCATGATTTAAATGGAAGTTAATATCACTATATTATGGTTAGGCTATCACATACAGTATCCTAACTTTTTTGTTCAATATTTTTATAAAAAGCTTATACATATATATTTTTCCTACACATCACATTTATTATATACCATACTATAAGTCAATCATTAAAGTAGGTAAATAAATTTTAAGGCCACAGTTATGATGTTGTCCATATTACTAAAGTGAGGCCATTGAATGAGCACATTTTTCAAGGAATTATAATAAAGTGGACACAATAAAAACATAGTATTTTAAAAAGTCACTTTTCTTTCTCAGTTGTGGTTTTTCAGATGAATGATTGAGAAATTTGTTCCAGTTCTTCACAGTTGTAAATTCCTGACACAGTCCACAGATAATTTACAATAAGATGTTTAGTAAGACTTTGCAAATATGTTGTTGGAGTGAATTCTGATCATTGAAAAATTCTTTTTGCTTCATATTTGTCAAATCTTCCTAACGGACCACTGAGAAAGTTTTAAAGCTCTGATTAAAAGAATAATGCTGATTGCTTTAGGAATTGTATTATATTGCTGATGTTGTATAAGGCTATTTTTGTGCAATTATATTGAATTAGAGGCCTGATGTACGAAATTCATGTAAGGGGCTCGCCCCCTGCCATAGCATTAGCTGCCTCATCTGCCTTGGCCCCCGCCCACCACATGACCGCCTCGGCCCTCACAGCCCCATCTTCATCAGGAAGATCGTCCAGTCTAATTAGTATATTATGCTTTTATTATTATAGATTACTGATTAAAGTGTCAAAAATTGCTCTTTATACTACCTTCTTTAATTAAAAGAAAAAAACCTAAAGCAGGGTTCATGTTAAATAAGAGGAATGACTTAAGATAAACTATGTTACTAGATAAAAAGAACTCCTGGGGGCTCATCATTACTCTAAGATGCTTGAAAGTCAGAAAGTGAAAATGCTCAGAAATTGGAAGATTAGATGCTAATTGACCAGATTCTGTTCTGATATAAACATCATGCATTTTAAGTACATTTGCAAGTTATAAAGTATGTGCCACTGGAACTTTAAAAGAGCAGAGATATTTTTAAACAAAAAAGATAAAGATAGTATGATTCTTATTCCAAAATTATGGATATGTTAACAATGTTGATTGATTTCTTATTTTACCCATAGCTTAGACCCAGAACTGTATTCATAAGAGATAAAAGCAAGAACCTGTTAGTAGTCATAATGCTCCTATCTTTCAAATGGAGGCACATTTAAATTCCCTAAACTGCAGGAAATATTTTATTTATTCTTACTGGAAATAACTCTCAAAGATTGTGCTGAAGAAATAATTAACAGTTATACATTTTAATCAGTTGGTGATCACCTTGTAAGGTTCTCCATACTCCTTATTAAATAACCAAGGCCTGGTGCATGAAATTCATGCACTAGGCGGGGGGAGGGGGGTCCCTCGGCTGGGCCTGCACCTTCTTGCAGTTCAGGAGCCTTCAGGGGATGTCCGACTATTGCGGAGGCGGGACAGGCTCCTGCCACCACTGCTGCATTCACCAGCTGTGAGCCCATCTTCTGGTTGAGCAGTGCTCCCCCTGTGGGAGTGCACCAACCACCAGGAGGCAGCTTCTGCATTGAGCACCTGCCCCCTGGTGGTCAGTGCACATCACAGCGAATGGTCGTTCCGCCGTTCTGTCGATTTCCATATTAGCCTTTTATTATATAGGGTTATATAGGATGCTTTATGGCCAAAGATAAAATAAGATACATTACACTGGTCTACATTTGTTCCAGTATTAAAAAAAAATCCTTTGAGATATTAAATCAAATAGATACCATTATTCCTGTTGCCTACTTTACAAAATTAAAACTCCTTTGAGATATTAAATCAAATAGATACCATTATTTCTGTTGCCTGCTTTACAAAATTCCTAGTTAAGACATTTGTTGCTCCACAAATTCTCCCAATGGTTGATTTAAGACCAAGTACTTTTATCATTTTTACAAAAATGCATATGTCTTCACACTCTGAGTAGACTGCAATGACCAAAGACATTAATGGCAAAGCATTTAAGAATTGGAATGTGTGCAGATCATCAAAATGTGTCCAAATCCCCCACTGAATTATTTGCATAATCATGCCGACTATAATACCTCTGACATTTGTCTCTTTTTCCTTATTCCTCAAGCAAAATTCGTAGTCCACGCCTTGGTCATCTTTAATCTGTGCTGCTCCCTGCTATTCATCCTAGGACTGTTATCTTCAAGTTAGTCCTGCATGGCCCTTCTAAGAAACCACTTTTTTTCTCACCATCATTAACACCTGTACATTGTTTATTTTAAACTTTTTCTACAGTTGTTTTCTACTTTGAGACAATGAAAAATCACTTTTTTTTATGTATTGGTCACCAAACCACTCTGAGTTATTTAACTTTTTAAATACTTTCATGAGTTTTAACTAAGTATTGTTAGATTAGGGAAATAGAGATAAATAGATTCTTATTCTAATTACCTAAACAATTGTTTATTCTTCTTTCTTCTAATTATAAATGAAAATATTTCTCCTAGCAGTTTCCTGAAGTTAATAGCTGTCTGATTTAACATTCTTTTTGACTTTTTCTCTTTCTCCTAGGCCAGTGGTTGGCAAACTCAGTCAACAGAGCCAGATATCAACAGTACAATTATTGAAATTTCTTTTGAGAGCCGAATTTTTTAAACTTAAACTATATAGGTAGGTACATTGTTATTAACTTAATTAGGGTACTCCTAAGGCTTAGGGAGAGCCGCACTCAAGGGGCCAAAGAGCCGCATGTGGCTTGCGAGCCGCAGTTTGCCGACCACTGTAGGACCTAGGCCATTTGACATTTTTTTTAAAAGGTTGTTTACTGTTACATTATGTTCTTAACTATATTCTTCCACTCCATTGTAGTTATATGAATAAAACATTCTTAATTATATTTTATGGTATTTTATTTATTTTCTAAATTAGACTAATGATTAACAAAATGGAAAAAAATTGTTAAAATTCAAATTCTGGAATCCCATATACATAAATTTTCATTTAACACATTGGAGTTGTGGCCAGAAATATGCATTTTAACAATGACTCTAATGGAAGCAATTCACAAATCACACTTCAAGAATTATATCTCCACAGACATTGTCCTTATACCAAATATTATTCAATCATTAAAAAAAAATTTAGGACGGGAATAATGATATGCATATCTAGCATGATTGTGTGAAAGAGTAAATAACATCAGTAGAAGTTGTTCACATACTACCTAAAAAACTGAGTAGGTTTTTATTTTAGGTAACCAATTCTCATCTGAATGTTACTATATGAATTGTATTGTTAGGTAATTTATTATGTCATATTTATATATATATTTTATTGATTTTTTACAGAGAGAAAGGGAGAGGGATAGAGAGTTAGAAACATCGATGAAAGAGAAACATCGATCAGCTGCCTCCTGCACACCCCCTACCGGGGATGTGCCTGCAACCAAGGTACATGCCCTTGGCTGGAATTGAACCTGGGACCATTCAGTCCGCAGGCCGACGCTCTATCCACTGAGCCAAACTGGTTAGGGATATTATGTCATTTTTAAAAGCTGTTTTTATTGATTTTGGAGAGGGGAAGAGAGAGGGAGAGATAGGAACATTGATGAGAGAGAAACATGGGATCAGCTGCCTTCTGCAAGCCCCCTACTTGGGATCGAGCCCTCAACCTGGGCATGTGCCCTGACCAGGAATTCTGAAAACTCCTGGTGCCTGGAATAACGCTCAACCATGGAGCCACAAGGGCTGGGCTATTATGTCTTTTAGCAGTTTGTGAGGTTATTGTATTTTACAGTATTATCTGTTCCAATTCTACTTTTCTGTGACACAGGGAAATATCTTTGTGTAAAGGGAATTGTGTAACACATATTATTAGGAAGTACAATAAACATTTTAGAATATCAAAATAAGTTTGGCATATATAACAACATGTAATCTTCACAAAGGAACAGTTTTTACATTTAATTGCATAAATATAAGACATATAATTACACTGTCCAAAATAATGATAGCTTTGAAAGAGTAGAGTGATTAGTACAAGGAAAACTGAAACGAGATATAAAGTACTGAGGGTGTATTTGAAATCTTATGTATTGCCTTTCAGTGTAACAATGATCAACTTACTTGGACAACATACACATGTTATTTTGTAGAAATGTGGTCTAGAGTTGCCTGCTTTGGGAAGACTTCAAAATAAAATAGTAAGATTAATATTTGCTCCCTGCTTTCATCAAATATAAAGGTCATGAAACTCTTTTAACCTAGGTAAAATTCAAAAGTGAACTTTAAAGCAATCTAAAATTGAATTTCTCCTCATATATATGTGCTAGGCTGCCCTTATTAACCATGATGATGAAGATATTCAGAAGAAATATCTTTAGTATTCCCTTTTCTTTCTACACAGAGAGGGAAAATGGCATGCAGGAATTAAAGAATGCTTAGAAAACTTGTAGTACCATGCATATTTTTGTGCTTCAAAAATCTCATTCAGTATAAATAAAAAAATATGATTGTGTTTTATGCACCAGATTTATACAATAGCATGTTCATATACTAGGTGAAGAAAATTAGAAAATTAAAAGTCACTTGCAAAATATTATTTTTCTGATTAATTCTGAAAATTTTAGTCCTTTGGGGTTGAGCCATGATTTCTTTGTACATAAAAGATCTAATTTTGAAGCTCTACACTCGATGTAGCCCCCAGCACCATTTTTGCCCTCTCTCCTGGCAGATAGAAGTATTATAACATGTTTAAAAAAATCATTGCATTTTGAACAGATATTTGTATATTTAGTTAACTGTTTATTAACTTTACTTTAAAACAAGAATTCATCTGTTATTGTAGTACCTTTGGAGATAACAATTATTTCATATATAATAATTCATAATTTTTGTGCAATACCTCAAAAATTTCTACTCTAACTTTGATGAAAATTTTGCATAAGATTTAATTTACATATACTGAATTTTGTGCCATATCCCATACTAAGTATTTTCATACAAAAAATACTCTTATTTAACTTCTATAATAATGTATAAAGTTGGAATTATTTGCTGTATGTTAAAATGGTTTTCCCGAAAGGGCATAGTAATAAGTGGTAGAAATAAAATAGGAGTTATTATTTCATCATTGTTTTCTGTGACAATGCCATATCCTTCTAATTCAATGCAAGAGTAGGAATAAGTCATTTTTCTTACTCTCTCATTCCAGTTCCTTAACAAGAAAGTCAAAATTTGTCTGAACAAAAGAAAATAAATGCTTTTTTTTGAGAAGCAAAGTTGTAAGACTTACACATTGGCTCAGACTTTTGGTCAATAATGCCTAATAATCTCTCTCTGGCAGTCAAAGTTAGGAACATGTCATTAAAAGAAGTTAATATCCTTCTTGCTATCAACTTTACATTTTGTGTTGGTTCCAAATCTTGTATATGTGTCTTATATATCTTTTCTATTAATATCTCAATAATTTTATATTAATTGCATATTGAAATAATACTATTTTGGATAAATTGGGCTAAACAAAATATATTATTAAAATTAATTTCTCCTTTTTTGTTTTGTTTTTTACTTTTTAAAAATGTGGCCATTAGGAAACTTAAAATTACATATGTGGCTCACATCATAATTTTAAAGACACAGCATTTATAAATTCATCTGTCATTACTCAATTCAATTTTAATTCCCCCAAAAATTTACTCTATATTTCACTTATTTGGTATTTTTCATATATAATATTGTACTGCAATTTCTATTTATTCAGCACATTCTCTATTCACACTGGACTGTTACTTCTTATATGGCAATAACTAGGTATTACCCTGCTTTTTAAAAAATATATATTTTTATTGATTTCAGAGAGAGGAAGGGAGAGGTAGAGAGAGATTGAAACATCAATGATGATAGAGAATCATTGATTGGTTGCCTCCTGCACACCCCCTACTGGGTATCCAGCCTGCAACCTGGGCATGTGCCCTTGACCTGAATAGAACCTGGGACCCTTCAGTCTGCAGGCCAACAGTCATTGAGCCAAATCGGATGGGGTTCCTTTTTTTTCTTCATAGCAGCAGAATTCACCATAGCTAAGATTTGGAAACAGCCTAAGTGACCATCATCAGATGAGTGGATTAAAAAACTGTTGTACATCTATACAATGGAATACTACACTGCTGTAAAAAAGAAGGAATTCTTACCATTTGCAACAGCATGGATGGAACTGGAGAGCATTATGCTAAGCGAAATAAGCCAGTCAGAGAAAGATAAATATCACATGATCTCACTCATTTGTGGAATATAATAAACAACATAAACTGATGAACAAAAACAGATCCAGAGACAGAGAAGCATCAATCAGATCGTCAAACCTCAGAGGGAAGGTAGGGGAGGGGAGGGATAAGGAGGAGAGATCAACCAAAGGATTTGTATGCTAGCATATAGGCCTAACCAATGGACACAGACAACAGGGGGGTGAGGGCATGAGTGGGGTTGGGGGGGTGTGGTAATGGGGTATAAGGACACATATGTAATACCTTAATCAATAATAATAATAAAAAAGACCAACTTTAGGTAGTATCTTAAATTTGTGTGTGTTGTCATAAGTACACTGGATTCAACTCTGTAATAACATCATGCCTACTTTAAAAATATTATATTAAATCATTTTGTTAGCTAGTACTGACAACATTAGTAAAACAAAATTAATCTTATTTTAATATTAAGATAATTTGGTCAGAAAGAGTTTTTGATTTTTGAGAAGTGTTAATGTGGTGAAGTAAAAAAATAATGGGATGTTCAGTAAACTCTGACCAACAATTAGTTTAGGAAAAGTAAAAATTAATGAGAAATTTCAATTGAAATGGTGACCGTGAATGAAATAAAATTAGTAAAATGGATTGTTTAAAGTGATTTATTTTAGGAGGTAAGGAGAAGTATAAAAGAAAAGATGAAATCTAGTTTGCCAAGAAATTATCCATAAATGGAGGTTTGTTAAAATTGGGTGATTTAAGTTAGAAATGTTTAAACATAAAATTCTGTGCAGGCGACTTAAGCAGAAATGGCCACTGAAGTGTGGAATCATGACTGAATAAGTATTAAAAAAATGAAATCTCTAGTAATGAAAACCTTTTACCATCTAGATACTCCCCAGGAAATTTTATTGAAAGCAGATAGGAAAGGTATAAGCGTTTTTTAGAGTGCGTAGAAAATTTCTACTTAACTGAATACATTACATGCATCAACTGAAAGGAAAAAGGAACAATCATAAAATTAGTATTAAGTAATCCAGTGGATGTAATTGAAGACATAAAAGTAGGCCATTACACTAGAAACAGTGGTTACAATTTTATAGTTAAAGGTGAGAAGAAAAACTGAATATATGCTCCAATATGAGTAGAAAGCTCTATCTTCATGGTGCCAAGATGAATGGCCAATTCCAAAATGGGCTTAAAACATACCAAACCATGGTGGGAAGGTGGTGGTGAAAATCTCCATGCTTAGTGCCAATCAGACAGATAACTACTTTGCAACCTGAATATTTTATGTTTCAGCACAAAATAGAAGTAAACAATAAAGAATTTGAAAGCCTTTCCTATTTCTTAGGGCTTCTGCAGTGCCGGGTGGTGAAATCTAAAACATATTATAATGGGGGTGTCTGGCATATCCAACTCCATTCATTCATTCATTCATTCATTCATTCTTCATTATATAAAATCAGATAGATGGTCACATTCCAGCAAGTTGGGCATGTAAAAATATTACATCTTCAATGATATAAACTGTGCACTCTTCAGATCTTGTCCCATGCTTCTGCCAACTGAGAAATGCTAATTTTTTCCAATTACAACAATTCTAAAGGTGCTAATTTGATGGAAACTTTACATGGAAATCTGTTGCAGTTTAGTTTTCTTGACTTGTCCCTGACTTGGGATATGAGAGCAAGAAATAAACCTTTATTGTTAAAAGCATCTGAAATCTGTGTTTGCTTTTACAACAGTAAAATATGGGAAAGCTTATATATTTCTAGGAACTTATCTATTTCTTCTAGGTTATGAATTTGGTGTCATATCATCTTTCATAGCATTCTAATATGAGCCTTTGTATATCTGTGATGTCTGTGGTAACTTTTTCTCTTTTATTTCTGATTTTGTTTATATGAATCTTTTTTTTTTTTCCTCAGTGAGTCTAGCCAGGGGTTTGTCCATTTTATTAATCTTTTTAAAGAACCAGCTCTTTGTTGTGATAATTTTTTATTAGTCTTTCTGTTCTTTATTATGTTCAATTCTTCTCTAATTTTTATTATTTCATTTCTTCTGCTGCTTTGGGTTGCATTTGTTCTTTTTGTTGTTGTTGTTGTTCTTTAAGATGTGGTGTTATGTTGTTTACTGGGGATGTTTCTTGTTTCTTTAGATAGGCCTGTAATGATATAAACTTCCCTCTTATCACTGCTTTCGCTGCATCTGGAACTTTTGATATTGTTATATTATCATTCTCATTTGTCTCCATATATATTTTGATCTCACCTTTAATTTCTTTTTTCACCCAGTCTTTTCTTAGTCATGGGTTGTTTAATCTCTACATAATTGTGGGTTTCTTTACTTCATTTTTGCAGTTGATTTATAATTTCAAAACATTGTCGTCAGAGAATATGCTTGGTATAAATTCAATCTTCTTGAATTTGTTGAGGCTAGTTTTGTGACCCAACATATAGTGTATGCCTGAGAATGCTCCATGTGCACTGGATAATATATAACCTTCCTAGACTGAATCATGAAGAAATGGAAAATCTAAATAGACTGATAAACACTGAATAAATTAAAAAAACTATCAAAAACCTCCCCCCCCCCCCCCCGCCAATAAAAGTCCAGGACAAGATGGCTTCACAAGTGAATTCTACCAAACATTCAAAGAAGATTTGATACCTATCCTTCTCAAACTCTTCCAAAAAACTGAAGAAGAGGCAATACTTTCTAACACATTTTATGAGGCCAACATAACTCTGATACCAAAACCTGGCAAGAATAACACTAGAAAAGAAAACTATAGACCAATATCTCTGATGAATACAGATGCAAAAATCTTAAACAAAATACTAGCAAATCAAATACAACAATACATTTAAGAAATAATACACCATGATCAAGTGGGGTTTATTGCAGGGGTACAAGAATGGTTTAACATAAGCAAATCAATCAATGTAATACACCACATTAACAAAACAAGGGATAAAGATTATATGATCTTATCAATAGATGCAGTAAAAGCATTTGATAATATACAGCATCTATTTATGATTAAAACACTCGGTAAAATGAATATAGAAGGAAAGTATGTCAATATAATAAAGACCATAGATGATAAACCCTCAGCCAACATCACACCCAATGGGGAAAAACTGAAAACTTTTTCTCTAAAATCAGGAACAAGACAAGGATGCCCACTCTCACCACCCTTATTTAACAGTTTTGGAAATCTTAGCCAGAACAATAAGGCAAGAAGAGAAATAAATAAAGTCATCCAAATTGGGAAAAAAAGAAGTAAAGTGTCACTTTTTGCAGATGACATGATTCTGTATATAGAATACCTTAAAGAATCCTCCAAAAAACTATTAGAAACAATAAACAAATATAGTAAAGCTACAGGATATAAAATTAATGTATAGAAATCCATTGCTTTCCTATATACTAAGATTCATTATTGAAACTTCAGAAAAAGAAGTAAAAAAAAAGTCTTTTGCAATCACAACCAAAGGAATACAATACCTAGGAATAAACTTAATGAAAGATGTGAAGGATCTATATACTGAAAACTAGAAGCACTATTAAAAGAAATTGAAAAAGACACAGTGAAATAGAAAAAAATATTTCATGTTCATGGATTGGAAGAATCAACATAGTCAAAAGGCCATGTTATCCAAAGCAACATACAGATTTAATGCAACCCCTATCAAAATCCCAGTGCCATTCTTTAAAGAAATAGAACAAAAAAATTGTCAGATTTGTATGGAACCACAAAAGACACCAAATAGCCAAAGCAATCCTGTGAAAAAAGAACAAAGCTGGAAATATCACAATACCAGAATTCAAATTATATTACAGAACTATGATAACCAAAACAGCATGGTATTGACAGAAGAACAAACACACTGATCAATAGAACAGATTTGAGACCCCAGAAATAAAACCACAAGTATATGGGCAGATAATTTTTGACAAGGAGCCAAAAACACACAACGGAGAAAAAAAAGACTCTTCAATAAATGGTGTTTGGAGAATTGGAACGCCACATGCAAAATAATAAAACTAGACTATGGCTTGTCCACTTGTACAAAAAGTATTTAAAAACTAGAGGCCTGATGCACGAAATTTGTGCAAGAGTAGATCTTCCTTCCCCCAGCTGCCGGCACCGGCTTCCCTCTGGCACCCAGGACCTGGGCTTCCCTCCGAACCCAGCTACGTCCAGAAGGATGTCCAGTCTAATTAGCATATTACCTTTTATTATTATAGATGGGTCAAAGAATTAAATATAAGATCTGACACAAAAAAGTACAAAGAAGAAAATGTAGGTACTGAGTTTATGGAACTTGGTCGTAGAGAACATTTTATGAATTTGACCCAAAAGGGAAGTAAAGGCAAAAATAAATTAATGGACTATTTCAACCTAAACTGCCTCTGCATGGCAAAAGAAACCAACAACAAAATAAAAAGGCAAGATACCGAATGGGAGATGATATTTGCAAACCACAGCTCTGACAAGGGGTTAATATCCAGAATATCTAAAGAACTCATACAACTCAACACCAAGTAAACAGACAAACGAATTAAAAAATGGGCAGAGGACCTGAACAGACACCTCTCCCAAGAAGACATACAAATAGCAAACAGATATGTGAAAAGATGTTCAACCTCACTGACTATTAGGATAATTCAAATCAAAACTACAATGAGATTCTAGGTCACTCCTGTTAGAATAGGTATTATCAACAAGATAAGCAATAACAAGTGTTAGGGGCATTGCAGAGAAAAAGGTTCAAAGACTTAAATATAAGGCTTTCTCTGCTGATGGGAATGTAAACTGGTCCAGCCACTATGGAAATAATATGAAGGCTCTTTAAAAAATTAGAGACTCGCCCTAACGTGTTTGGCAGAGTGGATAGAGCGTCAGCCTGCGGACTGAAGGGTCCCAGGTTTGATTCTGGTCAAGGGCATGTACCTCGGTTACGGGCACATCCCCAGTAGGGGGTGTTCAGGAGGCAGCTGATTGATGTTTCTCTCTCATCGATGTTTCTAACTCTCTATCCCTCTCCCTTCCTCTCTGTAAAAAAAAAATCAATAAAATATATTTTTTTAAAAATTAGAGAATAGAATTACCATATGACCCAGCAATATCTCTTCTGGATATCTATTCAAAAACTTGAAAACATTTATTTGCAAAGACATATGCACCCCTATGTTCATTGCAGCATTATTTACAGAGGCCAAGACATGGAGACAAAGTGTCCTTTGATAGAGGGTTGGATAAAGATGTGGTACATATATACAATGAGTACTATTCAGCCACAAGAAAAGATGAAATACTGCCATTTGAGACAGCATGGGTGGATCTTGAGACTATTATGCCAAGCAAAATAAGTCAGTCAGAAAAGGTAAGAACCATATGATTTCACTCCTATGTGGGATATAAAGCTTGCATTCATAGACACAGACAAAAGTAGGATGGATACCAGAGGGAAGGGGGTGTGGGGACAGTAAAGGTTAAAGGGGCACAAATGTATGGTGATGAGAGATGATTTGACTGTGGGTGATAGATACAAAATGCAATATACAGATCATATATCATAGAAATGTACAATTTAAATCTATATGAACCAATGTCACCCAATAAATTTAATTAAAAATATGGGAAAGCAGTTTAATAGAGGGGAACTTTTTAAATTGTTAAAGAAGTAACAATTACACACATGAAAATAATGTCCTATCTAATAAAGAGGTCATATGCAAATTGACCATCACTCCAACACAAAGATAGCCACCTCCATGTGGTCAAAGATGGCCGCACCCATGTGGACACAAGATGGCCAGCAGGGGAGGACAGTTGTGGGTGATCAGCCCAGCAGGGGAGGGTAGTTAGGAGAGACCAGGCCTGCAGGGGAGGGCAGTTAGGGGTGACTGGGCCAGCAGGGGAGGGCAGTTGGGCACGACCAGGCCTGCAGGGGAGGGCAGTTGGGCACGACCAGGCCTGCAGGGGAGCAGTTAGGTATTGATCAGGCAGGCAGAGGAGTGGTTAGGAACCAGCAGTCCTGGATTGTGAGAGAGATGTCTGACTGCCCATCGGGATCAGGCCTAAGTGGGCAGTCAGACATCCCTCAAGGGGTCTCAGATTGGAGAGGATGCAGACTGGGCTGAGAGACACCCCCCCCCCCCCATGCACAAATTTTGTGCACTGAGCCTCTAGTGTATTTATATTGTATTTGGTTCTTTGATTATTCTGATTTGCTGCTTAAAGATCAAGAACAGGCCCCCAAATCAAGGGAAAATAATGTGAATATATCAAATTTTCATAACAATAGCTGCCCATTGTATAACTACATGATAACTGTTCTTCGTTAGGCAGTGCCACTTACATTCTCAGAGCACAAACTACACTTTAAACTGTCCAGGAAAATGTGACATCTGTGTTTTGATTTCTCCCCCCATGGTATGACCAGCCATGAATGTGACTCAAAAGGTAAGGGAAGTAAAGACAAAAGTAAGTGAAAGCTAGAGCAAGCTACAACTTATTACCTGGGATCATAAAGGACAGATATTGATGTGACAGGTTTTCGTGGCCTTACTGCTCCAAAAGAGATACACATTTCATATTTTGTGCTTTGAAAACATGTCAAGGGGCAGAAAACAAATAAGAGACATACAGTGACCTGGCCCTTGAAATGTGGGCAGCACAGGCTGTAAAGTTGAATTGCTCCAATACCTCTGCTGAAAACTTGTGATCTGCTTAAAATCACTCAGGACAGCTCCCTCGGGCTCCTCCCAGATATTCTCTATGGGCGACAAGGTCCCTGGTCCACATGCAGGAGTGCGGCAGCTCAGCCTGACAGCAGGACCAGGGGAAAGAAACACCAGTTTCCTTTCTGCTACACCAATATTTTGAGAAGCCACTGCCTTCTTTAGCTGTTTTAATATAGGATGATAATCCCTACCTTCTTAAAATTGTGACAGAAACAGAAATCATTATCTTCCCCAAAGTTCCAACAAAGACTTCTGTGGCACCTGTACATTTCCTTGTATGTTTCTCACCCTAAGGACTTACGCTGAACTTTTAATAAAATAATTAGATGGGAACAATCACAAAACCAAGGGAAAGAACACAATGCCTAACACACATCACTCTCATAATGAATGTCCCTTCGGTACTTATGAATTCACTTTTGTATCCTTCTGCATTTTAAGAAGCTTCTTCAGAAATGTTTCAAAAGCTAATTCTCCGGTGTGTTTTCTAGGCTAACGCAGTCCTTTTCTACGGTATTCCTCAGAGGACTTTACTTATTGTAGCTCTCTTCACAGTCACTGTGACCATGGCTATCATTGAACTCCTAACTTTTTACTTAGGCCCTATTTCACCTCGCTTTTATTAACAGGAACTTAAAAAAAATCCACACTTCATTTTTCTTCTTCAAATTCTCAGACACCAAATTATACCAGGGTCTTATAATTTTATATTTGGTCTATTACAAGGGCTTTAAGATGTTACTTTTCAAAAAAAAAAAATATATATATATATATAATTGATTTTTTACAGAGGAAAGGAGAGGGATAGAGAGCTAGAAACATTGATGAGAGAGAAATATTGATCAGCTGCCTCCTGCATACCTCCTACTGGGGATGTGCCCGCAACCAAGGTACATGCCCTTGACCGGAATCGAACCTGGGACCTTTCAGTCTACAGGCCAACGCTCTATCCATGGAGCCAAACCAGTGAGGGCTACTTTTTTTTTTTTTTACATGTTAAAGACAATACTCTATGTTCTTTACATATGTTACAAGTCTTAATCCTCAAAACAGTCTTAGGAAGAACACTCTTAGTATTGCCCCAATAAGGTGACAAAAGAGGTGAAAGAACAAAAACTAAACAAACAAACTGTAATCCCAAGATATAATGTCCTCTATCACTTGTATCTTCTTTGTGCACTATTTACTAACAAACAACTCTTATCTACTTATTCATTTTTGAAATATATTTTTATTGATTTCAGAGAGGAAGGGAGAGGGAGAGAGAGATAGAATCTTCAATGATGAGAGAGAATCATTGATCAACTGCCTGCCTCCTGCACATTGGGTATCGAGCCCACAACCCGGGCATGTGCCCTGACTGGGAATTGAACCATGACCTCCTGGTTCATAGGTCAATGGTCAATCACTGAGCCACATGGGCTGGGCACTAACTCTTAAAGAGCCATTTTTTAAATTGAAAACAACAACAACTTTGTTCTTTGTTACATGGCACGTTGGGATTCATTCTAAAGTTTACTTTTCAAACCTATGGCTTTTTGTCCCAGCTTAGCACCATAACACCCAGACCTCTCTAAAACATTCATATGATTGTGATACTTCATATTTTAAAGTTACTAGTGTCGTCCTACTGCTTAAGAATAGATTTCAGATTCCCAGCTAAGCATTCTATGCTCCTTGGAATTTATTCACCATCCAATACTCCTTCACGAGCACCATTTATCCCATAGCCCTCAAATCCCCAGGACCCCTGCCATATTCCTTCTCACTCATCTTTTTTTCCTTAAATAGTATCAGAGGCCCTCAAGGGCAAGAGCTATACCTTACCTTCCTCCTATTTTCTATCCATTTTTTTTGGATATAGTTCCATAGTAAAATCACACATAAACAAAAGGCAAGTAGAAGAGATAAAAAATGAGTAAAATGTTTTCTTAAGAAGTTATGATGATAAATTAAGCCCATTTGGGTCTTTATCTAGAGAGATATTTTACCTGAGTTTAGAACATTCAGGAAACACATGGTGGTAGTTTTAGAAGGTGTCATAAAGATGATAAAAAATTATAATAAGATGAATCCCTTTTCTATTTTGTTTGACTTGGGGATTTTGGAAATTAATTAAAAAAGAGATATGGTATGAGAAAGATGACCATATCAGAGGCTATCAGATCTCACAATCCAACACAGGATCCAAGATGTTATTTTTAGCAACAATTAAGAACATATTACATGCAGAATACATGCTAGCTGAGGGAGCAAAATAGATGAATCAGACATAACCTCTTACTTGAAGAAATTTACAATTTGACAGAAAGAAACAGACATGTAAGTTTAAAGTAGAACAGGCAGCATTCCCAGTCCTATTTCATAAAAATATGTTTCATGTCCAGGTGAGAGGTAAATTCTAGCCATAAAATATGACATATCATAGAGTAGTATAAAAATATAAACACAGACAGCGTAGGAATGATCAGAGAAAGATATTTTGTGGAAAACCACCCTCCCCCCCCCAAAAAAAAATAAACAAAAGACAGATTTCTGTATAAGTCTAACCAAATCATAAAGAAAAAAATAGATTGGGGGAAAAATATAAGTTATTTAAAGCTTTTGCTTGAAATTAAGAAGTAAAATATAAAATAAGCAATGCCCTCTTGCTTTGGACTACATGAAGAATTGTTCTTGCTTTGGGCAAGAAGCAATAATATGTCCTTGTAAGAAATGTGTTGGAATTTTGCCACATTGCCATTCTCAAACAGTGAGTGCCTAAATTGATATGATATCACAAGCAATGTAATATCAAAGTAAGACCTTTTTGGTTCTCCCTTTTTAGATTATACAAATGACCTTCAAAACCAACTTTTTCTTCTCTCTTTAAAAGAGAATGTGAGTTATAGGAAAAACAATTTTTAAAATGTATTACTCAATAACAAATATCATCAAACTTTAAGCTACACAAGTCAATTATTTACCTCTGTTTTGTTCACTGATATGTCCTTCAGTGCCTAGAATGTTGTCTGGTATATAGTAGATGTTCAATAAATATTTTTTGATGAATAAATATGAGAACAGAATATTGGCAGTATTTTTGTCATCTAAAAGGGCAAAGTATGAACAAATGAAAGGACACCTGGAATTCTAGTTCTTGTAGAATGTGGACAAAATAGACAGGGGTTATAATAAGAAATAGACTAACAGGTTTATTATCTTTCTTGAAGTTAAGCATAAATAGGCTACTTATATACCTAGATATAACCTGGTATATTATTTGAAGTATCAGGAAAATAAATTATAAAAGCATAGAGAAAAAATAAACATAAGTATTTGTGAGCCGAAAATTTTATGAATAGCTCCTTAGTTACCACATAGTGTTAATAACAGATTTTTTGTTAGTCTTAAATTTTGTGGCCAGGGGTAGTCTTTATCTTCTCAGTGTCTTCATAGTTATTTTAGAGGTATTTGGAGCAAATGTGTATCTGGGGTTGTGACTGTGACCTAATTTGAAACCAGTTTCTAAACAAAAACTTAGTTGGGGTGCAGATTTTAATACAATGTACTTTATAGGCTTGTATTAGTGAACAATTATTCCAAACTTATTACTTTACTGACAAGGAAAATGTGACACAAACAGATGATATAAATTGCTCCAAATCATAACTAGTTTGATTCATAAAGTCTATACTTTTAGACCCGGTATTTCTACTTCTGGGTGTTAATTCTAGAAAACTAATGGAAAAGTACGAAGATATTTACACACACATGTTTTCACCCTTAGGAAAAAATAGTTAACAAAAGAGACAAAAACAAAAACACACACCTAATTATTGAATGAAATATGATTAATTAAATAAAGCAAGGAAAATACAAACAATGGAAAAATGGGCTACCATTAAGAATAAAAGCTCCCGCTCTGGCTGGTTTAGCTCAGTGGATACAGTGTCGGCCTGTGGACTGAAGGGTCCTGGGTTCGATTCCGGT
Source organism: Myotis yumanensis (assembly GCF_028538775.1). NCBI lineage: Eukaryota > Metazoa > Chordata > Mammalia > Chiroptera > Vespertilionidae > Myotis > Myotis yumanensis. The sequence goes on along the minus strand of NW_027223759.1, from coordinate 71,260,618 downwards.
CAAGGGCACATGTCTGGGTTGGGAACTTGATCCCCAGTAGGGGCCATGCAGGAGGCAGCTGATCAATGATTCTCTCTCATTGATGTTTCTATCTCTTTCTCCCTCTCCCTTCCTCTCTGAAATCAATAAAAAATATATTAAAAAATAATAAAAGCTCTCCATTAACAGGGAATGATGTTCATAATGTTCTGCAAAGTAAATAAACATAAAAGTATTTATCATGTGATCTTATTTTAGTGTAGAGTACTCTGCAAATGTATATTAGCATAAAGAAACTGAATGCATAGAAATCAAGTATTAAACTGGATATTACTAAGACATCTGTGGATTTGAAAAGTTATCAGAATTACTAATTTTTACTTCTAAAATAAATATTTATAGTCTAAAAAATAATGACTTGAGGAAAATGTATGTAATATTGTCATTGTGGAGTTATTTTATTCTAGTCTGAGAAATAATACTTTCTCTACTAAAGCTTGTCCAAATGAAGAAATTGTTAACTTAGTTGAGTGATTTATCAAAAACAAAACAAAAAATCATAGTGTGAATAAAAGTCAGAAAAATACAGTGTGTACAAAAAAGAAATATGGAGTTTTCAAATCTTTGCTATTCTAACTACAGTGCTAAGATCTCGGCTAAGAGATGCTTGCCAAAGACAGGAGCTAGCATGTTAGATGTCCAAGAGAACTTCAACAAGTTACTTAAAATAAAATCATATGCAAGTATTATGCCACCAAGATTGAAAAGTACATGATAGTTATAATTCTGGAGCCACAATTGTATGGAAAAATCTAACTATGCAGAAATAAAGGACATAGTGTCTGGCTCTAAATACAGGTTTTCAGATTAATCTTATATGTGCTCATATAACATTTCTTTCCTGTGGAAATTCTTATTTGTGCATATTAGAGTCATCTTCTGAAAGAAGAAACATCTAAGGTTTAGAGAGGCCAATAGGCCACCAAAAAATAATTTGAGGAGTGAATGAATCCAGGTAAACATGACTCCAAAACCCATGCACTTTCCACTCACTGAATCTTGCAGAGTCGACAGAACTTACTATCTCTCTCACTGACTTTGATGTGGCGATCCCAGCCAATAAATGGATCCCTCTGGTACTGTCAATACAGAGAGCCATGCGAGCAGAATCAGGATTTGAATCTTCATTCAAAAACCAGACAACAGAAGGAAAAATTCTAGAGGGAGAAATCCCTGATCAACTCATTGTCCTTTACTATATTTTCTTTTTTTAAAAATATATTTTATTGAATTTTTATAGAGAGGAAGGGAGAGGGATAGAGAGTTAGAAACATTGATCAGCTGTCTCCTGCACTCCTCCTACTGGGGATGTGCCCACAACCCAAACCTGGGACCTTTCAGTCCACAGGCTGACACTCTATCCACTGAGCCAAACCGGTTAGGGCTACTATATTTTCTCATGAGTCCTTAAGCAGTGATAATTTAAGCCCAGAAGTTTATTAATACACTAGAGGCCCGGTGCACAAAAATTTGTGCACTCGGGTGGGTCCCTCAGCCCGGCCTGTGCCCTCTCGAAATCTGGGGCCCCTTGGGGGCCCCTTCCCCTGGCTGCTGGCACCAGTTTTCCTCTGGTGCCCAGAACCCAGGCCTTTGCTCTTCGCCGGGAGGGGCCGGCACAGTGGGCCAGGGGCTTAGCTCTTTTAAAAATACTTCTGAATGTTTGGTAAATAACCCTATAGGAATATACTTTCTGGAACATGTTGGTTGTTAAGGGCTGATTTGGGTAATCAACAAAATGTATGTTAAAATCCTAATCCCTAGAACCTCAGAATGTACCTGTATATGGAGATAAGATCTTTAAAGAGGGGATTACATTAAATTGAGGCAGTTCCAGTGGGACCCTTAGCCCATTTCACTGAAGTCCTTATAAGAAGAGGAATGTTGGGGTCCTGCCCAGCAGGTCCAGGGGTTCCCAAAGGTGTGGATAGAGTCGGCGAAGAAGGAATGACACAGAGGCAGCGTTCAGGTAATCATCATAGCCAGGTTCTCTTTTTATTGTCCTGTTACATCTATATTTATACTATTTGATCCTATAAGCATGCCTCTATAAGCTTTTTTTTGCCGAGGAGAGCATGGGGTCCGTTTATTGGGGGGTCAGTCAAAGGGGGAGCTGGCTAGGGTGGGGTAGGGCAGCAGCTTGTCTGGCCCCTGCGAAACCCAACTTGAGTCCAGAGCCTCAACCGCTTTGAAGCCAAAGTCTTCCTCCACCTTTATCTGCACAGGGGGCCAGCTCCGGAGTCAGCGGGACTCCCGCCTGGTGCCCTTCCTGTGGCACTCGCTGCGCTCGCTGCCTCTTCCACCCGCGGGGCCCCTCACCAGGGGCTGGGCTGCTGGCTTCTGTGGGTGCTGGTGTCCTCCTGGGCGGGGACAGCCCCTCTTTCTCTGGAGGCTCGTTCTCAGCGTTGCCTGGGGTGGGGGCGTCTGTGCCCTGGCTGCCCTCGTCCTCCAGTAAGATGGTGAACTGGCTGGCCTGGTAGTCATCGCCGTAGGAGTCCAGCACCTTCTTGAGAAACATCCACTCCTGCTGGAGTCTCTGTGTTATCCTCTGTACCTGATGGAGCCTGTTCAGGACCCGCTCGTTCACCCGCTTGATCTCCCTGGAATGCCGACCCAGCGCCTGGTACTTCTTGTGATTAAGTTCCCATTGGCACCGCTGTTGCTGGCCTCGGGCTGCCTCCTCCTCTTCGTCTTGCTCCTGGAGGCTGGAGCTGCCCAGACCCCCAGACACGAACTCCACTTTGGTCTCAAGCTCGCTCTCCAGGATGTGACCTGAGAACTTCTCAAAGCCCACGGCTGCCATGGACCCCTCTCTCTGCTCCAGCTCCATTTCTCCCTGGCTCCCGGAGCAGAACTTCAAACCTTGCAAGCCTCTAGTTTAAAGTGGCTTGCAAAATGACACAGCCCATCCAATTTCACAGCCAGGCACCCAGGCCCCGGCCGCTAAGCCTCCTGGGAGTTGTAGTTCTCTATGTCCTGCTTGCCTCCCTCGCCCCACCCCCATCCCAGTCCCAACTGAAAGGCCCTGCTGGCTGGTCTAACCCTGTGGCCAGGCATCTGAGTCACCTCGGGTCTTTATTCCTGTCCTGACACTGCGCCATCTGACCACGGAGACTCTCCTCTTGGGAGGCCCCTGGGTCTCCTTCTGGGTCTCCTCAGGCCAGGCACTGGATCGCATGCCCCAGCGGCAATGCAGCTCTGGCGCCTGAGTCTCCTGCTGGGGCCTGGTTGCGTCAACCCCCGGGGACCGGATCTCCGTGCCCAGCTGCGATGCAGCCCCGGCCCCTGGGTCTCCTCAGCCCAGGCACCAGATAGCGTTCCCCAGCGGGCGACGCAGGCTCGGCCGGCGCATGGGTCATCTTCTGGATCTCCTGCTGGGGCCTGGCTGCATTGCCCCGGGACCGGATCTCATGCCCAGCTGCATTGCAGCCCCGGCCCCTGGGTCTCCTCAGCCCAGGCACCAGATCTCAGGCCTCAGCGGCTAAGCAGCCCCAGCGCCTGGGTCTCCCTCTGGATCTCCTGCTGGGGCCTGGCTGCATTGCCCCGCCCGGGACGGGATGGTGTCCCCAGGCACCTATGCAGCCGGCCTCTGGCCCCGCCTCTGGGTGTTCTTCCATCACTGGTGATCAGTGATCTGAGAAGCCAGGCGGGGCAGGGAAGAGGCAGACATCCATCTCTTCCCTGCCCCACCCAGCTTCTCCGATTACTGGCCCAATGCCAGCAAAGGCGGCCAGGTTCTCCTATCACAGAAGCCTGCAAAAGCGGCCTGGCTTCTCCGAGCAAAGGCAGCTCTGTTCTCTGGCTCTTGGCTGCCACCTGGGTTTCCGATGTAGTCAGCGGCAGGCGGCTTCTTCCTTCCTTCCCCTTTCGCCTCCCAGCATTGCGCTACATATGCAAATTAGCTGTCATCTTTGTTGGCAGTTAACCGCCATCTTGGCTGACAGTTAATTTGCATAAAGATATGCTGATTAGCCAATGGGAAGGGTAGCGGTCGTACGCTAATTACCATGTTTCTCTTTTATTAGTGTAGATGGCGTGTGTGTGTGTGTGTGTGTGTGTGTGTGTGTTAATTTTATGTGACAACTTGACTGGGTTAAAAGATGACCAGGTAGCTGGTAAAACATTAATTCTGGTTCTGTCTGTGGAAGAGATTAGCATTTGAATCTATAGATTGAATAAAGAAGATCAACCTCACCTATGAGGGTGGACACTATACAATCCATTGAGGGCCTGAATAGAGGACAAAGGCAGAGGAAAGGCACATTCACTCTCCCTTCATGAGCTAAGATCATCTTCTCCTGCCCTCATACATCAACATTCCTGGGTCTTAGACTGTTGCACTCAGACTTACATACACTATCAGTTCCTTTAGTTCTGACACCTTTACGTTTGAACCAAATGCTCCAGCTTGCAGACAGTAGATTGAGGGACTTTTAGGCCTCCATAATTGTATGAGGCAGTTCTTATAATAAATCAATATCCCCTTCTTTAAATGTATATGGAGTTTGGTTCTGTTTGTGTGGAGAACCCTGATATGATCCTATCTAATAATAGACAAACATGGTAATTGACCATACCTTCGCTATGCCTCCCATTGGCTAATCAGCGTGATATGCAAATTAACCGCCAACAAAGAGGGCGGCCGGCAGCCACGCAGCTGAAGCGAGCAGGAGGTTTGCTTGCTCCAGTGATGGAGGAAGCCAGGGTTTCCCGCCTGCCGCGGCCTGGCTCTGAGCTCCGAAAGCAACAAAGTTTCAATTATAGAATCTAAACAAACCCCAGATACCTGCTTTCAGCAGGCCGTGGCCTCAGAGCTGGAGCGAGCAGGAGCCTCTTGGCTCTCAGCGCCAGTGACAGCAACAAAGTTTCAATTATAGACCGTAAATAAATCCCAGAATAAAAAAAAAAGAAAAAAAGGAGAGGCTGGGAGCTTCAGTTGCCGGCCAACCTGAAAATGGCCCTCAACCCCTCACCCACACTGGCCAGGCACTCCAGTGGGGACCCCCACCCTAAAGGGGGTGTGGCCAGCCTGAAAACGGCCATCAGCCCCTCATCCAGGCTGGCCAGGTACCCAAGCAGGACCCCCACCCTGATCCAGGACACACTTCAGGGCAAACTAGCTGGCCCCCACCTGTGCACCAGGCCTCTATCCTATATAGTAAAAGGGTAATATGCAAACTGACCCTAACAGCAGAAAGACTGGGAGTGACTGGTCACTATGACACACACTGACCACCAAGGGGCAGATGCTCAATGCAGGAGCTTCCCCCTGGTGGTCAGTGAGCTCCCACATGGGGGAGCTCTGCTCAGCCACAAGCAAGGCTGATGGCTGCCAGTACAGTGGTGGTGGTGGGAGCCTCTCCTGCCTCTTCAGCAGCACTAAGGATGTCTGACTGCAGCTTAGGTCTGCTCCCCGCTGGCAAGTGACATTCCCCAAGGGCTGCCGGACTGCCAGAGGGATGTCTGATTGCCAGCTTAGGCCCAATCCCCCAGGGAGCAGGCCTAAGCCAGCAGGTGGTCATCCCCTGAGGGGTCCCAGACAGCAAGAGGGCACAGGCCAGGCTGAGGGACACCCCCCCCCGTGCACAAATATTTGTGCACCGGGCCTCTAGTATATAAAATAATATATAAGTATATACATTATATATTATAAATATATTTTTCTCACTAAATCAGATAATTATCTCTTGAAAAACTAGTTAAGTTCAAATCAATTGATATTTACTATTCATTTGCCACATGCCACATACAAAGTTTTAATCCCTGAGTTGCAACTATTGAGATAATAAGAGTCAAATAGGAAAAAGTATGAAGAGGCATCTGGGTTTAGTGAGCTCTTTGAGCAAAGACACCTAACTGTGGAATTGTCCTGCAGTATGTGCCACGGCTGTGTATAATATGGTAATAGTGTTAGGAGACACAGGGTAGAAAAAAATATCCATTATCAGAGGGTGAAATACTGTGAATGCTGCTGAGAGGTAATGCTGATAAGGTGGTTCTATACTTTAGAGAAACTAAATATGATATAAATGAAAGTCTTAGCCTAGGGAGAAATCTTAGAAATAGGAAGACACAGTTAACTTGATATCAAGTTCAACAGTTCTTCACAGTACTAATAAATTCAATGTCTCACAAAAACAACAACTATTGAACACTACAAACATTGCCAAATAACACATATTAGACTTTTTAAAATGTGGGTTTAACATTAATCAATATATCTACATGAATACAAATCAAAATTCTCTCTAAATAAACATGAAAAAATAAAAAACATTTTTTTCTTAGGCTCTTTTTGGAGTTTTATTTTTCTATCATACATAGTAGTAAGTGACAATGGCCATCAAGATACAAAAATGAAGGCTTTCAAAGAACAAACATATTCCTTAATTAGAAGGATATAATAATAAAATTTCTAGGTGAAAAAAAATCTATAAAGTATTCATATCTACCTCCATAGATCTGAATACTTTATAGATTACCCCAAAATGTATCAGTTCTGCACAATTTAAATGGTTTTATTATATTAAGAAAAGAAACATTTATTAACAACAAAACTATGTCTTATCTGTTAAAAGAAATATTTTCCCGTAAAGGCTTTTAGATAAAATAGTACATACTAGCTTTTCACTAAAGATACATGACCATTACCAATTGAAATCTGAGGATCGAATCTGTTTCCTAAGACCTACCCTTATAAGGAGAATCAACCATGAGAAAGATAATCTGAGGGCTTAATATTATTTTAGATAAACAATTTGTGTATTGTACATGATCATACACTTTTTATTCAATTTTTAAAAAATTTATTTATATTTTAGTATCAGATACATTATAAATATCATAAAGCTAGAAAAATGTTCATATTCTAGAAAAACACAAACATAAAATTTGTGTCTGAACCATTTCTACATCCTGCATAGTCTCTTAACAGTGGGCCCTTAATCAATAGTAAAAGAAAAGTCCACTTAAATACTTATCTTCCTTGTAAATATATCTCCTCCGAGATCCCACTTTTCCTTGAAGTTACCATTGTTTTTCCTGCATTTAAAATGTAGCCAAACATTCAGAAAGAAATCTACATTCTTCTCTACTTCCTTACTTTTCACATAACCAACTACCATCTGGTTTCTATCATATAGGGTGTTCAAGACATGCCCCATAATTGCCATCTAATTGCAAGTTGATATTCTTTGATGCTCTCTAGTCTTTTGACTTTGAGGAATCTACTCTTTGATAATTACTCTGCACTTTCTATTTACTTTTGTTGATTTCTCCATATCTTCTTTCTCTTCATCATAATATGCCACACAGCCTGTGTTCTATTCTCAACAATCTTCACCTTTTCCTTTCAGATCTGTTCTCTGACTGTGCCAGTCCTCTTTCAAGAAATGTGTTCAGCAATTAGCCCTCTAAAATTACTGCTTTTTTTTTCAAAATACTGTGAAAATATCAGTTCATCTATAAAGTCTTTTTTAAAATATATATATATATTTTATTGATTCGTTACAGAGAGGAAGGGAGAGAGATAGAGAGTCAGAAACATCGATGAGAGAGAAACATCGATCAGCTGCCTCCTGCACACTCCCCGCTGGAGATGTGCCCGCAACCAAGGCACATGAGCCTGACCAGAATCGAATCCGGGACCTTTCAGTCTGCAGGCCGACACTCTATCCACTGCGCCAAACCAGCTACAGCTATAAAGTCTTTTTTTTTTCTCTCAGTTGATCTCCCTATTCAGTTGTTTTCTCATAACACTTTGGTGATATATATATATTATAACAACTGTCAAATGGTATTTTGATTTTTTAAAAAACCCATTTATCTAATCAAATGAATATTAAATTCTTCAAAAGTAAAAATCACTTTGGGATTAGTACAGAATAAAAAAGGCAGCAGGACGTAGGAGCTATAGGCAAGACATGGACTTAAGAATCAAGCAGAGGTCTCAGGCATCCATCACTTCCTAGGATATAACCTCTGTGCTATTATCAGTGAAATGGGTATAACAATTAATAATAAAAATTACATAATATTCTAATTGTATACATACAATGTTTAAAGTACTTAACACAGTGCTGTCACAAAATATTTGCTAAACCAGTTTAACTGTCAATCATTCCCCTTTCAAATTTACACAGGGTCTCACTCATCACAGGTTCCCAGTACATATTTGGTGAATGAATTAATGAATGCATGATAACAGAATGTAATTATCTCTTTTATACTTCTTTTAAGATTTAAGTTGATTTGCGGAATTCAGTAAGCTTTACTCCTGAAATCAGAATAAATTTTAGGGTATAGAAAACCAAGGCACAGACAAATTTTTCATAAAGCCAAATGCAAATAGAGATGCAGACAGAGATACAGAAAGTAAGAGGTGTTTGCTCCAAGACCCTCCAATTAACATAGTTTACTGACTGTGTTTATCAGATAAGCTGATTATGACCTCAGAAGGCCAGTTGCCCCTGATGATACTTGGTAAGAGTATGATGTGGAAGAGGACAGTATTGCGGGCCACTATGCCCATGAGCGATATAGTCTGGTGACATGGGCAGCCTCTGAACAGGCCATGGTCCTGAGGCTTACTTGTGGGGAGAAGGCAGGGTGAGCCTGAAATGTCATGTGTGCTTTGCCTGGGAATAGCAAGAGAGGAACAAAGTTAAAGAAGGCTGGGCCCCAGAGCAGGCATTGACAGTGTCCTAAAAATGAAGCAATGAAAGTACCTACATTAATGCTTGGCCAGGGATCACCCTGGATTTCCTAACTGAAATATTCAGAAATCCATTGTCCTTTCCTTCAGTTGCACTGCCAAGGTTCAGGCCCTCACCACTTTTCACCTGAAGTGTTGCCATACCTTTTGATATGTGGTCCTCACTGATCTCAAGGGCTTTCCTCCACATGCCAACAAAGGTCTCCTTCAAAATCAAACTCCTTCAGCTCAAGCCTCTGCCTTAGATCTCATTGACTAATTATTCTTTAAAGGATCCTATGGAATCCCTTACTCATGGCATAAATTGGATTCCAGTTTATCTTTCTAATTTTATTGCCTCACAACCCTCCATCTGTCAACTCTATAGTCATTTTTAATTCTAGCTATATTAAACCATTCCTAGACATTAAGTCTCCTACATGTGTCTTTGCTTATGTTATTCTTCCCCCCGCCCCCAGAATGTTCTTTCCAACCTCACTGAACTACATCAGTTGCATGAACAAAAGGTTGCCTTCCCTGTAAAATATTCCATGTTCCCATGTCCCATTTTGAGTGAGTCACTTGCCCTGTTAAGATTTCACTGTGGTATTTTTTTTATTACTGTGTTCACAATTACATTATTATAGATTAATTAGTTGCTTATAAATTCCTAACCCCTCTAATTAGTGAGTTCCTTGATGCCTAGGGTTTAATTTCATTCATCTTCACTTATCTAGGATTGAGCACACTTTCAGGGTCTTATAAATATTTGCTGAAAACCTGGAAGAATGTAGGGTAGAGGCAGGGCAAAGGTAGGACTAAAGAAGGGTTGTCTGTCTTCAACTGCATAAGCTGCTAAACTTGAGTATGAACTGAGAAATGAATCAATTTCTTGAAATAGTTTATGTACATTTTATAGACTAAAATTTAAAGTTTTATTTATGGATGTGTTTTATTTAAAAATATTGGTTTAACACATTCAAATATCTTCCAGAAAAAAGTAATATCCAATTTTCCTATGCAATTATTTTAATAACTTCCAATATTTTCCCAACTATTGTATAAAGAATCACATTTTCTTGAATAAAAACGGATATTTTTGAATAAAACTGCAGAGTTTTGGTAAGGAGACATCTGAATTTAAATACCATTGTGCTTTAAAACTATTATTAAGTACTCTGAGACACCACCATGGGGCTAACTTTGGGTGCCTATCAGGGTTTCTACTTGCAACATTGGGTCTTGAGGAGTGTCTCAAATATGCTCCCACCTCTAAAGCTCAAATACACAATTAAAAGATAACTTGCACTGTAATGAATGTTGATAGTTTCCTCAAAAGTGGTCCTTGAAATTTCTCAGAGGAAATGAGTTTGCTATGACAAACTGAATTGAGAAAGTCTGATTTCAACTATTCAAAAACAAAATTTCCAGAATTTTTAGCAGGTACATTTTTTCTGTATAGAAGTCTTATTGATTAAGGTAAGATCATTTCTAGTAAAATTTGGGGATACAAAATAAGGTATTTTTCATCAGTACTTGAAGTGAAAAGTCAGTTACTAAATAAGAACTACCACTCCAAATATGGTATATAGCGATAGAGTCTAAAAATACCTGCTTCTATACTTCTCTAGTTCAAAGCAGTAGTCTAACTAATATATTTCATTAGACAGTTTCATGAACTTGTTCATTCCCTCCATTACATTTCTAGGCTTTCTGACTATGGTGCATACAATTGTCGGTGAGCGAAGCACAGGTTAAGTGTGTATGACACAGATGAGCCCGGGGATTAAGTATACACTGAAATGCACGTGGATGTTCATGATTTAAGCCAATGGACTGTGGCCTGAAATGATGTCACACGAAGTGGAGCGGTAAGTGGAAGGTTAAACCTACTTGCATCTCGGCTCATTAAACGCAGTTAAAGTGCAAATCCCCTCATTCTGACAGTAGTGATCACAAGGGTTCTCTTTCTGGTCACAGCGCTGACTTTTAAACCCCACAGAGCATCTGCAGAATTTCAGTAAAATACAGCCAAATAAAGCATCTGACTTGGTATTTTTTGTTAATATGTTTCAAATTTACTTCGTACAGAATATGTGATTAACATTGTTCAGGTATGCTCACTTCTCTCTCATACAAACTCATCACATGCTACTCTGACGAGGTGGGTACAGAATGCAGGCATGGGTCTTATGTGGGCATTACCCTTCTGGTCAAGCAGGGATAAAGGAAAACTCAAAGTAGAGGACACATAAGTTGAATAGTTTTATTTCAAGTTGTCCATTCTGGACCATTAGTTATTTGAGAGGAGGAAATATTAAATTCCAGATTTTCTTAAAGTAGAGAATCTCCAATACTTTCCAAACATTTAGAAACCCAGGTTCAAGTTAATGTATTACAAAGGAGCAAGGCTTAATAGGTCTGCATAATACAACACTCTTAAAATGAATACAAATATCATAAGTATTATACACTTGAAACTATACCTAAAAATCTTTTGAAAAGAATGACCTTAAGTATTGAAGTATTCATAATAGGATCATGTCTGGGTTTCACATATCTGAATAAAGTCAATAAAACTAAAACAATTTCCCCCAACACTTCCAAGTTCAAAAATCTATGAATGTCTGAAATGGGTATGATGCTAAAATTTAAATGAGTTCTCCTTTTGAAGTCACTAGCCAACTGATGAAGGAGGAGATTCTGTAGCACAGAGCCAATGAGAGAAAATAACTGATCAAAGATGTCCATGAAATATTTATTTAAAATGTATTTCCCCCCAAGAAAGGAGAACAATAGAGCAGGGATTCCATGTACAACCAAAGTCATACTATTAAAAGCCCACAAAGTTGTAAAATACTCACAGACACACAGGTACATTTGTCTCAGGGTCCAGCTGACATGTGCCACCATTGTAACAGTAGCCGTCACATAACTGACAGCTAGAGGCAATCTTTCCATTGGTGCAGCTGCAACAACAAAGGAAAAGAAATCTCATCATTACTGGCATCATCATTGTTTAAAGCTGACACAAATTCTCCGCACATGATAATATTCATCATAGAGGAGTTATGCAGGGGCTGGCCAAAAGTAAGTTTTCAGAAAGGCAGACTTGTTAAAGGCAAATATTTTTTTAACAGAATAATGATAAAATTATTATTTTGGTAACTTTCAAATTTTCAACCCATTTGCTTTATATAAAAATTTAATTTAGCTAGATATATGTTTGAAAAAGATATACTCTAATTCCTATCACTTACACTTTGAGAAGATGTTATCTTCAGTATCTTATTCCCTTTTCCTATAACTAGAATTTGATGAGATCAGTGTGAATTATAAACTATATGATCATATACTCTGGAGGCAAATGCCTCATCTACTCCTTCTAATCTGGAAATCTAGTCCAAAGAATTATTAATGAGTTTTAGTTTTCATATTTTGTAAGAAAGTATAGGATTATGCTGTAGTCACATGTGTCCCACTGCATTTCTTTGAATATGTATTGCAATTAATGTAAACCTTTTTATTCTAACAACAACAAAAACAAAACAAAACATGGAGCAGTCCATTGCAAAAATAAATAGTACTGTTATAGGAACAATATGCAATAGAGCAACAAAGTAATGAAGTAGCCTTACATGGAATACTTATGGAAATGATTCTAACATATGGCATATTTACATGTCTGAGATAAGAATAAACTATGACTATTGCTACAGGGGGAAAACAAGTATGATAATAATAGGAAAAAACAAATTTCTTATTTGCCATGTTATATTTTTAAATTAATAAATAAGTACTATTAGGTTGGACATTAAAAGTTGCTGGGGAAACAGAAAAAACTGCATTTGCATTCCAAATTTCCAAGGGGCCTCTTCTATAAGAAGTATGGTAGTAGAATTATACAATCCTGGGACCAACTAAGAATTATAACACATCCTGCCAATATTTTGATTGTGAGATCATGTTAGTACTAGGTGCTAGGAAGCAATCAGTGATATCACAATAAATCTAGACATAACCTTGACAAAGAAATCAGGCTGCAATATCATTGATTGATCACTTTGACCCTTTCCTTAATGGATATCTACTACAGCACATCCATCAAAGGTCAATTGCCAATGATAGGTTAGATGTCTGAAATATTGGTTAGCAATCCTGTAGTTCAGTTATTTTGCGCATATTTGTTGGACTTCATGTGGTTGGCAGAGAAGCAAGAAATGGACTAAACTGCTTATAACTTTTTCTGGGTGCTTAATTTAAAAATATTGTTAAGGACATGAATTTTAAAATCACATTTCTTTTTAAGATGAACAGAAGCAATGAGTGAACTGGAGATAAAGAAAGTGGGACCAACTATGGGGGGAGAGGCAATGGTTTAAAGTTTCCAAGATTTAACAGAGACGATCACATCCTTTATAATCTATGAAGGCCTGCGAATACAAATTCACACATATTCAGTGGTATTGGTGTCTGTATGGTAAGTGGGTTGAGGAGGCAGTTCCTTGCTCTCCATGCCTACCCTCTTTAAAAATCAAAGAGCAGAAAGTTAGTTTCTTGTTCTGTCAAAGGTACAACATCAAAGAGAAAAATAGCTCATTATGCATGAAGTGATTTTCCATACGAAAGATAACTATACACCAAATACCAGCTTTTTAAACAAAAAAAATGCATATTTATTCATTGCTCTTAAACTTCTGCTTCCACAAGTAATAAAAGACGTTGCCTCCTAAAGGTTTTTTTTTTTTGAATTCTCAATTGAAGACATAAATTTGTACATATTTCAAATTAAAAACACAAATTATCCAAATCATTATAATGCATCAGAGTACAGTTCATTTTTTTAAAAACTTCAGCTGAGCATATTTTTTCATTGATTTTTAAAGAGAGGGGAAGAGATAGGGAAAGACAGAGAGAAATATCAATGTGAGAGAAACATATAGATTGATTGTGTCCTGAATACACCCCAACCAGGGCCTGGGCCAGGGAGGAGCCCGCAACCGAGGTACTTGTCCTTGACCAGAATGGAACCTGAGACCCTTGGTCCATAGGCCGATGCTCTATTCACTGAGTCAAACTGGCTAGGGCTAGTTCACATTTCTAATGCTAGTTTTTAATCATAATTTTGTTTATTACAGACATATGTCTCACACACATGCACAGTTTGTGATATATCATTTCCCAAAAGTTAATTAATAGTTATCCTGTAGATGAAAATAATACCATAGTAATCAACATCAAAGGCATTGTGTAGACTACTAAACATTATGATAAAATCTCTTCATCAACATTTACTTAGATTTACAGAGGAGAAAAAAAAAATTCAATTAGCTCCATGTTATCTCTATGCTCATTATACTTGACAGAGTATCTATTCTAATTGACAGTTCATAGGCTACACATTAGAAACACACCTATTAGGCATCACAAACATAGATAGCAGCTGGAATTTTCCTACTTAAAAGATTTACGTTAACTCGTTTGTGCTTCTGTTTTAGTATCAGTTCTTTACATCTGAAACAAATTCCAATATCACTGTAAACTTCATTCACTGCTAAGATAAAGCATATCCTAGAAATGAAAACAAACCTGTCTAATAATTTCAGCGTACCCGGAGTCCTGTTTGGCATGTACATTTTATGGTCTATCTAATAAATCAAGTGTTAAACTCCTACTTTTAAACTTCCACTATCTACTCATTGTTACCAACTATTATTTACCTATTTTTACATATATTTTTCTGAAAAAGATATTTTAAGAGTCAGGAGCTATATGTTGAACCTCAATAGCCTACTCGAGTTATAAGGCTCATGTGTTTAGGTCGGCAGAGTCAAGTTCCCTGTAGAGCAGGCAGCACTGATGCCCTAGAGTCCTGCACTCCCTTCCTCTCATGGAACTTCCCCACATAACGGAGACAGAACATGTGACTCTGTCTGAGATTTTCTAAGGTAAACTGAGGGGGAACCTGCCTCACAGCCTGCCGTAGGTGAGGGCCATGGTTCCCTGCGAGGATGAAATGGGTTGTGAATAGGACTCTACAGCGCATTCCTGAGATGGTGCCCTGGACAGGAAGAAAGACATACGCCACTAATTGAACTAGAGCTCTGGCAGGCTAAAAGTCTCCTCACAAAGAACTGACGGGCCTAATAAGTAAACACGATTTTGGCAGTTTATATGAAAATGCATTTTGCTTTTATGTACTTACCAAAGGCACATATTTGTAATTAGTCATATTTTCAATTACTTTACTTTAAAGAAAAAATAAGGTACTTTCACAAGAACCAATTAGAGCGTTTGCGTAAATGACATTCATGATGATAACACAAATCATATTTAGAGTAAATTCTAAAATGAGAGTAAATAAAAGAGAAAAATGTTGATGCTGTAGGTAATAAAATTTTATGGGGCCTTGTTTGGCAGAGCACCGTAACTCAGGGCTGGCGCCCTCGCACAGCTGTGGCGGCAGGAGCTGTGGCAGGAACACTCACGGCCTGCTTTTCCGTCTCATATCATCATTTATTAGCTCCTAAGCAAGGCAAGTGGCAGAGTCCAGTGCTTTATAAGTTCTTCTTTTAAAAGGTTGTTGAAAGAGGTTTGGAGTGAGGATTGACCTCTGACCTCAGTGGCATAAACTCGTTTCATGAAGAGACTGAATGACATTACCCTTTAGCTGTGATAATCTGTTTTCCATTCACTTGACCTTGAAGCCAAAGGGCAAAAGATAATGTAACCAAAGTATAACTCGGACATTTTTGTTTTAGTTGCTCCCCAGGAAACATTATTCTTTTTCCTTATTTTTATGTTCAAAGTAAAAAAAACAACAAACAAAACAAAACTACAACAACAACAAAAACCCCACTTAACGTTTGTTTCCATTAGACAGGTCCTTTGCTTCTTCCCCAAAAGGATCGTTTTGTGACAACAGAGAGCCAATACTCACTGTAGAGAATAATAATGAAACAATTAAAAGCCTGAGCTATCCTAATTTAGGAATATTACATATAGCTTTCTGAAGGTATGTTGCATTTTACTATTTCTTGCTTACTATTATAAATATTCTATATAGGGAATGATCTGACCATATCATTACATGATTAATATTCATGTTCACACGATGTGCATAACAGGTGTTGAATAATTTGGATTTAATTTAAATGAACTGAACTTTATCTTCAGCAAAAAAAAACCCACAAAAACACAAGGATGCAATAGTCACCATATTTTAGAATAAAAAGAATTTACATTGTTTTTACAGTTTTTTGCTGGACTGCTAAACCCTTTGAAAATACTTTAATAATTAATTGATGTCCACTTACTTGCAAGATATATCATCACTGTCTTTATTTATAACACAGTGCCCGCCGTGGCATCTTATACATTTGTCAACCTCACATTTCGGTCCTTCATAGCGTGTTGGACAGACACAGTCAACGCTTCCGTCATTCCCAATAGTACAGGATTCAGAATTCACACAGTAGTGGTGACACACATCTACGAAGAATGCGCAACAGAAAAATAAAATTATATTACAAGATATTTTTCTTCAGTCGCAATAAATGTTTCTATTTCATTTAATATTAAAAGTCAGTTGATCAATATGTAGATTAATTTAACAAATCAGCTTGTAATAACATGGAACTAAAAATTTCTAACAATGCTATTGATTTGATTCCTCTCTTTGCCTGAGTTGGGAATCATTTCAGCTGGCTAAGGGGAAATGGGTTATATGGATATAATGCTAGCTGACAAACCCTTTGGTTTCTGATTTTTAAAGTTTAAGTCAACAGGTTCCTTAGCTTTCCTTCTGGGGAGCAATATTAGTATTCTTCTGAAATGAGCAGAAATGCTCAAGTTTTCTTAGATGTACCACTTTTCATCCAGAGAACAGGGTGGTGAATGGTGAATAGGGGACTCCTCCCTCTGCACCAGGCCTTGGTGTGATGGAGAGAAGCCCCCTGGACACGTGCCAGAGCAGGCCCAGTACTTTCTAAGACCTGGGCAGGTGGGAAGACAATAGGAGTGCCTCTGATGAAATGCCAAGGGAAAGTGGCCTGGGAAACTGGCTGGTCCATCATGAATGGGAAAGGACAGCATTACGTCTAGTCTATTGTCCCCTCCCAGGTGAGAACATAACCTGCCCATCAGGCAGAGGGAAAGCCGCCCTGGAGTCTGAGCTCTTTGCTTTGAAAGAAGTTCCTTAGTGAGCATTACAGACAATTCCCTCAACTACAAAGGAAGACGTCCTCAAATATTTATTCCCATACCTTTTTTTTATATATACCTCCTGATCATGAGTAATAAAAACAAAGATCATTGAGTGTGATAGCCACACTAATTCTGTAATTAGACATTCAGCCTCTGTCTTTTGAAAAGCAGACATGTCTACATGTATGTTTATGAATATATTATAATTTACAACATTCGAAATGTTGACATTCACAATACAAATAATATTAAGCAAAGTAAATGATTAAATTGATACCAGAGTTTGGATTTGGAAGCAGCAATTTCCTTTTAGCTATCTAAATGTGAAGCAATGTTAAATGAGATTAGCTGAGATGAAAATCACAATTTACAAACTTTAACCTGCTCAAAGACAATTATAGTGGATGAGACAAATTAAAACATAATTTATTATTCTCATGTTTATATATTTATTTAGCCCTTTATTAAATCAGACAGAAATTAAATTTATTGACAGACTTGCTTCATATTTATGGAAATTTATTTCATGCAATCTCACGCTTTCTGTTGCATTATGCCAAGTACCCACATTGATATTCAATGCTTACAAGAGTCTATACTTAAAATGAGTTTTAGCTATACTCAAGAAGAGTTATATATTCAAAAGTGAAAGAATTGGAGATCTAAAACTTAAATCTGTTTATTTGTACACAACATGCATTCTGTTTGCGTTTAAGAAGAATGTATTAGCAACAACCTATATGATCATCTAGTACTGTCTCCAATTCATGCAAAATTCTCTAAAGAACAATCATTGGTCAGATTTCTAGATAACTCTTATTTAGAAAGAACTCTTTTAAAAGTCCCCCAGTTGCTTTACATTTCATTATTTGGTCTTGGGTCAGCTGTCTATTGGAACACAGAAGTTGCCTAATGTATCTTTCCAAATCTTCATATAATTTTCTTTATTCAGAAGTTTACAAAATGGTATTTCATCAGAATCATGTAGAGGACTTATTTGTAAGCACAGATTTCAGTGCCTTTCCTTATGTCCCACCACCGCCCACCCCTAGATTCTAATTCATAAATCTGAGATGAGGCCCAGGTGATTTCCATGGGGCAGATATTAGGGAACGAGAGTTTGGGAACTGGAGAGTGTAAGAAATGATGATATGGAGGTATATTACAGTAGCAGAGAAACTACATTCTCTAATAGTTATAAATGATTTGATTTGACTTAAATAGATTATTTCTTGACTAACTTTGTGAGACCTAATTAAATGTAATTTTAAATCTAAAATCTTGAACCTCTTTGTTTTTATTACCATATTGCTGAGAAAACCTGAGAGACGTTCTGAGGGTTGATGATTGCCCTATACTACACTATAGGAAGGAATAGTTTGCACTTGCCTATAGTGCTAAAGGGCAATGATAAAGACTTATCTACAATTCACCAATTATAAGTAATTTTTCGGCATAAATTAAATGTTTTAGAATAAGCTTTAAAAGATGAGAAAATATACACAACTCATAAGTAATTGAGGAAATAAAAATTAAAACTTTAAAAAATACCATTGCACACCCACCAACCTGACCACAAATAGCAAAAACTCTCATATATTGCTAGTGGGAACGTAAATTGGTTCAACCAATGTGAAAAAGTGTTGAAAGTATTTACTAAATGTGAACATGCCAACATCTTATGACCTAGCATTTCTACTCTTAATATATAGCCAAGAGAAAAGTAAACATATGTGCACATAAACTTGTACATAATATGCATAGCAATCTGTTTAAAACTACCCAAAACCTGAAAATAATCCAAATGTTAACACAAGAAAGATGGATAAACTATGGTTCACTCAAACAATGAAATAAACATATAGATAGATAGATTGATTGATAGAGAAATGATTGATGAAACATGAAATATGAATGAGCCACTCAAGAATAATACTGGAAGAAAAAACTGGACACAAAAATAATATACTACTTTTTATTTATATACAGTTCAAGAGGCAAAACTAATCTATGGTTTTAGAAATAAAAAAGGAGATATAATTGGGAAAAGGAAAGGGGGAGTAAATAAAAGTGGTAGACTAAAGGAAGACAGGTTAGAAGATCACATAGGTGATAGGAAACATTTTATTGGAGGGGAAGGAATAGGGAAGGGATTGAAGACAGAAGAGAGGAATGGAAGATTGAAAAGAGTGCAGCCAGACTGGACAGTAAGTGGCAGCAAGAACAAACAGTCTATGGAAAGGAAATTTATGGAAAGGAAAGCTGGTGGAACAACATGGTTGATTCTCATTTTGAACATGAGTAATTTAACCATGAGAATAACATGGAAGCGGTGGATCCATAATTGATTATTTGCTGGGGACATGCATGTATTTAATTGGATACAGGGAGCTGTAAGAACAATATATATAAGACAGGACATCAGCACTCAGAGAGCAGATGATCCAATTGAAAGGCTAAGACAAGGAAAACACAAGAAACCAAAATCAGTCTGAATAATGCCCACTATGTCAAGAACCAGCATATTTTACTACCAACAAAATCTTCCTTCTTGTGGGACATTCCATCTCATAAATTTTGAGCATTTTCTCCCTGAATAGCATAACAATTGAGATGTCCTGCATATGAAAAGAAAGAGCAATAGTGAAATGTAATGAATCTGTGCTAAGAAAGTATAAATTACCATTAAATTATATAATAACACTTTATATTCACAATATAAAAATTATTATAACCTCTATAGGATAATTACACTAAAAGTTGCATACATAGTAGCAACAAACACAATCATGTAATCTAAAGAACAACAGTGGATATGTAATTACAGAATATTCACATGGTAATTAAGTAGATGGAACTGGAGAATAAGTCAATGGCTATTTTCTGCAACAGAAATGAAGCACTTATCAAGGGAGATTACCATTGCACTCGGTCTCTCTCCGTTTCTCTCTTATTCTGTCATTTCTTTTCAAGCAGCCAGACATGCAAGGGCATACTTCCTTCATTAATCTTCAAACAGTATCTTAATAGACTGCATAAGAATATATGCATGTACGAGTATACATACAGGTTTATGAATATTCATGGAGACACAGATGTCTATAAAATCTCTGGCTGCATTTAACATTTTCCCCAAATATTTCTTTTTATTTAAAAGTAATTGCTAAGACTATTTAGCTATTAACTTATATTTGGAAATGGGCCATTCAATTGTAATCATTTGTGAAGTGTGAAATTGATTTAAAGAGAAGAAAACCAAACTAAAATAATACTACCTAAACAGGAGCTGAAGATACTCTGTACGAATAATGGGGAACCTGAAGATTCTCTAACTGGTAATGTAGAATGGTTATATAGGGGAGACTAAATTATACAACTACATGTATGT
Source organism: Myotis yumanensis (assembly GCF_028538775.1). NCBI lineage: Eukaryota > Metazoa > Chordata > Mammalia > Chiroptera > Vespertilionidae > Myotis > Myotis yumanensis. The sequence continues at coordinate 71,240,297 of NW_027223759.1, read as the reverse complement.
ACATCAATTGTTCTACTTCAGGGAATTTTGGCCTGGCCTTAAAAGAAAAAGTTCTGTGAATTGGCTTTTAAGATTAATAATTTAAACAAGTCTTTGATTGTTTAGTACTGCACACACACACACACACACACACACACACACACGCGCGCCAATAAATAAACAGTAGAACTGATCACTTTCACAAAGAATACTAGGTAAGTTCCACAGTGCATATCCCTAGACATCCCGGAACTGAACTCCAGTTTCAGTGCAATTCATACTCCAGGCTTCACTGTTACTTAGTTGTGTGCCAGGAGGAATAGGCCCATGAATTCTGCTAATATTCTTCCTTCACGAGGTGTATGGCTGCTTTTATGTATGTATGAAATGAAGAAGAATTTCCAAGACAGTATTTTTATAAACTTTAGATGAATACTTATATCAGGGAGACATAATAAGAATAAGAAATAAACAAAAACATTGGTCAGAATATGAGGGATTTGGAGGTTAAATTTAGTCTTTTTTCTGGTTAATGGTGTCATCTCATGTGACTTGACTTATGTCTCTAAGACACCCTTTGGTCATTTTTGAACAGAGGCTGTATTACTGAATATGCTTAAGAATATATCATGACTCCCTCCTCACTCACCCATCCTCTATAATGGCTTTTATTATCACAGTGAACCGAAGTCTGATTTTAGTAGGGAAAAAAAGAGGGGGTATTGTGTGTGACATCTGTAATATTTCCACCAATAAAGATAAGTAAATAAATAAATAAACACAACAAAAGAATAAATGAGCCTAACTGTAGAAAATAAACTCTTATTTTTATTTTTTAATACTTCATACACTAGCTCAGGAAAATAATCTAGAAAGCAATTTTGAATATCTTTGGTGTTCTCTTTCCTTTCTGTATCTCTAAAACTGGCGCGCCTCCGATTTCCTAGATATCTGAGGGTCTAACGGCCAGTCAGAGTGTCTAAGGGCCCTTCAGCAGCCAGAGCACAGGCCCAGCAGAGCTGACCTGAGGCCGCCTTGACCTGCAATGTCAGAGAGTGGGAACTCAAACCAGATTCCCACGCCTCACACTTCATTTGTCACTCTCAGCCTCGCATCCCAAGCCAAGGTGATATCTGCCTCTCCAGGCACTGACATTGATTACAGCACTGGATTCTCTTTCCTGAAGGGCCCATCTAACCATCTATGTGATCTACTCATTATTATGCAGAATCAAATCTGGGTCCCTCTCACAGTGGTTCTCAACCTTCTGGCCCTTTAAATACAGTTGCTCATGTTGTGACCCAACCATAAAATTATTTTCGTTGCTACTTCATAACTGTAATGTTGCTACTGTTATGAATCGTAATGTAAATATCCGATATGCAGGATGGTCTTAGGCAACCCCTGTGAAAGGGTCGTTCGACCGCCAAAGGGGTCGCGACCCACAGGTTGAGAACTGCTGAAGAGCAATGAGACCAAGTTAACAGGCAAGATATCACAGAGTAACACAAGCCTGAAGGGTCACCATTCACTGACATCTATTTGGAAAGTTCTCTGGAAAAGTTCTAAGATTCTTAAATATGTTAATAAGAGGGATTGTGGCCATTCCTTATCTAGAGCCAGTTTTTAATCTATCTTGGTGTATGAGGCAAAAGAGATATAGCAACTTGTATACATTTGCTTAGAATTTTATGATTATTGTTCTTGAAGGTTTATATAAGGGAACAGAAAAACAATTAAGAAATGCTTGAATTTATTCTTTTTTATATTCCTCAAATGTTTTATACACCTTAGGTATTTTAATAATTAAACTTACTGTATAGTCCTAAATATATCTTCCAATTTCAGAACCAAGTTGAATAAAGTAGAAAAATACTTAATCCAGATGCTAATTAAATATTCAGTAGGGAAAGAAATGTGTGCAAATCTGTGACTAAAGCTGATAAATTTTCATCAGGAAAGCATGTCTAAGAAAATTAGCATTTTTCTAATTTACTATTAAAAATAGAAATATATCTCAAATATTTTTGTAGAGAAAACTGAAAAAAATTAAAGGAATAAAATTGATTCTGAGCAAACAGTGCCATCCCTGAGTATCCAGGTAGAAGGCAAATGTAAAATTCAGAAAGCCAAGTTTTCAAAACTCTGATTTGAGGTAGACATATGGGGTGAGATTTAAAAAGATGAGCATTTAAATTTTTAACAGGCTGCTATTTCAAAATTCATACTAAAAATGATGGCATCAATAATTTTAGTCAAAAAGTACCTTATAAAACTATCATGGCAACATTTTTTGAAAGATCAGAGAAACCTGTATAACTTTTGCGTATAAATAATGTTCGTAGTTGAGTATTTCTCTTTTTTAAAGCAATCAGCTGTAAAAGGGTTTAACAAGTAATGATTTATAATGTGGAAGTCATTTGAGATTTGTAAGCAACCTGACTTTCAGATGACAGCTAAATATGGCTTATCATATGAGGCTGACCAGATAAGTGAATAAGCATATGATGATAAAAATAAAATGAGAATGAAGCATGCATCTAGAGGTCTCTGACCATAAACAAGTCATTTACCATATTTAGGCTCCCATTTCTCTATCAAAACACTGACTCTGTGTTAAAATCCAGTTAATTTTAGCCTAATAAAATTACTAATATCAACTATATTAATAATCACTATTGTGTTAATATTCTTCACGTCCTCAAGATTGCCTTTAATAGAACCCTCGAGGCTAACAGATTTTAGGTAATCAATAAATGAAACTAAATTTTTAAAAAGACAAATCAGAGCACAAAGTAATAACTCATTTTTAGAAAACTGAATTTTTATAAAGGTATGGGAGGTGAAGAATACTGGATAGAAAGCAATCATGGAAAAGATCATCTTAGATGAGATTATCATGAAGAAAGTTATTGTCATCATGTTGTAGCCTAACTAAAGGGCTGGTAATGCCTCACTTCATTATACTGGGATAATATGAGGCCATGCTAGACAAATCCATGTAGATTCTATGCACATAATTCTCTCTCTCTCTCTCTCTCTCTCTCTCTCTCCCCTCACCTCCTTCCATCCTTATTTTCTTCCTTCTTCAATGTTACCCCAAATCTAAATGTTAAAGTAATGATTTCTGACACACTTAGATATACTTTACTTCTAGTTTTTCTTCATGTGGTACCTTGCCAAATCTATAATATATATGTATCTCTCTATATCAATATGTTGCAGACTGATCAATTGAACACATTTACTTTTAGTCAGATGCATATGAATAAGACAGATTATTGATATTATAAGCTTTTCACTTTGCTAAGACTTTTTCAATAATCCAAAGGTCATAGAGAATCAATTTAATTTTATTTGTTAGTAGCATTTAATCTTTACCATGACTACAAGTATGCACTAAATTACTATAATTAATTAATTACTATAATAAAATACTTTAATCCAAGATGTTTTTACTTAGGAATATTATTTTCTTTGAAAAAATAGTCCTTGTAAACTGTTTCAAACCTTAAGGTGATGAAATTAAGTCATTACTCTTTATTCACAATGGATACACAAATATTCTGTAGCAAAATTTTGATATAGTAACCAATGTGCTTTTGTTTCTGTAGCCCCTGACCCTTCTCTCCATTCAAACAGTAGTTAGGTTACTAGCTTACCCTGCTTTATTTTCCATCATCTAATTTCTCACCACCTAACATCTAACGTGTTTGCGTATTATTTATAAATACTGCAAGGTACCATGAGAGCAGTTTTGTTTTATTCATGACTAAATTCCAAGCCACAATGGCTGGGCATATTAGATGCTCTGTTAATATTTGTTGAATTAATGACAGCACTGCCCCTAGTAAAGCAGAGCACTTACCAAGGCAGAGAGCAGGAGTCATGCTATTGACGTTTTTATTGTAGAACCCAAAGGCAGTTATAAATGTATGTAAATGTGAGATCAGTCTAGGCTAGTTTTACCCATTCCTGAAACAACCTGAAGTGTGCCAGGATGTGTATGTTCCGATGGGGAGAGGAAAGTAGGACATGGAAGATGTAAATCAAGAGGGAAGTGAAGATGGATGCCTCTAAGTCTAGATTAAATAGCCTTTGAACATCTGGTGCCTGCATGGAATAGACGCTCAGTTACTGGGTCAATGAACCAACTACCAGACCCTCCATAGTGTCATGTGAATAAAAGATGTGACTTGCTAAATTCCCAGAAATTGGGAATTACATTGATTTAAACTAAGCTTTTCAACTTCGAATAGGTTTAAGTTTATAGTCATGGCCTAACCTGTGCATGAAATTAAACCTATTCAAGAAACTATTTTCTTCTGTGGCCTGACCTACTTACATTCCGACTCAATATAGAATTCCATTGTAAACTCATGGATCATTTCAGAAGTTATTTTTTAAAATATATTTTTATTTATTTCAGAGAAGAAGGGAGAGGGAAAGAGAGAGAGAAACATCAAGGGTGAGAAAGAATCATTGATTGGCTGCCTTCTGCACGCCCCCTATTAGGGGTCGAGCCCATAACCCAGGCATGTGCCCTTGACCAGAATCGAACCCGAGACCCTTCACTGAGCCAAGCCAGCAGGGCCAGAAGTGTATATTTCTATATACATGATCTATACATTGCATTGTGTGCTCACTGCTCAAAGTCAAATGATCTTTTGTCAATATACATTTGGCCCCATTTACCCTTTACCCTCCAACCCCCTTCCCTCTGGTAACAACCATAAGGTTGTCTGTGTCTATGAGTTTCAGTGTTATATCCCACATATGAGTGTAATCATATGATTTTTAGCTTTTTCTAATCTGATTTTCTATTTCTCAATGTGCTATACTTAAGTTGTATTTGATTTTTTTATGTCAATCCCTAATAGATAGGTTTTCCTCCTAATAGTTCATTTTCACAATTAACCATCTATGTTATGACATATTACTGGCTATCTCCTTTTTATTAAGTATTTTCTCTTTTTCAGTGTAACTTTATTTGTTGGAAAATAATGGATTTTTAAATATATTTATTTATTTAATTTAAACTTATTGTTATATATTTGCATTCATGAGAGTGAAACTGACCAAATAAATACAATTATAAATGCACTGTTTGATTTAAGCAAAGATCTGTTCTTTATTTGGTGGGTTACATAACCATAGGGTAAATTATAAATATAATCTATATTTAACCATAGGATAAATTATATATACCAGTATAATTTCCTCCTATCTTTGGTCTTTTGCTCTGAGACTCAGAGCTATTAGTTTAAGATTTGACAATTTTTTTTTCTTTACCTCTAGAGCTGATGATGACATCCTGACACTCTTGCCATTTTCATCAATTATCAGGATAAATACAAAATATTTTCTAGCCAAATATTAACTACCAAAAGAGGTTCTATTTTTTCATCAAACAGAACAATGTTTGTACTAATTAAATATTTAATAGTTAAACATGAAGGTTATCATCTCTCTCTCTCTCTCTCTGTATATATATATATATATATATATATATATATATATAACCTCTCTCTATATATATAAGAGGCTAAGTGATCGACAGGCTGACCAGCTGGTACATATGACAAGCACTGGTAATCTAAAAATAAATGTTGACTCACGCATGCGCGATATTTGTCCCCATCTGACACTGGCCTCCCATTTAAATTAATTCAAAGACAGTTTCCCATGATGCCAGCATTTGTAATGACTATTAATAAATCACAAGGACAAACTCTAGGCAGAGTAGGAATATTCCTACCTGAACCCATTTTCGGATATTGTCAGTTGCATGTTGCTTTCTCTCATGTAACATTAAAGTTGTACATACTTCATCACAAGGGAAATTAGTCAAGCACTCTGAAAGTAATTTTACTCTTAACATGGTATACAGGGAGATATTAGAATAAGTTTAATCAATTTATCAGTCATTGTTTTATCAATGTTGTTTTTGTATCATGTTTTTGTTGTTTTTATATAATGTTTTTGTTTTTTATATCATGTCTTTGTTGTTGTTATATCATGTTGTTATTTAATAATCAATTTATATATTATTTTCATATACATTTTACTAATTTTCTTTCATCTCTAACATTGCTATTATAGAGAAAGGGCGAATAGCAATATTAAAATATTTCTTCTAATTAATTTCCTTTCAATGTGCATGAATCTGTGCACTAGGCCACTAGTTAACTATTAGATAGGAATCTTATTTTCTTTCATTTAAAGCATTTGAAGATTCCTGACTCATGGCATTTTCTCAAAACATGTCAATTGACATTTCAAATCTGAATAAAGAACTGTAATTTAAAGTTACTCTTAAATTTACATTTAAATCATTTCTCTCAAAAATAATGTTGGCAGAAGCACTTAAGTAGAAACAATTTGCTTGGTTTGAGATAAGACTCAAGTAAATATTTTTGTTTAATCTGTGTGTCTGTCTTTGCATAATTTATGTACTATATTGTTTTCAAATATCCAATTCTGTAGATAATTATTTATGAACCCATTTAATTTACTTTACAGCAAGCACAGCAGAATTACAATCATGGATAGCTTCTATTCATGCCAAGCCTTGCTTTTTATTCATTTGTTTTTACTAAGGGCTTTCAACTGGGCCTGCTCAGTTTAATACAAATCCCTCTTTAGACAGTTGCTAACCATGACTTCAATGACAGGTTATTTTCTGCCTTAATAAAACAGTTTTCGAACTGTCCTTTTTTGTATATTCACTTTTCCCTAAGTTGGAAAAAGAAGGCTAAATACCCATTGGTAGTGCTAATGTGGCATAAAGTAGATCAGACCATCTAACCTTGTCATAATGTATGGTAAAGCACTGTTTCAAGACTATTGTGAGATTGGGTTATCTCAAAATCAAGTGAAGCTGGAATTTTTTTTAAAGTTGCTGCTACAATACCGGCAAGAGTAATAAAACTTTTTTAAAGATTTTTTTTTTTAGTAATACTTACTGAATTATTAAACATAATTACTAAAATCCCAAGTATAAGCTACATGACAGAGATAAAAGTTCATCCATATTTAACTTTATAAACATATCATTGGAACTTGAAACTTAATGGTGTGAAATATAATGTTATGCTTCTAAATAGAATGGAATAAAGTCCATTTCTGATCTTTGACAGGTCTTTTCTCATTCATCTCTAAGTTGCAGCTTTGACTGACTTTTAATTGTAAAATATGTGCCATTTGTTTTGTTTTATTCACCAAAAGTTATGTAGGCAAGTGTTTTCAAAGAGTTTTTATATTGATGTGTCCCCCAATACCTAAAATAATAAATAATATTCATAAGTGTTTAATATATATATTGCAACTGATTAAATTAATTTTTAGTGTATGTACTTTGAATCATATATGACAAACTATCTTTTTGAAAGATTTATTTAAGTTTCCAATAAATTCTATTTTATATAAGCACACTTTGTCTAAATCTTTTGTCTCATTGTTATTTTTATATTTTCTTTAAAAGAAGATATACAGTAAAAATAGATTTTTAATAATTCCATTTTTACTACTAGATCAAATTATCTTCAGCAATATTTTCATAATTCTGAAAATGTCTTCTCAACCATCTAGAATTAAATGATAAAATTATTACATTATCTTACCCTTAGGTCACCATTCTATATCATGGTCACATGTATTTATTTTTCTTCACACTCATTAATTCAAACACAATTCTATTTTTACACTATTTTTTTTTTTTCAAACTGAAAACACAAGCACAAAAGTTTTTCGATGAACTATTAAGTAATGATGGCCCAGAACTCTGGCACTGCCTTTTGAGAGAGATCTTGTCAGAGCACAGAAAAAAATAACTGGGCCTCAGAGGCCGAAAACAGGATCCTTCTACTTGGTTAACATTCACTCACGTACTTAATACTATCTACTAAGTCCAGGCATTGAGTTAACTCCCAAGCTTGATGAGGTATGCGAAGCACCATGGCCTGTTTCATATTCTAGTAAGATAGAGAGTCAACAACATGAATGATGATATAATACAGTGTGAAAGTGAATGACCTAGGACAAAGGGAAGTTAAGAAGACAAAGTGGGAGCATTAGCAGACATGAAGAACTCCATGTGTAAAGGGAAAGAGGTATAAACAATTAAAGGGGGTACATGTTAGAAACAATGAATGGGTTGTTTCCAAGGTTGGAAGAAAGAGCACATAGGAAGTGTGTTGTAGTAATCCAGGTGAGATGATAAGAGTCTATATGAATATAGTGCTTATCTTCTCACCAAGAGAAAAAGATTTGGGAGACACTCAGTACCTATAGCCCCAAATGCTTTATCACTCCTGGTGTGAGTGTGCTAAGAACTTCAATACGTGATACTTAATAAATAACTAGTCCTGAGTAATTTAACTTTTTTTATGTTAGGATATTTTCTTGGGGCTTTAGCTTAGTTCTAATTGGCCTTCATACTAAGCACTGAAATAATTTTATTTTATTTTTCTTTCATTATTAAAGTCATTGGGTCTCTTCTATTTGAGTCTAATATAGGCTTAATCAACTCAAATTTAAAAATTTTATTAATGACTATTTTCAATGGAGTAGGTACTTGCAACAAACAGGCTGAGCCAGTGTGCCACCTGAGCTGTAAACATTATCCTAATGAGTCTAAAAAGATGGAGTAGAAGGGGCAGAAAATATATATTTTTTTCTATCACTGTGTATGACCTCTTTGCCCTCTTTCACCTCAACTACTCCCGTATCACCACACTGTTGTCCACGTACATGAATTCTCTCTTTTTTTCTTTTTTGTTTAATTCTTTTATTCCCAATACCCCCATCACACACACACACACACACACACACACACACACACACACACACACACACACCCCAGAGCTGTCTGACTGTTCTCTATCTGTGAGTCTGCCTCTTTTTTGCTTGGTATTTCAGTTTATTCATTAAATTCCACATATGAGTGACATCCTATGGTACTTGTTTTTATCTGACTGGCTTATTTAACTTAGCATAATGTTCTCCAGGTCCATCCATTATCCGATAATAAAATATACCAGGAGAAGCCTACTTTGTAATTCAGACCCACAAGGCTACAAATTATGACTATTATGTTCTCTAACCTGGCAGATAGGAAGAATGGCTTAATCTTATTTCTTGCCATTTGTAAAGTTGGACTAATAATACTAATTTCACAGGGTTGTACGAGCATTTGTTAAACCATCATGTATCAAATAAAATGATGTATAACAGCACATATCTCTGTTACCAATAAATTATACATATTCAGTGATTGTTAATTTCCTTGCCAGACCTCCCCTGGGAAAATCAAATAGAAACAGAAAAGGTAAATTTCAAAAGATTTCCCTTCTGGGCCTTTGCGCATGCTCTTCCACTCACTCTTTCCTCTCTTCACCTGGTTAGCTTCTACTTTCTTCTGGTCTCAGCTTGGATTTCACTTCCTTCAAGAAGTCTTTCCAGCCCTAACCGGTTTGACTCAGCGGATAGAGCATCGGCCTGCGGACTGAAAGGTCCCAGGTTCTATTCCGGTCAAGGGCATGTACCTTGGTTGTGGGCACATCCCCAGTAGGAGGTGTGCAGGAGGCAGCTGATGGATGTGTCTCTCTCATCGATGTTTCTAACTCCCTATCCCTCCCCCTTCCTCTCTGTAAAAAATCAATAAAATATATTTTTTTTTTAAAAAAGAAGAAGAAGTCTTTCCAATAGGCTGCATTCTATGCTCTTTCCCGGGTACTGGTATCCTCTGTGTTTTATTAAACTGTTACATAATAACTTGTTTCATTTTCAGAATCACACAAAGGGCTGTAAGCCATCTGAGGACAGGAACTCTCTCTCACACCACTGCTTCCTCAGTGATTAACCTAGTGATAGGCTTATTGTAAACAGCAAAATATGTTCACTTACTGACTGGCCAATGGAATAAAATTGCTTTGGAAGGCAATGATAAAAATAATCCATCACATTATCACATACGATAGGCTCACATCTATATTTGATAACTTTTATAAGTTACTTGATAGACTATGGTTCTAATACCAGTTGCGAGAAATACTTTTGTATTACTGTCAGGTAGTTCTAATTTTATAAACTTGAGATGCTACTTAATGCCTGCCCTTATTGGAACCAGTGGGTGTTAGCCACGCAGGTACATTTCTAATAAACTGAGTTCTAATTGAAAGTATAATGGTTCCCCAAGCAGATCACTAGAGGACTTTGAAAATATCAATGACAGAACAGATTGCCATTTGATTTGAATACCTGGCTCTTAGACACAGATTGAATTGGCCCTCATTGTCCCTTTCGCCCTAATGTCATCATTATTTAATTACAAATAACCCTAGGTATTGTTGACCTCATAGTCAACTTCCAGATTTAAATGTAAAATGCCATGCTTTGTTTAAAAAAATGTATTCTAAGATTCCTTGTTCCAATATAGCATGAAATGGAGTTATAGTTGCTCTTGAACAGCTTAAAGAATATTTAATTTTACTGTTGCCATTATTTATCTCTGTCTCTCCTCCCTGGGAGCTGCTGTTAAAATTAATTTGCATTTCAGACCTCTAGATTTTATATTGCCATTAGGGTTGTGAAATGTTTTTACTCAGCACAACTAAGAACTGATGTTTTACCTCCCACTAATGGACCTTTAATTAGGCACTGTAATGAACCATTCTGTCATCCCTTCATTTATAGAGAGAGGTTTTGTATATGTAAGATACAATTTCGACAGAACACCAGGTCCATTGAACCTTGCCAGCTCACATATAATAGATCCTAAATTTATTATGCTTTTGTCAGCTTTTGGATTTATCATTTTAATGACACTGTCCACAGACTTATTTTGCTGCCAAAGAATAGCATCACCATACTTCAGGAATGTTTGTTGACATCTTGATCAACAACTCCTGGGGTCCAATTCTGACTATAATATCACTACTTCGGGACCTTGAGCAAGTTATTTAACCTCTGTCAAAGGATTAATTGGTTAATTTTAATAAGTGCTTTACAGTGAAAGGTGGAAAGTGCCATGACTGCTGATAGTGATAATAAAATTATAATGTAGGCTTTTACAACGCATTAAGCTTCTTCAGACTGTGATTCTGTTAAGTTGCCAAGTAAATATAAGTGGCTGAATTTATTCTTTTTAAGAATTCAAACTGCTATGATGATGGCCTCATAGTATTTTTAAAATTTATTTTTTTAAAAAAATGAAGATTATTGGATCCTGATTACATACAGCTTTTGTACATTGAATAGATTGTTCTTTTATTATCTTATCTCCAAACAACCCTCATTTGTTTATTTATGATTATTTTTTTTCTCATTTGCTTATCTGAAAAATGCCACTGCTGAGTGCAGTCTCAAGGAGGTAATCTGAGACGAGTCAGAATGACACAAATCACAATAATACCAGGTAAAAGTGTATAGAGCCAGAAAGAGGTAAAGAACCAGTGACTTTAAAATTAAGAAGAGAATGAGATTAATTCAACCTGAGGGCTAATGTGAACAACTTGTAAAAGGAAATGGTGTTTAAGGTGGAAAGAGATATACAGATAGGATTGGGATAGAGGGGTGAAGGTGAGTAGGAATCCAAAGAAGATGCATTTCAGAGGAAGAGAATAGCATGAGAAAGTCACAATGTCAAGGGAGTTGACATATAAAGAACGATGATCGGTATGGTTTTATTAGAATAAAAAAGAGGATGGAAAGATAGTTTGGATATTGATGACCATTTGCATTATTCAGGATAGTAGTTGGTACTGACCCCATTCAGGACTCTGAGAATAATGGAGCAAGAAAGAAAACTAAGCAAAGCTGTGAGTAGGAAACAGAAGTTGTGTTTGAATACTATGAGAGGAGCGAGAGGAGAGAGTCATGAGGACTGAGCCGCATGTGAGTGGGGTTCCATGCACATAAATTGACCGTATTTGCCAACTAAACTCCGATGGCCTGTGATGCATATAACTGAAGAGGTAAGTTGGGCAAGCAACATGAAAAAGGGCATTGGCTTAGGTTAGTAGCATCTATATTCGCCAAGAAGGGTCTGTCCTAATATGTAGAGAATGGACATATAGAAAAGGAAAGACAAATTTGGAACTGAAGTTACCTCTTTGTTGCTCAAGTAGCCCCCCTGTTGGAACATCAGATGCAAAATATTTGCTACTATGACTTATTCTCAAATAAGGTCCACGCACATACTGGTAACTTGATTCTTTGCTGTTCTGTTACTTTCTACAATGACAAGAGACCTAGCCCACTCTCAGTGAGGTCTTCAATGATATCAAACAATACAGAGACCACAAAGTTAAATAACTTTTAAGGGTGTGGTCCCTGGAGGTAGATTGTCTGGGTTTGAATCCTGGCTTTCCCAATTACTAACACTGTCACCTTCAGGAGGCTCTTTATGCCTCCTCAGTCACCTCCTCTGTGAAATGGGAACAAAAGCAATACTGTGTTCATTAGCTAAATTAAATGAATTGATCAATTAATGCAAAAAAAAAGTATTACGAGAGTTCCTGGATATAAAAAGGTCCCAGTAAATGTGATTGAGATGAAAAACCATTTTAAAAAAATTAATAGACATAAGATAAACTATGGTAGAGGAGTTTTCAGGTGAGAATATCAGGTTAATATAGAAATGAGTCACGCTGTCAAATAGACATTTAAGTATAAAAATCTGCTACTCAAAAGCTAGGTTTAACTGGATACATAAATTTGGAACTATTGATAGTTGGATGGTAAAAAAAGGCTATGCAATTAGTTGAAATTATCCAGTCAGTGGGTCTCATATTTAAAACATTTGGAAAACTTCAAATAATATAGATGTCCCATTATGGGCAAAGAGAATCAAAATCATAGGTGATGCTTGGGAAACTATATTTTAGCAATCTTCAACCTTCTTCATCTTGTGGCACACATGAACTAATTACTAAAATTCTGTGGCATATCAAAAAATATATTTTTGGCCCTAAGTGGTTTGGCTCAGTGAATAGTGTGTTGGCCTGTGGACTGAAAGGTCCCAGGTTCGATTCCAGTCAAGGGCATGTACCTTGGTTACGAGCACATCCCCAGTAGGGGGTGTGCAGGATGCAGCTGATTGATGTTTCTCTCATCGATGTTTCTAACTCACTATCCCTCTCTCTTCCTCTCTGTAAAAAATCAATAAAATATATTAAAAATATATATATATATATATTTTGCCCTAGCCAGTTTGGCTCAGTGGATGGAGTGTCGGCATGTGGACTGAAGGGTCCCAAGTTCGATTCTGGTCAAGGTCACATGCCCGGGGGCGGGGGGGGGGGTATTGGCTCGATCCCCAGTAGGGGGCATGCAGGAGGCAGCCAATCAATGATTCTCTTTCATCATTGATGTTTCTATCTCTCCCTCTCCCTTCCTCTCTGAAATCAATAAAAATATAAATATATATATATATATATATATTTGCCAATATATTTTATATTACTTTTTATTTTTTGCCAATCTGACAAAAAATAGGTATAATTTTGAATCATTCACAGCTATTGTGTTGGCTGTTGTCTTTTTTTTTTTTTCCAATTGGACAGTCTAAGGCAGTGGTTCTCAACCTTCTGGCCCTTTAAATACAGTTCCTCATGTTGTGCCCAAACCATAAAATTATTTTCATTGCTACTTCATAACTGTAATGTTGTTACTGTTATAAATCGTAATGTAAATATCTGATATACAGGATAGTCTTAGGCGACCCCTGTGAAATGGTCGTTCACCGCCAAAGGGGTCGTGACCCACAGGTTGAGAACCACTGATTTAAAGGAAAAGAGGTCAGAGCCCTTAAATAAATAGTCAGGTATTGCATGTTTCACTGGGTGAAAATCACTGCTATATTTTATTAAACCTGTTGAGGTCTTTCTAATGTGCAGATTTTAACAGAAGTCACAGGCTCAAGGAGTGGGTATCTATAATAATAAAAGGGTAATATGCTAATTAGATCAGATGTCCTTCTGACGAAGCCGGGGCAGGAGAGAAGCAGCCCGGGTCCCAGGTGCCTGCCAGTGGCCAGAGGGAAGCCGATGCAGGCAGGCAGGGGAAGGAAGGCCTACTCTTGCATGAATTTTTGTGCATCGGGCCTCTAGTTTTAGAATAAAAAGAAATATGAGGGCAGAGTCACAAGTAACATCAATATTTAAAGGTCAGGGGGAGAAGGAGGAATCAGCAAAAACAAACAAACAAACAAAAAAAAAACCCTGTGAAGAAACAGCCAGTAAAACTGGCATGAAAATAAGAGATCAGTAAAAAGAAAGACAAGCAAATTAAATGTTTTAAGGAGGAAATGATTAAGTGCTGACTATAGAGGTAAAATAGGAATTGAAAAATGACCACTGGGTATAAAAACATGAATAACACGAAAATAAATTACTTGACTTGATAAAATATGTTTCAGCAGAATAGTGAAGATAAAAAGCCAACAGAGATAGAGTCAAAAGAAAAATAGAGGAATTGGAGAATATAACAACTCTTAAAAGCCATGCTACTACTAAAAAAATGAGTAAATTAATAAAGTTGTAGCTAGAAAGGGATGTGATCACAAGGTAAGGTTTTTAAAGAAAAAAGTGAAAACCAGTTAGAAAGGAAAACATTGATAAAGTAAGAGGAAGGAGAGGCAGTGGTAAGAGATGTGTCCATGAGTAGCTACACGTAAATAGTGTCTGAGTGAGTAGTGTAGCATTAGACATAGCACAGGGTTCCTCTCCACGAGAAGGAAGACAGTGTGTGTGGGTATAGAATAAAGTAGGTTGAGGGTGTGGAGGTGGAAACTTGTGGCCATTCTCTTTAGACAGCTGTCTTCATCTGAGAGTAAAGTTGGGGAGCAGGTACTGGAGGTTTGAGGAGAAAGGAGAGAATATGACATAGACATTTAGGAGAGTCAATTGATTAGTGAAATACACTAAGAAGCCACAGTAAGTATCCATTTGAGATTAGTGATTAAAAAAAAAAAAAAAACTCAACTAAGACCAGTGTATATGATTATGTGTTTTCCTTCAGTTGCATTTAGCAACAGGGCACCAATTCAGGAAAGAGGGAACATTGGACTAAACCATGTCATGAATTTCCAGGAAAAACAACATAAGAGAAGAGGGAGCAAGGGAGTCGAGGAGGATACCAGGGAATGATTATAATGATAGACTATGGAACCTAAGCTGGAGAAGGAAAAAACAGACTCTTTAAGAGAAGGATGAAGAACAATGTAAAGAATTATTGGAGTTGAGGTGACTCAGGCTGAAACTGAAAAAAGGGGTGGCTGGAACTGAGATAATGTAGCAAATACAGTACAGGTAACAAGGAAGCTTCTTCATGTAAACATTAGTGCATGCTGCCTGGTGCGGCTCCCACTTACAGTCCTGGCATCTGTCCCCCGTGTGTTCAGGCGGGCAGTGGCAGTAAGGCTGGTTCCCAGCAGTCACACTGCAGGTCCCTTCGTTCTGACAAAAATCCTCACAGACCATCTTGCCACAGTTTGGTCCAGTGAATCCCAGTGCACAGCGGCAGGTGGGTCTCCCTATTGGAAAAAGGTAATAAAAAGGAAATTACTGAGCTGAAATGGTTTATTTTCATGGAGTCTTCACTAGATAAGAATTAGGACGCCAGAGTTTCCATCAAAGTTGGTCTCTTACTTAAATCTGTGACTTGAGGCAGTAATTTGACCTCTTTGGGTCCCAGTTTCCCAATGTTCCCATGATGCTTAGATTCGATGATAACTCAGGTTCACATCTGGCAAAATTAGCAGAGCTCATTTTATACCTAATTATATATACACAGAAATATTTTATGCTTTAAAGTGCTTTCATTATTCTCTGTATTACTCTTTCCTGGCCCATTTTGCCTTTTCAATTATGTTTGCTCTATTCATGTGGTAATGCAGATTGTATTGGCCATTAGAGGATAAGGCAGAGAAAATTATATTTCCCCGTGTTGATTCATGTACCAACTATTTCTGGATCTACATAAAATAGAGCTTAGACTTATTATAAATAAATATTTTAATAAATCTAAAGTGGACATGTCATCTATACTAATATTTATGAACGTTATTTTATTTGATTTAAATACACATACTGTGTTTAGATATAAGCACTTACACAGTCCTATTTTATTTCATTTTGATATTTTTCTTCATAGTAAGGACTGTCACTTCTGGTAAGATGATTTAGAAGTCTAATGTTAACAGTACACAATAGCAAATCTGATGGATCATCTTTAGATATTTTTCTTTATTTGCTCTGTGGGAACTAACATCGCAATGAAAGCTGAACAATCCTTTAAGGTGTTTTGAACATAACAGTTAACTGCTATATCAGGAATGAGTCTCTCTAACTGCCTGGACTGTCAAGAGCTGAGCAGAAAATTGAGTGCACAGCTAGCTCTGTAGATGTGGTGAACAAAACAAAATTAAATTAATGGCTATCATTTGTAAGGGGGAAAGAATGAGGTTTAGAAATTGTACAAATATAAAATAATAACATCAAATAGCATAAGAAAGAAATTCAGTTATAGATCTCAATGAACTAGAACTCAGAAAATGACACAGGGTTGCTAACATCAGAGACTATCCAAAAATCTCTCACTTTTGTAGAAATAAAGCATAGTTAGAGTGGCCAGAAAAATGCATGAATGCAATGCTTGAGGCTTGAGGTATGAAAGTGATATGTTTTCTTTATTGCCATAGATTCTATATTCTACAATGAAGGACAATTCTATGTTTTTACTTTTTTTTTTTTTAAAAGCATTCTTAGGTGAATAAAATGTCTCCAAATAAAACCTACCTGCATTTCCAAGAGAAGGAATAAATTGAAGTTTCACAATTTACTTATTTAGTTTACTTTGAAAGGGCTCCACACACTTAAACATGCTAGAAGCTATTGCTTCTCGATGAAGAAAATTATATACATTTTTATGTTGAGTAGTATTGCTTTAAAATTTATTTATAAATGACATTAATCTAGTGGCTAGATAAATTCCTATTAATAGGTTGATAAACAAGATAAATTTTATATACATTAAAAGCTGATTAACCTTGCATTTTTCATTACCAGAAAATGGCTTTAAAACTTGTAGATAAAGATTTTTCTTATAATGGTAGTGAATTTTCTAGTTGTTGATTACATACCTAGAAAATGTCTTCACTTAAACAAAAATAGGTGAAACATAAAGACACAAACAATAGAATAAATGGTGGTAGGAAGATAAAGAAAATAGTTATTGTTGGAGCACAGTAACCAGGGGAAATGAAAACCCTGAACAAAAGAAGGGATATCTCTTCATCTACGAGAACCAGTGAATGACTTACAGAGAAATAAAAACTACAAACAGGAACACGAATGCACAGGAGTTAAATGTGAAACACACAGTACAGAAAATACAGAAGAAATTGATTGCATTAGAACAAGTGCATACAGAGAACTGAAACATTGTAGATTTAAACTTTTCTACATTACTTTCCAGTTTATTATTCCTTTTTTTCCCCCACCACTCAGAGACACAACACCCTGCTTTCATCTCATCTACAGCTGTTTGGAAAGGAAGGCAGTGACCAGGTTGTCTCCCGCCCCCGCCCCCCGCTGGCATATGCCTACATCTGGCTGAATTATCTTTAAAAGGCTCCCATTCCTCTTCCTTTGAAGAGAAGATTTATTTTTGACACATAGAAATCTCTTTATATTCAGGGGGATGTTCTCTAACTTGAGAGAAACTGGGTGATGGTACAGCAGATCTTTTGTTTGCTGATGAGAAATGGACCATCTGTTGCAGAATTTTGTCATGGGCTCCATCTAATTTTTTCAAGACTGTCTCTGGGTACACCCTAACAAGTGCCACTGGGTTCATTTGGAAAGGTTTTTTAGGTGGCTGGATTTGATTTTGACATTTGAAAAGGAAACAGCATTAGTTACAATGACTAAGGCACAGCCGGGAGCTGGAGCGTTGACAGCCTTCAAGGGTAGCACAAGCAGGAAGAGCACTGATTGACCCAAGGAAGGAGGGTAGGAGCCATTTGCTAGCTCTAATAGTCTAGTTTCTATAGCATTTTTAGCTCAGACTGAGGAGTGTAAGTTGTCTGACTGTCAGTGTTTATAAACTATATGTGCCAATTACTGGTTGTGAGACCATGGGCAAATATCACCTCTCTGCTTATTTCCTTGTGTGTAAAGAGTGGATAGTAACAGTACCTACCTCATGAGTTATTGTGTGAAATTATATAGAATAAATGAGATAATATATGCAAAGCATTTTTAACCATGTTAGACGTATAGAAAGCACTGTTACATTTTAGATATGATTATTCTTATTTTACTGAGTGACATTCACCATTTATAGGCATGACTGACTGTGTCTACCAAGGTACTGTAACAATGTAGGAAAATCAATCTGAAAATGTTCTTAAGTTACACATTTTATGCCATTATTTATTTAAGATAAAATTAAATTTTAAATGTGTTTGCATTGTAGTGATGGGTTAGAGCAGAAATTCTCCATTAACTTTATTCTCAGACTGCAACATTTCAAACTTTGAAGGATGGTTCCTTCTCCTTTACCTTCTAAATATGCTTAATCCTACTCACACAATACACACATAACAAAAAAGCACACCTAATCTTTGTCATGTGCTTCTACTTGTACAACTTCAAATTTTGGTACATCCTTGAACTTTTTAAAAAGAAATCTACACTCACTGCTTCCAATTCTACGAATACATGACCAAACAACAACAACAACAACAACACACCAAAAACAAACAATCAAAAAAAGGTCATAAAGTCACATTCCAATCCCTCTCGGGGTTTATAGTTTTAATTTTTTTTAAATATACAAAATAATGTGTCTTAATTGGTTACTTCTCTTTGTTTTCTCAATAGAGAGGTCAGATTTTTCAATATGTACATATTGCTCCAGTAAGTTAATTTTCATTCCCTAGTGGTAAGAAAGGTTTAGAAATGAAGAAGTTAACATGTGGTGTTGTCTTTACTATATATTTATGTACTATTGCAATGTTTACCTCAAATCTCTTAGTCCATAAATCAATTAATTTCTTCTCAATTATTATTGTCCTCAAATTTTCTTCATAATTTTACGCTGATTAACAGATACCCTTGAAAATTCTACTCACTTGGCCTCTAAGACACTATTATTATTGACTTCCCTATCTTTTTTTCTATTCTTTTTTAAAAATACCGATTGTCTTTATGTTTACTCTTTCTGTCTCTCAAAGAAATGTTATTCCAAACTCTCTCTGGTGATATTATCCAACATTATGGCTTTAATAATTATCTCTGTATCTGAATACCTCTGACCCAATTTTCTGATTATGGGCTCATTCTCCATACTAAACTTCAGACCATATTGTATATTGTATATCTCTCACTGCTCAGTAAGTTCAACTCCTCCCACAATCCCCAAGAGATAAAAATTTTATCATGAACATTGTTCTCGGTGACACAGTGCTGGCAGTGGGCGGCAGTTGAGGTGCTGCCAGCCCCAAAGGGCTCGACAAGAGCGGGACCACAGTGGGATGGTGGAGTAGGTGAGCGAGCAGCACCAGGCCAAGGCGGGTGCGAGCGGGGACCCAATTGCCCTGCCAATCACCCTGCAGACAGCAACCAGTGGCGGTGGTGGGAGGTGGGGCCTCCACCGACTCCCAGGCATTGAGGGAGCCCGGTGAGGGGCCTGGCCCCGATTGATCGCCCCACAGGCGGGATGATGGAGCAGGTGAGGGGGTGGCACCAGGCCACAGCGGGGTGCCAGGCAGGGTTGCAAGGCTGGGAGCATGAGCTAGGGGCATGAGCTGGGGCCCAATACCCACAGGCCACCCTGAGGGACCCCACTCATGCATGGATTTGTGTACGGGGCCTCTAGTATTGTACCAGTATAATCCTTAGGATATGTTTGTATCAGTGACATTATTAAGTGAAAAGACATTAAAACTTTGAAAGGTTTATACCATGAACATTTTCTTCTGATAGTGACTTAAGAATACTGATGTCATCTATGTCTGACTAGGCTCCTCCTCCACTTCCTCATTCTCAATTATTTTTCTCCCTATTTTCCTCTTTTCTTTTTTATATGTCTGTGTGCATGTATATGCAAGACTAGTCTTCTGCCATTGGCTCATTATGTCTCCTATTTTTTTCTACTTGATTTGTTATAACTATAAAATCCTTTGTTACTTAGTTAATAATATGCAATGTTATTTTAATTTTATTTTCAATCACAGTGGACATTCAATATTAGTTTATATTAGTTTCAGGTGTATAGCATATAGCATAGTGGTTAAACAATCATATAAATGTGATTATAAAAGTGTTCCCTCTGATAGTTCAAGTACTCACCTGGCACCATACATAGTTATTACAATACTAGAGGGGGTGGTCCCTAGGCCTGGCTGGTGATCAGGGCCAATCAGGTTCCCTGCCTCCCCGCCTCCTCCTCCCCTCCCTCCTGCATGCCACCACCACACGGTTCCCCACCTCCCCATCTCCCTCCCTCCTCCTTCCCTCTCTGCCTGTGTCTGCCGCCACCCACTCCCGGTTCCCCAACCCAGCCCGGGGCCTGGGCAAACAGGGCCTGCCAGCCGGGGGGAGAGACATGGGGGAAGGACCCGGGAGATTCCCGGGAGGTTGGCCGCCAGCCCGAGGAGGGAGCCGGCTCAAGGAAGGAGCCAGCCCTCAGCCCCCTTGAGAAAGGGGCTGCGTCCACTGCCACCCACCTCCAGTTCCCTGCCCCAGCCTGGGGGCCTGCCGGACAGGGAGAGAGACCGAGAGCTTGCCTGGAAGGGACCAGGAGGTTGGCCAGCAGGCCCCATCAGCGATCGGGGCCTGCAGGCTGGAGGCAGCTCCTACATTGAGCATCTGCCCCCTGGTGGTCAGTGTACATCATAGCGACCTGTCATTCTGGTCGTCCGGTCATTCCATTGTAACAGTCGCTTAGGCTTTTATGTATATAGATTATTGACTATATTCCCGATTCTGCACTTTACAACTCTGTGACTAGTTTGTGACTACCAATTTGCACTTCTTAATCCCTTCAGCTTTTTCACTCAGCCCCCCAACCCTGCTCCCCTCTGGCAATCATCAGTTTATTTTCTGCATTTATGAGTCTATTTCTGTTTTGTGTTGTTTATTTTGTTCTTTAAGATTCCGCATAATCATATGGTATATGTCTTTCTCTGTTTGACTTATTTCACTTAGAATAATGCCCTCTAGGTCCATCCGTGTCACAAATGTACTACCACTTTTAAAAAATTTTTAACCTTACCAGAGGATATGTTTTTGTTGATTTTAGAATGAAAGAAACGGAGAGAGAGAGAGAGAGAGAGAGAGGGAGAGAGAGAGATGGGTTGCTGCCTGTATACACCTGACTAGGAATCAAACCCATGACCTTTTGTTGTACATGATGATTCTCCAACCAAATGAGCCACACCAGCCAGGGCATACCACCACTTTTTTTTAACTCATCTATTGATGGGCACTTGGGTTGCTTCCATATCTTCGCTATTGCAAATAACACTGCAATAAACATATGGGTACGTATATCTTTTCAATTTAGTGTTTTGAGTTACTTTGGATATATACCCAGAAGTGGAATTTCTGGGTCATAAGGCAGTTCCATTTTTAATTTTTTAGGAAAATTAAAATATCCACAGTGGCTGTACCAATCTGCATTCCCTCTAACAGTTCAAAAGGTTTCCCTTTTCTCCACATCCTCACCAGCACTTGTTGTTTGATTTATTTTATTTTTTAAAACATATTTCTATTGATTTCATAGACTAAGGGAGAGGGAAATAGAAACATGAATGATGAGGGAGAATCATTGATCAGCTGCCTCCTGCATGCCCCACACTGGGGATGGAGCCTGAAATCAAGGCATGTGCCCTGAATGGGAATTGAACCAGGGACCTCCTAGTTTACAGGGTGACACTCAACCACTGAGCCACGCCAGCTGATGATTAGTGACATTGAGAATCTTTTCATATGTCTATTGGCTCTCTGTACGTCATCTTTGGAGAAATGTCTATTCAGGTCCTCTGCCCATTTTTTAATGTCTTTGTTTGTTGTTTTTTGGTGTATAGTTGTGTGAGTTTTTAAATAAATTTTAGATATTAACCCCTTATTGCACATATCATTAGTGAATATATTCTTCCATTCAGTAGGCTGTCTTTTTGTTTTGTTAATGGTTTTCTTTGTTGCATGCTATCCTAAGTTTGCAATTTTTTGTTTTCAACTGAATATTTTCTTGGACTCTTATAAAGCAAGTAGGATTAAATACTCAGCTTTTAGCACTCTCTAAACATAAATATTATCAATGTTAAGAAAGCTAGGACGTCAAGCTCAATTTAAATTGAAAACACTGATTTACCTGAGAAAGGAGGTTTAGTCCCCCTCCAGAATGTCCCACCTTCTAGATTTTGCATGTCATTTAACTGGTTCCTTTAACACAGTATTTGTTGAAAAGTGAGTTCCACCCTGGAGCTTTGATCTGATGCAGGTTCAATTTTTTTTGAAAAGACTACTTCTTACATGGTGCTAAACTTCCTATTATATTAGAGGTTAGCTAACTATAGCTCATGCACCAAAACCAACCGTGTGTTTTGGTAACTAAACTTTCATTGGCACACAGTCACCCATTTATGTCTATGACGGCTTTCCCACTACACCTACAGAGATCCTGTGGCCCACAAAGCCCACGATGTTTACTATCTAGCCCTTTACATACAGTTTGCCAAGCCCTGAGTTATGGCATATTTGTTACTGTTAATCAATGGGTTCAGGGGAGTCTGCCTGCTCCCTGTTTTAAAGTGTCCCATCTCGTTTCTCAAGTAAATCAGTGCACAAAAAAGGGAGTGGAAGGTGCCCTTAAGGGGGAAAAATTAATGTTAATTCTGTTATATGTAATCCTGGCATGACAGTTATTTCTCAGCAATGAAGTTTTATAGGAGAAATAACGAGATGTCTGGGACTTACTTTGAATAAAATACTCTAGCAAACAAGTATATGGAGTGGATAGGTGGAGAATAGTTGAAACAATTAGATAAATGTTGATAATTATTGAAACTGGGCAATGGATATATGGGGGTTTATTATATTTTTATTTTCATTAAAATATTTATTATGCCCTGACTAGTGCGGCTTAGCTGATAGGAGACTAGTCCCATATACAAAAGGACATGGATTTGATTCCCAGCCCCAGTCTTGGTACTTGCAGGAGGCAGCCGATAAAAGTTTCTCTCTCATATTAATGTTTCTCTCTCTCTCTCTCTCTCTCTCTCTCTCTCTCTCTCTCTCTCCTTCTCTTCCCCATTCTCAAAAGTCAATGAAAAAAATGTCCTCAGGTAAGGAAAATAAATAAATTAATAAATTAATTTTAAAAATCAAAAACAGCCCTGATATAATAAAAAAATGAAAAAAAAGTAAAGATGGGCAGTTTAAATGTGTGCCCACCTTTATCAAGATGTTTAGGTTATTGTGTACTTTCTATCTTAGGTACAAATATGACTTGAGACACACCAGTATATATGTTTTGCCATCAGTTCCATGATGCTTTGAGGGTGTCTAAAAGTTTCTAGCATAACTTCTCTTTTAGGATACATTTTTGGGGCAGTCAAATTTGATGGCAGTCATATATGCTACTATCCTATTTGGAACAGTGGCATGGAAAAAAATGATCTTGAATGAATGAGAAGCAAACTTCTCTCCATCTACTCACCTATTATTCTAATGACCCTTCCCACTGCGGTGAGAAGATAATGACTTACATCAGCATCATTTTTTCTGCTTTATTTCTGGGAGCAAAACATTTCACAGAATTTCCACAGATGTGGTGACAAGAAAGAGCTACAATGAAAACTTCTGCTTTCTTATCGTATTCATTGAAATAATTGGATACAAATATATCGCCAACTATAAAAAATTGCACTGCCCATTCTTCACCTAGTCAGTTTTGCTTTTATATCTTGACAAACTTCCCAAATTAAAATTGCTATTTCTTTTGCATAACTCCAAACTTTATGAGTGGGAGTATTTTGTTTTATAATCCCAAATTTACAAACCCTCCTAAACATTTCTATAAATGAACTGTGTAGAAAACCTGATTTATTTTGACAGAAATATTAACTGCCTAAATAACAAACGTATGAGTAAGAAAAATTGCAAACAGTATGACCTCTAGTATACCTTATATAATAAAGATTAATTATAAATATAGTTAATCACATAAATTTCAAAATGTTATCATAGTAATAAAAGGCTAATATGCAAATGATCATTACGCCATGACACCATAACGACCGAACAGCAGGAGGCTGCGTGCGAGGCAGGTGTGGGCAGGGACTTGCGCTGGCCCGGGACGTGAGGCTGCCTCCCAGCCTGGCGCTTGGCGGGGCCATGAAGCTGCCTCTCCACCCAGGGCCAGGCTGGGGGACGTGAATAGCAATATTAAAATATTTCCTCTAATTAATTCCCTTTTAATGTGCACAAATTTCATGCACTGGGCCACTAGTCAATAATAAAAAATCATAAATTATTTTATAATTTTTGTAATTAAATATCTTAATATTTCAATGCTTTATTCTCATTCCCAATATATTACTCAAGGCAAACTTTATCTTAAATCTATCCTTCAATGATGCAATGAGCAGGTCATAGAAATGAATTACATGGACCCTTGTTGTATAATCAATGTCAAACTATTTAATTTTGTAGTACTTTTCTATATGAATTTATATTTTAGTTTTGTTTATTAAAAAAATCTTAAGGAATGAGGGAAAAACTCATTCCTACATGCAAAATTTTAATTATGCCTCTCAGATGTGTGCTTTTAATTAATTGGTGACATTTCTTTGTTCAAATATTATAGTCTTACACAACTGTCATAAACTTATAAATTTTAATTAAGGCTTCTCCAAACCCTAGTTATATAGTGTCCACATAGGAATTTGCCAAAAGGCTTAACTATAAGTAAACCAACAATGAATAAATCCATGACTTGCCCAAATGGATTTGTTTAACAAATTAACATTTGTGTGGAGATAATAAGGTTCTACACTCTATAATACCAGATCATGTTCTATAAAACCACATTTTTAAAACTGAAAATGCTTTGTAAATGACTTATTTGAATATTATATTATTATTAATTATAAGATAGACAATAAACTATATTAACATAACTCAGGTTGAATTCAGATGATGCCATTTATATTACTAATTTGAAATATAATTTTTTCTGAACATATTCTCTCTATGTCAATCAAAATCTAATAATCTGGGTGCATAGGTAAAGTTGATATAGATTTTCAGAATGTAGCAAAGTCTGGACAAATTATTTGAAAACAACATTCAAAGTTGTGCTGTATCCGTATATAGTTCAGGATGCATTTATAGGATAGCAAATTCAATGCTTCATAGAGATTTGTCCCTGTTGTTCTGTTGCAGGTTAAATAGTAGGCATAGATTGGAGTGACAAACTCTTTAGTTGGCTTAAATATTTCCTTGGATAAATATAAGAAAGTCATCTGGTTGTATGGTAGGTAGTCAGGCATAACGAAAGTAGGAGCAATAGCCCAGGTACCAGGAAGGCCCCAAGTGCCTAGCAATGGGAAAAACTGAGAAAACAAGGCCCTCACACCCAAGGTGACCTTTCCTAACCTGGTGGATCACTGGTCATGAGGTTTAGACCCCCTGGCCTTTCATATCACTGGTCATGTAGTCCAGAACCTCCCCTGACCTTTCTTCCTCTATCATGTTGCTAGTCATGGGGTAGATCCTTTTGAGGAGGAACAAATGGCTGAAAGAATAGCTTCATATGACTCCCACAGAAGCCCTTGCACAGCCATTCCCTTAAGCATCAAGCCCTGAAGACAATGAGATCTTGACCCACATCAAATAATCTTAGGAACAAAGTCTTGGGTCTGTTGATCACAGAGACAGTTTTGGTCAAACTACAGGTAACATCTAGGCCTCAGTTGTGTTTCAGCTCCAGGTCCAGAAAGGCAAGCAAGGCCAGGCAGGGAGACACCATGGCTGACATCAGGACCAGCTGCAGTGACAAATGACCCTCTGCCCTAGTGAATACCAATCAGTAGAGACCATGACTCTGAAAGGACACACCTGGAAAGCTGATGAATATTTCATGAAGGTCCTCTCTTGGGACCTTCCCTAAGATCCACAATTTTAGAGAACAGATAAAACTCTCAGGATGGAGGACTCAGCACATGCACTCTCCCTTAAGCATGTCCTTGCCTTTCTCATCCCTTTCTTTCTCCAGGGTGCACTTCTCTCTCTCTGGAGCATGCCCACAACTTTCCTCCTCTCCTTCCTCCAGGTGTGTTCCCTTGCCTTTTGTTTCCTAAGCTCCAAGGGCCTTCCTTTTGCCTCTGTAGCTTGTTTCCTGAATCTGCACAGCCAACCTGGATCACTTCTTCTACCTCTGTGACTTTCTAAATAAACTTTTACTTGTATTTGAATCTTAGCTCTGAATTCTTTCTTAGCCGGAACTCAAATATCGAGGTTGCAAAACTGAGGTCAATTGCCAGTAACATTCTGGTGGCATTTCACTGCTAACAGTTGTAACCCAATGATTTTATTATTATAATAAGAAAAATTAAGTTAACAGTAAAATAATAAAATCTCTAAAACTCATTTGCAAAAGAAAATATTTTTTTCTGAAGGAAATGGTATCTATGTTACTAAAATAAGATCACAGGTCATATCCTTTCATGGCACATTTATTGGACTTTTATTTTTATATTCAATGAAGGTCCCAGTACTACAATTTTTCCTGCAGCAATAGAATATACTCTACTGTATGGATTAACTTTCCTTACACAGAATGAAAATATGTAATAAAGATCCTAGTGTCTTTTTTACTTCAATCAACCTGCTGAATATTATTTTTCAGAATTCAGTTAAGCAGTTATAATAGCTTAGTTATCAATTAATCACATGTCAAAAATGTTTATAGACATAAAACTATCAAACTTAAAGAAATAATAATGCTTTTACTATTAGAATACAAAACAGAAACAGCTTAGTTCTTCTAAACTCCATTGAAAAAAATTTATAATGTGACTCTTTCAGTTAGCATTATGCTAAATACTTCAAAGAATAGCATAAGAAACAGAAGCAGTGAGAACTCCCAGAAAGATGGAAATTAACCATGTAGGGGATATAAAGATCATATGGATTAATTTTCCATTTGACTAAAGAAATTTGCATTTATGTAGTAGAGTTAAATGTGCATAGGTTGCTCTCATAGTTACATAATATCCTTTGTAGCAAATATTGTGATCTGCAAGTTATAATTTTATTATGCTTTGGGGTTAATTTATTCCCATGGGAACATATTTTAAACATAATACAAGTCAGTAAAAAATAAGTTTTAATGTTCACTTATATGTTTTAGAAACCACTTTGTGCCAACTTAACTATTGTATAAGTTAATAAGAATCTCAAGTATATCCTAATTCATGGTAAACTGATATTTTCAAAGCAGATTATACACTACATGCCAACTGAGTAATTATTTTATTTTTTTCATTTTACTATATTTTATTTTATTATTTTATTTTATTATTTATTTTATTTTATATTTTTTGTTAAATCTCACCCAAGGATATTTTTTTCCATTAACTTTTGGACAGGGTAGAAGGGAGGGGGAGAGACAAAGATAGAGAACCATCGATGTGAGAGAGACACATTGATTGGTTGCCCCCCCACTCACCCTGATTGGGGATGAAGCCTGCAAAGGAGGTATGTACCCTTGACTGGAATTGAACCTGGGACCCTTTAGTCCATAGGCTGATACTCCAACTACTAAACCAAACAGGCTAGGGCAAGAGTAGTTATGATTTTAGATGGGAACTACAATGCCATCAGATGTGCTGATATCATATATTTATACTAATTATTTTTTATTCTTTTAAGATTTGGATGAATGTTTGGTTAGTGTGTGGAGTAGCATTTGTACAATGACTATGCTTCAGCCTAAGGTTTGGTTTGAGTTCTTTATGAAAGTTAAGTTTGTGGTAGAGTTACTGGGGAGACTTGAAATTAGTCTTGCTATGAAGTTAACATAGGGTTAGCATTAAGGTTCTTAAGCAGTCACTTGCAAAGGGACTTCAACACTGTGTCATTTAATGAGTGCAAGTATTTTATGAATAGTTTATAAAAGAGATACTTGCAAGCTACATTTGCCATCATGCTGCCCCAGTAAATGGCATATTGTAACTAGTAACCTGGTGCATGGATTTGTGCACATTGAAAGGAAATTAATTAGAAGGTGGCTGGTGAGACAGGGCGAGACAGGCCAAATATGCCCTGGAGTCAACCTCTCTTGTTCCCTCCCCAGTTGGCCGCACCTGAGATGGCGCCATGGCTCGAAGGCCATCTGCAGAGTGAGCAGTGTCCCTCCGGCAGGTGGGGTCCCTTGGCCTGGCCTGTGGGGATCGGGCTGAAAACAGCTCTCTGACATCCCCCAAGGGGTCCCAGAGTGTGAGAGGGCACTCTGCAAAGTTGCTGTTGTTCAGAGTGTGGAACACAAATGCAAGTGTGCAGTAAACCAGATTCGGGACCAACAGTGCCCCACAACAACATAACCCATGGCCGAAGGTGGAATCATGTAGGAATCATGCTCCCTCCTCTCTGGTTTCTGGATTCATCACCTGAGAACTGCCGCTGCCATGTCACTGCATCTGGGCAGCTCCTGCATTGAGCATCTGTCCCCTGGTGGTCAGTGCACTCATAGTGACTGGTCAGATGGCCGGACACTTAGCGTATTAGCCTTTTATATATATAGATGATACTTTAAAGGAGCTACCAGCATTCCACACACTATCTTTAGCAAAGTATTCTTTCAAGTAGTGAAACACATTTGAACTTATATATTTACATTTAAAATGGACCTAATTTTCAATATCAAATGATTCTTAGCATTAGGCAAACTGTTCAATTAAGAACAAACAGATATTCAAGTCAAAGATATAAGGCTTATAAAACTGGTTTCACTTCATCATTCTGAGCCTGATGAGTCAGAATCTGTGACCACTGGATCTGGCACGTGGCACACTCAACACCTGGTCATGTCATTACTATTGTTAAGTTAGATGCCTTGAACCTTGAAATACTAAATTTAGAACAAATGTCATTGATTATGTTAAATTACTTATTTCACTTAATTTGTGTTAATGTATTCTTTATTAAGGTAGCAGAAATGATATTTGTAACATTATTTTCTCTTTCATGTTTACAGAACATTGCAAGTGATTTGAATAGACAATGAAACTCAAATATTTACCCAGAGCGGATGGTATACAAGTTCCTCCATTTTGACAGTAGTTGCTACAGTGGTTTACTTCACATCTGTCTCCTGAATAACTAGGCCAGCAGTGACACCTCAAATCACCCTTCTCATTTAAAATGCATCTTCCTCCATTTTCACAAGTCAATTTGCATGAATCATCTGGTTATAAAAAGAAATGTATGAATTAGCATGCCATTTAGTGGATAGTAGAATAAAAATATTTTTAGAAAATAAAAAATACTAGGATTTTCTTTATTAAAAGTTCCAAAAATAAATACTCCTAATATAAAAGGAGAAATAAAATTATCTGAAAACAGAGAAATAAATTTCAACCATTATTGAATGGTAAATACAAATGTTGAATTAAATTTTGTTTTTCTATATGCTTAAAACATTATTAGACATTTCTTATAGCTGTTAAAACAGTAAGTAGAAAACCAACTGAGACTTTCTAAAAATAAAATATTGTCCAACCAATAAGTATTTTTTATAATGTGGGCAATCATAGCCCATTTTTTAGAAGTGTTTAATTTCAAACCAAACTGAAATATGTAAACTGTATATAAACATATATCTTTACATATAGAATAAATGTATTATATTGTATATATAATAATTATATTATATACATAGACATACAATTTATAGTATAGAGGCATTTTTAAATAAAAATATACTCTTTGATGTACATACTTATTAACTATAGATATAAATATTCCAAACCAAAAGTTACTTAGATTTGGTATAAACAGTGGTCGGCAAACTGTGGCTCGGCAAACCGCGGCTCATGAGGCACATGCAGCTCTTTGGCCCCTTGAGTGTGGCTCTTCCACAAAATACCGGCTCTTCCACAAAATACTGACTTCTGCGCATGGGCCACGAAGTTTCAATCACACTGTACATGCACGCCCACACGTGGTATTTTGTGGAAGAGCCACACTCTAGGGGCCAAAGAGCCACATGTGGCTCGTGAGCAGTGGTTTGCCAACCACAGGTATAAGATGATAATAGAACAGTGTAGAAACATTTCCATGTGTAAAATTTCCATATTTAAAATAATTAGGCACAATTTGTCTATTCCATATAGTTTGGCTGAGAATGAGAAAGGATGGTCATTTCTTGGAATAGGAAAATTATTTCTTAAAAATATGATGTCTGATTAATAAAAAAGATTGGCTTGAAATCATTTTTCAGGTAATTTATCTATATGTCTTCACATATCCCTGCTCCATTAGAAATACTGCTTTACTTAAAGCAAGACACAATGTCCAATGAAACAGAAATGATTGACAATATTGTAAGAGGCATTTCATTCTAGAATATGCCTTCTATTAAAGTCATGCATATTTTAGAGTTAAGACTAGAAGCCCAGTGCACAGATTAATGCTCTGGTGGGGTCCCTCAACCTGGCTTGTGCCCTCTCACAATCTGGTACCCATCGGAGGATGTTGGACTGCTGGTTTTGGCCCAATGCCTACAGGCCAGGCTGAGAGACACCTGCGGTGCAAGAATCTGTGCACCGGGACTCTAGTATGCATATGAAATCTTTGATTAATCTCTTCCCGCCCTATCCCCTCCTCCCTTCCCTCTGAGATTCATCAGTCTGTTCCATGTTTCCATGTCTGTGCATTAAGCATCTGCCCCCTGGTGGTCAGTGCGCATTATAGCTACAGGTTGAATGGTCAGACAGTTGAACAGTAGAATGGTCGTTTAGGCATATATATATATATATATATATATATATATGGTGCACCGGGCCTCTAGTGTCTTAAATATAAGAGATCACACTATTTGTGTTTTTTAAAGTTTTTGCTCTTTAATACTTATCAGCATTGGAAATTATATTTCAATTTATTTTAATGTTTGTTTCAACCTCTAGATTCTAAATTATTAACTTCATGAGTACAGATATCTTGGAGGTTTTTTTCTGAATTAGTCGTTGGTTTCTAAATTAGTGTTATGCTTTGCTCATAACCCTCAAAACATTTCTTAATGGTAATGGTAATATTTATTGTTAATTAAATTTTACACAGAGGAAACTCAGACTCTTTATAAATTAATCACCAGTTTCTAAATTAGTATTGGCACACATAAGTTGTTCGATATAAACTTGTTGAATGACTAAATGTATTTGGGGGTTGAGTTTAAACTGATAGCAGAATGGCATGCTCAGAAACATGATCTTCACTGATATACGAGCTATATAAAAATACATTTTGATCTGTGTGTGACTTGAAAGTTCTTAACCTACTCTTAAATGCATAGTAAGTGCTCAATGCAGCTTTGTGAATAAATGTAAAATGAATTAATAGAAAGTTATCATCAGAAGAACAGTTTATGGAGGTATTCAAGAAGCAATGCTATTAAGGTAAGTACATTGATGACTGAGTAGCTAGTTCTGCTCAGTGTCTATAGCTGTAAAAATGTATCATACAGATGAATTCATTATTTACCGATATAATGAAGTTTACCTACCTAACAGGCTGTCATCATTGCAGGTGCCATTAATCAAATATTTTCCTTCTGGGCACACACAGGTGGCCCCAGAAGGATTCAGCAAACAGAGAAATTCACATGCTAAATCCAAGCAAGGATTGGGTACTGGTTAAAAGAAAACAAAGAAATGCATAACTATAAATACAATAGGTTTCAAGAACATGAAATTGAATAAGGTGAAATGATGGAATTAGCAATCACATCAACTTTCTTCTGGAATTATCTCATTTCAGTCTTACTGGTCACCTTAATAGGGGAACAGATGTTACTAACCTTAGAACTATATATGTCAGATGACTGGTAAAGAGCAGCAAAACTTGAGATAGAATTCTAGGAAGTTTTTAGAGGACTATATGCTGTTTTAATTGTTTCCATCACTGATTTGGATAAATATCTTTGTTACCTTTCCAGATCATTGCACCAAATGAGATTAAATCCCTTTCTATTTGCCATAAAGATTAATAATAAATAAATCTTAAACATTCTCTTGAAGCATGAACTCATACATAGAGATGAGTCATTGGATTTTCAGCCACATTTTTACTCTGGTTGTCAATATTTTTGATAGTTGTGTTCAAAATATACCTTTCAAGCTAATAGCATCCCTTATTTTCCAATTCCCATCTGAGAGGGAAAGTAACAATAAAAGTCATGAACAATCAGAGAAAACAGCCCTTGAGAAGAGCTCTCCTTAGATACATCTATGGATGGCATGTTAGAGATGTAATTGTCACTTGGGTATCAGTAAGAAAAAGTCAAACCGCCTAATGATGAATTTCCTACACTTGTCTACAGACTCACAAGATTTTATTAAGATAAAATCATATAAAAATAAGTGACACATTTAAAAAAACAATGTCGAATTGAATAACAAGAAAACACAGCAAATCCTGACATTTTCATATTTGTTATGACAAACGAAAAATTTTGTATTATTTATATCTTGATTTTGGTAATTTAAAGTCTGGTGATATCAAAATTAAAGTTATTTAAGTTGCTGGGGTTAAGACATTGAAATAATGAAGGCAGTTTAAAAAATACTTTCTTTTGAGAGTGACAAGAAAGAAAATTCACCAATATAGACAATTGTATAAAATATTATACTTACAGTCTAGTTGTTTATAGCGATGAGATATTAAAACACCTTTTGTTTTACCAACATCTAAAGCTAGGTACTCTACTGAACCATGGCCAAATTTTTGTACTCGAAATACACCGTTTTTAGGTCCTGCTCCATATATATAATCTTCAAAGACATCAATCCTATGTGGATGTAGCAAGCCTAGAATTTGTAAAAGGTAGAGTTATTAAAGTTGCAATGTGAATTCTCAGACTTAAGAAAACTAAGTTTATCCAAAATCTTGTAGAAAATCTTATTATTCTCGTTTAGAAAAACTCTTTCAGAACTAAAATATTTTAAACATTACCTGTGAGGTTATTAGAATTAATATATTTGCCTTAGGGATATGTGTGATACTAAATATGTCACTCAGAACATAACAAACATTTTCATCATCACTTTTATCATTGTCACCACCACAAAGCATTTGCTTAGGGCCTATCTGCAGTGTAATTTTCCCTGCCTTACAATTTGCTGTCAAAAGAAAAGCCTTATGGGCCAATGTTATCTTTGGCAAAAAACAGGCAGTTCATACAATTCTCAAATTGTGTTCTGGATCAAAATAGGTTACCTGAGTTACAAATTTATCAAGCAATTCTGAGTTGATTCTTGCCATTTGCAACAGCATGGGTGGAACTGGAGAGAATTACGCTAAGTTAAATAAGCCAGTCAGAGAAAGATAAATATCACATGATCTCACTCATTTGTGGAATATAATGAACAACATAAACTGATGAACAAAAACAGATCCAGAGACAGAAAAGCATCGATCAGACTGTCAAACCTCAGAGGGAAGGTAGGGGAGGGTGGGGGTAAGGGGGAGAGATCAACCAAAGGACTTGTATGTATGCATATAAGCATAACCAATGGACACAGACACCAGGGGGGATGAGGGCATGAGTGGGGGGGTGGAGGGACAATGGGGGATTAAGGACACATATGTAATACCTTAATTAATAAAGACAAAAAAACTATATATAATAAATTTTAAAAATAAAGAGTAAAATCCAAAAACAATTTTGATGTTACTATTGTCTGTTTTGGAAACAAAGTAAAAAAAATAAACAAACAAAAACAAACTGGAAATGGTAATTACACATTTGACTTTTTGGCTAAAAATAATAGAGACCATCATTTTTCTCATGTTAAGAAATGACTTATTTAATTGCAGAAAGAATAATTAGTCAAACATTTGGTGCTGAAATTTAAAGCAAGTAAAGTAGGTTTACAGTTATTTCTATGAAAAAAAATACAATAGTTAACAAATAATAAAAGAATAAACTATGTTTGTATATTTATAGCTATAAACCTACTTTTGCCCACCCTGTATTTCACCTATTATCTAGAGTTTGTAGAACATAAAATGTGTTTGAAACATATATTTTTTCAATGTTCTTTGAAATATTAAAATAAACACTTAAGCTGAAACATTTCTTATTTCAGAAATGTGCAATTATATTTGTCCATCCATGGTCACCATACAAAAACACATACTTGGGCAAAGGCATGATAAAAGTTCAATTTAATTATTTTTCTTTCAACATCTCTGCTTTTTTTTTAAAGGAGCAAAACTGTGTTCATTAAATAAAATATGTACATATAAAAATGTCAAGTATATTATGAACAATCTGTGGTAAGTAAAGGGAGAGGTTGTGGTAGGAAAACAAAAAGAAATTAGATTCATAGAAAGAAGTGAAGCTGCCAGGCACAGGAGT
The DNA here is from genome assembly GCF_028538775.1 of Myotis yumanensis. Lineage (NCBI taxonomy): Eukaryota > Metazoa > Chordata > Mammalia > Chiroptera > Vespertilionidae > Myotis > Myotis yumanensis. The sequence continues at coordinate 71,205,665 of NW_027223759.1, read as the reverse complement.
CAGAAAGTGAGAGAGAAAAAAAAGGAGTCAGCCACAGAGGTGGAGACAAAATGGGTGCCACACAGGAAGTGCACAAGTAGGTACTGAGGTCACCAGGGGTGGAGGTAGGTTGTAATTTTTACACACTACTTTTGCCTTTCAAAAAAGTATAGCTATAAATTAAATATAATAATAATTATAATAATAATTATAATTTATCATCATATTTTGGTACATGCAGTAACTTCTTTTCTGCTTGTTATCACTGCAATTTGAAATAAAAATTAGTTTTCACAGATGCTAATCTTTACTACTTGAAATGTTCTGCTTAGAATTAGATATCTTCAGCAGCAACTAAATTATTATTTTCTGAATCTAGGTAGTGATGGACCATTTTTGTCCTAGAGTCAAGAAGTTTTTGTGGCTTGGCATCTTTGTTATTCTAGTAAGAATGAAAATTATAATCAATAGTAAGAGCTACAAGTTGAAAGAAGAAAGAATTTGAGGAAATCCAAAATAGAAAGCTTTCATACTTATATTTACATACCATTATTTAATTCTCTCAAGATAATTAAAAGAAATCACGAAAGCACTTTGCAAACCTTGTCTGCTGCTGACGGAGACCACGGAATCCGAGCCGTCATACAGAACGCTGCCAATGAGGGAGAGCTCAAGGTCAGCCCAGTATATCCGTTCACTGAAATGATCCACAGCCAGCCCTGCAAAACCAACACACACAGGCAAATAACAAATACATTCATATTATTTAAATTATGTTTTTGCGTCTTAATGTATAAATATTATTGATGTTTCTCTTCAAGCATCACAGAAATTACATAGTCTATATTGTACATGTGTATAGATTACATGGAATTTATTTAATAAGCTGGAGCAAAAATCTTATTTCACATAGGAAAAGCTACCGAAGTATCCTTCCTTTCCACACTTAACTGATTTATTTGTTATGGCTAATTTTTAAAAATATTTTTTATTGACTTCAGAGAGGAAGGGAGAGGGGGAGAGAGCTAGAACATCAATGATGAGAGAAAATCATTGATCAGCTGCCTCCTGCACGCCCTACACTGGGGATCGAGCCTGAAACCCCGGCGTATGCCCTGATCAGGAATCAAAGAGTGACCTCCTGGTTCATAGGGCAATGCTCAGCCACTGAGTCATGCTAGCTGGACTGTTATGGCTATTTTCTAAAGGTATTTTCCATAATATTTAGTTTTATCTTACATAAAAACGACATATATCATAATTTAAATAGCTTATCCAACTTTAAAAATATTTTTTACTGTTGGCATCTCAGCCCTTGCCCTCTACTAGAATGCAAACACTGTGAGTACAGGGAGTGACAACTGTGTATTCACTCCTCTATTCTAAGTGACTAGAATTATGCCTAACATAGGTTAGGCATACAATAACTATTAGTTGAAATAGTAAATAAAAAGCTTCTAAGAGTCTACTCCTGTATGTGGGGCAGAGTTGCGGAGAAGAAAACTCATATATGCCCACTAGAAAAGGAGTAGAGAGCCTTACACCAACTACCTTCTTGGCATGGCCTTATGGATGACTGAGCAGGTCTTGTTACCTGCTTAACATGAGTCAAGGGTACTTTTCATGGTCTCCAAGACCCTGCATGGACTGGCCCCTATGCACCTCATGCCACTTTCCAATTTGTTTATTATGCTCTTTGGCTTTCTTTCAATTCCATTTTCTACCTCAGGACTGTCTGACCTGTTCTTTACTGTGTGTTGTGACAACATTTTACACCCACCTTTTCACATCATCTAGCAATTATTCTTAACAATCAACTAGCCTCAAAAAGCCTCTCCTCCCCACTATAATCAAAGGGACACCTCTGCAGCACCCCACTCTTGTCTATAAGAGCCATTTACCACATGTGCATGTGTGCGCTCACACACACACTGTTGGTTTTTGTTTAGAGTCACCCCACATTAGATTATAATGTCCAGGCGTGCAGGGATCCATATTTCAGATGACTAGCAGTGCCTGCCAGAAAGTGAGCGACAATATTTTTTTAATGAAAGGAGAGATGAATGAAGATACTTATACGAATAACTCTAATTTATTGGAGATAGTTCCTATCTCTCTATTCTCATATGCATTCAATAAATTCCACTACTCTAATTCTACTCTGTCTCCCACATACATCTTGTGTGTATTCACTGTTACTGTTCTAGTTGTGCTATTCTCCACTCTCAGTGAGACAGTTCAATGGACTGTTAACTGGTCTTTTCGTTTCTGTATCTATTCATTCCACTGGCACAGTGCTACCACCGCAACATACCCTACATTATTCACATCACACTTCGAATCAGAACTGTACAGAGGTTCATTATTGACTAAATAAATCATATCTAAACACCTTAGCAGTTAAAGTCCTCTATTCTCAGCTTATGTTACTTCACCTAATCTGCCCCCTTCCAGGTGCACCCAGGCTCCTACCATTATGAAACATGCCACGCGTCCCACATTGCAGCCCCTGGTTCAGAGTGCTATGCCATTTAACACAATCAGCAATATTTTAAGTTAATTATTATTACCCCTTGGTTTGTTAATGATCAAATAAAACTCTGAAGATTATAAGTCCATTTCTGAGATCTCATAGCTAATAAGTGATCCCCCAGAATTAAATAAACAAATAGATGTATCTGACTCCAAAGAAAACCTTTATAAACACTACACCACGGTGGATTATCTGCCCACTTTTCGAATGTCTATCCATTCTTTAAACACTATTTCAAGAGAAACCGTTCACATATATTTTTTTGTTTTGCTTTTTGTTTGTTGATCACTGGAGTTAATCTTTCTTGATTCTGAACTTCCATAATATTACCAGGTATGTAACAATTCTAATATTTTGCCCAAACTATAGTTACTTCTGTTCATGCCTCAGTTTTGTTTCTTTTCAAATGTAAACTCCTCGAGAAGAGTGACTGTGCCAAGTGCATCATTAATTTCCCCAAAGTGTTGAGCAGAATGGTTAGCACATGGAAGATGGTCAATACATGCACCTTCATTTAGCCCACTGTAGGACACTGGGACCCAGCTCAAATTTCCATGACTAGGCAGGCTACCCATCTCCCAGTTGCTGCTTTAGCAGCTAAGGACAGAGCTGTGCTCTGCTGCCTGCAGCAGCCTGCTTGGGCAGTTAGGGCCCAAAGGCCAAGCAATGACTCTGGGAAATATGAAAAGATGACCCCTTCCTTGCCTGTCATGGAATTTATGGCGAAGCACATCCCCTGTGGCTCAAGCTGAGACTAGACTTTACCCGACGCACAGTCTTTCTGGGCTTTTTCCCTTTCTCCACCCTTTACAGGTTTCTCCTGAATTACACTCCCTTCATAAGTAACCTTTGCAAGAATTCCTATCTCAGGCTCCCTTCAAAGCACCCTCCTATGTGCCCTTCTATAAACTGCTGCCGCATCATTCCTTAAAATGAAAATATTACATATACTGTGAGTATGTAAATGTTAACATCAGATAACTTCTGAAGTAATTTTGCAACCTGTTTCTAAGTCTAAAATTAGTGAAAAATAATAAGTTAAGAAAAAAGTAAAAGGTCTATAAACGATGAAAATGGTATTTGAGCAGATATGCCACTCTCCTCCTTAGTATACTCTCCAATGGCTCCCTTTAGAGCTAGAACAGAATCCAGGGCTTATCAGTGTGTTCCAGGATCTAGATGATCTGCGTCTAGCCCCCTGGCCACCTGGCAACTCTCATCTCTACCACTTTGATATGCTTCTAGGCATATGAACATATTTGATATTTTTTGACACATGCTAAGCTCATTCCTAACTCAGAACTTGCTGTTCCCTCTGCTTAGAAAGCTCTTTCATCACATACACATGTGACTTGCCATTATGATTTATTGTGATATTTTCAAATATTATCTTTCTAGAGATATCTTCTCTGATAATAATAATAACTAAAATGGTATTTCCATAACTACTCATCCTTAGTATGTTTTTTCTATATAGCACTTATAACTATCTGACATGAAGCATAATATCTATTCTCTTCTCTACAGGAAGGTATGTTTCATGGGAATAAGACTCTTTTCACAAGGGTAAGATCTTATTTCTTTAGCATCTGGAACAATTTCCGGCACCAGGTGGGTGTTCAATTAGTACTTGTTAAATCACTGAACGGAGACACACTTACATAAATGAACTAAATCCCAAAGACTGCTCATTCCCGTAAAGAGTAAAAACAATCTAGTTGGAGGAAAAGGCATAAGGCACATTAAAAGTTAATAAGAATATAAGTGTCAAATATAAAATTTCAACTACAAAAGCTATTACAAAGAATAACTGTTAAATAATATGTGCTATAGAAAGTGCATTCTATCCTTTTGATGGGAATGTAGTAGGCAGGTGTAGGTGACACAAAATCCCCTAGACTCCAGTAGTCTAAAATGTTTTATTGAGGAAGAAGTGCTTAAGTTAGACCTTACAAGATGGGTAAGGTATAGCCAATATACAGAAGTTGGAAGGGAAGTCTAGGTGGAAGGCTGGGATAAAAATGGAGTGAGAGAAAGAACAAGGAGGGACACACACACACACACACACACACACACACACAAAAGCCTGAACTCCTGAGAAGTCCTGGGGGTACGGAGTCTGTGGAGTGGTAATGTAGATGACATGGTAGTGTAGATGACATGGTAGTGTAGACAACATGGTAGTGTAGACGACATGGTAGTGTCGATGACATGGTAGTGTAGACGACATGGTAGTGTAGACGACATGGTAGTGTCGATGACATGGTAGTGTAGACGACATGGTAGTGTAGATGACATGGTAGTGTCGATGACATGGTAGTGTAGACGACATGGTAGTGTCGATGACGTGGCAGTGTAGATGACATGATCAGTGTAGATGACATTGTAGTGTAGGTGACATGGCAGTGTAGATGACATTGTAGAGTAGACAACATAACTAGATTAAAGCCAGATCAGATTGAAAGCTGAGAATAAAAAAGCAAGGCATAATCAAACTTGTCTTTCACTAATATTATCTGTTTTCCTAGTTCTTTGTCCATTTAGTTTCTCATTTTCTAGTAATACTATCATCTACCACAACATCATTAACATTTACAGTATATGTAAAAATATCCTGATACGCTATAAACTGTCAAAATTTCATTCATCTGAAATCTTACTAATGGCCTTAAAACTTAAGGCAATTTTCAAATAACATCCCCATAATATCACGGGCAGTATGCTAAGAACCTGACTTTTAGATGGAAAAATACAACATGAAATGTTAATGACTTTCATAATGTCATACTATAAATTATTTTATTTGCTTGTAAAAATGATTATATTGTCAACAAAACTAAAGAATTGTAACACTAATATGCTTAGAATTCTGATACAATTTTAGACTATGTCAGAAATACATCATACCTGTGGGTCTCTGTAAATTCTTTTGTACTAAAATTCTTCTCAGAGTGCCATCCATGGCTGCTTCTTCTATATGGGAATGGTCCCCAACAACAGTCCAATACATCATCCTGAAAACATTGGTCACATTGGTTAGCCTGGTGATGTGCTGTTATAATCCCATTCTACTGCAAAACATAGTGTTTCTTCAGATCATGAGCATCAGAAACACCCCAAAGACCCTGAAAAAGCATATTTCTGGACCCAACTCTAAAGCTACGAAAAAGAAACCTTCCAGAAATCAAACTTTTAAATGGTCTAGCTATGCTCTAAAATTTGAGAGGCATGCTTAATAATGTGCACTACTATTTATTACTTAAAAGTTCAATTTTGAAAAATTCATGAACATTTTAGAAGAAAAATATTTTAATACTTAAAACTATCCTCTTGTTGAGAAGGAATATTCATTTTATTATTGATGTTGCATCAATATGCTTCATTTTTTTAAGTACTTTCTCAGAAGGATATCATTCTCTATTTAGAAGACACCACACAGCCTAATTTTGCTAAGTAAATAACATTCGATTTTTTTTTTTTTTCTTAGCATCCAATGATCCACTTTCTGGGCAATCAGGATTTTTACCTAAGATTTCCCTACTTACTTTTTGGTCATTGCTTATAAATGAAAAAGAAAAAGAGTAAAGAATGAAAAAATTCCAGTAAAAGAAATTAAATGGTTATGTTAAATTGTTTAAATTTGTTTATACATAATATGTCTTCATATTTTATTATCACAAATAGCAAAAACATGAAAATACTCTACATTCAATATGTTTAATATTATTTTCTATTCATACCAGCGCTATTTACAATAGCTAAGATCTGAAAATAGCCCAAGTGCCCATTTGTAGATGAATGTATAAAAAAGCTGTGGTACATTTGCATGATGGAATACTATACATTCTAGACAGTGCATTCTAGAATAATCAGACCAATAAAAAGGACCTTTTACTATTTGAAACAACATTGAGGGACCTGGAGAGTAATATGCTAAGCAAAGTAAGCCAGTCAAAGAAAGACAAATACCACATGATTTCACTTATATGTGGAATCTAATGAACAGAATAAACTGCCAAACAAAATAGAACCAGAGACATGGGAACATGGGACAGACAGATGATTCTCATAGGGAAGTGGGGGGTGGGCGGGAAGAGATTAACCAAAGAACTTATATGCATATATGCATAACCCATGGACATAGACAATAGTGCAGTGAAGTCCTGTGGAGGGCAGATAAGTGGGGAGAAGAGGATCAATGGGGAAAAAGGGAGAAATCTGTAATACTTTCAACAATAAACAAAAATAAAACACACACACACACACACACACACACACAAGCATTATATTTAATGTTACAAAAATTCAGTATTAGATTCACTATAGTGGTTATGTGTTTATCACATTAGTTTCATTATTCTGAAATGCAACATAAAATACACACAGAGAGAATGTATATTTTTTCAATCTTTCAGGAAAAAATAAATATTTGCTCCTAAATTTGATGTAAAAATAACATGAGTGTGCTTTTGTACAAGAAAAAGAGAGGGATTTTCAGAAGCCTTGTGAACCTATTATCTTTGAACACATTACAGAAACAAACCTAAAGTGCACAAGGTGAACAATCTCTAAAAATGGATGCTCATATCATGAAATATAAATAACCAAGTCATTAGCTTACCTTCTCTTAGGATTTACAGCAATAGCATAGGGTTCTCCAGCCATATTTGTTAAAAGTCTGGTGCAGTTGGGGCCATTCAGCTGCCCCACGTTGATAGAATACCTCAGACTGGTCCAGTGGGTGGTGTAGTAACTAAACCAGTGCATTCTAGAATGATCAGTCCAATAAATATTTCCTGCTACCCAGTCAACTGCAATGTCTCTGGGCCTTTTAAATTCAGGACACTACAAGAAGACAAAATGACAAAAAAAAATTGTATATTCAAAAAACAGCTTGGTAAATTTTTCTGTTATCCATTGGTGTGTAAAAATCCTATCTAATAAAAGGGCAATATGCATATTAACCATCACTCCATCACACAGATGGCAGCACCCATAGCCACAAGATGGTGGCACCCAGTCCTCTCAGCCCCGTTGGAGTCACCCAGTCCCGGGGGAGGGGAGTGTAGCTGCTGAGAGTGGGCAGCATGAGTGGCCTGGCAGAATGTTTGCTTTGTCACCATAGTGATGAGGCAGTGTTCCACCCCAGCCATGGAGGGCCTCTGGACAGAGGGCACAGAGTGACTAGGGTCGGGGGGCAGGGAACGCTTGCGTTGTCACCCCAGCGATAGGCAAGCATTCCATGCCTAGCTGCAGATGGGCCTCTGGGCCGCAGAGAACTTCTAGGCAGTGGGCGTGGAGTGGCCAGGCCCTGCAGAGAGCTACTGTTGCATGGATTCGTGTTCAGGGCTACTAGTTATATTATAAAGGTCCAGTCAGTATTAGACCATATTCTGATATGGTCTAATAGATTAGCTTATGCAAATGCACATAAATAGAATCATATACCACTATTCATAACTTTTTAACTCAATATCATGTCTGTGAAATTCATCCATATTACTTTGCATGCCAGTTTTAATACTTTTCAAATTTATTTTTTATGAATATAGCACAATTTGTTTACTACTTTACTAATGATGTCCATTTGACCTATTTACAGTTTTAGGGCATTATAACTAAAGTTTTGAATACTATTCTTGTATATGTCTTTTGGTGGACACGAGCACTCATTTCTATTGAGTATCTAGCCAGAAATAGATATGTTGAGTCTAAGATATAAGTATGTTCAGGTTGAATGGATACTGTTAGAAATTTTTTCAAAAACTTTTCACCAATATGCTATTTTCAGGAATTTCAAGAAGTTCCAGTTGCCCTGCATCCTCACCATATATAATTTGATTTAAAAATTGAAAAAAATTAGTATAGATAAGACCACTTGAAAGATATTGCATTTAAACATCTTTTGAGGGAAGTTACAATCTCTGTCATTTCTATTAAATATGCTAGCTTGGATTTTCTGCTTAATATTATATTACTGAATTATTGTGAGACAAAGGTAGGAGAAGTCATTGGGAGCAGACAGTAAAGAAAATAATGTATGCTCTGTGCCCTTCAATTAGCTTGATCACTTTGAGCAGGAAGTAGTGTAGTAATTAATTTTACATGGTCATATTTAATGTGCATAACCAAAAGTGAGAAAAGATTCACAGGAGCATTATATCAAGAATGGGAACAATTATTTAAAGGTGATTATAACTAGGCATGTAGGCAATGTGTAAAACATCATTAGGAGTTGGAAACCAGTGAAAGTATGGGGTTTTGAAACATGAAAATTTCTCAAGCAGTTTACTAGTGAACACATTTTATTAAGAAGTAGACAGATTAAAAGAGAAGAAACTGAGCTTCACAAAAAAAACAAAACACATGAGATAATAAGAAACAGAAATTGCAGATCACTATCTGCTGTGTGACTAATGAAATCACAAGGAAGAAAAATATGGCTTGACCTAAACACAGAACCCCAGCAATTTCTAATGACCTTTATTATCAGTCTTTTCACCTAGTGGCTTAAAAACTAAAATTATGAAATTTCACTCTACCTTATATCTGCACTCTAATAATAAAATACTATCCATCTATCAAGCAATATATCACAGCTAACTGAAGTTAAATAAAAAACACTCTGCAGACATACACTAGAAATGATGTAAAAATTACATAGATGAATAGAATATAAAGATTTCTCTCAGCCAAATCACAAAATTACTTTCATGTGTTTCAGTATCATTCAAATTAACTGTTTGTTTCCATGCTTTTTTCCCTGATTTGGGGCATTTAAAGGTAATTATATCAACAAATGACATGGGCACGTCAGTGTAAGTCATAATGTTCATAAGCTTAAGAAACAATGGAAAAAATAGCCATCGTAATCTGTTTAGAGTCTGTTGGGAGCACATTTATCATTTTCTAACTTCAGTAGAACAAACCTTTAGTATTCAGAAAAATATATTTGTTTTCTAGCATAGGCATAGAAAAATACCTATTTTCCCTTTACCAATGTAAATCTACACATTTTATCATAATGATATCCTGACTAAAATAGGACATATATAATGCAAAGTTTCACTTTATTTTTTAATTTAGGATTTTCATTTTATTTATTCATGCTCAAAAAGTCTGATTATCTTTCCATCTGTACTGCTAAATCTGAACTGCTGACAATTAAGAATCCACATGTCTAATGTTAATAGAGCATTCCGAAGTTTGACTCAGTGATACTTTTCCAGGTAAGCAGTATGTTGAAGATTCTACTAATGATAAGTTCTACAAAAATAAATCAAATTATTTAATACATTTAAAAGAATACTGCTTAGAGAAATTTTAAAAAAATGTTACTTTTCAATGCTAAGCACAAGAGATACTAAGTAACAGACTCATTTACTGGTATGTCTACACATTTATTCTCTGCATCCTTGGTCAAGGAATTTCTAATGTCATTCCAATATCAACTAAAGTAATTAGAATATAGGGTGAAGGATGGTCACACCTAATAAATTCAACCTAAAGTCATGAATCATCAGTGACAAGATGATTTTTGTAGAATAAAGGCAGCAGGGTGAAGATGTTACCAGATGTTCATCCTCAGTGACTCAAAACACACGGAATGCTCAATGGTTTTCAAGACTACAAAGCAGGATTGAACAAGGGAAGAAAGAACAACATGAGGACAATAACAGGATGGTCCCACTGTGGCCAAATTAAGAAAATACCCTTACAGTGAGTTCCATTAGAATGAAATAACTCTCCTTTATTGCTCACAGTTAGACCAGGATTGTGAACAGCATAAGCCATATAAAAGGGATACTTATATTGGTATAGACTGGATAGTAGAAGGTAGAAATTCCTGATAAATCTTTTTTTAAATAATCTTTATTTCTGTTGATCCTCACTGAGGATATTTTTTCATTGATTTTTAGAGAGAGTGGAAGGGAGGAGATAGAAAGGGAGAGGGAGAGACATCAATGTGAAAGAGACACATCAACTGGTTGCCTCGCACATGTGCCCTGACCGGGGCCAAGGAAAGGACCTGCAACCTAGGTACGTACCCTTGACCAGGAATAGAACCCACAACCCTTTGGTTCAGGGGCTGATGCTCTACCACTGAGCCACACCAGCCAGGAGCCTGCTGAATCTTGATATAGTGAACAATTTATGAAGTGGTTCAAAAATCAATCAGGTAAATACAAAAAGTGGAAAACACAGGAGAAGCAAACAGATTCTGGGAGTGGAAAGGAGTCTGATGGGGGAAAACAGAAATAGGAAAGTTAAAAATACAGCTATTTACCTCCAAAGGGACTGTAAACAAAACAAACACATAAAATTTTAAAAATATATATAAAACTCCCATTTGCCCCTTTGGCTAGCTCATTAGACAGACAAGCCAATGAAGTAGAGTGCTAATGAAATGAGTCCTGTTTGAGAGACTGCAGACCTGGGGTTACCCTGACAACAAAGGCATTGCTCAGATGTTGCACAAAGTAGAAGACACATTTTGACTGCTTTCTCCAGACAGATGGTTTCTTCCCTAATAAGCTCTCCGTATACATAGCCAAAGTTTTGAGGCCGGAGGCATTCTTTATGTAGAGATATATTAGTCAAATGCATGAAATACTTAAATCTTATAGAAAAATTGGCAGCTCAATTGTAACAAAATTACTACTTTAAACAAGGAATCCTTTACAGCTGTGGGCTATAAGCTATCTGTCAGAACCCCAGCTTCAGTAAATTGAAGATGTAGGTCACTGGAGACATTTACTTTTTTTTTTAAATCAAGGAGAGAGAAAAACATATGAAAGAGGATTTCAAGCATTTAGGCCTTGGAAATGTTATCTTCTTCATAACAAAATTCGTATAGTTAGAAATATACTTTAAGAAAATATAGTTAACACAGGATAGATTGAGGTGGTCACATAGTTAGTTTGTGAATTTTTCATGTTTGTGTTAATCTAAGAAAAGAAATTCAGTTCATTTTACTAAAGTTAATTATCTCCTAATGTAATACTATTAAGACAAAGATGTAAAGCCACTCTAAAAACCTGTGTGTGTGTGTGTGTGTGTGTGTGTGTGTGTGTGTGAAGGGGGGATGTAGTATATGTCACACTATTTATTTCCATTTTGGTCCACAAAATATGAATCAATAAAAACTTATATTTAGAGCTACAATGTGTCAGAGGTCCAAAATCACTTCAGGGATGAAATCCCTGCCTTCTCTCTATAATGTCTTTTGAAGAAGAGATTATTTCAACTGAGTAATTTTAAAGCTATATTTATCTACATTAGGGCCATGCCAACATGGAACAAACTCCTGCTAAGTTAAAAAGAAACCAAATAAAAGTATGTAATTGTCAAAATCCTTTTTAAAAATGTATCTTATTGATTTTTTACAGAGAGGAAGGGAGAGAGATAGAGAGCCAGAAACATCGATGAGAGAGAAACATCGATCAGCTGCCTCCTGCACATCTCCCACTGGGGATGTGCCCGCAAGCCAGGCACATGCCCCCGACCGGAATCGAACCCGGGACCCTTCAGTCCACAGGCCGACGCTCTATCCACTGAGCCAAACCGGTTTCGGCAGAATCCTTTTTAAAAAGACCATATTTGTCCTTGGATTAGAGATTTTATTATATTTCTATGTGATTTTATTATTTTTTAGCATGTTCAGTGTTCTATTAGCTTATCTCTTATGATTTATCACCCTCTCCCTCAAAAGCAAAACTGGCTTTCAGTGCCTTCATTCACACTATTAGGTAAACAAAAGATATCAGGGAAGATTAGAAAGCACGCAAAATTTGAAGTCAGGAACTGGGTTTAAGACCTAGTTATAGCTTCTCTATAAATTATTTAGTGTATAAAATAAAGGCTTTGGATTAGATTACCTGTAAAACTCTTTAGCTTCTAAGTACTAAATTATACAACAATTTAAAATATTATCCATTCTATTAAGTCTGCATTTTATGTAGCCTTAAAGATGTATTGAATGCTAATTATGAATTGTCATGCATTAGTCAATAAGTTAAAAATGTGTTGGTATTTAGGGGATAATTTTGATGTCATCTCCCTATTGAGTGACCTGGAATTAAGAATCAAGTTGCCTTTTGACATTTACAGTTTAAATAAGCATAACACTGGAGATGTACTGCAGTGTTATCTGAAAGTAGAGATTGCAAAATGGTAGGTTGAGGACTAAATTTAAGTTAAATTAAAAAAAAAACTTCAATTATGGCTTTGAAATTAAAGATATATAACTTTTAAAATTTAAACTTTCATGTGAGTTTTTTGTAAAAATTAAGGCTCTATACTAGTAAAACAGTATATCAAAAGTAAGTCAGCATTCTAAAATAGCAATCAGTGGCTGCCCCCTGATTTAACGAGTTCCCTTTGCCCCCTCACCTTGGTGTCTAACCTATGTCCAATCTGTTTCACACATTTACCTTGTGTGTATGGCTGACTTGAAACCCATGCCTTAAAGAGGCAGATGAAGTTGACTATCATAGATAAATCATGTACCTATAAGAAAGGGAGTTAAAGCAAATAAACAATAGAAAAAGAAGAGTCAAAGAAGCAAATGTTGATAGTGTGTCTCCAGAAACATTGGATAAGCATCTTGTGGATAAACAGGAATATTCAGTCTGTGGAGCAGACCTTAATGTGTGTATGTATATGTATATGTATATGTATATGTATTATTAACATATAAATTGGGCTTTTATAATTCAATGTCTCTCATCCATCAAATTCATTCAGTGTGTGAATACGGGTGTACATAATGCTGAATTTTATTTTTTTGTCAGCCTCATTAAAATTTGCTTGCTTACTTTCTTATTATTCCCTAGATAAACTAACAACCCAATTTCCAAGTCTAAACAGAACCTGAAATAGTAATGAGGTCACCTCATAGGCTACTTCCTGGGCATACGATTAAAATTTAGATAATGGTTGATCTTTCTGTGATCCTGTCCCTTCAAACAGTCACAGTTCAATTAGGCCTTTGGAAGACCTGAAAATATCTTTTGTAGGCTGAGATCTCTAGTGCCGAAATAAGACAAAGACCAATCTCAATGAAAACAACAATAATAGAAGTGCTGTCCTTAGAAAAGCTGTTTTGTTTCATCAGGATAATCAAAGGAGGCAGAGGAAATGCCATTTATGAAGATTTGGAAGTGAAGTTGCACTCTTAGAAATAACATACAGTTTATTTATGGCTAGAAAAATATGTGTTTGTGGGTAAATATAAGTGTGTGAGGATATAGAAAGGATGTGATGAAAGATGAGGCTGATTATCATGGATAGGCTTGTAAACCAATGATTTTTCCATGGAAATGCATTAGGATTTAAATAAGGAGATGTGGTGATTAGATTAAAGTTGTAAGATTATTTTGGCTATTGTGTGGAGAATGGGAATGGGGCCAAAAGCAGATTAAAGGAAAATCACAGCAAGCTTACACAAAGGATTCCAGAAGGAAGAATGTGGAAGTTAAATCTGGGTTTCATGAGATAGAAGTGAATAAAATGGGATAAAGCTAAAGATAAAGGTATTTAAACTTGTGATTAATTGAATATTAAAGAAGAGAAGAAAATGATTTACAATAGCCAAGATCTGGAAATAGCCCAAGTGCCCATCAGTAAATGAGTGAATAAAAAGCTGTGGTGCATTTACAAAATGGAATACTAGGTCTCTGTAAAAAAGAAGGAAATCTTATCTTTGTGACATCATGGATGGACATAGAGATTATTATGCTAAATGAAATAAGCCAGCCAGAAAAAGACAAATACCATATGACCTCACTTATATGTGGAATCTAATTTACAAAATAATCTAACAAAATAGAAACATAGTCATGGATACATGTAACAGACTGACAGTTGTCAGAGAGAACACAGGAGTGGGGAACTGGATGAAAGAAGGTGAAGGATTAACCAGAGAACATGTATGTAAAACCCATAGACACAGACAACAGTGTAGTGATGGACAGAGGGTAAAGGGGGCAGGGGCTGGGTGGAGGTGGGCAAAGAGGGGAGGAAATGAGGACATCTGTAATAGGTTCAACAATAAAAATAAACTTAAAAAAGATTGATATACTATTGCCCAGTATACCGAAGATTTTCAATTAGTTTATTGCTTGTAATTTTAAAAAATGTACCTACTTTATGACACACCATGTTCAGATGTTAGGATTACAGCAATGGCCAAAAGAACAAAAATACCTGCCATTTAGGAATTTATTTATAGCAACATGAAGCAGACAATAGATTGCAAACATAGTAGATCAGTAAATAATATGGCAATTTAACAAAAAGAGCAAATCAGTGAAGATTCCATGATGGGAGTAGGGCAATAGACTGCAATATCAATAAATTATGGACTCAGAAGATGATTTTGAGCAAAAACTGGAAGGAGGTCAGGAATTGAGTCATGTAGGATATCTGTCTGAAGGCAAGATAACATTTCAGGAAAGGACTTATATTAGTAGGTAGTCATGAGCTTTATAAATAGCAATGCTTTCCTGGAGAAGAGATGGTAAAGGGGAAAGTAGTATGTGATGAAGTCAGAAAAAAATAACAGAAGAGCAGATTTTTTTAAACCCTTCGAGCATTCTGGCTATTGTATTGTATGAAGGGGAGCAAGAAGGCCAGTAGGAGACTATTGCACTAATTGAAAAGAAAGTTAATGATGGTTCAGAATTAGGTCCTTTCAGTCAAGCTGTCAGCCAGCTCCTGCACATACCTTGAAGGCGGATTAAATAGTACTGTCTGATTTTGAAGTTATGACAGGAAAGGAGTGTTTGATAACTCCAAGATTTTTACTTTGAGCATCTGGGAAAAATGCAGTTGCCACTAAATGAGATTAGGAAAGCAGACTTTGTGTGTAGAATGTGAAGTTCATGTTTCGGAGTGCTTCTTTGGGGATATTTTAAACATCCAAAAGGAAAAGCAAAGTGAGCAGTTGGGAAGAGCCTAATGCCTACTAGGTAATTGTTAGCATATGGGTATATGCTAACCCACGAACCTATATGAACTCTACAAGGAAGTGAAAAAAGATAGAAATGCCTGTCTCAACTCTAACACTATTGACCTTTGCTCAGGATATATTCTTTTTTTTTTAAATATATTTTATTGATTTTTTACAGAGAGGAAGGGAGAGAGATAGAGAGTTAGAAACATCGATGAGAGAGAAAAATCGACCAGCTGCCTCCTGCACATCTCCTACTGGGGATGTGCCCGCAACCCAGGCACATGCCCATGACCGGAATCGAACCTGGGACCCTTCAGTCCGCAGGCCGACACTCTAACAGGACATATTCTTGCTGTGAGGGACCAGCTGATGCCATGTAGGGTATGAATGTTAAGCAGGCTTCCTGTTCTCTGTTCGCTGGAGGCCAGCAGCACTTCCCAGTTGTGACAATCAAAAATCTCCAGGCATTACCAAATGTACCCTGGGGTGGAGGTAATACCCAGCTTAGAACCACTGATATAGAACCACTGAGTGCTCTCTCAGGCCGGTTTCCTTGACGACTCTAAGCATTTGTCAAGATTTTTAATGACTTTCTGTCACCAAATTTATTGAATGTTTATTTGTCCTAATTCTCAAACTCTTCCTCAAGATACCAACCTCTTTTAGTTTCTGTGATTCTACATTCTCTTATTTTCTCCTGATGCACTGGCCACACCTTGTCATCATTTTAATCTGGTTGAGTTTTGTTCTAGTCTTTTATTACTTCCCCTGTAATCTCTCCCAGGTAACCTAACCTCGCTTCAGAGTTTTAGATATCTCATCTAATCTTCTATTTTTAGTCCAGAGATCTCTGACCAAAACTTGAATATACCACTGACTACTTGATATTTCACTTTAATCTCTTATAGCCATCTCAAACTTAACATGATTAAAACTGAACCCAAAGTTTAGTATCCTCAGGACCCATTAAGTTGTATAATTAAGAAATCTAGGCACCAGCCTTGAGTCCTTCTTATTTTCACTTTCCACATTCATGCTATTTGCAAACATTTTTAGCTAAATTTCTACTCACTACCTTCCATTCCATTGAGACTAGAATAGTGTAACTTGCCAATATTTCTAACTTGAGACAAAATCCTCCTAAGTGGTCTGTATCTGTTCGAGCTTTCCCTACACCTAATCCATTCTCTACATTAAAAAGCTAGTTAGTTGTCTTAGATATAAATAAGATGACATTACTTCCTCTTAAGTCTAGCTCAAATCTCCTCTCTTCACATGAGTCTTTACTGAACATCCCATACAAAGAATACTTACATGATCTGAGTGCTTCTTTCTTAGTTCATTATTTATTTACTTCAATATACTTTATAAAATGAGAATTTTTTGTATTTATTTACTTATACGTTTACTTGACTCTGTCTTTGTTCCCCAGAATCTAACCTTCACAATAACAAGACTCTTGTTATAGTTATTGTATCCTGAGAACCCAGCACCAAACCTAATAAATAGAAAACTTTAAATAAAGCTTTGGAAATGAATAAAACTTGCCTGGTTCTCCTTAAAATACTATATAGTCTAATCAATAGTTTTTCAGGATTATTAATTATATAATCATATGTTTTATATAGCCATATAAAATTTATATTCAGTACAATTTTGAATATTGATATAACTGCTACAGAACAATTTAACTTTAATGAGTATCTATTGTTCAATGTCTGTCTTATGCAATCAATAACAGAAAATAGCAATAATGTAATGATCTGATAGTTTTAGATTTCTTCCAGAATAATCATAATAAGTTATTGTAGTTGTGGACTAGTTTGAATAAACTCAGATGGTTTTAAAAGTATTCTTGCTATGCAAGTATAGACAATTTCAATTAGAATTATAATGATTACAATGAATTTATAATAATAAAAAAAAAGAAAAAAGAAACTATCAATTTTCACTGTACCTAAATGTCCTAAAATAATACTTTGAAGATTTTGCTACACACACACATAGACACATTCTTAAGTGTGGGTACATATGTACACCTATTCACTCAAGTGTATGTGTGTGTGTGTGCATGTGTTTGTGCATATATTGAGGTTTTAGCTAGGACTCCAATTAAAAATTGAAACCTAGTAAAGATAACAGGATATTTTGTGAAAAGATTTTCAGGGCGAAAAAAGTTCAAATAAACTTTTTGAAAAAATATGATTATTAATGGATAAAATTATAAGCATGTGCATTCTGAACATTCTCTTTTGCATAATAGAGAGTATGGCAAATATAGTATCTCATATTCACTTCACAAAAACAGGTATATCAGATGAACCATTTGTTTTGCTCAGGAATATTTAGTTCTTTAATGGTAAGAATCTAATCTATATTTTTAGTCATTTGCATTTTTACAAGCATTGACCTACTTTATAGTGCTTGTCATCATGTACTTTGCTGCACAGCATTTCATACTAGAAATGATAAATTGCCATAAAGTATGTTCAATTGTAGCATAATGTTATCATATTCTGTTCCAACTACTAAAATTCAAATTCAGAAATCTCATTATACTTTACATATAGATTGAATCATGTTAGTCTTTTAAGTTTTGAATTATTTAATTTTCTTAAAGAAAAGAAATCATTCATTTTGTATAGCCCTGGGGGTTTTAAAATCATAAGCATTTCTATGTATAAATAACTTAGTCTGCATTCGAAATTTAAATTTGTAATTATAATTAGTATTGCAACCATTTTCAGAGACTACAGAAGAATATTCCCTTCATGACTTCCAAAACCCCACATCATATTAAATGTTACCTTTCTTTGGAATGGACTTCAGTAAACATTAAGTTGTCTGAGTAGTCTTCCTTTGGTATCTGATATAACATATTTCCTACTCTTTACATGGAAGGAAATATTCCTAAATTTTCAATGTCTATGAATATGCTTTCAAGACATTTGGCTATCACATGTCTAACTCCTCCCATTTGGTTAATTGAAAATGGGTTAGAAGTAATGTATGCATAGTTTTATTTTTTTTTTCTTTAACCTATAGATTCAGAAAAAGAAATCAATGTTCCATATTCAGCTTAGAAAAAAAGTCTTTAGTTTTATTTTCCAAGGAGTGGGTAATTCCCAGGTAAGTATCATTTAATATTTGTATCAATACTTCTATGAAACAGATCACATGCTCATTAAACTAATAGATGACTAGATGGTGTCCATAAAAGAGCAAATACAATACCTGGCAGAGTACTGTGTAAAGGTAGAAAATCAATTATCTATACACAAGATAGATTTTAGATGAATAAATACAAATTGTCCAGGTAATAACTTGATAGACATAACTATGTCACATCTTTTGGAAATAATATATATTTACTTTTAGGAGGGATTTTAGAAATTGTCTACTCCAATGCTATAGTTACTTATCAAATGAGTAAGCTGAGACTCAAAGATGTAACAAGTCTTTTAAGTTAAAGTTTAAATTTGCTCACATTATAGCTGCATGTAGGTAAGTCATTTAATTACTCTAGAATACACATTGCTCATTAAATTAAGGTGGCTTTATTCCATACTTACAATATAGAGATAATTACAAAAAAAAGATTTAGGAAGCAAAGTTAAATAATTTCCTTCATTACCGTAGCCTTAAGTACTATTTTAAAAACAATGCGTAGGCTGAAATTTATTTGGAATGCTTAATGGCTTTGAACATGGTGCTAAAACTCATGGCTCAGAGGTTGAAACCTTATAAGCGTGACATTTAGTTCACTCATAAAGACCCTTAGAAAATGTACTCTACTGTTATCCAATTTTCTTCCTAGTTAATACTGTTAGTCATGCATAGGTATATGAAGAGAGGAAAAACAAACAAACAGAAACTCTAGATGATATAACACAAATAATTACTATCATTAAAAGACTAAATTAAGTTTCATATCCTACTGGACAAAAGCTAAACAGTAGCTTTGCCACTGGCTATAAAATATTCTATAGCACATTAAAAAATAAGGATTAAAATATTTAAAATATATGGATGTAAATAAATATACAATATACCAATAAAATATACACATTTATAGTTTGTCTGTATAAAAATAAAAACTTAGTTGCCAAACATTAAATAAATTTGGCCTCATGATCTACAATAAACTCTGTTCATTAGAGGACACTGGTCATCAATCTCTCCAAGCACAAAACCAAAACAATTATCAAATCATTTTCATTAAAAATTTATATTGAAATTAATTATAGATGTATTTTAGCAGCTATGAAATTCAGACAAGAGTAAGTTATGAATAATTTTAATATGATAATGTGTCACAGAGAACACCTTCCTTGCCAATTATCATCAAAAACATCACCATTATCACCATCATTATCATCATCATCCTTTTAATAGCAAATATATAGACAGTTCTTACTATGTGCCCAAAACTGTTAACAATAATAAACATACATATCCCTCAATAAACTTTATGCAATAGAATATAGAGAAGCTAAGAGACTAGTCAGCAATTGAAACAAAATTAAAACCCAAGCATTGTAATGAAGTGATATGTCCTTTATCACTTCATTAATAACAGATGAAATGGTACCGTAGGAACAATGTTTTTGCAAAGCAGACTTCTGTTTTAGAGATAAAGAAAAGCTAAAGCTAGCCAAGACTCTTAGTCTGCCTTTGGTCTGTTAAAGAGGAAGTAGATTATATGTGAGTGATGGGGAAGGGAGAGTTATCTACTAAATTTCTTGGTTCTGTCCTAGAGCTGTTCTTAATAGGACTGAAGTGATAAGATTCTGTTTGGGACAGGAAGAACTGAAGAAACAACTCTGATAAATACGAACTTTTACTTATTGCTTCTTTTAAAACCAGCTTATTGCTATCTACAATTGATAAAAAATATGTCCCAGCCCTAACCGGTTTGGCTCAGTGGCTAGAGCATTGGCCTGCGGACTGAAGGGTCCCAGGTTCGATTCCAGTCAAGGGCATGTACCTTGGTTGCGGGTACATCCCCAGTAGGGGGTGTGCAGGAGGCAGCTGATCCATGTTTCTCTCTCATAGATGTTTCTAACTCTCTATCCCTCTCACTTCCTCTCTGTAAAAAAAATCAATAAAATATATTAAAAAAAATATGTCCCAGAATTCTCTCAAATGGTATTCATGTAGTTCAAATCTTTATGATAGATACCACTGGGAAATGTAGTGAGGACTTCCAGATAGGTACCTCTGATTCTTTTGAAATACAAAGCTTAAATTACATCCTAATGTGATAGCACTTGAGTTTTTTGGTTGTATGACAATGGGCCAGGCCCAATAAAAATGATTTATCTGTCATTTTTTCTCTCCAAGGTTACTTCAAAAAATAAATGGACATGCCCTAAAACAAATTGACATGCCCTAAAACAAAAAGAGGGTAGTCTACAACCACAAATCTAAAAAAATGTTCTAGTTTATTTTCCTCAGAAGGAATAACCATGATAATCAATGTGTCCATCATATACTAGCAAGCCATATTGCTCTGTTTTGGAGGTTTCCTGAAATATAGTTATCAAAAGTCAGAAAAAATGCTTACACTATGGAGTTGTTCTCTTGCCCTAGAATACAAGTATATTTTTCATAGTGTTAAAAATGAAATGATTATACCTGTATATTTTGACATTTTATTCTCTAACAAAAATGAAGTAATGGTACAATCTTATCTCATGATAAAAAAAAACAACCCTCATGTTCATAATACATTTTTAAACACTATAAAATATTAAATATTGTAGGATTGTTTATTATTTGTTACCATTCTTATATAACTGTCAAATTCATTAAAACAAAAGTATGATAGCATTCAATTAAAATAAATTTATATGCAGCTATGAGAAAAAATGAATAGAGAAATGTTTTATTTCTATATAGAGAAAATATTGGGAGGAATCATTGAATGTGTTACCTCCTATAATCAGACACCATCATTGATAGATTAAAATAAAACACGGAGGTGGAAGGTGTGAACCTTCAAATATTCAATGTTATTTACTTACAATCAAGCCACTGTTTGCTTGCCTTTTTTCTCTGTCATGGATCCTTTTGTAGAAAATCCCGCCTGGATTAAACTGAGTACTCCAAATAATCATATCTCTTTGATAATATACATCCATCCCTGTTATCCTTGAATTATGTTCAACATGAGAAATTTGTTGATGATCGCCACTGTAGTTGAATGGATATATAAAACCCAGGATATCAGTGTCATTAGCAATGTAGAGAACTTCATCTTCAGAGCCTGGAGATTATTATAATAAAATACAAAAATAAAGTAAATTTCAACTAATGTAAAAGCAATGATTATACTATTAAGTTATCTTGAATTGTTATTCTTAAAACAGTTTCTTATTCAATAAAAATCAACTCTATACTGTTTTTTTAATCTTCACCACTTGTGTTTAAGAGTAATTAATGTAGGTTTTTCTAGGGCAAAACTTACCTTCTGAGTACAGATTAGGCATTTTTAGTAGATATCCTTTGTATAAAGAGGGATTTCTTTGGGCAAGTCATGATACATTATTTTCTAATGCTTTTTAAATATCCAGATGTTATATTGTGTACTCATTAAGCTTTAAATATTTCTGAGCATTTAGTTTATGCACCTGAGTGATCATTACCTTAGGCTAAGAAATGATGATTAAGATATGAAGAGCCTTCTTCTTCCAATATTCATGTATCCTAAATATTCTTTTATGTTTATTATACAAAGATATCAGTATTTATTATATTAAAGTGTCACCATCTCAATATTACCTAGAATCGTGCTAAGTGAAACTTTCTAGCCTGATGTTTCTACACCTAAAATACTGTACTAATGTTATGTTTATACTGAGACAAGTAAAACCCTAAAGTAAATCCTGAAATTATTAATGAAAATACCAATGAAACCATAAAGTAAGATTGAATGGCATACTTGATATCTGTAAATTTACAAAAATCATTATTCACAAGGCACAGTTCAGCTCTCTAAGTTCAGTAGCCCTCACTTAGTGAAAGGATACCATGTGGCAGACCCTGCGTTAAGCCTTTCACAATTTTTCTCCTCTTCTTACAACAATCATGGGAAGTAGGTATAGGTATTAGTATTCCCATTTTACAGGCGAGGAACTGAGGCTCAGAGTTAAATAACTTCCCCAGGCAAAGTACATGTAACTCATAGCTCATCATTGATCCACTACATCACATTGTCTTCCTCTTATAATAACTATCATGTTAACATTGTGCAATCATACCCTGCAGCTACCAATATTTAAGTTATAGTATTATTTACTCAAAACATATGAGCATTAAAATCCATACCTAAAAGAGCACCAGATTCATAACTGTCATTTCATTAATTAAAATGATATTATTTCCCCATTTGGGAAAAAGGTAACATATGTAATATTTTCAACAACGAAGATTTTTTTAATGATATTATTAAGTGGAGGCAATCTGAACTTGAAAGCACAGTTTTACTTGAAAACCTTTTAAATTCTTACTCAAAATTCCATTCTCCTTATACTGCTAACCTTTAACGTATTTTATTTAAATACATTTTTATTGATTTCACAGAGGAAGGGAGAGGAAGAGAGAGATGGAAATATCAATGATGAGAGAAAATCATTGATCTGCCGCCTCCTGCATGCCCCCTACTGGAGATCGAGCCCGAAACCACAGCATGTAACCTTGACCAGAATCAAACCTGGAACCCTTCAGTCTGCAGACCAACACTCTATCCACTGACTGAGCCAAACCAGCTAGGGCTAAACTGTTATTTTTATCCCAATGGTGTATTAATTTCTAAATACACAGAGAGTAGACCATAAAAAAAAAATACTTTCCTATTCTATCACATTTGCTTTTATACTTTTACACTTACTGACAAAATGATTCAAGCACAAAAATGACTTTAACAGTTAACTGTTTGTCATGTCTACAAACCATCCAAAATTAAATTAAGTAAAAATAATAAACTAACTGGCCAAGTTAATCATCATTAAATACAGACATTTAATATTATCAGGCATGAAACTATTGCTAAAATATAACATGAACCTTTTTTTCACCATAAGATATATATAGCAAAATTATATGAGCTTTGAAATAATGGTTATAACCTTACCTCTTGCTATGCAGGTGCTGTTTCTTTCTTGAAAATTTTGGTCGCACACACATTTATACGATCCTTCCATATTTATACATTTGTGGGAACATGTGCCAAAGACCAAACATTCATTAACATCTGTAAAGAAGAACTCAAAATAGCATCATCATACCCTAATTATCACTTCCATTCTTTCTACATTTCTAAATGACATTTTTAAAGTTATTTCAATTTTGTTGTTATTGTTCTTTCAAAGCCTTATCTGTGACTTGTGTAATTTTTTAGGCAATGATAATTTTTCACAATAGTTTCACTATAATAATTTATAAGTTGTTTGTACATTGCTTGTTAGTCCACTTAAAACATTGAAATATTCATTTCAAACTCCCCTAGTGTTTGCATTTACTCAAATAAGCAGAACTCAAGGTTTCCTTTTAAGCCTGTTTCTAATTACCTAACTATATCTTTGCACATGTCCTATACTTGTTCCTTTGTCCCATAATGTTCTTTCCTACTTTAATGCAAATAATTTCTACTCGTTTCTCAAGATCTACCTAATGCGAAGCTTCCTTCATCTCCATCAACATATAATAGTGACTATCCATCCCAAAGTTTCTGTGCTCTACTGTTTTAATATTTTTCTCTTATAGTATTGTTCACACTATATTGCAGGTATGGTCTTATATATTCATATCTCCTACTTGACTGTCAGTCCTTCAGGGCATAATTTATGATTTATTCATTTTATATTGCCAGCATTTTGCATAATGCCTGGAAGAGAATGAAGATATGGATATATCTCTAATATACCTCTGGTTTCATATATATGCAGTGTCTATGTAACAAGAAGGGCTATGTGAAACAAACAAACAAAAGCTGTGTGCCTATGTAAATAAATAAATAAATACATACATAAATATCATAAGTAATAAATCAATTGATCACAGGCAATTTTCTGTGGTTTAGCACCTGCTTTTGATTTTAATGGCTTACGCAAGGCCAGGATTGACATCAGCTGATTATGGTGAATTATCTACTTTCGCCTTTTCTTCCTCTTTTTTTGCTTTCAATCAGCCTAATTCCTTAGCTCCTGTTATCCCATGTAGTTGTCCTAATTATGTAATACATCTGTGATACAAGTCCTCCCCTTGAATTAGAGAACTTAAGGATAATCACAGTAATATTTATCATTTGGTTAGCACTCAACAGTGTTCCAAAGGGTATGTGGCACTTGTAAATGACAGTGCCCAGGCTTACACCCGGGCTTTCTGATTCTGTTGTCTCTATTATGATACTTTGTCTGAGGAGAACTTAAGCGCTCCATGACAACTCATTCTATGTTTGAAATGTAGGGAAATGAGATAAAGAAAATACATGTTATCAGCATTTAATCACTGAAAACTTACTATAAATATTTTTTATTTGTTTGGTACCTGTGATTTTAAACAGTAAGTTACTTGATACTATGGTTTACCTTTTATAGGAAATCAAAATGTGCAAAAATGTACTTGATTTAAGAAAGCCTCAGTTCCCTCACATGGCCCTGTGGTGGCCAGGATTAGCACTTTTCTTCATCTCTACAAAAATGCCTGTTTCATGAGCTTTGGAAGCGGACAGAGGAATCCCACATATGGCCGATATCTAGAATAGTGCCTTGCACACAGCCATTGTCATTCCATTTCTACTGCTATTCTGCTATCCTTGTTATTTCTTTGACCAGGGGTGGGGAATGTCTGGCACATGGATCTCATATAAGGCCCTTGAAATCATTTGGTCTGGCCTGCTGAGGCATTGGGGGTAAATTAATTAAATGTTTGACCAAATATAGAGGGATGATTTTTAAGTTGATAATTTTGTATGCCCTTCAAATGATGTTATAAAATATCCAATTGGCCCTTCGCAGGAAACAGATTCCCCACTCTTCCTTTAGATATTCCAATTGAACAGTGTTGGCTTTGACATCATATAACCATTTCTTACGCTATTTTTTTTGAGCCACATAAAGAAAGAGCACAAATTTAAATTAATTTGATTACAAATCAAGGTAATATCTATCCCCTCCTTCACACCAAGTCAAAACTGCTTTTCCTTATGTTAAATCTTCATTTATCAAATAAAGATGCAAATTTTATTGGAGTTAAAATGTTGTTCATTTGCACAACAAAAGTTTGAGTGTATCCATAGCAATTTAAACCAGACTGGAACTTGCAGGTTATATTTGCCATGAAATATAACTAAAAATGAAAATTTTCAGAATAGGATTTCTAAATTTGTAAGTATATACAAGAAATGCAGCCCAAATAAATGTGAACTAATTAATGTTACTTGATATTAAAATCTTGAAGAGATTTTGTGCTTGTAATGTATGTAGTATATGTGTAGTGGGGTTTCTAAAAAGCAAGAAATATTCTAGCCATGAGAAATAATTTGCTTTCTTTTTTAAAAAAAGGAAGAAGTTGCCAGTTTTCAGTGTTCCATGTTAATGGAAAAATAACATGTCATGAAAAATCCAAACAAGTATATAACTCAAAATTTACATAAATGTGACATGGTTACACTTGTTTCCCTATGGACTGAGTTTCATTAATTTATTTCCATAATTCCATTTTGATTGACATTATTTAACTCTCCCCTCCCCCTTTTTAACCCAAGAATAACATAGACAGTAGTAAAGGAAGCTGGTAGGTGAAAGCATTTTAAGATTTGAATTTATCCTGGATAAGCCAGACAGATGATTTAGGTATGGTTCTAATCATAATAATAAAAATTTTAATAAAGAAACTTGCAGAAAGTGCATATGGTAGTTCATGACTCTATAGTTAAAGCCTGATTTAAATTATATTTACATATAACTTACTATGAGATTCTGCCTAGCCTACATGCTCAGTTTTTAAATGATCTCAAGTAAGCTGACAGAGATTTATTTAAATCCTGTCTTTGAATTTTAAAAGACACCTCTTGGCAATACAAAGTACATGGTGTTAGGACAAAAGCCCACACTTCTCTAGACGTGAATTGCCTATTGCATTACTGAAAGTGCCACAACGGAAAAGAAACGGGTTATCATAAACATGCTCTTTCATGAAGTGCCTCTAATTCTGCAATGGTTCCTGAACCAGCAATTCCATTACTTGCATTTCAAAACAGAATTGTAACACCACCATGAAATTCCTGGCGGTCTGAATCAGCTACAGACAAGGCTCTGTAGCCTCCGAGATGATTAGCTTAGCAGTAAAAACAAACAGGCTCTTGACCCCAGGGACTTTCATTCTCATAAGTAAACTGGTAACCCGCAGATACACACCATTTTGATGAAAATCAATCCCCCTGTCATCTTCCAATTTAGCAGCTTTGGGAGTCTTTTATAACCTAAAGATTTAAGAGCAAGCTGTTGAGGGAATGTACTATACCTTCACACTGTCTGTTTTTCATGTTTCTCTGAAATCCAGGCTTACAGCGACAGAAAACAGATGTTTTTATTTGATTACAATATGCATCATCTCCACATGGATTCACATTATCTTCACAGGTATATTCATTGGGAGCTGGGATTAAAAAATATGATCAAAACTAATATAGCTGTAATTCCTGAAGTAGGAGTTCACTTTTGTTCTTAATTTAAAATTATATGTATTTTACCCTAGATGACTCTTTTTTGAATTAATAAAATTATGGTCTCTCCATATGAGCCCTCTTCTTTATTAAAGGTAAAGAAGAGGATAAAAACTGAACTCATTTACATTGAAGTAGTTTAGACCAAACTGCCTGCAGCTGTTACCAAGTTAAACTACTTTCTAAAAGGAAGTCAATAATCAATGATTCTTTTAGATTAGACAGTCTGTTCCATGCTTCTATGTCTTGGGGTTGGGTGGGTGGGAAGAAATTAACCAAAAAACTTATATGCATAACCTATGGAAACAGACAATAGTGTGGTGAACACCTGGGTGGGGGCAGGTGTGGGCTAGAAGGTATCAATGGGGAATAAAGGGCACATCTGTAATACCTTCAACAATAAAAATAAAATTTCAAAAAGAATAAATGATTCTAATGACAAGCTCTCTTTACTATATTATGATGCACGAGTTCTGCATCCTTCTCTAATGACCAAAACATCTCCTAGGAACTACCTAGAGTTGTAGCCATTTATTTTTAAGCTAAACTCAGTGTTCAGGGACATAATCATATATACATGTTACTCGAGCAGGTAGGCACAACCAGCAGTTCTTAAACTTTTACAGGGACACATATGAGGATTGAGTGTATAACATGTTCCAATGGTCTTGGGCTGCAATACAGGTTAGGAAAGATTTGAGTTATATGTAATTCCAAACATACTTGTTATCACTTCACTGCTTCATCTCCCATCCAGGAAAACATTTTAGAATGCAATTAAATAAAGATAAAATATTATAGGGATAATATTAAATTATCCCTATTTTGCCTAATCAACTCAAATTATTGAGAAATATGAGAACTCTCATTATCAAAATTGTAAGCATTATTAATCCCCACTAACTCTTGAATAGTTTACAATTAATTAAATTACACAAGTGGAATTATACTATGGATGAGCTATGTGGCCATATCCTGATGTGTGTTGCTTCATCAGCCAGTGAGGAACAACTTAGATGCATAAATAAGAAAATAAAAGACTCAAAAGTAGGAAGTATTTAGTGGCTTTTATAACTAACCTTAATTTATGGTCTTAAATTCAACCATTTTCTTAATATAAAAAATCAAATATCAAACATTATTTAAATACAAAATGCTTAATAGTCAAGGTCTAATAGCTCAATTATCATAGCACTCTAATTGAATAAAATAATGATAGTTTCTCTAAGAATAATTTGGCAATAGGTTAAAATTTTAAAACATTGAAAAATTATTAAGACCTTTATCATCAGTAAAGAAATATCAATGCTTATAAAATTCAAAAAAGTATTAACATTATATTTTATAAACTAAAATATTAAGTGATAAATATTTCTTTGCTGAACGTCAAATTTGTATTTGAATATTGAGTTCTCAGCTACAGCTCCAATAAAGCCACTCATAGCAAAATCAGCCTTTCCCACCTCACAATTTCAGATATTAACTTAAGTGATGTCCATATTTGCTTTCGTTAAAGTTTAACAAATGGTATTACTTAAGCACATTTTGAACAGAAATATTTTTCTCAGAATAGTAAAATAAATTTGCTCATAAGAAAGCAAGAATTAAACTTGTGTGCCACGGCACTTGAAAAGAAAACAAACTCACACATTCGGCAGCCTTGTTCATCTGAACCATCTCCACAGTCATCCAGCTGATCACACTGGAGGTCCATGGGTATGCACTTTTTATTGCTGCAAGCAAACTCGTCTTTTTTACAAGGTCTTGCTTTATATGTAAGCTTACCTACAAGGTCATTAAAAATAATTGGAATTTCATCAAATCAAAACAAATTTATTGAGAATATAGCAAGTCCAAGATTTTACTAAATACTATAAAAACACATGGGTCCACAATCCTTTATTTGAAGCTCTTGGGGCCAAATTTAAAATTTCTGAAATGTTGTTGATTTTTAGCAGTGTATTTACCTTATAGTAAATACCACCATATTTCCACAGGAAAATGTGTGAATATAATCCTGAGTGGGATTTTTTTAAGCACTATAAACTACCACAGACCAGATCAAGTCAGTATTTGTCACCAGTTTTGACACATACTTCAGTAAAACTTTTGATTTAAGAGTTTTTAATTTCAGAATTGTGAAAACGGGGTTGGGTGCACATACATACAATCAATATAAGTCCACTCTGACCCAAGGAGATCTTTTACAGAACATTTTTAAACCACTATGTTATTTCTCTTACACAGTATTTTCCTTAATAAAGTACCTATAAGGAGATTTATGGACGAGTGGAGATTCTGGATTAAGTTGCACAGTGCTACTATGCAAAGAAAATGTTAGCAGATTATTTTCATATTCTGTCAGATAATCAAGTGTCTAAAAAACTACCCTCAGACATACACATGAAACCTTTAAAAAAATTTTTTGAGCTCTAAAATCATTTTATTATTTTATAGCTGTCACTTAATCAATTATTTCACATTAAATGGATTTACCACCACAGTGATCTTCGTCTGAGTTGTCCCCACAGTCATCAATCCCATTGCACATCTGCTCAGACTGCAGGCATATTCTGTTATTGCTGCATCTGTAAGGTCTTGTGGGTGGGCAAAGAAATTTGACTGAAAACAAAACAAAAACAAACAAAGCAGCTCCATTGGATACACTGACTTTTCAACAACTATTCATCTTTCGTCTTTCTTTTAGTTTTTTCTTTCTTTTCAAATCCATAATCTAGCTTTTCTGAATATCTTTTGTTATGGAAATTGCCTACAAGTAGATACTAGGAAAAATGTGTGATAATAGAAGCTTATGATCCCAGTTATTTATATTAACTACAGAAAAGAGAGCACAGCTGAAATGTTGAATGAAATAAGAAAAAGAGACAAATTTCATGGTCTCATTTCCAGATGCCTTATCTTAGCTGCCTTCACTTGGTGTACCAAATTAATTTATGCCTTCGGTTTATACAACATGGCAGGACACTTACTATCTAAAAGAGCAATTTTACACCAAATGGAGCTTCAGCAAGCATATGTTACAGGCCCAAAACTGAAAGTAGGCCATTCAGTGAAAAAAACAAACAAAAAAAACTCAATAATACTATAGCTGGGCTTCTTACTCTATGTCAAACAAATGTGTAGTTATGTATTTGAGGCACATAAGGTGATCTTAGTTTATTAATTTTTTAAAATATGTTTTTTATTAAGTTTAGAGAGGAAGAGAGAAAGAAACATTGATTGGCTGCCTCCTGCACACCCCACAACAGGGATTAAGCCTGAAACCCAGTCATGTGCCCTGACTGGAAATCAAACTGGCACCCCTTCTGTGCACAGGATAACACTTAATCAACTGAGCCATATTGACCAGGATAGGCAGTTTATTCATTTTAGTGTGTGTGTGAGAGAGAGAGAGAGAGAGCGCGCAAGAGATACTAATGGAAGCCAGGGAATTCTATTTTTGTCTTTTCTATCACTATCTCTTCAAAAGACTTCCACCCATGAAATAGGAAACATTTATAATAACTCTTCATCCTCATAGAATATTACTTCATCCTCATAGAATATTACAACCTTTTCTCTTTGATCCCCTCATGTTCTCACTCTTGAATTCTCTGCTTAAACATTTTCATTGACTCTACCCTCAAGACTTGCAACTTGATATCCAATTATAGCACTTCACAATTAATTATAGAACTTTCCCATGGAAATCTTAAATTCAACAAGTTCAAAACTCAATTCCTTCTCTTCTTTCCTCAACTCCCTTCTCCCCAAACATAAGATTTGTCTATTTCCATAGTTCTGTAAGTGGCCCATCATAGCCATTTGTCTGGGATTATTCTAAATGCATTCCTCTCATTATCCTTTGACGGTGATTACTCAACAAGTTCAGATGATATTGCCCCCAAGCTTGTCCTCTTCTTTCCATACATACCAGTTACAATCACAATAGAGCAATTCTTTATTATCTCTGACAGGACTTTAGTAGAACTCTAAATGTCTCAGTTTTACTGCCTAACCCAAGATTCTCCAAAAGCCACCATAACAATCCACCAAACACACTAATCTAATTATCTCTTCTAGACTTATCTATCACTTTCAGAATAAGATTTGAGGTATTTTACATGGCATAATAGACTTATCATTACCTTATCCATGCCACTCTTACAGACTTATCTCTTATCACTCCTAATCTTTGAGTGTGGGAACCGTAATCAGCGTACACCAGAGGTTCAAGGCCAAGTTGCCTTATGCAGGTGCAAAAGCAAATAAACAGCAAACTTACTGCATGCACTGTGCAGGTACACTTTTCTATAACCCAAATATTGATGTCACCATTTGGCAAGAAGCTTCTTTTGTCTGAGTTGGTATAAAGATGTGTTGCTGATCAGCGGTGCATGGCTATTTTGTTGGGCTGCTGTGTTAGCAAGGGCTCCTGTTGGCTGTGGCTGCTGCTTTGTAAGGCTACTTTGAAGAACTGTTATATCTGATGGCTCCTTGGTTAGCAATGGCTACTTGGTCTACAATAAAGTCTCTCTTATGTCCCTGCAATGACTTCTCATGTCTCCTCCATCTCATACCCGGTGTTCATGAAGGTCCAGTTCCTGGCAGAGGATCTGTGCACCGCACAGTTGGTGTAGTCGAACAGGATCAAGGAGTAAGTACTCCGACACATAGCAATGCTACTTTATTAGCTCCTTAAATATGCCCTATCCTCCTTGCTGACCTCCTCGCTTTAACTAAAATCTGCTTGTTACTCTAAGCATAGTTCCTCCCTATAGGTATTTTAGGAATGTCTCTTAAATTGCTCAAACCTCATGTTATTTCATGTTTGAAGATATCCTAGTTTCCTACTACAGCTTCCAGAATTTTATTACCATATTTTCACATTCTATTTTAAAAATAAACTAAAACAAAAACTGCTATTTTGAGGGTCAAGAATTTGATTATACCTCTTTCTTATTGCTATTTTCTCATCAACTTCATAAACATCACTCTCTCCCTAATTCACTGAAGACTGTAGTACCTACCCTTCATCCAAATTAATTCCACATCCTAAGTGATTTCAACATCCAAATGAGCAAACCACCCAATGAGTGGACCTCTTAGTCCTTTAAGTTTCTCAAACTAAAGGTATTTTTATTAAATCTATTTAGGCCATCCATTCCCCTAAGAAGGCTGTGGACATTGAAAGACTTCAACAAACTTTTAAAAAATTCAGCCAATGACAGTTTGTGTTGCTTGCAGATAGGAGCACTATTATACACTAGAGGCCCGGTGCACAAAAATTTGTGCACTGATGGGGGAGGGGAAGTGGGGAGGTGTCCCTCAGCCCCACTTGTGCCCTCTCACAGTCTGCGACCCCCCGGGAGATAACCACCTGCTGGCTTAGGCCCGCTCCCCGGGTGGCGGATGGCACGGCGGATCCGGGGGTTGGGACGCTGCCCCGGGTCGCGCACACGGCAGGGCCAATCCAGGGGTAGGGGTGCCGCCCCGGGTCGGGTCGCACACGGGATGCCCGGATGCCTACCACCCCAGGTCACAGATAGCAGGCCTTGTTGGCAGCAGGGCAGGTGGGATGGCACTGTCCCGCCCTGCCTGCAGTATGCAAATTAGCTGCCATCTTTGTTGGCGGTTAATTTGCATATCACACTGATTAGCCAATAGGAGGCATAGCGAAGGTAAGGTCAATTACCATGTTTGTCTATTATTAGATAGGATGGTGTAGCTGAATTTGATATTTCCTCCAATTACTTCATTTACAAAATCACCAATTCAAATGCACAAAATTCTGATCATAATCTGCTACTTTTCCAACTTTTAAATTCAAGCAGTCTCATTAAGACACTTTTTCAGCCTTAGCTGAAACATAAAGCTGAAACCTCAGCCTTAGCCCATTGATACATCTACCTTTTCCCTCTTTTCCACTGCCTTCTTTTGTATTTATTTTCATCTCTAATGGTATTACCTTCCATGTTTCATCTCTTAATATACTTATTGGGTAAATACTTATTGATAACTTATTATATGTTGGACACTGTTCCAAGCACTCACTTAGAAACTCACATTTGTTCAAATAATCTGAATTTTCTGGCCTTTTCCTCTTTTTAATCTTAGTTATCTAAAAAACCCACAAACTTAGATGAATAAACCATCTGCTATTTCATGGTCTGCATCTGGGAAGTTCAGGAATGTTGCAGATGATCATATCACAAGGGTAACTGATATAACATATATGAATATGTATCAACTGCAGATGGGCCCTGAATACTACTTGAAAATCCTATACATATATCTAGCCATGTCGCTCTCTTTCACTTTGCTATAATGATTCAAATTTGCATTCCTTTCAAACTTCCCTACAACACCAATCTTCCACATTCTATATATGAATATGCTTCTGATGGCACACACAACAAAAGTAGAAATAAAGGGATGAAAATGTGTTATTGTCTAATTAAATGACTGCACATCGACACAGAGTCAATCAATTCATTAACTCATTTCAAACATTTTAATAACAGAGAACAAGTCTCTACTCCTTTCCAAAACTATTTTTTTCACCTTTTATGTAACCTTTTATCCCCTGACTCTTCAGAAACCATTCCTTCTTTCTGAAGATAAAATTTCCCTTTAAGCAGAGTTCATCCTATTCTCACTGCCTTGTCTGTACCTTTTACTTAATTCTACCAGTGCCTGAAGTATAATGTATGGAAAATACTATTTATCCAACAAAATATCTCCTTGTAAAAAGGACCATGTGCTCATGCTTTTAATTCCCATTTTTTTAGCACAGTCTCCAGCACACAATAGTTTGACTCAATGTTGATACCAATGACTGAGGGAATTAAAAAAATATCCAGAGAATCAATCTAGATGTATTTTACAAGTTTTCCAGCAGCTGTGTGGAATGTCACTGAGAACCATTTCCTGGCCCTGGAAGTTATTTAAGATTTTTAGATTTAAATATTAAATAGCTCCTATTTCACTTATCTGTGTAACATGTGTATCATATGTCTAAAGAGAGATATCTTTATATAAATTTATCCAGGTAGATATAAATATAGATATACTAGATATGCCTCTCAACAACTTCAGCCTCAGTAGTGGGAGCCATGTAGAACTATATAATTTTACTATTCACATTTTTTTCCATGTACTTATCTGTCAAAGGAAAATTGTTTTAGGCTAAAGTACCAATTTGATATGATGCCAAAGTCCTTAGATGAACCTTACTCAATTCCAAAGGTCAACTACTCTAAATCCTCTCAGGCAGACCATATCTATCTTGTGAACAGTGTTGACATGTGAAAGTTCAGATTTAAGAGGGCTCTCCATAAAGTCATAAACTTTGAACAGGGTAATCTCTTGCTACTTGAACAAAAGCTGTATCTGTGGTTACACTTTATCTACCTAACCCAGGGCAGCAGGATTTGTGGGCCCCTTCACCACGTCACTGATTCATGCGGGCGCATAGATCGGGAGATGAGAGAGCAAGCTCGAGCCGTGAAATGCCTCACCACACAAGTCCGGGGCTTCGTCAGAGTTGTCTCCACAGTCGTCCTCTCCGTCGCACACCCAGAAATGGAGTTTGCAAAGGGAATTATTGCAAAGGAACTCATCTGCTCTACATATATTTCCTCCTTTATTAAAAACAAACATAAAGATATAGCATAATTAAAGCCAGTTAGCAAAAAATGTATTCTGCCAATTAGCACAGATTCTAGTTTCTCAGTTCTTTATTTTTTTTCTATCTAATACGAGATGTCCAAACTATTTTTTAAAAAGATATTATAGGTTTACTTTTCAAAGCAATCTGGTATTACCCTCATGTATGTCATATTTTCTTTAAAAATAATACTAATATCTGGTCAAAGAAAGTTTTCTGAAATCTAAATTATCTTCCTTTTCATATATTTTTATGTAATTGAGCATAAGAAAACTTAGATTTTAAATGGTATTAACCTTCATTATTAAAAACTGTATTGTTCTGGAAAGAAAAGACACAGAAAAGGAGATAATTTAACTATATCTAAAACTGACAAACTGCTGAAACCGGTTTGGCTCAGTGGATAGAGCGTCGGCCTGCGGACTGAAAGGTCCCAGGTTCGATTCTGGTCAAGGGCATGTACCTGGGTTGCAGACACATCCCCAGTGAGGGGCGTGCAGGAGGCGGCTGGTCGATGTTTCTCTCTCATCGATGTTTCTAGCTCTCTATCTCTCTCCCTTCCTCTCTGTAAAAAATCAATAAAATATATTTTAAAAAAATAAATAAAACTGACAAACTGAATCACTGAAAACAGATTAACCAGTAAAAAGGTTGTGTTGTCATAGAAAAATAATTTTATATAGAAATAAAAAATTGGCAATGTGTTGAAATATTAGTTATCCTCATGATAATTATGCAATAAAGTACTCTATTTTTAATTTTTAAAATGTTTTCCTTTTTTGCAATTAAATAGAAAGCATTGAGACTATAAGGATATTCTAACTCAAAATTAAGTACACTTTCCACATGCAAAGGACCCAAAGTACTAATAAATTTTGGTTATATGTCTATGTATATAGTAATACATACTAGAAACCGCAATAGTTAGGGAGTTAGGAACTTCCATTGTTTTGCTTTGGACAAGTCCATTAATCTCTCTGGGACTCAATGTCTTCATATGTTACAAAAGATGTATGGTTAAAGTAATTTATAAGTTCATATTTGAAAGCTATGCATGGGGAAACAATACAAAGATACTTAATGGGAATTTAGAATTAAGATTAATAAGATTTTTCTCAGAGAAATACTTTACCTATTTAAACCTCATACATAAGAAACATAGCTTATACACTGCTAGATTTGATGATTGAAGGTATTAACATATTTTTAAAAGGATATGCTCATTTAGACATGGGGTTGGGGAGTAATAGTGCTCATTCTTGCAAGCCTACAAAATACCTAGGATGAAGCATTGTTCAACTGTGGATGCTCTTTGGAGTGAATAATGAGCCTAGTCTTATGAAGGTCAAATAGCTCTTGTTCTGGGTTTGACTTGCACACAGATCTCTAATAATTCACTTCCAGTAGCAAAGATTTAATTTAGGAAATTACAGAATCAGATCTGAACTTTTAGAATGATAATTCTAGCTATAGTGTGGAGAACTTAGAAACCAAGATAGTGAGGGAAAAAGCCAAGATTGGAGGAAAAAAATGAAGAGGGGTTGCAGCAACCCAGAAAATAACTGATGATAACTTGACATAGAGTAGCTACATTTGAGAGGGTAATTGATATTGAGTTCTTTGAAAATTCAGAAAGTGTGAAAATTTAATATTTATAGCAAAATGAAAAGAATATCCTTAGACTGGAGGGGAGACAAGTCTTCCATTTTAATAGAAGGGAGGAGGAATGGCTGGGCACAAGTATGGGTGACTTTGTTAATTTGGTGGTCAGATGTTTAAAGAAGATCAAAATTTATTATTGCTGTGAAGTAGAAGGTGAGAAATAAAGTCAACTTATTAAAAATCTGATATGCATAATGGTGGAGAGAGGTGATTAAAGAAATATAGGTATATTGCTTAGAATCTTAGAATTTTAGATAGTTGAAGTTGAGAACAAGAATGTACAGTGATATGAATCAGAACAGTTGTAATATTTTCTGGGGGAAAATCTCAACAGAAGTGTACAGCTTACATTGACATTTCTAAGGACTAACAAACTCGATTCACAAACTCTAAGATACAGATAAAGGCAGGTCCTGGTCGAGAACACTAAGGTGAATACCACCATGTGAGACCTCTGAGAGTATAGTGTCTGGCAATGGGATGCCCCTTTCTTTCAAACTCTGCAATTTTTAGCTCTAAATTGCCCTAACTCAATCTAAATTATCTAAAATAATTTAAAATTAATTTAAAATAATCTAAAATAATTTAAATTACTAAAACCAATGCAATAAATTACTATGTACCCATTTTGTCTGACAACAATAAAAAAGATAAATTGCACAGTCTTCTGTTGTAAAAAAAAAAATTAAAATGACTGTTGGCTTAATTCAATACCAAAATTCATAGAATATAAAAAAGGGTTGTATTCTTTTAAAATAAGATTCTAGTGATTAAATCTCATTGCATGTTCCAATGTACAATGAGTTAAATTCAAAAAAATTTGTGAACTCAATATCTTCAGATTATTTTAGAAAACTCTATTTGTAGCACATCAGTATTGCTGAAAGGAAAAAAATGAGTTCACTAAAGTATATTAGATAACATTATAATTTTCCACATGGGAATGTTGGATGTGCCACTCTTTTATTAAAAAGAAGAGACATAAAAATGAAATCATAATTGTAATGGAAAGGCAAAAGTTTTGTGATAGCTTACTAAAGGCTTCCTATTGTATCATAAATAATTTGCATTTCAAAAAACGCACCATGGTGGCTACCATGGCATCCTAAAAGCTTATATAACTTAAAAGCTTATTTTGAACTGGCATGAAGCACACAGAAACAACAACAACAAAGTATACCAGGTATTTTAAAAGAGATTATCTGAATTATAATATCAGTTTCCTAGTCATGTTCTTGATCAGCTCAACAGGAGATTATTAGACAATAGAAAGTATTTATTAATTAACAACTTATGTCTAAATATAAGGGAGCCCTTGGCAGGTTCATAAAAATCTGGACAAGTGTGTCACTACAGAAACTAAGCATCTAGAATTCTCATCTCAATTTGGGCTGACAAAAACTTTAATATACAATAATATTTTGTAACTTACATAAGTAGCTTACATATTTTAAGGTGATGATTACTAAAGAGAACTCTCAATCTTTTCCACGGAAATTGCTATAAGGGGTAAAGTTTGGGAGCTCAGGGCAAAGCAAATACTAAGTTTCCTTGAGGCAACATGTTTTACCTTTTAAAATATAGATGTTGTTTCTAATTCCATAGCATTGTGGGTTTTAGTTTTCCTAAAGTAAACCAGTAAAACTAATTCACTTTGAAAAATATTCCATGTTTATCCAGCCCCCAACACTTAGCCCCTGTCAGCTCATAGGTCCAGATTTGAGATGAATGAAAGTTGGATTTAGCAGCAGAGGAGTTAGTTCTGGCATTCTGTTTCCTCAATGCCTTGATGTACATTTATCCAAACCTAAACCACTCCCTGGAAGTAAATTAAATACTAGAAATCTGAACTTTGTCATGCCTGAAGGTATATCCATACAGGATCAAATGCTTTATCCACCAAGATACTTCATTGGAATTTAACTATGTAGTGGAAAAAAAAAAACACAATAATTAACACTCAAGAAAAGTTAAAGGCATGAATAGGGAAGGGAGGGAAACTTTGACACATTTATAAGTGATTGAATTAAAGGTTCTCAATTCTTTAATTCAATAAGCTTAAAAGTTTAGAATAGTATTAAATATGAGAGATACCTCAGATGTGAAATGCTATAATGTTCAATTTTTTTATATAACATTTGACTTTCTAACCTGAGTTCCATTGTTCAGTTTTTATAAAAACCAATACTTAAAAAATAGATTAATCCTGATAAGATCGCTCTCTTCACTCTTGTACCCTCTTCATTCTCTCCAGACAATCCTACAGTTCTTAGGGACATTTCACTGTGGTTGGATTTGATATCATGGGAAAAAAATGAGCACAGAAAGTTTCATGTAGATAAGAAATGAAACTAGATTCATATTTCGGTAAATTATCTGCACTATTATATAGTACAAAATTATCACCCTCTCCTTTTTATATTTTTTTTTTAAAAAAAGAAGATTCCTTAAGAGCCTTGGAAGACTTTTCATTAGGTTTAATATTAAATCCAGGTTCTAGTATAAATCTTCATTTACTTGTGGTTCCTAAACTGCTAAACTGTCCCTCACCTCTATGACTTTGTACATAATAATATCATGACTTGAAATGTATTTCCTCATTCTGTTTGCATATGTAATTGTTGACATCAAGAAACTCACATTTCAACAGGGGATGCATTCAAATGATACAGAAATAATTATATTAGAAGGAAGAATGAATTATTAGGAATGCAATCAAAGAGTGGCTTGGGAAACTCCAAAAAAGAAAGACTGTAATTGGGTTGAAGACAGTGGTAATTGAGATGGACTTGAAAGGACAGATATAATTTTTATTG
Source organism: Myotis yumanensis (assembly GCF_028538775.1). Taxonomy (NCBI): domain Eukaryota; kingdom Metazoa; phylum Chordata; class Mammalia; order Chiroptera; family Vespertilionidae; genus Myotis; species Myotis yumanensis. Next base: position 71,166,323 of record NW_027223759.1, on the reverse strand, counting down.
GCAGAGTTATTAAGATGGTGAAAATAGCAGAAGAATCAGGGAAGATGCTGGAAAGTATGTGGATGTTTAGAATATTTCCCACTTGGAAATACTGACTATTTCCAGTTTGGCTAGGATATATTATATTTAAAAATAAATAATCTACACTAATGAAAGAGAAACATACAAATTGGTGTCACTCTGCTATGCCCACCAGCCAATCAGAGTGACTATGCAAATTAACTGCCATCTTTGTTGGGTTAATTTGCATATGCAGGTGTGGAGTGAAGACTGAAGACTGAAGACTGAAGAGACTTGGCTTCTCCACTGCGGCCGGACCAAAGGCCTGGGTCCCGGGTGCCGGAGGAAAACCGATGCCAGCAGCCAGGAGAAGGAAGGCCTATTGCGCAAATCTTCGTGCAACGGGCTTCTAGTAGAATATAAGACTGGGGATATAAAATGGGATCATTCTTATGGAAATCTGACTGCCAGTTGAGTTATTTGTATGGAACCTGAAAGGAAGAAGACTGAGTCAAGACTGACATAATCTGAGTTACATGTAAAGAGGATGAACCTGGTAGCACTGAGTAGGATGTATTGGAGAACAGTTAGGTAGTATTACATGAGCCCAGGCAAGAAACAATGGGAGAAAGAAATACACTGTTATGAAATGGAAGAAAGATGAATAACTTAAATTTTTCTCTAAAGTCTGCACATAAAAGACTACATAAGATTGTGTCAGACTGTCCACACAGCTTTCTGGCTCTAGAGTGACCAGTTACAGAAAGTGGATGAGAAATTAACCAAAAGTAGAAACAACTGCTATGGAAGTTTAACCTTTATGGCTCTCTGTAATGCATTGCAGATTCCAAATGAGAGCTAGGCTTTCTTCTGCTGTAATTCTTGATCAGGTTCTAGGATGCAGATATGAGCAAATCATAAAGGTCTGAACTAATATTAGAGAAAGTAGAAGAATTTTTATTCTCAAATGAATAGATATTTATAGAAGTAAATCATTTAGATACATTTATACTCTACAAATCCTGAGTGTCTGTTCTAATACCTTACAACCTATATCAATATCTGATATTATCTGTTGATGATATTCCAAATATTTCTGAAAAATAAAGTTTATTGAGAGACTTCTGTGAGCAAGTTTAAAAAGCCATCAGTTAATAATATATTTAACATTACGAAAATAACAAGACTTATGTAATTTATGGTCATTATAAGCTTCACCACACAATTTCTTTCTTTTCATTTCATTAATTCTAAAGTAGTAATAATCACTGATTTTATTGTGGTGACTTACAACTAAAAGCTGTTATCTGTCAGGAAATATCTTCACATAGCTGGAAAATAATATACTACAAAACTCAAAGTTGTCTTCCAGACTGACAAAAAGTGTAGGCAATTTTCTCAACCACATGTCAAGAAGGAAATCTGGGCACAAACTATAACCTATATAGATCTAGCACAGCGGTTCTCAACCTGTGGGTCACGACCCCTTTGGGGGTCGAATGACCCTTTCACAGTGGTCGCCTAAGACCATCGGAAAACACATAATATAATTACATATTGTTTTTGTGATTAATCACTATGCTTGAATTATGTTCAATTTGTAACAATGAAATTGGGGGTCACCACAACATAAGGAACTGTATTAAAGGGTCACGGCATTAGGAAGGTTGAAAACCACTGATCTAGCATATTAGTACGTGTAATATAGTAATGTAGTAATATGTTATTTTTATTCATTCAGAATAAGGCAAGCAATGTGGTAGACAAATGTACTCTGAAAATGCTTTTGTAATAATGGTTTTCGCTGCTATGTTACCTGTTTTCTTCTAGTATCTCTATACCTGACCCAGCACCTAGTCCAAAGATGTGCTCTTGGCAAGTACTTGATAGAGACTTGAATTTTGTTGTCATCATTGTACAAAGACTGATATTATACACTTCCTGAAAATTATCCAGATTTTGCTTATTTAGAGCAGGCTATTATGTAATGAAACTAGAAAGAGTCATCAGCACTTAATGATCTTATCTTCTGCCTCTAGCATACTATATATTCTGCACAGCGCCTTAACTGTGCAGGCACACACACACACACACACACACACACACACACACGGATACCTTACCTCTGTCACAGTTCTCTTCATCACTGCCATCCACACAGTCATGAACTCCATCGCACAGCCATCTAATTGGAACACAGTGGGCTTTATTTCTGCATCGAAACTGATCTTCCTTACATTCAGTCACACAGTCCATCTGTTCCAATACAAATGGGCACTGTAGTTTTTATTAATGATAACATGCAGTCACAAGCAAAAGAAGCATGCAGCTGACACTACTGGAGATTGACCACACAGTGGGCTTTTTCATTTTGATTGAATGAATGCAACCTCTGCAAATGACAATGGGATTTAGTCTATAAACAACATTAAAATTCAGGTATTTGTTGAAATTACTGTAGTTAATGTACTAGTTCTAGCATTTTAGACAGATAAGAATCAAGATTCTGTCACTTTCCTCTATTTTTATTACATTTGCTTTCCTAAATCTAATTCATGTAATTCAGAGATTTTAATCAAATGATAGATTGTACCTCATCTGAACCATCAGCACAGTCATATTCTCCATTACATTTCAAAGATGCTGAAATACATCCTCCGCTGGCACATATATATTCACTTGATGAGCAAGTAGGAGAAGCTGAATATAATTATAAAGTTGAAATTTAGATTCAGTAAAAAGAATGACTGGCTTATAGAAAAAAACATTCAGAAGCATATAAAAATTCATAGATAGTAATGATAATAGTTCATATATAAACTATATTCAGCATTTGATATTAAATATTCATTTAAATGTGTTTTACAATATTACAGCATTTTATTCAATATGCCTCAATAATATAATATTCTGTTCAGTAAGAATTCAATTCACTAAACTAAAAACAGGACAGAAAAGCCACTATATTGCTCATGCTTTTGATTTTGAAGAGCTAAATAAATTTTTTATAACTTTAAATAAACTGATGAACAAAACTAGACCCAGAGACAGAGAAGCACTGAACAGACCATTAAACCTCAGAGGGAAGGCAAGGGAGGGTGGCGGGGAGGGGGTAAGAGATCAACCATATGCTGGGGGGTGGGAGTGGCTGAGAGAGGTCAATGGGGGGAAAAGGAGAAATATATAATACTTTAATCAATAAAGAAAATATATATATCTACACTAATAAAAGAGAAACATGCAAATTGGTGTCACTACGCCCACCAGCCAATCAGAGCGACTATGCAAATTAACCCAACAAAGATGGTGGTTAATTTGCATACACAGGCGTGTCAGGAAGACTGAAGATTGAAGACTGAAGAGGCTTGGCTTCTCTGCTGCAGCCAAGCCTCGCTGGAGCTGCAGCAGAGAAGCCAAGCCTCACTGTGGTTGCAGAGGAGAAGCCTAGCCTCGAGGCTTGGCTTCTCTGCTGCAGCCAGACCAAAGGCCTGGGTCCTGGGTGCCAGAGGAAAACCAGTGCTGGCAGCCAGGGGAAGGAAGGCCTATTGCGCAAATCTTCATGTGGGCTTCTAGTATATATATAAAAAGCCTAAGTGACTGTTACGACAGAATGACCAGAATGACTGGTTGACCAGTTGCTGTTACATGCACTGACCACCAGGGGGCAGACACTCAACACAGAAGCTGCCCCTTGGTGGTCTGTGGGCTCCCACAGGAGGAGCACCGCTCAGCCAGAAGCTGGGCTCTCAACTGGCGAGCAAAGCTGTGGTGGCAGGAACCTCTCCCGACTACTCAGCAGTGCTACAGAACAGTGGTGGCAGTGCAGTGGGCCAGGAACAGTGCGAGTGGCGTGGCACCCAGCCCCGGCTCAGACTTGTTCCTGGCTGCTGCCACTTGGTGCACTGTCACATCCCCCGAGGCTGAGGGACCTCTCCTCCATGCACAAATCTGTGCACTGGGCCTCAAGTTTATAAGATAAAAGCCTTACACTATTTTCAAAACTGTAAATAGGATTTAGTGATCCTTGGGAATGTTAATTCATATATATATATATATATATATATATATATATGTATATATATAGTATAAAGCTAAAAGTGGAAATTGTGGCATGGTCTCACAGACACTGTAATATCTATTTGATCATGTTGACGTAAATGTCATATTTGCATAACTTATAAGACTTATTCTTGTTCTGGGGTTTTGAACACAAGTACATGTATACTTAACAGAGTCTATAGAATTTGAAGTATTCCTTTATGACACAGAAAATAAAAACAACAAGTAGATATATAAGTAATTACCAGAACCCAATCTAATTAATTGACATCATAATTATTATAGCTGCTTTTGCTATGGCTTTGCATTTGTTTGCATTCAAACTTCAGGGTTCTTAGCCTTATTTTAGACACTAGGTAGACAAATACCGTATACTTACTTTGTGGTCTGAATTGCATGTTCCAGGAATGCTGAAAAGCTTTTTCCTTATGTTTTAATTTATTTTAATTGACAATGGTTGCCTAGGATTTGTTTTATTAATGAGTCCGAGAACATGTCTGGATTCAGTAAGAAAAATGATGTGACCAATTAGAGTAGCGGTTCTCAACCTGTGGGTCGCGACCCCTTTGGGGTCAAATGACCCTTTCACAGGGGTTGCCTAAGACCATCTGAAAACACATATATAATTACATATTGTTTTTTTGATTAATTACTATGCTTTAATTATGTTCAATTTGTAACAATGAAAATAAATCCTGCATATTAGATATTTACATTACGATTCATAACAGTAGCAAAATCACAGTTATGAAGTAGCAACAAAAATAATTTTATGGTTGGGGGTCACCACAACATGAGGAACTGTATTAAAGGGTCGCAGTATTAGGAAGGTTGAGAACTACTGAATTAGAGCTATGGATCATGGGCGTGGTACTGGACATGGTCACATGTGTGCATTGTATCTGCTACTCTTACCTAATCTTTCAAAGTAATGCTTTCATGGTTATACACAGATTATAGTATACTTTCCCTAGTGATTTCTATAATACGTTTTTAAAATAGTTAACTATAAAAATTAAGTTTTTAATAAGCATATTTATAGAGCCATATTTAAGAAATGAAGATGTATAAATTGGGTGTGTTTCTCCTATATGCTGGTTTTGCTTCCTAATTTTGGTTTGATTTTGGACCAAGATGTAAACAAAAATAATACACTTATACTTTTTCTCAGTTGGTATCATGTTGAAATTACTATACCTTATTTCATAATTTTAATTTCCATAATAGAAAACTTAACTTTTATCATACTTACAGTTTCAACATATTTCATTGTGTTGTCATGAAAAAAAAAACACAAAAAACAATACCAAATGACGTGGAAAGATACAGAAACTAAAAGGTCAAATTTTGGGGAGTAATGCTTGGATCTCAAACATAGTAATAATCTTACCTGTGAAACACTTTCAAAACATAAAAAGGGCACACCAGTAAAGCTATATACAGATATTTCAGATTATGTCTAAAAAACAGAAATCTGTGTATGAATTTTCCACTGTTTTCTGAATATCATTGTGCAAATTTAAATTCTATCAGGTTGAAATATCAGCTAAATTAATGCCACCTGCGTTGTCTTACCTGGATCGCAGTTCTTCTCATCCTCTCCATATTTACAGTCTTCATGACCATCACATGTCCATTTTGCTGATATGCACTGACCATTGGAACATCGGAACTGATCTCTGGAACAACTAGTTTCACAATTTCTCTGTAAAAAAACAAAACACAGATGTAATTAAAACTTAATTATTAGACAAATATAACCCAAAGACAACTAAACCCTTATGCATAGAAACCTAGAAGTATAGAAATCGAGTTTGTCACATACAGGGTGGGGCAAAGTAGATTTACAGTTGTCCATACGAAAAACAATAATACAATTATTAATAAATAATAATACAAGAATAAACTGTGTTTTGCATATTCACAAGTGTAAACCTCCTTTTGCCCCACTCTGTATAAAAAGCTCAGTTGGTCACGTGTAAGCCCAGTGCTACATAATATAATTATAACAAATTTCCACTTTCCTTTGTGAGTGATAATAAAACAGAGAAATGAAAATAAAAACATAAATGCTTCGACTTCATCCTACGAATTAAATTGCTCAAAGTGGATTGTTCGGGGCTGACACAATTTTAATAACTGTAAGGGAGAATGAAGATTGTGAGGGAAAAAGGTTAAAGAATTATTTCTAAAAATTGCATCCAGTTCATTGGGGGTGGGGTGGGCAGATGGCATGTGAAAAAAATAAGAAACTTAAAGCAAATCTATTTGGCATTGGCAAATCTCTCCTCGTGTTCTTTCTTTAGCCTTCTTCCCATCTTTCCCTCTGTACCTGTCCTTCTACTATTTGGCTTGCTGTTCACAATCCTCTCTCCCAACAATTGTTCGTAAAGTTAACTGTGAAATGAACTGTCACAATTGTCATTTCTGCTAGCTCACATATAGATTTTATTTGGAAGTCAAATAGCAGATATACCTTCGGGGATATGTCAATTCTTTATATGTGATCAATGAAAGGGATCCACTAGAAATTTACCTTCCTTCGGGGCTGCCATCCTGATTGAAATGGAATGGTACAATGACATGTCTTGCTGGGATTATGATTTTTTATTGTTAAGGAATTTATATTCTTGCCAAAATGTACTTGTCTGTTCCTTCCACAACCAGTGCAACTTTATCACAGCTTGTGAAATGGAACATCTCAATCCATTACTGTCTGCTGCTTCTTAGTTTTACCCTCATGGAGGGATGGAGAGTTTACTTTCTACATTTCTACAATTTTCTCTTTGTTGATAGTAGTTTAATAGACTGCCTGCTGTATAATTTGTTTTCCACTTCCCTTCTTTTCCCAAGTATAAAGAGTTTACTCTTTGCCAGAGTGTTTCTTAACTAAGAATACGAATCAAAATAAGATTTTCTCCCTGTATTTGACAAACTCATTGAGGGTTAGAAAGGCCAGCACCTACACTAACAATTGCAATAAAATATATCAATTGTCAAAATTAGTTCAATGGTTTCAAACATACATATCCTTAAGGTTTTTAAGAAAGGCTTCACAATGAAAGCTTAAACAGAAATGGAACAACCTAAGAAAAGGCTTTTAATGTGTAAGGATAATTTGAAATGCGCTGTATCTGAGGAGTAAGCTATGTAACAGTGAATGGCATCAAAAGTGTTGGAGAAGCAGTCATGAGAAAGAGATTTCATATGTTTTATTCACTGCTGTACTCCTCATGCTCAGTGTTGTTCCTGGGACATAATAAGCATTCAATAGAAACTGATGAATAAATGAATGAGTGAATGAAGTAGCAAATGCAGAAAATAAGAGGCAATAGGGTGGTGAACGCCTGGGGCAGGAAGGGAACCAGGTGAGGCGGGGGGGGCAATGAGGAGGAAGTAAGGGGGATACTGTAGTACTCTCAACAGTAATAATATATATATTTTTTAATTTAAAACATTCTTATGTAATTAAGCTCCACTGGGATAGGAATCATATTTGTCTAAGTACCAAGTATCTATTACCACACCATGATTATAATAACTGTTCCATATATATTTGTAGAATTAATGAAGGGTTATCTCAGCATTAAGTCAAATTTCAGTGAAATAATTCTTAATTCATTAACCAATGGCACTGGTGTATCTTTATTGACAGCACAAAAAGTGAAGTGGTAATTTTAAGCACTTTCTAGATCATCAGAAGATTTTGATCTACAATAAAGCATAGTTGGTGTGTGTGTGTTTATTTGTCAGGTATTTAATTAACATACACAGAAAGTAGAGAGACTAAAACAATGAGTCCCATGTGCCCACAATGCATGTTTAACCATTAACAATATTTTATGCTTCATACATCCTCTTCCCACTTATTTACATTCTGAATTATTTTAACATAAAAACAACAATATCAGAAAATTAACATCACAAAATTAACAAAAATTCCTTAATATAAAGTTATTCTTAATCCTTTCCTCAAATATCCTTGTTTTCTTAACTGTATAAATGATTGCTCGGTACAATAAGGATCTAAAAGAGGTCTGCACATTGGATTTGGTTTGAATTTTTTTTTTAATGTGGGACTATTTCCCATTTTCCTAGTTTCTTAAATGATATTTACTACTTAAAGATCATTTGTTTTATAAAATGTCCCACATTCTACATTTGTCTGATTGAATATTAAGAATGCAGATAGCTTAACAACCTCCGAAGTGAAAAATAAGCCTTTTATTTTTTCTAAAAAGTATTATGAACTTATGTATTTGTATACATTTATTGTATTTCAATCCATTGCAACCATTTTATTATTTATGATGCTCAAATTTTTCCTTTCATCACTGGAAATCTCTTCAAGTTTGCTCCTAAGTACTCTGGACACAATCCTAAGAGTCTTGTCTGGTTTGACACATGTTAGCTGCTCATTTTGTCAATTTCCTTTCTAGGACCTGGAAATAGACGTCTACTTTAACATGAGTAAGACTTTTGAAAAAGAAATGTTTGCTTCTGTACATGTACCTTGGACATTTCCTGAATAACATGCAAGGTAAAATCATAAGCCTTAAGCAATATATCACCTCCTCTTGATGTTTCATAGATTAAACAGGGCTTGAGGAAAATATTTTTACAGAAAACAAAACAATTTCATGATATGAAGAAGTTTGTGTGAAATGTGTTTTTCCTGACTGGGGAATGTTTAATATAATCCTTGAATAAATAGATGCTAAATAAAGATGTAGCTGAGCAATGTAAGAATTTAACTCCCATGAATAGAAATATTATTTTTCAACTTCTGGGAAACCTTCGCAACCTGGAGGTTTAGGTTTTCTGGCCTCCAGGTGAGAAGTTATAGCAATTGGTTTCCAAAATCCAGGCACCTGAATGTGATTAGAGGGATTTTTCAAGATAGTGAGATGTAATGCAGAATCGTGTAATCTTGATAAGAATGCCTGAAGACTGGGACAAAACAGTTCATGTGGGTTCAATCAATAGTAAAGAACTTTGGTTTCTCCCAAAGAGGCAGGATCTTAGTGGATACTGCAGGGAGTTGGACCTGAAATTCAGAAACCTCTGGAGCCCCTGGAAGATTGTCTCTAGCCACGCCCACAGCCAGTGGAGGTCTCTCAGGAGGGGGAACTACATATGCATGTCGACCAAAGCAGCGGAGCTCCAGGGAGTCATGTTCCCCAGAAGGAGCCCCAGTGGCTACTGAGGACCATGGACCACATTTGTCCTTCATCTCTGACTGGATTTGATCGCACAAGTGCTGTGTTCCTGATATTAACATGCACAGTCATTAACAGAGAAACTCATGAGAAATGACTGTTGTTGGTTTGCTCCCTGGTATTAAAAACTGAGGTCATCGGGTCATTTTAGAATTGACTGAGAAAAAATATAACCACATGTCATGTATTATTTTCAAAGCGTCATGGATGGAGTAATTAATAGGTGAAAAACATAGATTCATAACTAACGAATCGTGTGAAGTAGCATAAATGTTAGCACAACCTAAGTTTGCATAGTTATCCAGAGACATTCTAAACGTTTTCACTTCAGCTGTGTGTACACAGGCCTTGTTATAAATGGATTGTGATTCATCAACTAAGCAAAGCTGAACCTGTGGTTTCATGAAAATTGATGACCTACATCGACGTCTTTGAGACTATATCTATGGAGAAAGAGACTGGGGAGAAGAAACTGTTTTAAATGCATAAAATATTAGTCCTGCCTATGGATACTGCAGCAAATTTATGAACACATTCACTAACGGCAAGGGCAGCAGCTAGAGGGAATAAGGTTTCCAAACATCCTATTCCCAACCGAGCCATTCACCACTTGAGGTAAAACAGATTATAAAATTGACTGTCAACAGCAGCACAAGCACTATTCCCTGTGCTGGGCGTGTGCGGCTCTGAGCTTAGACATAATACTTATCTCTCAGAGTCTCAGGTGCAAAGTACATTTCAGAGTGTCCTTGGATTAAACAATAATAATGATACAACGTGATTCTAAAACACCACTTTAGTTTTTGTTTGATGCTGCAAAGTTGCCTACCTCATCAGAACCATCCGCACAGTCAAAATCCCCATCACACCAAAACCTGGAAGAAACGCAGTCCCCATTGGCACAGAGAAAATCCTTCAACGTACAGGTCTGTGGCTCTGGGGACAGAAACAGCAGCACAGGGTTATCCTATTATATGCAACTGCATTTTAAAATTTAAATAACATACAACACGAGGTTAGCGTTAATAAAAAAAGAAAGTGGTTATAACTAATAAATCGTTTAGGAAAAATGTTTGATGAAGCATCTGAGGTACATAATATAATGACCTTTCCAATTTATTTCTAAAGTCATGAATAGAAAGTGGCATTCTAGAAACAAATTGAAATAAAAACAAGAGATAAATAGCCCATTGTTTCATAAACATACAACAGCATAGTAAAATAAAAGGCATAAAAAGCTACATATTATAATATAGCAGTAATCCTTCCCGGTTGTTGGAATTCTGAGTCATTTTATGTGTTTACTTGAAGTAAGACTTTCTGTGAAACTCTGTTCTCACAGGGCTATTTCCTAACTGAGGAGTCCAGCCAGTGGTTCTTTACTTTCTACTATGCGTTATAATCACTTTCTAATTCTTCAATTTTGTCCCCCGATACTCCAGAGTACATAGAACAAGAAGGGCACAGGAGGGTATTATTGGACATGACTGGTGGATACAGGTGGAAGAGGCAGATGGAAGCTCTTTTTTTTTTTTTCTTTGAAAACTGCCTATTTGTTTATACAATTGTTTGCTTATGCCCTACGTAATTTACCTGTCATTTTGGGTAATTTTCCAGTTGTTGATTTAATGATGCTTACCATATCCCACACAGGACATAAGCCAAATAGGATGACTTGCTACCTGGCTTAAGTGGAATGTATTTCATCTGGACAATACAGTAGGATTGCAGAAATTTGCTCCTGCAAGTAATCTCTAGGACTGCTGGGAATCACCCCTTGTTTAGTTTTTGTTCTCTAAACCGACCTGATATCCAGCATGATGAAAGATGTTTTCTTTACTAGTTAACTGTATTTATAGCTATCTTACAAACAATAATATTCTTATTCGGGCGAAGGAGAAAGAAGTCACTGAAATTACTTTTAAGGAATATCCATATGAGGCCTAATCTCCTACATAAAGATTGTGAATAACCAAGGTTGCATTTGAATATTGCTCTCACAGCACTTGGTCTCTAGCTATAGGGTAACATCTTGAATGCCTGGAATCATGAAAGCTCCTACATTTCTACATAAAGAACACTGCTGAGATCACTGGGGGAACGGCGGCAAGTGGAATATGTATCAGAACATTTTGTTATCACTTTATTTTAAAATGTGAACTTCAGGCTATAGAATAAGACAAGCTGCTATTTTGAAGAATGGAAAAAAGCCACTAACTGGAGGATCCTCTTCATGTCTCAATACTCCTATGTGAGCATAACAATCGTAGCTTCTTTTACTTTTCGCCTTTGCCTATGTTTACATATATTATATAGTACTTGAATCTTAGAACGAAGATTCAAGTATTAATATTAATATTACTACTTATAACAATAATAATTATATCAGCTACTGATTGCTTATTTGGTGTTAAGCACTAAGTAACATTAATGCTAAGTACTTGAATTACTTCATCAATCTGAAGTACTCTATAAGGTAGTGTTATTATTGGACCCTTTTTGGATAAGCAATCTGAGGCACAGAGAAGATAAGAAACTTACTCCAAATCACCCCGTATGCAGAAGAGCTAGTACTAAATTTGAACCTAGATGACCTGATACCAGGGCCTATGCTTCTTTGTTAGGTCATACTATTGCCTCCCGTACTGAGGAAGTAATTGCTTGCATATTACAGAGATGAATGTTAAATCCCTGAGAATTCAAGTTACTTGTCCAAGGCAAATGGCTAACAATGTCCATTTCATTTCATAAAAATCAAAGAGAACTGGTCTTGTCCATTGATACTAGAGAAGGCAAAACAATCTCAGAAATAAACAGCTTTGAAAGCCATCTTGTACAAAATTGAAGTAACTACATTCAGAAAATAAAACTGATTTTTAAAGCCATATTGTTAGTGGCCCCACTGTGTATCCTATATAATAAAAGCCTAATATGCAAATCAACTGAATGGCAGAATAACCAGAGGAATGACTGGTCACTATGACATGCACTGGCCACCAGGGGGCAGAAGTTCAATGCAGGGGCTGCCCCTAGCCCACAGGCCCCAGGCCAAAGGCAGGTACCAGCAGGGGTTCCCCGATTGCCCCGCCAGTTGCCCCGCAGAGGGTGGTGCCAGACCAGCCAAAGTGGGTGCCAGTGGGGGCCCCCCAATCGCCCCACCAGATCAGCCCTGATCATCAGCCAGGCTTAGAGACCCTACCTGTGCACGAATTTCATGCACCAGGCCTCTAGTCTATCTTATCTAATAAAAGAGAAACATGGTAATTAGCCATAACTTGGCTACCCTTCCTATTGGCTAATCAGTGAGATATGCAAATTAACTGCCAACCAAGATGGTGGCCGGCAGCCAGGCACTGATGCAAACAGGGAGGCTTGCTTGCTCCAGTGACAGAGGAAGCCAAGGCTCCCCGCCTGCCTTGCCGGCCTCTGGGCTGCAACTCTAAGCAACTATGTTACAAATATAGAAGGTAAACAAAACCCCAGAAACCTGCTTTCAGTCAGCCGGGATCTCAGAGCTGGAGTTGCAACAAAGTTTCAAATACAGAAGGTAAACAAAGTCCAGAAACCTGTTTTCAGCAGCCGAGGTCTCAGAGCTAAAGCCAGCTCTCAGCTCCAGTGACAGCCATAGAAGGTAAATAAATCCCAGAATAAAAAAAAAAAGAAAAGAGAAAAAGGAGAGGTTGGAAGCTTCAGTCAATCGCCAGCCTGAAAACGGCCCTCAGCCCCTCACCCAGGCTGGCCAGGTACCCCAGTGGGACCCCCACACTGAAGGGGGTGTGACCAGCTGCAAACAGCCATCATCCCCTCATCCAGGCTGGGGAGGCACCCAAGTGGGACCCCACCCTGAAGGGGGTGTGACCAGCTGCAAACAGCCATCATCCCCTCATCCAGGCTGGCCAGGCACCCCAGTGGGGACCCCCACCCTGAAGGGGGTATGACCAGCTGAAAACAGCCATCATCCCCTCACCCAGGATGGCCAGGCACCCAAGCAGGACCCCCACCCTGATCCAGGACACCCTTCAGGGCAAACCAGCTGGCCCCTACCCATGCACCAGGCCTTTATCCTATATAGTAAAAGGGTAATATGCCTCCCAGCACCGGGATCAGCGGAGCCGCAAGGCCTCCCAAACCAGGGATCTGCGGAGCCGCGAGGCCTCCTGGCACCGGGATCAGCAGAGCAGCGAGGCCTCCCGGCCTGGAATCAGCAGAGCCACGAGGCCTCCCGAACCCGGGATCAGTGGAGCCGCAAGGCCTCCTGGCACCGGGATCAGTGGAGCAGCGACGCCTCCTGGCACCAGGATCAGCGGAGCAGCGATGCCTCCCAGCACCGGGATCAGCAGAGCAGCGATGCCTCCCAGCACCGGGATCAGCAGAGCAGTGAGGCCTCACTGCTCAGGTCTCAAGCGGAGCCATGAGGCCTCCCAGCACTGGGATCAGCGGAGCTGTGAGGCCTCCTGGCCCCTGGAGCAGCGTGACAGGGGGCAGCGCCCAAACCCCTTGATCGCCCTGCGGCTCTGTGTGTGACAGGGGGTGGGGCCACAACCTCCCTATCTGCCCTGCTCTGTTCGTGACAGGGGAAGGCGCCCCAACCCCCTGATAGGCCCTGCTCTGTGTGTGACAGGGTGTGGCACCGCCGCAACCTCCCCATCGGCCCTGCCCTGAGTGTGACAGGGGGGAGTGTCCCAACCCCCTGATCGGCCCTGCTCTGTGCATGACAGGGGGTAGCGCCCCAACCCCCTGATCGGCCCTGCTCTGTGGGTGACAGGGGGGAGCTCCCCAACCCCCTGATCAGCCCTGCTCTGTGTGTGACAGGGTACGGAGCCCCAACCCCTCTGATGGGCCCTGCTCTGTGCGTGACAGGGGGCAGGCCCCAACCCCCTGATCAGCAGGCTCTTTATGTGACAGGGGTGGCACCACAACCCCCTGATCTGCCCTGCTCTGTGCATGACAGGGGGCGGTGCCCCAACTCCCCAATCGGCCCTGCTCTGAGTTTGACCAGGGACTGCGGGGCAGGCACCTAGGGATTGGGCCTGCCCTCTGCCACCCGGGAGCAGGCTTAAGCCAGCAGGTCATTATCTCCTGAGGGGTCCCAGACTGTGAGAGGGCACAAGTGGGGCTGAGGGGTACCCCCCGCCAGTGCACAAATTTTTGTGCACCGGGCCTTTAGTATATATATAAAAGCCTAGCGCCCATTACAACAGAACAACCAGAACAACCAGGACGACTGGTTTCTATGATGCGCACTGTGACAGCCAACCAGCCTGATCCAGGCCCCGATCACCCGACCCACAACCTCTCACTCTACTCCCACCCCACCCCCAGTCGGCCCAGCTCCAACGGCCCCCAACAGGAGGAGGAGCTGAAGCAGGGAGCATGGTGGGCAGCAGCTCAGCTGGAGTTGTGGCAGTGTTGGTGGTGCATACCACAGCCTCCCAAGCCCTGAGTTCTGTGGGGGAGGGGGCAAAGCAACAGGGAGCGCTGGCTGGTCCAGCCATCACACCTCCAATCCCCTCAGCCGCCGTCACTGTGCCCAGGGACTGCCAGCCATGGCCATACCACCTGATCCCCAAGAAGAGCTGCTGCCGCTGGCTGGCCTCAGGTCCCAGTGGTTTATGGACCAGGAGGAAGGAGAGGATGAAGCAGTGATGCCAAAAGGGGCAAGGCCGGTGCTGCAGGTGGGGAGTCTGGCCAAGGGCTGGGCGCGGGGGTCAGGAAAGCGGTGCCCCAGGAACTAGGCTTGAACCCCACCTAGTCACTACCTGTTGTCATGGAAACTGCATCTATAGGTAAGGCGGGTGGGCAGGCAGGTGTCGCAGCCCCACAAATGGCATGGGGACCAGGGTCCCCAGACTGCTCCCTCCCCACAGTGTCCCTCTGCACCTTCCTCGCACTCCCCACCTTGAGCACCAATCTCCCCCCACAGCCTCCACACATACCCTGCTTCACCATAAGCGGCTATAAATGTTAGTAGATTGGTTGAAAACCTGAATTTCATTTTCACAAAGACTTAAAAGAAAACAAAATACTATTAATTCTTTTATTTAATGATCATTATTCTGGCTTTTAAAATGGTCCTCGGAGGCAAACCGCAACAGCTGGTGCTGGAGTGCCTGTATACAAGTTTCTTCCTTCTGCTTGAACCCCACCTAGTCACTACCTGTTGAGGAGCTGAAGCAGGGAGCATTGAGGTTGGGGCTGTTACGGGGGTGTTAGGGGCCTCTTGGCCAGTTGCGATGATTTTGGGCGCGGGGGGGGGGGGGCTGTTTGTGTGCCCGTGACCAGGATGCTGAGAACAAAGCTATGGGCAGGCCAGCTGCCCCTGAACCGGGCTCTGTCCAGGGCAGAGAGATGACTGTAACCAGCCCTTACCTGTTCCCTCCAGGAATCGCCACACCCTACTTCCTCACCGTCCCCACCTCTCATCCTCCATTTCTCCCTCTCTCCACGCAGAAAACAGAAATCCCAGGGTGTGTATGTCTAGCTCAGGAGGGACAGTGTTGCCAGAGGGCTGGGGTTGCCTTTCGTTCCCAACTGCCCAGATTCAGAGAACACCAACTCTTGCAGGGAGCATTGAAACTTGCAACCCCTTCAGTGGCCAGCCTGGTTGTGGTGTTACAGGATTTGGGTGGTGAGTGGGAAAGGTTCAGCTTACCAGCAGTCTGGACTCTCCCGGGCTTTTGCCCTGGGTTCAGCCTCCCTTCGCCTGGCTCCCCCGCTTCTGGACTAAAGTGCTCAGGTGCCCATAGGGGACCAGGAAGCCTGAGGCATCCTGGCCCAGGATTGCGGGAGGCTGCTGGCCTGGTAGTGCTGTTTTTCTAGGGACTGGGGAAGAGGATGCTGTGCTGTGTGCTCTGAGAAAGCTTTGTTGTGGTGGAATGGGAGTGTGTAGTTTTGGAAATGTAGCTTTCCAAGGCCTGGGGTGGTGGGTGCTCCCAGTGGAGGGGAAAGGCAGCGGGACTGGCCTTCGTGCTCTTGGCAGCTGATTTAGGAGAACCCCTTTCTTAAGCCACCGCCTCTTACTGTTCATGTGGCATGGCCTTAGACAGCTTTAACTCTGTTCCAGTACAAGATTTGAGCTGAGAGAAGGAGGCTTGGGGTATGTGTTAAACAAAATGGCAACATTCTGAAGGGAAGAGAAAAAGCAACCATCTTACAAGCAAAAAAAGAAAAAAAAAAAAGACTTAAATCTGAAAAACCCATTTGTCTAATGTTAATTATTATATGAGAGGTTAGGGGTGGGGGTTGGGGGTAAAGGAAGAGGATAAGACAAAGATGGCCCCCTAGCCCGTCTTTCAACTTCTTCATCTAAGTAAAGTGAAAACAAAACTCTTTATCATTGCACATTAAGATGGCAAAAGATAATAGGTAAATAAAGGTACCTTTTTTTGTTGGGTGACCATTACCATTCTTTGATGAGGGTAGTTCATGGTTCAGAACCTTCATCCACCATCATCAAAGTAAATTATTTCTTTATAGACACGGCCTACATTCCATTAGTGTCACCAGGGTCAGGGGATTAGGAAAAGGGAGCCAAGTGCCCAGTATTCAGTAATACTAATACTATCCACTAAAATGAGTTAGTATTTATACAATGTTTACAACTCCGGCTGTCATAAAGCAGGCACTTACAATTTTCAACATCATCATCATAATTATTATTATAGACATATTGTACTTTGTTAGCTGTCATAGAGGTTTCCTATTCTAGGCAACAAATCTATCTATATAAAAACCTAATATGCAAAGTGTCACCTCGGAAGTTCGACCGACCAGGAGTTTGATAGCTCACTATGATGTGCACTGACCACCAGTGGGCGGCGTGGAATGAAAGAAGGCCCCGGCCGGCTGGCAGCCAGGGAAGGAAGGCCCTGGCCAGCAGATGGAAGGCCCTGATCAGCCCTGATTGCCGGCCAAGCCTAGGGACCGTACCCATGTACAGATTTTGTGCACCGGGCCTCTAGTATTATTATAAACCCTTGGTGGTAAGTTAGAAAGTTATAGGAATGTGGGTGTAAGCATCAGAGGAGAATTCTTAGAATATAATTAGTATAACTGACATGCTATACAAATAATCTTCTGATATAAATTCAGTGTGAAAGTACTAGAAATTCAAATAAGGCAAACAGCTTTTCTCTATAGATAAATCTTAATCTAGTTGATCAAATTACTTGGCATTTTTACATCGATTGAATTGCTTGTTCCTAATAATGCAAAGATATGAGGACTTTGTTTGTACATCAATTACTTAGAAGGGATACCTGCCATATATATTCTATTTGCTGCTGATAAAAATAGTATAGTTGTTGAGATTTTTCAAATATTTTAAATATTTGATATAGATTGTGAAATAATTTCAATGACAATAAAATGTTCTTGTTTTTAAGAGCAGAAATAATTGCTGAAGCAAAGTGTCCCTGCTGAAAACTTAATGAGGGAAATGGTCAGCAGATGATGATGAAATAATAACAGACTATCTCATGCAAATATAAGAAAATAGAAAGCATGTTAATTACAAAATATAGTTGGCAGTTAATAGTTCCACTACTATTAAACTATTCTCATATCTATGCCTAGAGTGTTTCCAACACAGTTTTAAAAATTAAATTCATTAAATCAGACTCATAAACAAAGAAGTCCAAAAGCAACTTTAAAAATACATCACTAATTTGTAAAATCTATGTCTTTAAATTTAGACATGAGATTATATTGGTTTTCTTATTTAAAGAAAAGGGGGGAAATTGCAACAAAAAATAAAAATGCAAAGGCAAGATAACAAATATTTTTGGCTCTTGGACTAAAAAAGATAATGATCGGTGAGGAAAAACGAGAAGTGAAGACAAATGAAATAGACCATACTACTGATGTTCTTTTTCATGTTAAAAAAAGAAAAAGCCTTTTCATCTTATTTGGATTGATTTAGAATGAGTAGTGATAATTTGGGGGCTAAAACAATCAACAATACAGTCATTAAAACAAAAGGGTTATTTAGCATAATTCTAAAATAGGAATTTTTGTATGTATTTACACATACATTTTTCTTAGATCTCATGCTGAATGATATTTGATTGTTCTCCCTTCTGTCTTATAATTATTGAAACTAGAGGCCCGGTGCACAAATTTGTGCACTGGTGGGGTCCCTCTGGGTGGTCTGCCGAGACTGGGCTCCAGCTCACGCCCCCAGCCTCGCAACCCTACAGCCCCACCTGGCACCCCACCTTGGCCTGGCGCTGCCACCTCATCTGCTCCACCATCCTGCCTGCAGGGCAATCTATCAAGGCCCATCGGGGCCGGGCCCCCTGCCCGGCTCCCTCAGTGCCTGGTCGCTGTCTGCGTGGCAATCAGCTGATGCCTGCAATGTTCCATACCACCCCCTGGTGGTCAGAACACATCATAGCAAGCAGTCAAACTCCCAGTTGAAGGACCACCCCAGGGATAATTTGCATATTAGGCTTTTATTATATAGGATGTTTAAGATGTCCATTTGATTATGTTCTGCTAACAGTGTACAAACTGAGTTAGATACAGCCTTATCCCTTAGGAATTATTTTGGTTCAATAAGAACACAGAGAAAAATATAAAGATAAGGACAGAAATATCTCTACAGATATCAGATACATAAATAAAATATTCTGCATAAAAATAAAAAATAAGAATACAGTAGTAATATTATAAATATTTGACAGGCACTGTGCTAGGCTCTGGAACATAGAACCACTGTAGACTATCTCCAGCTACTTAAATAGTAATTTAAGATAAATGTGATAAATAAATGAGGCAATGAAATACAGGAAGTATTGGCTGATAGAATGCTATTATGTAAAAATACAAAAAACACAATGCTGTTGTTTTTGAACTATAAGACTGATTAACTATCTCTGTTGAGTATGTTTCACTACTTAATATTAGCTTACAAATGATAATAACATACCACTACCCTTTTAGGTATATTTTTGTCATCTATATCTATCCTAATAAAAGCCTAGGTGGCCCTCGCACCCTCGAGCCCTCGCGCCCTCATGCAACACCCTCACATCATCACAAGATGGCCTCCCCACATTGTCACAAGATGGCCACCACAAGATGACCGGCAGGGGAGGGCAGTTGGGGGCAATCAGGCCTGCAGGGAGGGCATTTGAGGGGGACCAGGCTGGCAAGGAAGGACAGTTAGGGGTGACTGGGCCGATAGGGGAGGACTGTTGGGGGCAAACAGGCCTGCAGGGGAGGAAAGTTAGGAGTGAACAGGCCTTCAGGGGAGGGCAGTTGGGGCCAACCAGGCTGGCAAGGGAGGGCAGTTAGGGACAATCGGGCTGGCAGGGGAGCAGTTAGGCATAGATCAGGCTGGCAGGGTAGTGGTTAGGGGGTGATCAGGCTGGCAGGCAAAATCGGCTAGGGGCAATCAGGCAGGTAGGCAGGTGAGTGGTTGGGAGCCAGCAGTCCTGGATTGTGAGAGGGATGTCCCAGATGGGAGAGGGTGCAGGCTGGGCTGAGGGACACCCCGTGGATGAAATTTGTGCACCGGGCCTCTAGTTTTATTTTAACTATACATACAAAATCATAATAGTTTCAATAGATAACAAGAAATTAGAAATATCTTGATAGCATTTTAATACAGCAACAGTATTTTTTTCAAAGTCTGACTTCTATATGACTAATCTCTTGGTGTTCCTATAGATATATTGTATTATTTACTCATTCTTCATAGACTCAGCTTCTCTATGTAGAACTGCTGGCATTTTCAGTCTTTAAACCTTATTTCTTCTGGCCTATTCAAGATGGTATCTTCAAACACCACTTTTTTTCTAGATCCCTTGATCCTCCTATTATATATTTTTACATATTTGACATGTTCCCAACTCTTATACTTGTCCTTTGTATGCTTTCTTTTCTTCCATGCCACTATTCTAATATGCTTTATTATAGTTTCTTATCATCTCTCTTCTGAACATTCATCAATATTACTTGTCTTAGGTCACGAGCTCAAAATGAAAAGGGTCCGAAGAGAGTCACACATACTTGGGCATTTTACATTGCAATGCCTGATACCACAACCACCTCTCTTGCTTTTCCTTGAGGCCTCTGTGGCTAGTGATTTACCACGAAGTTTTTACAGTGACAAGTGAGAGGCAGTGTCCCTTTTCCTTGTTTTCTTTCTTCAAAGGCTGCAAATGTCAGCAAAATGGAACTCAGCCGCTTAGGAAGCCCCAACACTCAGAAGCAGGCATCTCAACCCTCAGTTCTTCTCCACCTTTGCTCATTACAGCAGCGACCTAGCATCTCACACATTGGAATAGAGGTTTTCTAAGATTTAACCTCCAATACTGCCTTCCCATCTCCCCTCTCTTGCTCTCAATAACTTCAGTTATAGGGCATTTTCTCTCAGGTATAGTACACATAATTAACACTAAATGTATCTCAAACTAAGTAGTTACCTGTTATATTTAAGCTCTAAAATACAAATAAATTAAATAGAAAGTATATACAAAATTCTTTCTGTATTTACTCTCTTTTTTTCTACCTACCTTACTCCATTAGATATTTATTTCACTGGGCAGAACCTGAGAACATGCCATTTAAAGATTATTTTTTAAATGACCAATGTAAGGAATCTAGAACACTCAAATGACTCTCTGCAATGCTTTCTACCTTCCTAAAGAATATGATCAGTTGGGAGATATCTATGTGAAGAGGGAGCAATAAAGATTTCTGTATTCAGGGTATTTCATAATAATAAAGATCCAGAGTTTTCATACTTAATGTACCTGACACTCAAACAGTGGTCAGGTTCAGTTTTGAAAGTTATTCAAAAGATTAGTTGATATTTTGCAAACTGAATAGCTCACTGGTTTATTATGGCTGTAACTCTACTAACTATATGCTTTTATATAATAAAACATTAGGCGTTAATATAAGAATTCCTATTTTGTTTCCTGTGTCTTGGGAAAGGAATGCTCCCAGTCCCGTTTATAAAAGTAGACATTATTGTTATCATCAAATCCTTTTTGGAAGTAGTAGAATATAAATATTTAATAAATAGAATTCGATTATCTTATGTTAAACATGATTATATAGCTTTTTCTTTTTTGGTTTAAAATGCAGTATAAGAAAGTACCAGTAAGAAATATATTCAGAAATTAATGCTAGAATATAGAAATACTGTCACCATTTTACATATCCCCATAGTTTTTAGAAAATAAATTTGTTGGATAATTATTATGTTTTGAATTTACTACATAGAAATGCAGGAGGCAGATAATGATAATAGTGTTATTCTGTTTTCAGGGAAAAGCTTCCTGGATAAATATGGTGTTCACCACTCCGGAGAGAATAAATGAATTTTCCTGAAAGAAGCTCATGGGTGGATTTGTAATGGGAAAGAATTTGCGACTGAAATGAAATGAATACCATCCGTTGAAGAACGGTATGTTTTGTGCTGTCTCCATATCACTCAGCTCTTTGTATGAGCGTGCATCCAGCGCTTCCTCTCTGCATACTAATGGGGTGCATTAAGCCTCATGATACTTTCATACCAATTCTGATAACTATGAGAAAATAACTCCCACGGTGCGCATTTCAAAAATTCTACCATTTGAAATTCAGGTCAATTTAGTCTGAATATTCTTGTCCAAATGTGAATATATGTATAAAAATGTGAGCTGCAGGACAGATAGGTTCATATTCATACCTTCACTGAGCTTAAAATTGCTATCTGGCATTCTGACTAGGCTGCCAGCTCTCAACATTCTCAAGAAAGTGTTACTTACTACAGTTTTCTTCGTCTGAATTATCACTGCAGTCATTTTGGCCATCACACCGCCAGTGATCTGGAATACAGTTGTTGTTTTTACACTGGAATTCATGGGGTCCACAAGTTTTCTTATCTGTAATAGAAAGAACCAAAATTTTCGTTGTTGACTTCCATGAAAACCTCCCTGACAGTATCCTCACTGCCAGGCCAATTCCAGGGCATATAACATTGCCTCAGAATTTGATTAAATTCTAACTCAGAAGGATTCCCTAGGAAAATTGAAGGCAGATAATGAATAAAATTCATCTTTCTGTCTTGTTTTATGTTGTTATAGGTCATATTTTCATCACAAGCTAATTACAAAGCAATTGTTCAGATCACCCATACAAACTCAACACAAAGCACCAATTAATGAAAACAAATGAACATCAAAATTATCCCAAACTTCCCTTCTCTTTAGCACACTCCCTCCCTATGCCACCTTCTATTTATGCTATAAAGCAGCAAAAGGAAATAGTTATCAATCAGACTCTGAGGTTGTCATCTTGTCTTTCTCCCCAAGGAGCTCTTATTCATAATCTCCCTATAGTCAGCTGCTTCAATTTCATAAATCATAATAGTGCACAACGTGCAAACCTTGACAATTAATAAAGTGCCATCTCACTGGAATAGCTAAACAATATCAATGAGTATCAGGAGAGGTATTAACTCGCTCTTCACTTTACAAATGACAAAACAGAGACTCTTAGAAGTTTATGAACTTGATGAATTTTCACTACCATTAAATGGCACAGCCAATATAAAAAAGTATGCCTTTATTCCTGATTTAGTGCTTTTTATAACAAATCTATGTCCATATGAGCCAGTTTCAGAATGCATGTAATAGAAATTTTTTAATGTTTAGGTCACATATTTTAAAAATTTCTTTGAATAATATCTGTACATAGTCTAAAACAGTACTTAAATTTTAATATGCATCCTTATAAATCACTTGGGAATTTTGCTAAAATAGAGATAATGATTGAGTAAATCTGGATTTCTAACAAGCTCTTTAGTGGTAACATTGTTCTTAGCAAGGTTCTAAATAATCAAGATGATATAAATTCAATAACATAAAAATAATAAAATTATACGCACTAGTATACAAATTAAACACATTTATTTCCCTTTCATATACTTAGATACACTCCTTATTCTCAGACATATTAAAGAAAAACAGTGAAATGTTTAACAATTTAGACTGGTGAAATAAATTAACTAAAGGAGAAGATCAGCTCTTTGGTGATGGTTGCTATACTTTACTCCAAAATGTGTATTATATAATTGAGATTCAAATAGGATTTTAAAAGCAAAAGTGATTTATATATAATTATAAAAATTAAATAATGAACATCTATTGAGAACTCAGTCTACCTTTTAGCTAAACATTTTCATAAATATGATCACACTCAATCTTTCTAACATCTGTAAGATGTATTATTACATGCATTTAAATACATAAGAAACATAAGTCTTAGAATTTAAGTTACTTCTCCAATCTTATAAAGCTATTAAATGACAAAAGAGGAATTTATATACAGATCCCACTCCAGAATGTTCTACATTTCTGTAGAAATTCTCATGATAGATTTCAAATACATTTTTCAACTAAATAGATAGTTGATAGACAGATGATAGATAGATAGATAGATAGATAGATGATAGATAGATAGATAGATAGATAGATAGATGATAGGTAGATAGATGATAGGTAGATGATAGATAGATTGATAGATACCCCCACATTTTCTTCCCTTTCTTCTTTCCTTTCTGCCTTCATGCCTGTCTACCTGCTAATGATGACTCAGAATGTAATGTGTGTCACTGTGTTGTATGCTATGGTTTATAATATATCCTTTTTGCCTGTGTCATACATAGCTTTAAATTTTAAAATTTGCTTAATATCTAAAGAATTTCTAATGTAGCATTCTACACATCTCAGACAATCAAGAAATATGTCAGAATGGTTGGAATTTAAACAATGACCATTAAAAAATACAGGGTTTGGTACTAAACTATTTAAATGGTTACTTCATTTTAGTAAATAAAACAAACTCTTCTGAATCTATTACTTTATTTATAACATTGGTTTATATATTCCTTGTCAGGTGTTCCTTGCATTATTAGTTTTAAAAAATGTTTTTATTGATTCTAAAGAGGAAAGAAGGGAGTGGGAGAGAGAGAAACATCAAACTGAGAGAGAAACATTGATCAGCTGCCACCTACATTCCCCCTATTGGGGTTTGAGCCTGCAACCCAGGCATGTGCCCTGACTGAGAGTCAAAACAACGATTTTTTTGGTGCATGGGATGATGCTCAACCAACTGAGTCACACTGGCCTGGGCTGGTTTCATTATTTTTAAATACTGTTTTAAATTTTTAGAATATATAATGTAAGAAAAATCAGACTGGACCAGATAAACAGATCATGTGACCTAGTATTGAAACATTGGCTGCAAGCAATTCTCCATGACTGCAAAGGTTAACAAGTGGTACTGAGTATCAATACAATCCATTTTTTTTTTTAGTTTTTTACCCTAAATCCTATTTGTATTTTTTTCTTTGTTTAAACTTTGTATCATTTTTTGTGTTTGAAAGAGTTCTGTACTTATTTTTTTAGAACAAGTTACAGTTCATTTCTAAGATGTTCATCTGGGGCATTCAGAAACAGTAACATGGAAAGGTTAATTGCCTTTTGTAAGGTTATTCAGATTTTATGTTTCCAAGTTATTTAATTTTTGGATCCATAAGATTATTAATTAAAATTACAAATACAAACTATATCTGTATTTAAAATCTATTTAAACATGTTTGAAGATATATTTTAATAGGAAAATGTATGAGCAGGGTCTAAAACAGTGGTTCTCAAGTTGGCTCTGCATTAAAATCACCTGGGGGATTTAAAAAATTCCTTGTCATTCCATATGTCACATCAATATAATCAGAGTCTCTGGGGTGGAGCCCCAACATCAGTATTTGTATTAAAGTTAGCCTGGTAATTCCAATGAACAGCCAAGTTTGAAAATTAATGGCCCATAAAACTAATTGCAGAACAGAATATATGTAATCCACATTATAATACTCTAGTGTAATTAATATAAACTGTTCATAATATACAGAGTTTTCTATTAATTCATATTGCTAAATAGCATTGAAAAGTGTATTACTTTGGGTGTTGGAAATATAGAGAATGCAAATATCGCACAGTCATGGGCCATTTAATAGGAATACATTCTGAGAATTATTAGCCAACTTTGTCACTGTGCAATCATAGAGTTCGCTTTCACAAACCGAGATGGTAAAGCCTACTGCACACGTAGGTTACATGGTAGAGCCTACAGCTCTTACACTACAGACTATACAACATATCACTGTACAAAACTACAGAAGATAAAGTCAAGCACAAGAGAAAGTGATGCAATTAACAGATATGGTAAACAGGAGATGTATGAGGCTGCCGCCAGTGTAACATGGCACACTGTTTTACAACAAACATTTTTTATATAAGTAGAAAGAGTACACTCTAAAATAATAATTAATAATATAATATAATAAAATACATAAACCAGTAATATAGTTGTCTACTATCAAGTACTATATGCTGTTCATAATTGTATGTGCTATACTTTCCTACAACCGGCAGAGCAGTATATTAGTTTATATCTGCATCACTACAAACACCTGAGAAGTATGTTGCATTGTGACATTAGTTGATAAGAATTTTTCAGCTCCATTATAGTATTATGGGACTAACCATATGTAGTCCATCCTTGTTTAAAACATCATTACATGGCATATGAATATGTTTGAAAACTATGTTATTGCTGTTCATTATGCCTTCACATTAATTGTAGATATTAGTAAAAGTGTATGCTCCCAGAATGGTGGGGTAAAGGACCGGCAAAGTGTAAAACTCTATGTAGAATACGCTGCAATACTTTTGGTTCTTGTATATGTGGGATGGGACATTTCCGAAAAGAGACACAAGAATCTGTTGACAGTGATGCTTTTGGATCAAGAACTGGGGAAGTGGACTGGGAAATGGGGTAAAAGAGAATTCAGTTTCTCTTTATACTGAAAAGTGTTAAAAGGAATTGACAAAGTCTTGGAAGTAAAAGTGAATTTAGGGAAGCCATAGGATTCAAGGTCAGTAGATATGTTTAATTATATTTTTATAGATTGGAAATATCAAAAATAAAACTTTAAAAACTTTTACAATGGTATCAATAAAATGATTAATACCTATGAATTAAACTTTTAAAATTTGCATAAGACATTCATACTGGAAACTATACAACATTGCTGAGAGAAATTGAATAATGCCTAAGAAAATGCAGTGCTAGGTCACTCACATAGACTAGAAAACTCAGAATAGTTAAAACTTTCTCTCAATTAAAATATAGAACTAATGCAAAACTTATCAAAATTCCAGAAAGTTATTTTGAAAGGAACAGATTATTCTGAAATTATCTTGAAATGAAAAGTATCTGGAATAATCAACTAATATTGAAAAAGAACAAAGTTGGAGAATTTACAGTACCTGATTTCAAGAGTTACTATAAGGCTACAGTAATCACAATAGTGCAGTATTGAACAAAATGAAACCAGAAATATAGGCATACATATGTGATCAAATGATTTTCAGAAAGATCTCGCCAGTTTAATGCAGAAAGGAAAAGTCCCTTACAGCCCATATAGCTATATAGTTGAAACAAGTGGCTATCCATATGAAAAATATAAATCTTAAGCTATCATATTTTATTGCTTTACACACACAAAAATCAGAGATTATTATAAGTATAATATGAAACTTCCAAATTATAAAAAAAATTCATAATCTTGGAATAACTAAACACAAAAAAATTAAAAACAGAGAAATATTGGTAAATTGGACTGAAACAAAACTTCCTTTAAACCTCTTTCTGGAAGTCCCACATAACACTTTTGCTTACATTTCAATGGTCAGAACTTAGTCACATGATGACAGCTAGCTACAAGGGGAGCTGGGAAATGTGATGACTTATTCCAGGTAGCAATCTATCAACCTAAGGTTTAGGATTCTGTTTCCAAGAATGAAGTAAAAATGGTTATAGAGATCAATTTATGAGTCTCTGTCAATAAACTAACAAGGCAAATTAATTCCATCAAGAGGACATCTATAGATACTGAAAGAGAATAATTCTTTTCTTTGGAGATTGCTGGTATTATACCCTCAAGTTTGCTTGGGTCATTTTTTTTAAATGGGAAGAAAGCACCCATTTCAGAAGACACCAGTAAAGAGCTTAGAAATGTAGAAAATGAATATAGGGTACTTATAACTCTATGTGAGTACTTGAGTCCAAATTGTATCTAAAGTCAACTCCATCCACTCCTTGGAATCCAGGCAGACAATGTATTTTACTACTAGTTTGTGTTGATCTTCTGTCTTTTATAAGCTAGAGTCCTAACTAAGGCAAACGCCATACTATCTTTTATTGCTTAAAATTCTTATGGATTTCTAATATTAATGTTCTTATCTGTATGTACTGGTTTATATAATACCTAGCCTATTTCATTGGTTTCTAATTACCTGGGGAATATAAATCTCCTTTCACAAGAAAACCAGAGTCAGTATCTATTTAAAAGTGATTTGCAAACCCAGGCTTCCATGAAGATGGGAGATAACATAAACACAGTTTTTGAGCATATTCTCTGCATGACATATGTTATTACAGTTTCTAGTGATATTGATTATCTGGAAAGCTGCAGGTTGCTTTGCATTGCAAAGTGTTTGGTGGATCTGAAAATTCATTTCATGTTACTGCCCATCAGCCAGGGTGATATTCCTCAATGAGCACTCATATATACAACCTATTCTGCTAGGAGAAGTGAGTAGAATATGTGGATGCATCAGCGGTTGAAAACAACAGTGCCAGCTGCAGCTTGTTCCAGTGGAACCCTGCAACTTCCGTTCTGTGTTTGAATTTTTTGTTATTTTTTTAACTTTTACATTATTCTTCCAGGTAGAGAGGAGAAAGGTTATAAAGTAAAAAAATTACCAATGACATATTTTCTTTATGAAGAGGTAAATCTATAATAAGCTAGCTTGCTAGACACTCCAATAATGACATTTTAAAAAACTGTGTGTCAATGCAATGTGATTTTCAGTGTAAATTTTTGAATTTGCATTATGCAGTTTTAGAAAGTGTTGTATAACATCCTGTAATGCTATCTGTTGCACCTGACACCAATTTGTGATTTTTTTTGAAGAAATTTTATTGCAGCTTTAAATTTGTTGGGGGAGGGGGGAGAGTAGTTATTATTTCATCTTTTGCCAATAGACTCTGTACGTCATGTACCAAACTTCTGCTTTTTGTTCATAATTCTTTTTTCAACAGCCTGTCATAATTTTTTAGGTTTATTGAGAAATAATTGACACATATCACTGTCTAAATTTAAGGTGCACAGCTTGATGGTTTGAGTTACATATATGTGAAATGATTAGTAAGACCTTAATTGTTGAACTTAATTCTTTCCAGAAGGCTCTTTGAGAAGTGATTTGTTCAAAAACCAAATCATTTTTTCCCACCAGGAATAATGTAAATTGAAATAATCCATTCCAGACTCACAAATGCCTCCCTGTTTTCACCTTTCTTATATATAGTACATAGCTAGTATACTGTTTAACCTATAAATAAAAACTTCTTTTCTTAAATTTATTGAACCACTTCCTATTAGCCTTAAATGAATCACTTTCAGCATCTGTTCCAGGGGTATCTTTCAGGTCAGTAGGAGGTGTCTTCACTTTTTCACATATCACTGGCTATCTGCTTGTTTATCCAAATCAACAACAGTTTTTTGTGTTTTTTTTTATTTTTTTATTTCTTCAATTGCCTGTGATCATTGTTTCTTTCACATCCTTAGCAGCATTAGCACTCTTGATGGCTTATTTATGTTTTTAAATTGTGCTAATAGTTTTAATTGGGAACAAAACTATTAAAATAAATAGTTACATTAACCCAGTAACAAAAACATTCCCTTCTTTGCTGCCTAGAGATGCTTTTTGTCATGCTGAGGTATCAGCATAAAAGGGTAGTCAAATTGAAAAGGGAAGTTTTGGTCAACAACCTACACATTTTTTCCATGAACAACTTGGTTGAGAACTAAATTTATTCCAGATGGGAGATGTTTGAGAACCAAGGCTTTTCTGTATTACAGTAGGTTAAGTTAACATACATCTTCTTCTATGGATATAATAAAAAGGAAAAAGGAAGACAATTTCCTGTGATGAGAACTCTTAGGATTTACTCTGGTAACAACTTTGCTATATATCACCAAGCAGTGTTACCTACAGCCATCATGTTGTACATTACTAGTACTTATCCTAGCTAATAAAATAGTAATATGCAAATTGACCATCACTCCAACACACAAGATGGCCAGCAAGGGAGGGCAGTTGGGGATCAGGCCGGCAGGGGAGGGCAGTTGGGAGCGACCAGGACAGCAGGGGAGGACAGTTAGGGGTGACTGGGCCAGTAGTGGAGGGCAGTTGGGGGTGACCAGGCTGGCAAGGGAGGGCAGTTGGGGGGAACCATGCCTGCAGGGGAGAGCAGTTAGGGGTGACCAGGTCAGCAGGGGAGGGCAGTTATTGGCACTCAGGCTGGCAGGGGAGAAGTTAGGCATTGATCAGGCTGGCAGGGGAGTGGTTAGGGGGTGATCAGGCTGGCAGGCAGAAGCAGTTAGGGGCAATCAGGCAGTCAGGCAGGTGAGCAGTTGGGAGCCAGCAGTCCTGGATTGTGGAATCGGGCCTAAACGGGCAGTTGGACATCCCTCAAGGGGTCCCAGATTGGAGAGGGTGCAGGCTTGGCTGAAGGAATACCCTCCCCGCCTCCCCGTGCACGAATTTTATGCACCGGGCCTCTAGTTTATATTATAACTGAAAATTTATAACTTTTGATCACTTTCCTCTAATTTCCCTTTTGCCTACCTTCTGCCTCTAGTAACCACAAGTTTGATCTCTTTTTTTTGTATGAGTTTTTTAGATTTTTTTTTTTAAAGATTCCACATATAAGCAAGATCATACAGTTTTTGTCTTTATCTGACCTATTTTACTTATTATACTGCTCTCAGATCCATCCATGTTGTCACAAATGGTATGATTTCCTTGGTTGTTTTTTTATTTTGTGTATGTGTGTTTATGGTTGAATAATACAGCAGGTCCTCAAGTTCTGTTTTATTCAATCTCATTTCATGATAATGTTGATGAGATGTGTAGGATCTTAACTCTTGTTTATATCAATTAGTCTATGGTAATATTGTTTTGTTATATCTCTTTTTCTGCAGTTTTAATAACCTATTGACATTGTGCATATACCACAACTTCTTTATGCATTCATTAATCAATGGATACTTGTTGTTTCCATGTCTTGGCTATTGTAAATAATGCTGCTATAAACATGAAGTGCAGGTATCTGTTTAAGTTAGTGTTTCTATTTCCTTGGGATATAGTCCCAGATGTGAAATTGCTAGATTATATACTAGTTCTATTTTTAATTTTTTGAGGATCCTGCAGACTGTTTTTCATACTGGCTGTACCAATTCACATTCCCATCCACAATGCACAAAGGTTCCCTCTTCTCCACATCCTCACCAGCATTTGTTACCATGTTTTTGATGATGGCCATTCTAACAGATGTGAGGTAATATATCATTGTGACTTAATTTGCATTTCCCTAATGACTAGTGATGTTGAACACAGCCAGAAGTCTTGACAGACTGGTCACTATTTGTGGACCACAAATGAGGAGAACCCAAATCTCTACAATAAAAGGTATATGCAAGGTATCCCTTTTCAGAATCATTCTTAAGCTAAATACTTTTTAACATAGTTGATTACATTTGT
Source organism: Myotis yumanensis (assembly GCF_028538775.1). Classification (NCBI taxonomy): domain Eukaryota; kingdom Metazoa; phylum Chordata; class Mammalia; order Chiroptera; family Vespertilionidae; genus Myotis; species Myotis yumanensis. The sequence goes on along the minus strand of NW_027223759.1, from coordinate 71,135,380 downwards.
TTAGTTGGTATGACCAACTAAACAAATTGATAAGAGTCACTAGACAATTGCTCAATTCACTTTACAGTTTTGGATGGACATCAGACTCTGATCTGGTGGGAAGAATGAGATACCACAAAGATGAGGTATCTCAGCATTAAATTCAGAACATGATTGGAGTCCTAGGTTCCTACTCATGTACAACCTAGAGTAATTACTTACCTTCAGTTTTTTGAAAGCTAAAAATTGATGTATAATTCATTCTAATACATAGAACTGAACATAAGCTTAATGAAGAGAAGCTAGTGATAATTAAGTAATAGTACTAATTATTAACTAGTTACTTATCTATATAATAAAAGCCTAAGTGACCATTATGGCAGAACAACCACAACGACAGGTGGCTATGACATGCACTGACCACCAGGGGGCAGATGCTCAATGCAGGAGCTGCCCTCTGGTGGTCAGTGTGCTTCCACAGTGGGAGCGCCACTCAGCCAGAAGCCAGGCTCATGGCTGGCAAGCACAGCGGTGGTAGCAGGAGCCTCCCGCCTCCGCGGCAGCACTAAGGAGTGAGGAGCCAGGTGGTAAAGAGTGAGCAGGTGGGCGATCAGGAGCAAGGGGTCCCAGATTGTGAGATGGCGCAGGCTGGGCTGAGGGACCCCCCCCATGCACGAATTTTGTGCATTGGGCCTCTAGTGTAGTAATAATCTTAAATAAATAGATAACCAGTAAGTAAATAAAAACTAATAAATAGTAAATTAAAATGTAAAAGAAGTGGATTATAATACCAATTTTATAATAAACAAGCTATATGAACTTGGGAGGAAGAAAAGTGATATTTATTTAAAACTTCTATGTTGCAGGCAGTGTTTTAAATGCTCTATATTGATTATCTTGTTGTTTTAAGTTAATAAAAGGTTTCACTACAACTTTGTGAAACATTCTATTTATTTTATGTGCAAAGACCAAATATTGGTAACTTGTTCAGGTCACAGATAAATATTAGAGCCATTAAGACATTTAAATGTTGTGGGAAAACACATTCCTATCTAAAATTTTAAAAGGTTACAAGATCCCTGGGGTCTTTTAAATGAAAATGTGTTTTACTTTTTTTATTTGTATATATCTTTAATTATCAGGTCTATAAAACATTTTTTGTTTCAATATAATTGTATTTCTTGAAAAATAACATTTTATAAATTTTAAAAATTTATATAAGTAATATATACTTTTTATGGAAATGTAAGACAATGTAATAGTATATATATATGTATATACATATACATATACATATACATATACATATACATATACATATATAAAAGAAACAAATAGCTTATAGCTACACAACACAGAGATAAACCTGATTATGTTTCTTTATGACAATAAGTTAATAAAATTTTGTACACTGCCTATTTCACCAAAAATTATAAGGAAATAATTTTCAGCCCTAGCTGGCTTGGCTCAGCAGATAGAGCATTGGCCTGTGGACTGAAGGGTCACGGGTTCAATTCCAGTCAAGGGCACATGCCTGGGTTGCGGGCTCGATCCCCAGTAGGGGGTGTGCAGGAGGCAGCCAATCAATGATTCTCTCTCATCATTGATGTTTCTTTCTCTCCCTCTCCCTCTCTGAAATCAATAAAAATATATTTTTAAAAAAAGAAATAATTTTCATAGGTTATTAAAATCCTATATAATAAAAGCGTAGTATGAAAATTGTCCCTTCGACCGAGAGGTTGTCCAGGAGTTCGACCAGAGGATGGGGCTGGCTTGGGGAAGGGAGGGAGGCCCTAGCTGGTGGTGGCAGTTGGGGGAAGGAAGGGATGTCCCAGCCGGTGCCGGCAGCCACTAGGGACCCTACCAGTGAACGAATTTCATACACTGGGCCTCTAGTTCTTATATAAATCAGTTTTATGACTGTACTAGAGGCCCGATACACAAAATTCATGCAAGGGTAGGCATTCCTTTCCCCGGATGCCGGCACTAGCTTCCCTCTGACACCCAGGACCCAGGCTTCCCTTCCCCACCCAAGACCCGGGCTTCCCTCTGGCATCTGAGACCCGGGCTTCCCTCCAGCCCTGGCTTCATCCGGAAGGTCATCCAGAAGGACGTTTGGTCTAATTAGCATATTATCCTTTTATTATTATAGATAATATTTATCTTGTGGATATACCTTAGTTTAGTAAAACAGTCCTCTAGAGTTTGGTTTTCAATTTTTTTTACCAATTTGAATAGGACGATAATTAATATTTACAATAAATATGCTTTCTTTACAATTGTGTCAATATCTGTTTCAAAATAACTTTTATTTAGTGACAGTCATCACATATTACAGTGCCTTAGTAAAAGAGTATGAGGGAGAGAGAGCAAGCAGGCAGACAGATTCTCATAAGCATCAGGATTTATATGTGGTTATATGGTTATGTTTATCATTGCATTTTAAACTATGTCTATTTGAAATCTTGGAGAAATAGGTTCCAAAACTTAAAAAAAAAAAGTTGTTTCACATTATTCTTATTTTTTACTGCTAGGCATCTCTGTAGAAAAATAATTCTAACTGTATAGATTATAATAAATGGAGTATCTTTGGTGTGCTATTGTGTATGTACGTGGGGACATTAAGAACAATCATAGTTTTCAAAGAAAAATCTCTGTTTTTGAGCAACTGCTCTAAATCATTTATCTACCCAATGTGCTTTGGAAATACATAATAAATTCAGTCAAGAATGTTGAAGTAAAAATTGTGCCAACAAGTTGAATAGCAAACCATTCCAATATGTATTGTTTTTTCTTCTTTAACACTTCTATTTTGTGGTTTCAATTTTATCTAAAATTTAGTACCTTAGCCCTGGCTGTGTAGCTTAATTGTTTGGAGTGTCCCTGCTGATCTCTTTCTTTGTTGGCCATCAAAGATAAGAATGTTTAATATGCATCTAGAATGCAGGTTCATTTTATTTTCTTCTCCACATCTCAAATAACTTAGAGAATTTATAGTTTATATTGCTAACAGGGCCTGAAATAAATATTTTTCCTCTCTGGAGGACAGTGTGGATGAAAGGAAAGCATGTTTAAGCAACACCATTGTCTAGTGGGCAATTTCACTTTTGCTAACCTAAATTCTCTATTGTCAACTCATGTTTTATTTTCATACACAAAATCATTTCAATAGAGAAGATTATAGAAAGTAGGGATAATAGCATGGGCTTTGTTTTTAAGGCTTTAAAGAAATTATTAAAAGAGGCTGTCCTAGCCAGTTTGCTCAGTGGATAGAGTGTCGGCCTGTGGACTGAAGGGTCCTAGGTTCGATTCCGATCAAGGGCACATGCCAGGTTTGTGGGCTCGATCCCCAGTAGGGGGCATGCAGGAGGCAGCTGATCAATGATTCTCATTATTGATGTTTCTCTCATTCTCTCTTTCTCTCTCTCTCTCCCTTCCTCTCTGAAATCAATAAAAATATATAAAAAGAAAAGAAAGAAAAGAAAAGGAGAGGAGAGGAGAGGAGGGGAGGGGAGGGGAGGGGAGGGGAGGGGAGGGGAGGGGAGGGGAGAGGAGAGGAGAGGAGAGGAGGAGAGGAGAGGAGAGGGGAGGGGAGGGGAGGGGAGGGAAGGGAAGGGAAGGGAAGGGGAGGGAAGGGAAGGGAAGGGAAGGGAAGGGAAGGGAAGGAAAGGAAAGGAAAGGGAAGGGAAGGAAAGGAGAGGAAAGGAAAGGGAAGGAAAGGAAAGGAAAGGAAAGAGGCTAACAAGAGGAAATGGAAACAGTTGTGTTTGATGATGGTGACTGATGCATATGAGTTTTAGACTATAATCTAATATATGGATTCATAATAACATGGCCTCATGTCCCTTATGTACTTAGACATAGTCTTCACAATTCCCTTTTTAAATGTTTAAAAATAAATTTAATGCATATTTACATCTGATATCAGCTGAATAAAAAGGCTTGGTTGAAAATGTATGGTGGTAGCCAAAGTGGACAACACACTGATCTGTTCAGTATAGAGATGTCCTAGACTCTTTAAACCCCGAGTTTTAAACAAAGTTTTGCTCTGGTACATGGATTTGAAGCATATGATATCTCCTATCCTGTGTACGTACCATACTTGTCCATGCTGAGCCAATGACTTTTAAATGTAAGCATATGTGACTCTTTGCTTAGCCCCAATCTGGAAATGTCTTTCCAGGCATTAATGCTCCTCCCTTTCCAAGAGCAGCCCTAAAGCAATGGCTGGCAGGAGTGGCTGAATAAACATGTCAGCTCTATCCTTTTTCTACACTATCCCAAAGTTTCCTGGTAGAATGGATCCCCTTCTTGCAGTAATCTGCACAGTAATGAGCCCTCTATTCTTTTCCTTCTGTAGTTAACTTCCCCACCATCCTACCAGTGGTTTCTAGATTCATCTCCCCAGTAAACTACTTGTACTCATATCTTTGTGAGTGCTTGTGCTAATTCTGGGAAAACCCAACTTAACAAAGGATTTATGTAATCATCTATTCTAAAACCATGCACAAGGCTGACCATGTAATAGGCACTGTCCTGAGCTTATAGGACTTATACCAATGAACAAAACAGACATAAATCTCTACCCTCATTGAGTTTATATGCTAATGGGAAGTGGGGATTTGAAAGATTAGCAAGAATAAAAAATAAATTATTATTGATTCGAGGGTAAGAAATGCTACAGTGATAAAAAAAAAAAAAAGAGAAGGGGGTAGGGAATGTGTGCAGAGGGGAAATTTTAAATAATATAATCTAAAAATGCTATATTAAGAGAGTGGCCTTGAAGAGAAAAGAATTGAACCATGCCATTATCTGAGAGAAAGGGCATCCCAAGGAGAAACATGACCTACACAGGCCAAGAGTGTCTAAGGAACAGCAGGGTGATGAGGGCGGCTGGAGCCGAGGAAGCATGAGTGGTGAGAGGTCATAAAGACCTCCATTGGTGAGGACTGGCACTACCAGCAGGCAAGGCTTTGTGTAGAACTTCTCTTGCTATTTCTCCTCCCCAGAGGAGAGCATATATATTTAGCCTCATCCTTTTCTGACCAATGGATTTCAGGTACTAACTCATTTAGGTTTATGCCAAAGTAAAGATGGAAATTACTAAATGGGCTGCAGCAATACAGAAACGCAGAATGTGTAACTGCCATGGTGGATTCTTTGGTCTGTATATTCTGGATTACTACCTTGTTCTCAGCTTATGTGTTTATGCTTACAAATTTAACAGGATGGCGTACACTGATAAAGTATACAATAGGTAGTAACAAACCACATTTGTCTTTGAAAAAAATATTGAGTATGTCATACAAAACGAAATGCCTCTAGTGACCAGATTTCACTAGAGATCAATGATTTGATTTTTTTTTACTAGATTTATTGACTAGAAGTAACACATAGATCTATCATTTCAAATAGACTTGTATTTTATTTTTTATAACATTGGCATTTTTATTTCATTATAGTTGATACAGTAAATTTTGGTTCTCTGAAAAGATTCATAAGTAAATATTGTTATGAGCAGTATTTGTATTTTTGTTACAGGTTGACTTTTATATTGTAGCTTAAAAACAATAATAACATCTGTAATACTGTCAACAATAAAAATAAATTAAAAACATACACAACAATAACAGCTAATATTTATTGTGGGGGTTTTCTGTGCTAGGTTCAAGGCTAAGCCTGATTTATGTAATCCTCTTAGTAACTCTGTAGCAAAAGTATATTGAACAGCTGAAAATTCTAAAGCTCAGGTTAAAATAAATTACTTATCCCAAAGCCCACAGCTCTTAAACTGTGGAATCAGGACTTGAATTCATATCGTCTGACTCCAATATCTGCACTATCACCCATTCTAAAACTGTATCACAAATAATTCCCCCAAAGTGCTTCTTTCTTTTGCCATCATACACTAAGATCTCAGTTCTGTGGACTCTAAGAGATGAATAAAATTGTATGTGTCTCGAAAGTTGTGCCAAAGTTTAAAAGAAAAATGTAGTTTTGCCTTTACCAAAAAACCATGAAGCAGCAACAGGTCTATACCAGAGGAAAAGAAATGATAGTCATGTAGTGAGTATAATTTATAGTCAGAGATAAATATGAACAATATTGTAAAACTTTCAGTGATAAGATTTGTTATTTCTGAACTATGTGGGTTTTTCCCCTCCATAATCTGGCATACTTTACATGCTGAGGGAAACAAATAGAGTCCATATGTATAGTCTCACTCTCAACACAGAACATGCCCCTTACTGGACTTACAGTTAACTAGGTGCTAAATAATTAATAAATGATCATATTAGCCTTTATTTTATCATTTCCTTATTGGCTGCCTAGTAAGCAAGGTATTGATTTTTTTTTTTTTTTTTTTTTTAAGATTCTGTTTACAGTACATGATTGTTTGCTTGGCTGTATTCCCAAATGTCTTTACAAACCTTAATAGTGCATTTCCCTGTCAGATGTCTTTATTCACCTTTTAATAGGCTTGCTTGCCTCCTATGAAAACACTGAATCTGCTGTGGAATCATATTTATCAGAGAGACAGCAGGTTATGAAATAAATGCAAAAAAAACCACCCCACCAATACAATAAGTGAACTAAGCAATGGATGTGTATATTCCTCAAAGTTTACAAAGAATATGCTAAAAATAAGACTTACACATTGGTATAGATTGCCTTAAGAAGAACTCTGGAAGAAAAAAAAGTGTCTGGGAGAAATAGAAAATCAAATGTTATACAGGACAATGGGTGAGACAACAAAATGAATCATACTTACTATGATATATCAATGCAACATTTGGGCATGCTGTATCTTCAAACCAAAATTCAATTATGTCTTTGAATAGATGATAAATAAGTTGACTTTGAATAATAGTTTCAAAATTAATTCTACAATGCTGAAAAACTAGGCCTAAAAGATAATATTGATGGCAACTTGGAGGGTTTACTCTGATAGTATGCCAATATACCTCATCATAATTTATTAAGAAATTACATAGGAATATAAAATACATTGTTGTCAAACTTGCAGATGGCACAAATCTTGAGGGAATAACTAAAATGTGGACTGATGTAATTATGAAGCAAGCATTGTCAATAATCTGGAATGCGGTGTTGATAGATAGAGGATTAATTTTAATAGTCACAAAAGGAAATAAGATGTATAATGTAAAGGAGATTAAATATATAGCCCTTTCCTTCCCCCAACATTTCATTAACAAATTTCTTTTGGTAAAGGGAATATACATTGGATTTCAAATGATGGTAGAAGAAATTCCAAATTCATTCACCTAGGTACCATGTTGAAGTAAGAAAACAAAATACCTGGAATTCACACTACATTTACTGTGTTAGATCTTACTGGAATTGGGGAGAAAAGAAAGAAAGAATAATGTGAAAAAGAAAGCTAAGAGGAAAGATTAAAGTGGTGAGATCTAAGAAAGGACAGGGATGGTAAGGAAGGAGGAAGAAGATAGAGATAAACTGGAATTAAATTTCCTGAATGAAGTAAAAAAAAATTGATTTTACTCTATTCAAACTGATGGATGCTCAAAAAGTTGAAAAGCATTGAGCTTGGTAGGCATATGAATTAATGAAATGTATTCATCACTATATAAATCTGTAAATCTGTTGAGGTTGAAAACACAGAATCTCAGGTTTTCTCCTGAGATTTTCTAATGCTAATGAATAAAATAGCGAATTCAACAAAGGGGGCTAAATTTCATTCTACTAAAGAGATTTGCACAAACTTTCATTCTTATATAGTGATGAAAACTATTTTGATATGATAAAGAAATACATTCCTATAAGATTTCTATATCTATATGAAATATACTTATTGAACTCATTATTTTAATATAAACTATTAATTTGAAACAGTTTTAGTTAACACTGTACTTAAATATTTCTCAATTACATAAGCATTCTTTGTATTAGATGATTTCTCTTCTTTTAGGTATTGCAACAAACTGGACATAAAAGGATCACTAAGAGAATGGAAACAATTTATACGACAAATTCTGAAAATAAATATACTCTTTTGGTATTATTATATGAACTATATTCACATTCTTGCTATTTATAGATTATGAAATTACTATCTGGGAGAAAAATGATCATATCCAGGCCTCAAATTGTAAGTGTGGAAACAGCCTCAGAAACCTTTTGTGACTTCTCCTAGTCCCAATGCTAGTTAATGGTAAAATCGTGATTAGGTACAGTTGAAATGAGAATGTAGAAACCTATTTTTCCCTGAGGCTGGACTGACGTCGGTTTAAATCCATGTTACCAGTTAATTAACCTGGGTGTTGACCTTACCTTTCTGACCCTCATTTCATCACCTATTAAATGGAAATAATAACAACCATAACAATATCAATACCACCCAATTTGAAGTTTTCTCTGTTACGGGAAACTGATCGACACACCTTATGACCTCCATTAAATTTAATTATACCATCCTCTTTTTTAATTTAAATTTTATTTTCTTGTTTAAACTATAAAATCTAGTAGTACATATGTCTTCTTTTTTCCCCCATTGACTTTCCCCCAGCCTCCCCAACCCTCCCGGCACATGCCCTGACCCTAGCCACCCCAGTGTCTTGTGTTCATTGGTTATGCTTATATGCATTCATATAAGTCCTTCAATTGATCTCTTACCACCCAACACTCTTTTTTTAATCCCAGTTTCTGATTTTATATCATTTTTATATTAGTCAGAGATATATGGCATAAGTTAATTACACTTAAACATCTATAATAATAAAAGCATAATATGCTAATTAGACCGGACATCCTTCCAGACGAAGCTGGGGCTGCAAGGGAAGACCAGGTTCCTGGAGCCAAAGGGAAGCCGGTGCCAGCAGCCAGGGGAAGGAAGGCCTACTCTTGCATGAATTTCGTGCATTCGCCTCTAATATGTTAATAAAACCCAATTCAAATAATAGATAAACAAACCTGAGGGTTGGGAAGAAACCTGGAGGTACAATAAAAATAAATTTAGGAAAAAATCCAGAATCTCACAAATCTCTACTGCTGTTTTTTGGTTACCCATTATTATTATTATTATTATTATTATTATTACTATTTACTATTTGTTAACCCTCACCTGAGCATATTTTTCCATTGATTTTTAGAGAGAGTGGAAGGGACAGGGACCAGGAGAGACACAGAGAGAGAAACATCAATGTGAGAGAGACACATTGATTGGTTGCCTCTCACATGCACTCTGACAGGGGCTAGGGATTAAGCTTGCAACCGAGGTACAGGCCCTTGATTGGAATCAACCCTGGGACCCTTCAGTCCACGAGTCTATGTGCTACCTGTGGGAGACCGCCTATTGTCTTCACTAGCAGAGAGGTGTGGACAAGGAACCCGGAAGGCTGGTGATCCTTGAAGCCCTAGCAAAGGTTGGAGCTGGGCGCCACCTCTGTTTGTCTAGACAGCGGTAGCTGAAGCAAATTCTCCACTTATTATTATGTAAATCCTTGCTGATGGGCTAGTCTGCCTGTTGCCAGGGGTCACCTGCCTAAGGGCTATGCTATGGGTGTATCCCAGATCAACAAAAGCTTGGTGAGGCCTGAGCACCAGTGGAAGTCCTTCTCCTTGAGTGGGACTTGCCCACCTGGTCCCCCAATATTTCCAAATTATCTCTTGTCTCTTCTCTTTCATTTGTGTGCGGCTCCTCTTCCAGATCCTGAACCCTGAACCACGGAGGCGTGGAGGGAAACACACTCCACAGCTACCCACTGAGCCAAATCGGCTAGGGAACTCTTTGTTATTTTTAGTAACCAAACCCTCATCCTCCTTTAGCCAACATCTTAAGCTGAAACCTTTCTTTAAAATGACCCTTTTACCAAGCACCAAAGTCTGATGAAAATATAAAAGGAGAAATAGACCCAAAAAGAAGCAAACATGTCATTAGTTCCTCCACAAGAGAGGATTCTGTCTTATCCAGGAATGACCTTCATAGGAAAGTCTTCACATAAATCAACAAAGAAAATGTAACTGAAAAATAAAGTTTTGCAATGGTTTCTTCAATTTACAAGTCTACTTGCTTTGGTTCTAGCCAACTTCTGAATCATTTCACAATGTTCTAGAATTAAAATGGCTTTATATAGAACGCTTTCTTTGGATACTGCCACAAAGACTTTTGCTCAGCTTTTAGAAAATGGAAATAGACATATGCAACTGAATAAGATATAATACATTGTGAAAAATGTGTATCCAGATACAAATAAATATATGAAATCTAGTCCCAAAATACTAGATTTAAACAGTATTCCTCTCCCTATTTCTAATAGTATCAGAAAAAAAAAAATCAGGAGGAGAGGAAAACTTAATTACAACCTATTTTGTGTCAGATGTAAATCATTTTGAAAATATAATCTGACTTAATCCTCTAAATAACTTTATTTTACATCTAAGAACATTACATTTATGGAGGTTCATACACTTAATATTATAACACGTCAGTCAATCATGAGGCCACATTTTTTTGCTGTCCTTTGCATTCTATCATACTACTAGTGTGATATCTACATATTTACTCATGTGAATAAATTTAATTAAGTAGACCATTTTCCAGAAGCATTTATGAAGCATGCTTATGATATACAACAATGGCAGAGTATTTAAAATCTTGAAAATATGTTATATCTTGAAAGAGTACGTTTAACAGAATATTGGGAAATGTGAACTTTTAAAGTACACATTACAAATTGATAAATACCATAATAAAAATGAGTTTTAAAAGAAACCCTAAATGTGTTATTTGTAAAAGGTATAATAATGACAGATCGGTTGCATCATTTTAGCTGTAGAAAAGATAAATGTAATACTCTTGCAGACACAAACACTAACACACAATTCCATCATATTGAACCTCAAATATGGAGTTGACATCCCAAAGAGTATGTATAGAAGCCTAAGAAAAAAAGTAAAGCCATCTTAATCCTTTATCTTCAGTCTTAAATATCTTATACCCGGCAGAGGTATTAACATTGGTTTTCCTTTCTCTGCCAATGTTTAAGAATGTTAGCTTTAGAGAAAATCCCTTCAGACACAGATCTGAGCTGAGGTTTCCAATAGGAAATCCATCATTGTGAAGGTCTGCTGTTGCCTGCTAAAATGCAACACTCACCTAGGACGGCATTAAGCTGAACAGTTTCACATTTCCCTGACTAAAGTGGCTGGAGAGCCAAAGGTACTAATTTTATTCTAAACTAAAAATCATCTAAACAAGAAGACACTTACCATTTTAAAATGAAATTGCATATACCATTAAGACATACTTTTAAAGGAAAAGGGCATTTATTAAATCTATTTGTGTTCACTTGGCAGACATTCACATACCAGGGACCATGCTAGTTTACTGTCATTTGCAGAACTATTTGTTCCACAGTAAGCAGTTATCATCTCCACCTCAGCGGGAGATCTTAGCACATAATTAAGTTGGTCCTTTATAGAAAGTTTGCAATGCTGTCATCTGTTTATTGATAAAAAGAGAATTCCATTTTCAATGGGATTTAAAGTCCAGTTTTTTTTAAAACCTTAAAAAGATAGCTCATATTTTTCTTAAAGTACTCCCCAATATCCTTCTTTTATAATTAACTGGGGAAACCCGCATTACTTCTACCTTTAAGACTTGGAATATTTGGCTTTTATCCCTAGAGATAATTAAATCACATTGATTTAGTTTCAGCTTTTTCTTTTATTTCCACAAAGAAAACCCTGGCCCAGAGCCTTACATAATAAGAGCAAATTAAAATAAAATAAATAAAATGCAATACTATTATCGTTAGTGTTCATATCTGATCAGTTTAAATTACCTTAATAATGAGTATTTTCAGAAAGTCAACTGCATGTAGCAGTGACATGTCTAATAAAAATGTGCCCTGAGTGGGCAATGCCCCTGTGGAGAAGGGGTGGATTCTCACCAGAGCACAGAAGGGGGATGCTGCCATCAGCACTTACCACAGTAAGTCGAAGCCCACCTTGGTCCTGAACATTGCTGAGAGCTTGCCTATGCCCACATTCTCCCAGATTCTGGCCCCCACCCACTGGTAACTCTCCTGTCTCTTACCACACTCTCCTCTAGTGTTTAAGGGATTGGGGTTGCAGCTTAACTGAGAGGATACATTACTGCACCGGGCCTTGATTTGATAGGACTGCACATTCAGGTTGAGTTGGTGGCCTTTCACCATAGACCTTGATTCATTGACCATGAATAACCCATGGGCTCCAATACATTTGTACCAGGGCTCTAAATGTGTCTCCTTTTGTGTAGAGGACAACCATTCTTAGTATCTTAATTAGTAGATAAATGTCCAGATTTCATTTATCTACTTTCATTAGAGGATAAATGCCCAGATTTTGAAGTTATTTCATTTCACTGTTATGCGAGGAAACATTTCTGAGCAATAAATATGGTGCAGAAAATGACAAAACAACAACAACAAAACAAAACAGAGTGTAAGGTAGTGATAAAAAAAATCCTGTGAAAGAAGGAAAAAGCGCCTAAGTTACTGATGATGTGACCTCACCTTCAAGTTTTATAATATAGCCTGAGTACAGCGTCATATTTCTAAAATGTTATAACACTAGAGAACATATAGTGACTGCTATATTCAGCTCCTTATCTGTACTTTTCCTTCTAAATAGTTCCAAAAGTTTCTTTGAAAATTGTCCACCCACATAAGGACTACAATACAAGAACTTAAAATATCTGATATCTAAGCACCTACACTTGATTTAAAAAAATGGACACTCCTTCCCGTAGACCTAAAAAGGCATAATACAGTTAAGATTCTATTGGAGTAAGGTAACTGCATTTGGATAATTCTGCCCCTGTTTAGAACTGTATTAAATGTATCTATGTTATTATAAAAATTATCACAAATGCCAACTTCTCCATATGTATGCTAATACTTGATTGAAGCTTTCACAGGGTGGTTAAGACCTGGATAAACAAAATCTGACCAAAAGAACATATTATGACTCAATGCCTGGGACATTAGAGCTGAAATGTCAGGGGAGGGCATATAAAGGGAGAAAGTAGACTTCATTAAAACCTTTAAAAAAGCATAAAAACAGTTCATTAATAGATGACATTGAAGAGCTGGCAGAATGCACATGAAATCTCTCTAATTGGAGATCAACAGAATGAACGCTGATTTTATGTGCTTTTAATCAAACACAATATCAGAACACAAATGTGGGCATATAGTAATGGAGAACAGAGGATAGCACATTATCTGACTAAAAATGCTTCATTCTGTTCCACAGCTCATAAACAAAGCATAGAAATTGGGAAGGTTTCAGGAGAGAGATTAACAGAATGAAAAATAGAACCCATGGAGAGAGATTAAATAAAATGGAATTATTTGGCCTAAAGAAGAATGTAAAAAAAAATTAATTTGAGAATCCTTAAACAAAGACAAAATTTCCATTGGAAAGGATTTAAAAAAAAGGTTTCATTTATAGTATGAGGACTTTAGATATAAAACATTGTGTGTTTGTTTGTTTATATAGATGACAAATGTGGCCCTACTTTAACCACATGACCTCTAATGACCTTTTCATCAGATTCCATGAACATTATATGCATATATGCACTCTATATGGAACTTAGTGGATTTGACATTTTCAGCTTCATCATTTTTTTTTTTTTGGTTAGAAATGCATTTTGTGTTAATTCAGCATGATTAGTGAACACATTCCATCTGTCAGTAAAATGCTAAAAATTACTAAGTTATAGCATTGAGCCAAAAAATGAAACCAAGTGGATGGGTAATTTTGCACTATCAAGAAGTAGTAAGTTCCAGCTGTGAAAATAAAATTACATGAGAGAAGCTCTGGAATTTAAGATTATTAATCTTAAAGTAATAACTGATAGCTCTTGGATAGCCATACCTTTAGTCAAAAGAGGCACATGTAATTACTTTTAGTCTAATTGTTCTAAACTAAAGATTTTAGCATGCTCATTTCTTGCATTTGTTTCAGTGTCAACAAATACAGCATTTAGTGCCAAGACTTAACTGCATCTTCCAAAAAAAGATCTGGACAGTGCATGCCCAGTGATCAATGACCAAGTGTCATGAAATTTTTTAAAAATGCTTTCTTATTATAAGCGTTTTCCAAAATTGGAACAAAGCACAGTGTTAATAAACTTTACTCCATATGGTCAAAGTTTTTGACAGCATAATAAGAGTAAATAATGTTAGCATGAAAAAAAAGTTTCTTCTCAATAAACACTTACACTTTAATCTATTTACCAATCATTTATTCATACAAAATTAATAAGAAAAATTGATCACAATATTTCTAGAATTGATTTTCTCTACTGATATACCTTCAGCATTATTTACTCTTTATTTATACTGGGAGGAACTTTAGAATAGTAAAACAATGCAGACACCCTTTTAAAAAGCACTATTACAATTCCTTAAATGACTTGCATAATGCAAAGAGTAAGAATCTTAGGAATGGCTTCATTCCCTGAAAACACTCCAGGTATGACGTACCTACAGCAAATGTGTGTATGTGTGTATACACACATACACATATATAATCATTGGAAATCTTCAGGAAGAAGAAAATGCATGATCTCAAAAATAAAACTATATTTGTGTTTGTTTATTAATTTACTCAAGAGGAGAAGAAATTTTTCAAATGTGTGGCCCGCATGACATAGATGGTAAGCTGTGGATCACACTCCGGATAGTTCAGAGTACGAACATGGTGTTAGATAATATTGAATGGCGGGTGAGAAAGTTATGTCCTGTTCAAATTTTTTTCATTCTTCCTAGTGAAGGGAAGTGTTGAAATCATATGGATAACATGATCCATATGGAAGATCTGCTGTCTACTTTTGTTTTATAATATCTCTCAAATTTTTGAATTAAAGAAATGTAAATATTAATTGTAAGGTTGAGATTTCAAAGGACAATAAAATAAGTAATAATTTACTCTGACATCTATAACTTAGAAAGAGATAACAAAGTTCATATCTCAAACTAAATCCTACATTACCTGTCTCTCCACCCACATTATTTCCCACATGAATTATGAACAAGGAACCATATATGAACAGTGGTCTAATGGCATGAAAAATCTAGCCAAGACACCTTGCATCCTGGACTTTGAATCTAGACTGATTGAATCATAAGTATGGCTAACAGAATAGTCATCTATACAATATCAGTATTCTGTACACAGATCACAAAGCTAATAAATGGCACAGTTATAACTCTATATAAGGTCTTTTATTCTCATTACTATATAATGTCCTGAAATGTTAATGGATAATAATGTATAGTCTTTTCATAAGCAAAATCTGATACCACTTGAATCCTCAACATATTTTAATTAATAAACACAAATATAAGTTTTCTTAAATGGTTAAAAAATAATATTTTCTATACATAAGTGCATTACCATACATTGGTGTTAAAAAAAGCATTACCAACTATCACTCTACTTATTTTCATTTACTAATATACAGCATAATCATATAAACATAGTACTAAGCAAAATAGACTAAGCCCTGAAAATGTAAATGGTAGAATATTCTCCAAGGAAATAGCCAACCCAAATGTTATGCAAACAGGAACATAAACTAAAACAAACATGAATATTTTTGTTCTAATGGTAGCCTAAAGAAAGAAAAATGTTAAAGTTCTACATTTCTTACATATTGTTATTATACGGTGTGTAACACTCATTCTTCTCACATACTGCTATAAATCTACAACTAGTTTTTGCTTGTGTGTGTGTATATGTGTATGTGTGTGTGTTATTTTATTTTTTGTTTCTAGAGAATTAAATATAGTTGGCAAAGGATGAGGGGAGCAAGTATTTTTCAAACAACAATGTCATGGACTATTAAATTTTTTACTCTATTTCTTTAAGAAAATCAACTACACAAATTGGTTCTTATTAAAATAAATATGTAGTTTCTCTTTGTGACAAACTCAATTATAAACCTCACTGGGCAAAAGCTATTTTCTCTTATGGCTTTTGCTACAGATCAATCCGAAGTTCGGAATAGTTTGCCTGGCTCCTGACTCATTGTGTGGACTCCATTTCAGTTTTGTGCAACAAAATTTAAATATCACAGTTTTCTCTATTATTAAGACAGAGAGAAAAAATAACATGACATCAGCGAATAATTTACATCTTCTTGGTAGAGAGAGAGTCAGTGCCTGAAAGGTACTAAAGATAGTTACAGGAAGACTAAATGTGTTCCACTTAGACAGTTTAATGATTCACATGCAGCTCATTCATTTCTTTGTAAGGAAGCTAGAGGACAATTTCTAAGGATAGGCTCTATTCAAACCTATCAAGGGCTTTATTCAAACCAAAATATTTCAGTATAAAAAAGGCTCTTTATTTATCTCTTCATACACACACACACTCACACACTCATACACTCACACACTCACACACACACACTCACACACTCACATTCACACACTCACACATAGATATACTCACACGTACGAAAATGACATTGACAGAAATTGGCCTACACTCAAGCAATGAGGGGTGAAGCCTGCATCCACAGCAGAGATTACAGCACAGATGCAGATCATATCAATTGGGCAGCAGAGAGCGCCACACCCCCAGAGAGGGTGCAGATAGCGGCCCGTCCTCCTTCCAACCTGCTAACATAAAGGTACATAACCTCACCCTCCAAGCATCTAAGACAGATTTTGTGATGTCACATGTTAGAAAATGTCTTCACTGAATAAGTGTAAGTATGCACTGTTTTCCAAAATACAGAATGTAGTACATCATGCTTCCTGCACATATGAACACAGAACTTTTCTTCCATGAATTATCTTGCAATCATGGGACTATCATTTGCTAAATGTTATTCTTTTTCATCGTTATTATTGAGAGTATTACAGATGTCCTCTCCCCATTTTTCCCCCTTGCTCCCCACCATCTGGTTCCCGCCCTGCCCCAGGCCTTTACCACCCTATTGTCTGTGTTCATGGACAAGGCCTATATACATATAAGATCTTTATCTAATCTCTTCCCTTCCCCCTTTCCTCTGAGATTTGTCAGTCTGTTCCATGTTTCCATGCCTCTGGTTCTATTTTATTCATCAGTTTATTTGGTCATTAGATTCCACATATAAGTGAGACCTGGAGGGACCTGGAGATGATTATGTTATGCAAAATAAGCCAGTCAGAGAAAGACAAATATCACATACTAAATGTGATTCTAAGTGCAAGGTAATAAAAATTCTGCAAATAACTAAATTTGCATGTAAGTAAATCAAAATAGTATGAATAATTTTATTATATTTATAGTCATCAGTATTAAAGCTTTCTCCGCAGGCCCATTCCAGGCTTTCTATCCTAAATGTTGACAGAATCCTGACTCTGAATATTGTCACATCTGCTTTGAATGAACTCTCATGCAAAGTGACAACTTGAGAACTGAGACTCTATGGTGTCAATAGGACAGATTTTATTAACTGTTTTGTGCTTTATTTGCTAATGAATGCATAGTAATTGTAACATGTAGCAGTGGAACCTTTAATATGAAAATGTGTTATTCACATTAATACACTAGAATACCAGAAAATGTTATGCTTCAAATTAGTATAGAAAATATAACACTATTTATGTAAACATTAAGAATGCTATAATCTATTAAGTATATATTAATGAATGCTTACCAATAGAATAAAAGTTAAACAGAAAACATGTGAATGATGCCTAACCACTTCTGGCTTCAGGACAGGTGGAGGAGGAGAAGGAAAAGGATAGAGGTGGGCTTTGGTTGCTATTGCTGGGATTTGGGTTTTTAAAAGAGATCTGTTAGGCCAAATGTTAACATCTGTTTAAAATGGTACATGGTGCTTACTGTATAACTTTCTGTACAAGTCGGTAAGTTTTAAATGCTTTATAATTTAACAGGCCCTTTCTTTAATTAAAAAAATTCTGATCCTTATATTCCTATAGCTTGAGTAGCTGATTCAAGTTTCCTCACCAGGCATTTAAAGGAAAATAAAAACACACTTTAATCAATTCTATTTTTTGGTTTGAGCATGTTCAGTGTTGGGAAAAACAGGCTGTGGAAAGTACAAAGCTACTGTGGGAAGCTCAAGTTCCTCTCCCAACCTCCAGTTAGTGTGATTACAGCTAACACATTAATTAAAAATAATTAGCCAAGCAGCAGTTTATACATCAAAACTGCTCAAAAGAAGCAAAAGATTCTCAACCAATTTAGAAGCAAGACTCTCTTAGATGGCACAGAATCTAGATAAGGTGAAGGGAGATAGGAAAAGAAATCAGGAAGTGCAACCACAGGGAGGTGTGATGTAGCAGGACAAACTGTGGAAGCCAGAGACTTGGGGAGTGAGTAAGGCGTTGACCAGAAGCTCCCAAGCAGAAAAACTGATGAAAATAAAGTTTCACTGGGAACTGGCAAATGTGAAACCTAGCAGATGAATTTAACACAATTTTGCCTAAGAAGCCCGGAAGTCCTGTCTTTAACTGAGGCAAACTTCGTCTTCTCTAATCAATTGCTAGATGATATTTTTTATTTCCCCAGCAATGCTAAGTTTGGTGTATTCACCTATAAATTAGTCTCAAGTAAATGTTTAATAAGTGTTCATGAAATAAATTACACCTGACAACTACTGTTCACTTCTGTCTAGCTTTCAACATTTTTAAGATAGGATACAATATATTCAACAAAATGAATATGTTCTCCATTTTTGCAATGTTAATTAAGGAATAAATGTTGTAAATAAAATAAATGATTTGAAGTGAAGACATTACTATTTCAGAAACAAATACTAACAAGTTATCACTGTCATCTATTAAAACAGAACATGTTTTCATTATTTTTCCTATATTTTTATCATATTTATGAATTAATATTCATTGAATGAATGAAAAATCATATGAATTTAAGCAGAAAAATTAAGTCTAGAACAATATGAAAATAGTATTTTGTCGTTTCTATTTATTAAATGCTATTATTATGTACATCCTCTAAAATAAGATAATTTTATCCTATCTTTTTTAAAATCTATATTTCCAGAAATAGTTTTGACTTATACTAAGCAATACTTACTCTTTTGCTTTACCCCTCCTTTCTTTTTACGAAATAGCCAACCTGAGATTGTTGACTCTGAGAACACAGAGACAGACTTTCTCATGTAAGACTTCAGTCTCATCAGAATTGTGTTCAGATTCATTGCACGATGGCCATCTCAGATGATGACATGAACACCATAGGTAAGATCCACAGTCACACAACACTCACCACAGTTGGCTTCGTCTGATGCATCTGCACAGTCCGGATCCTCATCACAAACCCACAGCTTGGAAATGCAATGCTTGGTAGTTTTACATTGAAAATAGTCTGGAGAACAGCTGTTTTCAGCTTAAGAGGAAAACACTTATTAAAATGCAGCTTTGGACAAGTATAGTTGTGGAGTAGGGCGGGGCTGGGGAAGGGGTGGAGATATTGAGCAAAAAAGGATACTCTATATAAAAAACAATTAGACAAACAAATGCTTAAGGTAGTTGAAAATGTATCATCTTTTAATTAATGAGGCTCTGAAGGTGAAGAGTTTTAACTTTTAATTATAATGTATTCATGATATCTTTCAGTAGAAATAAATATAAACGTATTTCTCCAATGATGTATTTGATAAAAATCAGAGTTTTCAAAACAGTCCCACCTAAATTAGATTACATTTAAAAACTAACTTTATAAACAAACTAGGGAGTTTCAGAATAATTTTTTCCAGATAAATAAATTTTAAATTTTATATATAGTCAGTTTTATAAATGAAAAAAAAATTACTAAAATTGAAAGATACTAGTCAATGAAGAAATAAAAAGCACAAAATTTACCAAAATCTCTAGTTGTGGTGTCTTTTAGGGAAGAGGTGAACATCTGACTTAGACTGTAAACCACATCGCAAATCCTAGTGAGTTTAATGATCAGCTTCTAGAATGGCTAACCATAAAGACCTGGGGCTGACTTTATTCTGAATGTATCATCTTAATCAAATTGCTGGATGACTGCTCATTATTTACTGATGAAATTTTTAGAGGAATAAAATAACACTTTCCACAAGACAGAAATGTTCACAGCATATCTTGAAATCCTGAAACTTGACAGGTGCTCTCTCTAGCCTTCAGAGCCTCTGTGTGTGTGTGTGTGTGTGTGTGTGTGTGTGCGCGTGTGTGTGTTCATGCACCAGCCTGCCTTCCTATGCACGTGTATGTAAATTGTTTTCTCTTTCACTTAAAGTAATTTGAATTTAGGCAGTTGATGGAAATAAGAGGTGAACAAAATGGAAGATATTTTACTATTGTTCTTTGAAGTAGCTTGTTACGATACATTAAATAGGGTCTTATTTACAGTTTTTACCTAATAGTTTTCTTGTTATTTTTCCCAGATTTTATTTCTTCTTGTATGTTTAAATGTATATTATGGGGGTAGAGGAGAAGCAACCTCTAATTAAAATAGAGTTAATTTCAAGTGACTAACTAATCATTAGAAAATTACCTATACCTACTTACTATGAGCAAAAAAATAAATGTATGAAAAAATAATTCCATAATCACCTATAATGCTGTTTTTGCTGCTTCTCTTAAGAATGATATGAATAAATGAATTTTGTTTAATTATTGTCACAATCTCCAAGTAGCTTTTAAGTAAAGATGACCCATGTTTTAATTTTCTTCAATTTCTTCATTTAGAGCTTATTCAATAACCCATCCCAATAACCAATAAACAACTGTATGGAATTATGTGGCACAGTTGCTATTATATATTTCGACATTGTGTAAATTTACAAGGCATAATAATAATTTTTAGACCAATTTCCGTTGGAGGTCAGAAGTAATATAAGACAGAACATTCTTAGGTGACTTACGACAGTCCTTTTCATCTTCCTCATCGCCACAGTCATCTTGTCCATTACATCTGAGGTTTACTGGGATACATTTCTGATTCTTGGTACACTTGAACTGACCCGAAAGGCAGACATGTGTATCTAAAAGATAAAAAGAGCAAAATTATTTGTGCCGAAACTCGTGTCTGCGTTTAAATCAGTGTGGGCACACCCTGGCCAGATATCATTCAGGTATGCCAGGGTTGTGGGTTTGTCTCCCGGTCAGGGCACATACACTGCACAAAAATCAACCAATGAATGCATAAACATGTGGAACAACAAATTGAGTGATTTCTCCTCTCTCACTCTCTCTCTCAAATCAACAATAAAAAATGTCAGTGTGGACATAATCAGTTAAGAATTAGATTTCTGTTCCTTAGTTAAAACATTGATCACCTACCACAGTTGAGTTCATCAGAATTGTCTCCGCAGTCATTCTCTCCATCACAGATGAAAGCAGGCAGAGCGCAGAGCCCCGTTCCACACTGAAACCGGCCTGGCTGACATCTGAATTCAGCTGGGGGAGAAAACATACAGGCATTGTGGAAGGACAATCTTAGCTCATGACTTCCTAAACAGAGCTTTCTGACGCTCAGATGTTCATACCATTATTATAAGCATATCCTAGAGCACAATGGCAGTGCCTCACATCTATAGCCATCGGACTCAGATGCACAGCTACACTATGAACAACTCAGACTGCCTCAAGATTACATTTCAACTAAAGTTAAGAAAGCAATTAGCAACCTATAAATATAAAGGTATAGATTTAAAAACATAAATGCCTCCTTACTTCAAATAAATGATAGAGAATTTAGTGACAGAATAGAATTTATTGTAATTTTAAAAAATAGTTACTCCAATATCATTTTAAAAAATCATTTATCTTTGGTCACTTTGACACCTGTTGTGTGTAAGAGAGGAATATCGCCTCCAAAACATACTTCCCAGAACTACTTAAAGCAAATGCTACCTATAGGTATCACATTTTAAATCAGATTTATTTATATTCATTTCTATAATTGTATTAATGTAAAGGGCAATGTCTTATAAATACTAACGATTTTTATGTACAACACATATTTTATTATAGTAAATAAACCCCAGATAATAGTTCATTTTATCTGCTATATTTTTGAGTTTACATAAGGAATAATAATAATGAAGTAGGATTTATTAAGTATCTACTAAGTATCAGGCATTGTGTGAGGCCCTTTCACATACAGTAACTAATTGAATCTCATCATCAACTTCTCACCTCAACATCATAAGCACTTTTATAAATGAGGAAATTAATCTTCATGGACAGAAAAGTTTCAAGTGTCAGACTCAGAATTTAAATCCAGATCTGACTTTGAAGTCTTCTCACAAACTATCTTGCTGGTAATAAAACATTTTTTTTGACTGATGATCCTAATGTATGTTACTAATCACTGACTTTGAGATTAATAGAAACTAATAATGACTTATTAATTCAAGCCAGTCAATCAAATGTTGATAAATTATATATTAAATTTTTTATGGAAAATAACATGTTTATAATTATGACATTAATTAAACATTTTCTTAATATTTAAAAAATAACTCTTAATACATGTTGACTTCCATAGAAGTGAGTTCTCGAATGCTGAGTCATGTACCTACAATCTATAACATTTATTAAACACACTCAATGTTTCAACTGTGCTATACTTAATTTTCTCATGCTCTAAACATGTTCATTTCCTCTATTTTCTATTGCTTCCTGTAAAGTTTCCTGTAATATTCCTTTGCTACTAAAAAACCCTCCCATAAGAATGAGGTAAATTCCTGCTTCTATGTCTGGGAAAGAACTGGGAAGCCTCACTGACTTTTAAATTTGCCTCTAGAATGATCCATGGTGAATTCAAATCTCATAGGAAATGGAATTACAAACTCATGATGCCAGAGAATTTTTGATGCATGTCTCCTATCTACATTTATGTAAAAAACATTATGTAAGTATGCAAGTATGTGAAACTGGGATCAAGCTTTCCTGTCTTTTAAAGTGCAAGTATAGGTATTGTCAGTATCTCTTAGTAGCCCCCAATGTTGATGATATAGCTACTCAAAAATGAATTCTACAACTCCACAGACTCATGTACATCATTTCCACCTCACCATGACTCTCAAAATTAAATTATGCCTACAGATGTTCAATGCTGTTAACCCATCAACTCCAAGTAAGAGATCATTTATTAAAAGATCACAGAGACCTGGTTGATGTGGCTCCGTGGCTGAGCGATGACCTATGAACCAGAAGAAGGTCTCGATTTGATTTCCTGCCAGGGCACAGGCCTGAGTTCCTGCTCAATCCCCCCTAGGGGGTGCGGGAGGTAGCCAATCAACGATTCTCATCATTAATGTTTCTATCTCTCTCCTTCTCTCTACAGTCAGTAAAAATATATTTTAAAAATCACAAAGATAATGCCACCAATAAGAATGTGTAGTATTGGGATTTAACCAAGGTAAGAGGTTTTTAGGTATCAGATGTCTCTTAGGTTCCCTTCAAAAGACATTAAAGTTTTGTTTGCTCACCATACAGTCTGACTTTTCATAAATTGTCAGTATTTAAATACTGCAATCCTGTCAGTGCATAAATGTGAACAAAACTCATTAAACTGAATGTGTAGTTAGTTTTTGTATATCAATTTGATTGCAGCATGAAATTTTAGTCTGGATTAGAGTAGAGTTCAGGAACTGAAACTATGTTAGAAGGGAAAGCATTGGTGTTAATGACGCTCTGTGCAGGGCATCATGGTGATATTTCCCAGTAGGCAATCTGGGTGGGAAAGGTCATGTTCACATGAGGACTAAATTAACACATTTATGTGTGTTTATTTCTATAAATGACACGAATCAGTTGTGTTTATTTTACTATATTGAGAGAAAGTTTACCTTATTGAGGGGAAATTAATACCTTTCTTTAAATGAGTAAACCTCAATTGGTACTCAATATTTCTTATTACTTTGATATTTATTTTAATTCAATAACTTAAAAAAAGAATAACTCAGCCATAATAGTATATCTATCCCATTCAGATAATACTTTTTATATGTCATCTCTCATAATAAAAATAAAAACAATATTAATAAATCAAAGAACAGAGGATCTTTCAGAATCATAAAAAGAATATTAGAAAAGCGGTGACTTTCATAACATTTTTTCTTCCTATTGAATATATTACTTGCTGCTTTCAAACATATAAATGAGCTATGCAAAAGGACTTCAAATGAGCGATGGAATACAGCTCGTCTAGGTAACAATCTAGTGACTGTGAGTTTGAAACAGCCTTGTAATTATGTGGTGGGAAATCTGCAGAAGGAAGCAGTTAGTTTTCACTATGACAGCACATTGTCCTCCTTTAGTGCAAGCCTAAGAAGAATCTTGAACAGAAATGTCAAGGCCAAATCATGGTAACCATCCACTGGGATGTTGAGGGAATTATAATGATTGACTACACAGGTATCTTCAAATTGACAGAACAGTATTGGAATGACCCATGGAGTGAACTATACAGGCTATCAAGGAAAAGTCGGCTGATTGTTCATTACAATCAAAGTTACCGAAGATAGCTTTAAAAAAATGCCAATCACAGTCAGATGTCCAGACATACCTAATTGCTAGTCACTTTAAGGCAACTACTAAGAGCATACTAGATTGCCTAACTGCAAACTAATGAGCTATATTGGAAAAATCTGACTTTTCATAGATTTTTGGTATTTTAATACTGACAGGAAAGTGCAAAAATTGTATTCATTAATGGTAAGATTTCAGTCAGTGAGTGACATTGAAAACTTCCCCATTTTTGTCTCCAGATTGGTGATATATTAAGTCAAAATCACGCTGATTGTTACTGTTCTGATCATTACATGAAGAAATGTAGTTATTCCATAAGTGAATAAAATTAGAAAACTAACAAATTGCTGATGCTGTCACACTAAACATACTAGTTACATATATATACCCAATAAATTGCAACAAATTTTTGTTGTATTTTTAAATATAGACATATAAAATCTTTCTTTATAATTTTGAAAAGGTATCAGAAAGGGATTCTGTAGATGTAGCTGGAAGTTTTCATGTCAGGGATTTAAGAAGCTCTAAATTCTAAATTCCCACATTCTCTCATGTACTCACGACAATCATCAGGTTCATCAGATCCATCACCACAGTCATCCACGGTGTCACATTTCCACCAGAATGGAATACATTTATCAGTTTTGCAGCGAAACTTAAAAAAAGAAAGTAAGAAAGTTGAAATCCTACTCGTATATAACAGGTATTTAAAAACTCACCAGGGCAGAGCAGCCTGGCCTAATCGCTTGTGGCAAATGTGAACTATGGTGGGTTTAGAGAATTCCATGGCAGGGAATAAATGCACAACAATCAGCAGCAAAATAATCTTCCAGGAAAGCACATTGTCCAGGTAAGCCTCCTGGGACTGCCTGAGCACAGAGGAAATGGCCCATTTACATACTGTCTGTGGGTGCTATTGCACCAGACAGAGTTCGCTGATTGTTACAGAGACCATGTGGCCAGCAAAGCCTGAAATACTTATTATCTGGACCTTTATTGAAAAAGTTTGCTAAACACTGAACAGGGGTAAAAATTATTAGGAAGAGGTACCTAGTTAATTTAGATTAACTTAATTGCATTGTATTTTCTCAGGAATCTTGGACAATTCGATTCACATTTCTGTCTCTGTTCCTTAGCCAGCAAATCAGGAGGTGAAGATAATCTGAAGGACCCTCTCCAGCTCCGTCATGCTGTGATTCCATGGAATTTCCTCAACATTCACATACTGTCTTTGGCCATCATGAATATCTCCTCTACCTAAATCTTAAGAATACTTCTTAAAGCAGGTGAGAATGATACAGTTATTTTCAGTTTGTAGAATGCTTAGTTAATACATATGAGCATTTTGGATAAATAAGAGAGATTTTTGATAACTAAAAAGCTAAAAATAAGGCTGCAAGAGGTATTTCTGCTGACTTTTAAAAATGGAAACAGAAGAAAACTGCTATAATAAACCTTGTTCTTATAATTATTTAAAACACCATTCAATAAGTTGAAAATGTTATATGGCAATACTTACCTACAGGCTATGTAGCATGTGGGTAACTTGTTGCTAGTGAAAATTTCCAGATTAATATTGTAAGGAAGGTTATGTGAACTGAAATTCATCCCCTGAAGCAGAGTACGAACTATTGCTCCCTTCGCTATTGGCCATATGTACACAGAGATCAAGAAAGCTCAGTCAATTCATTCCTTAGTGATCTCAGACCACAAACTAATCTCTTTCTTTGCAACATTCAGTTCTAGGCTTACTCTGATTTGACAAAAGAAATCAAAGAAAATTATACTTTCCACACAGAGAGTACATATACCTGAAATAGCTATCAACAGATTCACTTTAAATTATAAAAACTAAGCAATAGATCATGTTTAGAATATTTGTTGCAGCATTATAATTTTCCTTCTGCATTTTAATAGAAATTCAGTGAAAAACATCACAATATTCTTCAGAAATTGAAAATATTAGTTAATTTTATAAACTTTATTAATTTTCTTTTGAAGTGTTTCTGTTATAATCCCCACATGAGTTATTAAAAGCAAGGTGGCATTTATTGTAGCATGTTATATGCCAGACACATTTGCAACATAGAAAAATATAGCCTAGGTTCAATTTTCTCTAAGGAAAATGGATTAGCACACTAAAAGTTTTCTTCATTTAAAATACTGTTACTTTCTTCAAGTAAGAGAGAATTGGATGTTAATCTTTCTGCAAATGTCTGGATATCACGGAGTTGCTTCAGAGTAGATTTACATTATTTTTTTTTTTTAAATAAGAGGGTGGATTTGTTTTTTCTTATTATTTTCAGCGACAATACTGGAGAGCAATAGAGCAATGTTATTTCAGGGGAAGATCTGACCATTGGAGCAATTTTTCCATGTTGGCTTTGTCTCTGGTCATGGCTACTGTGGCTTTCATAAATTATCAGAGGGAAAATATTACTTTTATGGATAGTGATTATCTGGGGGATATAAGGTTAAGTATGAACGCAATTGCCCTGAACATTAAACGTTTCCAGTCATTTCAGTATAGCAAAGAAAAATTTCAGTTCTCCTGGGTATATTCAAAGTCTTCCTAGTCAAGATTTGAAAAAAAATATCTAAAATTCGCATTTTTAAATGCACTAAAATATGCCTGATTTAAATAAACACCTACTGTTGTAATTACATATGATATTATGGTTTGCATGCTATTTCAGTTTTAATAAGATTATTGAAGGTTTTGAGTTAAGAGAAGGCTGGGGTAAAACATACTTTCATTATATTTTATGCTAGTCAACATTTAATTCATTACTCTCAGAGGAAGATGTGTCTCAGCTTCATAACTTCATTGTTTTTTTCATACTTAAATACAGTAACTTTAAAAAGATTAATGCTAGCCTTAGCAGGTTGTTCAGTGGTTAGAGCATCATCCTTTAACCTGAAAGGTCCTGGGTTTGATTCCAGTCAAGGGCATGTACCTAGGTTGCAGGCTCAATGCTGCCTGGATTGGGGCATGTGCAGGAGGCAACCAATCAACGTGTCTCTCTCACATCAATTTTTCTCTGTCTCTCCCTCTCCTTCTACTCTCTAAAAATCAATGAGAAAATATCTTTGGGTGAGGATTAACAACAAAAAAAAAAGACTAATGCTGAATATAAATATAAAATATTCTTCATGGTAAATGTTCTCCAAGACTAATATCTTTATAAAGTAAATTGCAGACTGCAATTATCACTCACAAAAAGAAGCTATAAATAAACTACTAAATACATGTCTACTAAACAGATACAGGAATAAAATGCAAATCCCACATATACTAGAGGTGAAGTTCAGTTAAAACAGGAAAAGTCTCGCCCTAACTGGTTTGCCTCAGTGGATAGAGCATCAGCCTGTGGTCTGAAGGGTCCTGGGTTCGATTCTGGTCAAGGCTGCATACCTGAGTTGTGAGTTTGATCCCCAGCAGGGGGAATGCAGGAGGCAGCTGATCAATGATTCTCATCATTGATGTTTCTATCTCTCTCCCTCTTCCTTCCTCTCTAAAATAAATAAATAAACATTCTAAAAACAAACTTATCTTTACTTAAAAGATAAATAAAGCCATTTTAAATTACTTTTTATTTTCAATTTAAATGACTTAAATTTAATATTTGAAGTTGTTATTGCTATAAAATTGGTTTAATTTTTGTACAGATTTTCTTATGTTTATTTTCAATTATAACAAAATTCTTATTGGTGTAATTTACCTACTTTATTTTTTTAAAACACAATATCATTTGGGGGCATATATTATTGGTTGCAATCATTAGATGATAATAAATCAAAATTTTCTAATAAGATAAATTCAAACTGCAACATTTATATCTGAAAACTTAATTGTCTGATTTATAAATACTTAGATTATTTACTTCATTTTAATGTCTACCTGATTAAAATTTGTTTCTATAAACTAACTTTTTTTGAAAGAATCAGAGACAAAATGGCTACATAATCCACAAGGCTTATAAGGATAACCACTAAGGATTATATTAGCTGATGCTCATTAACTTTTTCTTTAAAAAATCAATAAATCCCTAGCCTGTTTGGCTCAGTGGATAGAGTGTCGGCCTGCAGACTAAAGGGTCCCAGGTTCGATTCTGGTCAAAGGCATATGCCCGGGTTACGGGCTCTATCCCCCACAGTGGGGGCATGCAGGAGGCAACCAATCAATTATTCTCTCTCATCATTGATGTTTCTGTCTCTCTATTTCTCTCCATTCCTCTCTGAAATAAATTAATATATATATATATATATATATATACATATATATATATAAAACTATTAAAATATTTTTTAAAAAGTCTAACTTAATTATTAAAATTTTCTGATTTGAATTAGTTGGTTTTCCAGTTCTAGTGGTGACACCATGGAAGAGAGTGAATTTCTTTCAGTGTGTGCTTGTTTTTAAAATAGAGAGGCTAAGACAAGCTCAACCTGCCTCTCCAGCTGTGACTATGAGCATCATACATTAAAGAACTGTACAAAGGGGAAGAGATGGACCCTTTTCCAGGAAGGCAATGTGTATAGTGGTTAAAGGCACAGTCTCTGAAACCAGCCCTCTAGTGAATGTAACCCTGACTTTGCTTTAAATTGGCTGGATTATGTAGGGTTTGTTACTTAACTTCATGGTGCCTCAGTCTTGTCTTCTTTTAAATAGGACTGGTGGTTTGTGCAGGCCACTGTTATGAATATTAAGTTGGAAAAGTTTCTGGTGCATAATCAGTGTTATTACCCTTGCCCTCTAGTGCACCTGTCATATACTTGAGGAAGCATGCAATCGTTTGGACTGCCATCAGGAGGTTTTGATGTCTAGTCAAAAGCATAGATCACGCTGGCCAGGCCAAATTAGTCATTAAAAAAAAAACAACAACAACAAAAAAAAACGAATTACAGCCCAGCCAGTGTGGCTCAGTGGTTAAGTGTCAACCTATTAACCAGGAGGCCAAGGTCCAATTTCCAATCAGAGCAAATGCCTGGGTTGTGGGCTCCACCCGCAGTGTGGGGAGTTCAGGAGGCATACAATCAATGATTCTCTCTCATCATTGATGTTTCTATTCCTTCTCCCTTCCTCTCTGAAATCAATAAAAATAAAACACACACACACACACACACATACACACACAAATGACATAGTTTCTTTGAGAATTTTTATCTGAAACAAGATACTTATTCAAATGTAACAAAACCAAATTTTATAGTCATATGACTGTTGCCCCAAATTTTAAATAATAAAATCAAGTCAATGCATCTATCATTAAGCAGAACATTTTAATTCTGGGATATATTAACTGCACATGACAACATTTTGAAGAAAAAAAGGTTTCAGGAAAATATATTTAGATCATAAAATATTTTAATTTGAAAAAAATCTATAAATCATTTTTGACACAATTCATTTTCTCCATATCACATCAACTGAGGAATGGAAGAGGGATGGAGATGGTGATACAGAGCAGATCATCTAAGAGTCTTTTTTGTTTGTTTAAGCTGCACATAACTTAGTTTTCATCCTATGCCTCAGTGACCTTGCTTTCCTTAAATACATCACATCTCCTCAGATGATTCTGCTATGCCCACTCATGATTTGAAAAATTATATTGTAATTGCTTTTCTTTTACTCTGTAACTCTATCTATGATGTATGAAATGATTAGCTAATGTTATGCAAAACAAAAAAATGATGTTTTAAAAAGTATTTACATGAATAAAAATTCAGCTTGCCCATACATCCTATGAATTGATTTCAAGACCTCCACTCACCTGACTGGCTGTGCAGTTGGATAAGCAAGTCCTATTATCAACTGCAAGATAGAAGTTGGTGGGACATGCACAGGAATGAGTCCTTCCAGGGGCCAAAAGGCAGAGATGGCTGCAACCTCCATTATTTATCATACAGAGATGTTTGGAGACTACAGATGAGAAAGAAACAAGAAAACAGGATAATCAAGACCGATAATATAATATAATATTTGAAATAAGACATTTAAGCTTCATAATTTGAAATTGAATAGAACTTTGTAATGAAGAACACAGTGGTTATAAACATAATTTTATTTTGTTACAAATTCTATTGTTGTCCAATGGCATTAATTTTATCATTAAATAATTTAAGAATGCATTTCCACAAAACAAGCATTTTAGTAGAAAAAATCATTGTCCCTCAAAAAAATAACAGCAGAGACTAGAAGCATTTTGGATGAAGACATATATATGTTTAGAAATATTAATGTAAAATAAAACAATGTAATAATGATCTATAACTAACAGTGTAGTCACTTTGTTTATTAGACTAATTTTGCATGTTAAGCAACATAATCAATACTTTATTTAAAAACAACTGATAGAATTCCCATTAGACATATGCTTAAGAAAACAATATATTTCTTATTTTTACAATCCTTGAGCTACTTTAATATAATTTCTTTTACCCAGCATTCCAGAAACTAAGAATCCTATAACTATTTTGTAAATAAATTATTTCAAGAATTCAGTGTCTATTTCTTCAACTACTTGTATTATTGTCATTTCTGCTTAATATAATTCAACAAATCAATAACTGTTTGTACTATTATTGAGCTTCCAATCATATGCCTTAACAGTAGTGCTTTATATCAACTGAATTCATTCTATACAATTATGCTAAATAATAAAATCTCACAATATTTCTCAAAAATAAATTTACACTTAACCTTGGAGGAAACAAAAATGGAATGTTACTAAAAGATGTCGATGCATTTATGGAAATCATGGAAAGAATAATTACCATCGGGTTGTCTATAAGAATGATACACCTGGATATCTGTGATGGCATGCCATGAGTTAATCAGTGAGAGTCTGTCTGCTCCCGAGGTTTTATGGGCACGGCTGAGTGACTTGGTTTTCCCATCAGTCCAGTAGATGTAGTCTTCAAACAATGTTAGTGCAATCACCCCTGGAATGTCTTGATTAGGGACTGTAATAGGAGATGGTAAGATTAATGTTCAGTCTTGGAAGACTGCCAGTTAAAATATTCAATACTACATGGGCTGACAGACACAACTGCTACAGAACTTCATGTGAATAATTGCTGTGACAACCTGTCAGGCTGGCAAGGTTCTTTATTACCGGTTAAGAGAACACAGGATCCGGCACAGCAGTGTGCTTTGCTCAGATTTAGCTTGGTTCAACCACTGGGAAGAAAATGAATGCAGTCCTGCTCACAAATAATGGCTGCTTCGCCAGAAACAAGTAACATCCAACATTTAAACACTGTATATATCCAGCTAATTCTAACTTAAATCTACAGGTCATTGTACTGCTCTCTCCCACATTTAAATTGACTAAATTATATATCCAGGATGAAATTTCTATCTACCTACTCTATTTATAGAGTGACTATAAGACTACCATAAACCATTTTAGTCACTGAGATTTTATGAGTATTTTTACTTGCAAAATGAGATGGGATAGAAATGGAGAAAAATAAGTGTGACGGATAACAATGTATTATGCAGATTTAACAGCCATAAAATTGTTTAGTTGCAGGTTAAAATTCTTTTATAATTATACCTCATTATAGGATTGGGTTTAAATGTAAACACTAGAATGAGCATTACAGACATGCATTTTTCTTTTAAGCAATTCCAGGGTCCTATCAGGTAAATAAGATATAATAAATTTTTTGGTGGTTGGAGGTTAAATAATAAAAAAAGAAATTCCCAAATTTGTACACACATTCCAATATATTCATCTGTATTCATTTTTAGGTCTAATTTTAGAAACTCTGAGAAAATGTTTATTAATTAAAAATGATACTGTAAATCAAGTAATAGGTACATTTTTATAAATTAATTTTAATGACTATGTTTGACATCTGTCTCACTCAGTAGCAACTGAAAGCTATCAAAATTTATAACATAAATGTTGGGTGTTTCACAGTCCTTACTTTTAAAATGTTGAATTAATTTATATTGTTATCGGGAAGTAGAAATTTTAAATCTACTGATTTTTTATTTTTATTCTGATGGGACAAATGTAATGAGACTTCACTATGACTTAGAAAAAACAGAAATAAAAGAAATAAAATGAGACTCTCCCAAATAGGTGACAAATTAAGCCACTGACTATTACTAATAAGTAGGTTCTGGCCAGAAATCCAACTTAGAACAGATATTATGCATATAAAATACGTAAAAACTCAGAAGAATCTAGATGTGCACATATGATACAAATACTCAGACTAAATTATCTATGTAGTCCTATACACAGGGAGCCCATCACTAAAATGATAAGTGGGATTGGACAGAAAGATGAAAAGGAGGACATTACCAGCATAAATCATGTTTGAGTTATTTATACAAACTATTCCCACTTCCCCCCTTTGGCTGTATAAATTCTTTTGGGAAGATAAAACAAATGTGGCAAATGTGAACAATAGGATGAATCTTGGTGATGGGTGATCATTATAACAATCTTTCAACTTCTGTATATGTCTGGAAATTTTCAAAATAAAATAAAAATTTCCAGAAAAAGTTGAAAGTCTCAGAAACATTCAATTCATATTTCCTTAGATATGAAGAAGCAATTGCAACATTACATTAAATATGGGTCCAAAAAGTTAATCATTACTTTAAAAATTCTCAGTTCACCAGAGATTCCACTGACTTATTTTCTAAAAAGTGGTTATTGTAAGAATTTGCCTATTAGCATCTCAAAAATACCATAGTCTTTTAAATACTCAGTAAGTAACTACAGTTCACATTTAATAAACACTTGGATGCCAGGAAGTAGGCCAGATGTTCTCAACAATGGGAGAGGCAATTCTAGTCCCAAAGAAAAAAAATTATCAAGCCCAGATATCTATAGTTCTGCAGTTGAGAAACCCTACAGTAGAATAACCATTTTATACACCTCATTGTATTTAGTACCACAGCTCTATTGTGCAATAGTAGAATTTGCAGATGGGAAAGCTGAAATCTAGAAAAATTTAAGTAACTTGACAACAGAGGGGAGGGAAAATAACTAGTAAATGAAAATGCTGGTATTTAAATCTAAATGAGATTCTCTGGCTGCTGAGTGCTTTGCCACTTTACTGACTAGTGCTGCCTTTAAGAAAGCCAACCCAGTTGGGTAAACTGTGGTTATAGATGAAGTTGTGTCCCCACAAAATGCATATGTGGAAGTGCTATCCCCCATCATGACTGTATTTGGATACAGGGCCTTTTAAAAATAACAGGTTAAGTGAGGTCATTAGAGTGGGGTCCTAATCCAATATGACTGGTATCCTTATAAGAGGGAGACACCAGGGCTGTGCACAAACAGAGAAAAGGCCACGTGAGGACATAGCAAGCCAAGGAGAGGCCTCAGTGGAAAATAAACCTGCCAATATCTTCATTTTGGACTCCAGCCTTCAGAACTGTGAGGAAATAAATTTCCATTTGTGGGAACCACACCAGAGTCCCAGATAGTCAAGGCCAATGGGAGCACAGAAGCCTTATTGTCAATACACCAGAATGACCAAGGTCACTCTGAACATGAGCCTAATCAGGGTGCCCAAGGCCAAGATACCATGAATGGATGTAAGGACACATGGTACACTGTGCCTTTCTGTAGCCAAAATATGATTGATATCACCTTGATAAGTAGCCTTCTTTGTCTCTGGAGTAATATACGTTACTGACCAGCTAGTCTGCTAGAGAGAGAGCAGCTGGGCAGAGCAGAGGCTAGAGAGAGCTCAGGAAAGCAGAGGCAATAGGCACAGAGAATGTAGCTCCTATGTGTGCAGGAGAGAGGGAGCTGAGAGCTGAGAGCTGATACTGCTACGACGTAAGGCTGAGCTCATAGAGAGCTCAGATATAGCTACCACGTTAACCAACCAGTGTGCTAGACAGGGGAGGCAGGAGAAGCTGCTGAGCCAGAGAGCTTAGGTACCACTATGATGTGAGGTGGCAAGTCTAGGGGGCAGCATGCAGCTGCTCAGATAATAGCTGTTGTTACAGAGATTAATGCTGCTATGTGAGAAAGATATGTATTCACCAGCTGGTGTCTGGTTGCCTGCCTGTATGGACTTTGCTGTGAAGAACTGTCTTGTCTGATGGCTATATGGCCTCTGGCTTCTGCATCCAAGGAGGTCCACCCCTAGGCAGAAGGGCTGGGACCCCACACCTGTAACTAGTGAACAGGGGATAAAGGAGGAACTTGGACTCAGTTCCCAACAGTTAGTAAAGTGAGCAGGGTTCGAGGAAGAACCAGCCCAGGTGTAGTTGGGAAGAATTGAGAATACATGGACTGAGAACAACTGAGAAGTACTGAGCAGTGCTCCTGCTGGCTCTGACACCACCGTTTCAGCCACCCAGTTTCTGGTACTTCATTCTGGTAGCCTTAGCAAACAAATACAAGTATATAAAGCAATGGGATTCATGTAATAATCTCCATGTAAAAATCATTCTATTGAATTACTTGATTGCAATTACACTGTGTATAATATTTAGACATGGGACAATATAAGCACTGGGCAAGGTTATTACCTCTAAACTTGTAATGATCACCCACCAGAAACCCTCTGTTATCAGATAATCAATATTAATTTATGGACTTTGTAAATTAAATTCTTATTTTAGAAGAAGTGAGGAGATAGAAGAAGAGGCTAGGACTAGGTAGAGAGCGATGGGACCATGGGGGCTAGGAAGTGGAAAGCTGCAGATGCAGGCAGCGTACAGCCTGCTGACTATGTTCTGTTCCGAGAAAAACACAAAGTGACCTAGAACTAGACCCAAATGGGCAGGGAAAGAAGGGTGCATGGGAGACATAAGCTTTAAAATGTATGGATATTACTATGACATGCAGGTTTCAGATAACTAATCACAAGACAGTGGAGTGTATAACCAATCCCAAGGATGTTGCTAAGGCAGAATTCTTTGAAAGGGCCAATCAGAAGCGAGCAAGGCATGTATCTACCCTTAGACAAAAAAAGCACGCTCTTTTTTTCTCTCTCATTCTGGCATGCTAGGCTCCAGTGGATGTGCTCTCCTGCGCCCATGTGGCTTATGGTCATGTGGGACTCCACACATGGACTAAGACTTTGATTAGCTTTGATACTGAACTAAACCAAGCTAGTTGCAACATGGAACAGAAGCTCTGGAAACTAGCCTACTTTTTACTCTCCTGGAACCTCAGCTGCACCTTTTTCAGGACTGGCTTCTCTCAATAAACTTTGCTTCCCTTAACCAATTTTGTCCGCGAATCCATTCTTTGGTTTTGAAAGACAAGGAACTCAGATATAAACCCCACATTTCAGTTTCAGAAGGATGACACATAGGTGAATGTGCAGAGCATGCAGTAAAGTCGGGTGAAAGTGAAGAAAATCAGTCCCTTTGCCAAAAGTTACCATCTGTTTTATTTGATTCCTTGTTTGATATTAGTAATAAAGAATAGGATTATCTGTAGTAGCTTTATAAGCCCACTGCAGGCCTGCTCATTTGGCAAACATGCTAATTTCTCAAACAGCATCTAACACAACCACCAAAGTGTTCCTTCTAGAACAAACAAAAACACAGTAAAAACACCAACTTATGTTAACAAGAAGAAATCTAGTCTCATATATTTAACTAGAGGCCTGGTGCATGAAATTTGTGCATGGGGGGGGGGGCAGACAGGAGGTCCCTCAGCCCGACCTGCACCCTCTCCAATTTGGGACCCCTCAGAGGATGTGCTATTGATGGCTTGGGCCCACACCCCGTCATTCTCTGCTCTCTGCGGGGCCTGCCTGCTCCACACCACGGGGATGGGCAAGCAGGCCCTGCTGGGTGCTGCCTGTGGCCCCACTTGCCTGCCTGCAGGTCGCTGCCCCACTGCCCAGCAGGCCTCACATTGCCGGAGTGACACTACCAGCGTCCTGCCCAGCCACTATGGACGCCGCCATCTTTGTCATGGAGTGGCGGTTAATTTGCATATTACTCTTTTATTAGACAGGATGTTATACTGTCTCCACAAACTACTCTCTGAGAGGTGGTGACAACTTCCTTTAATATCACCACTAATGCCAACAAAAATTTAAAAAACACACAAAAGAAATCAAAACAAACAAAAATGTTTACATATTACCTTTTTAGGAGTTCAGCTCAGAACTCGGCAGTATGATTCCATTCCCTATTTTGGACCTAAATCTCTTCACAAGAGTAATTGACTATCTGCTTAAGCTTCTGTGAGGAAATTACTATATACTAACTGCTAGATGATCAGTATAAATAAATGAATCTGTGCTTTCCATAAACATATGAAGAATTCAACCCAGATTGAGAGTAAATGAGATGTCCTGAGCCAAAGCATCATATATCTTGGTACAAGAAACTTTCCCATTTCAGAATGAAAAAATAAAATTATTTATTTTTTGTCTCCTTACTTATTGATATATATGTATATATGTATGCCTGTGTTATGTATCTGTGTATATGTAACACTATACATATAATACATACATATATAATACATATATGTATAAATATTACATATATACACATATATAAGTAAGAGAGCAACAAGAAAGATGTATTGCAATGTAATTTGGCAGTTATTAGAACTAACAAAGTATATATGGGAAGTGTTATGCCATGAGAAGAACATTTAACTAACTTACTGATAATGAGATAATGAGTTTATAAACAAAGTAGTTGATGTTCTCTCAAAATGACAATGGCTATCCCTTTTAAAAGAAAAACAATATGCCCACTTATTGTACATAAGATTGTCTTTGCTTCATAAAAAAAAAGAGATGTGAAAAAATTAGGAAACGTATCATTTACAGGTATTCAGTAGACACACAGACAAAAATAATACACACACACAGAAGTGACAGAACTATTATGTGGGCTGCAGTTTAAGAGGTAGTTATTATATATTTAAAGCCTATTTTAAAGCTACTTTCTGTAGTTAGGCTTCTATTCTGTATAACAGCATCATTTACTGTCCTGTTTCCAACATTCCACCCAAGCACTAGGCTGCCATTGGCTATCTTTATCAGAATAAAGGAGTCAATATTTGACAAAATAGAAATCAAAGAAAGCTCCCTTTGTGTGGATTTTCCCTCTTAGACAAGTCAGATGCTATTCTGCTAAGGTTCCTAGTAATTATGACTAATAGAAAAGGGAGAAATGCAGAATCTGCATTCGGCTTAACTGTTGTTTCACAGCTAGAGATACTTTATTACAGTGCTCTTTTCTTTTCCTTTTTGATAGCATTTATCATGCTAAAGAAGTATATTTCCAAATAAAATATTTCAATTTTATATTTAAAACTAATTTAGTTTAGATACTTAAGAACAAAATGCACCAAGTGACTCAGTTGGTTGGAGTGTTGTCTGGTATACCACAAGGTTGCGGGTTTGATTCCCAGTCAGGACACATACCTGGGTTGCAGCTCCGATCATGGTTGGAAAGCAAAAGGGAGGCAATAGATGGAGGTTTCTCTCTCACATTGATGTGTCACTCTTATCTCTCTCTCTCTCTCTCTCTCTCTCTCTCCCTCCCTCCCTTCCTGTCACTCTAAAAAAATCAATAAACATATCATTGGTTGAGGATTTAAAAAATAGACCAATAGCCCAGTACTAATTGTTTTTTAATTATAAAGAATTTATGTATTTTATTAGAAAGAAATACTTGGATGATCCAATGATCCTTAAGGTCAATCTGTCCTCACTGTACAACCTACTAAGATTGAACATTTAATCTCCTAAAACTTTAAAATTAATAAGCATCTATACTAATAAAAGGATAATATGCTAATTAGACTGGGAGACCTTCCAGGAGACCTTCCGGACATTCTTCAGGACAAAGCCATGGTAGCGGGGCTGAGGCAGAGGTGGTTAGAGGCCAAGAGGGAGGGCAGTTGTGGGTAATCAGGCCAGGATGGGACAGCAGTTGTGGGTGATCAGGCTGATGGGGTCGGGGCCATTGGGGGTAAGCAGACCATCAGTAGGGATCAGTTGGAAGTGATCAGGACATTGGGGGGAGCAATTTGGAGTGAGCAGGCCAGCAGGGGGGCAGCTGGGGGCAAGCAGGCCAGCAGGGGGGGGGCAGTTGGGGGCAAGCACACTTGCACGGGGGGAAGTTGGGGGCGAGCAGGCCAGCAGGCAGAGTGGTTAGGGGCAATCAGGCAGGCAGGCAGGCAGGTGAGTGATTAGGAGCCAGCAGTCCCGG
The DNA here is from genome assembly GCF_028538775.1 of Myotis yumanensis. Taxonomy (NCBI): domain Eukaryota; kingdom Metazoa; phylum Chordata; class Mammalia; order Chiroptera; family Vespertilionidae; genus Myotis; species Myotis yumanensis. The sequence continues at coordinate 71,096,689 of NW_027223759.1, read as the reverse complement.
ATTGTGAGAGGGATGTCCACCTGCCGGTTTAGGCCCGATCCCTGTAAACCAGCAGTAGGACATCCTTTGAGGGGTCCCAGATTGGAGAGGGTGCAGGCCTGGCTGAGGGACACCCCTACCCCCGTGCACAAATTCCGTGCACCAGGACAGTAGTATAAAATAAAACATTAAATCTTATCATATTTTTAAAAAATATATTTTAAGACTCTTCCTTTTTATTTTTTTTGTTGGTGTCATTACCCTGAGTAAAAGCATATATTCCCTCACACCCGAAATATTACAAAACTAGAGGCCCAGCACGTGATATCGGGTGAGACCCAGACCCGCTGTGCTGGCAGGACCCCAGACCCACCCTGCGCAAGCCGTAGGACCCCAGACCTCCCCTGAGCGAGCCACAGGCCCTGCCTCCACTGCTTGAGCCATGGGCCCCGCCTCCGCCCCACCAGCCCCACCAGCCCCGCCAGCCCCGCCAGCCATGCAGGAGCCATGCCTCACCACACAAGCCACAAGTCCCTGCCCAGTGTTACGACCACAGGCCTTTTATGATATAGATTATTTTAACTTTTCTCGTTAGTTTTTAATCTCTTTCAATCTCTTTTGTATTGGTCAAAGATCCTATATTAAACAGATAATACATTATCAAATGGTAATTTAATATAATTTAACTGAACAAGAGAGTCTTAGGTACAACTATTGGTCATATTATTTTTCTCTTCATTATTTACAGAGGTTTGGGCCTGACTAGGTGACTTGTTTTATCCCAGGTCTGTTACCAGAAGCTGGTGAAAGAGCCGCCCACCAAGAGCAGACACCATTTGTTGGAGGAACTCAGCCAGTGCTAACCCCCTGTGGTTGTACATGGAGGAAAGTGGATGAATAAATATTCTGACTTGTTCCTTCATCCACCATCTCATCTCCTGCTAATGTTTTCCATAGATTAAATCCAGCTTGAGGCCAGAAGGTGAAAGAGCCTGGTGATATAGTCCACTTTTTCAGCCTTCTAGCATACTGAGCATAGAAAGGGAGGCAAATATGGGATAGCTAGAACTCCCTCCAGTTAAGATTTCCAATTTTTTTTTCATCTTACATATTTCTTCTCTGGTCAAAAACCATCAATGATACCCATTTCCTAGGCGATATGGCGCAAACTATATAGCTTTACTAAAATACCTGGCTTCAGGGAAAAGGGTCAGGATGCTCATGAATCCTCTGTTTTGAGAGACCTTGATATTAACAATTTTCTCAAATATCTTTCTAGAACAGTGGTTCTCAATCGTCTTAATGACGCCACCCTTTAATACAGTTCCTCATGTTGTGGTGACCCCCAATTTCATTGTTACAAATTGAACATAATTAAAGCATAGTGATTCATCACAAAAACAATATGTAAGTATATATGTGCTTTCCGATGGTCTTAGGTGACACCTGTGAAAGGGTCGTTTGACCCCCAAAGGGGTCGCGACCCACAGGTTGAGAACCGCTGTTCTAGAAGGATAATATAAAGCAAGATTTGTAGAGATGCTAGAATGTGAATTAAAAGAGCAGAGCATGAAAACAGAAAGGAAACAAAGAAAACCAATTAGCATTGATAAAATGAGGTGAGATTAAACAAAGACTACAAAAACAGTGCAGGCTGGGAAATGATGATAAAATTAGATGATGAAAGAAGTGGTTTAACATGGCAAGGAAAGCGGAAGTTTCATGTCAGTGGTCAGGGGGTGGGTGAATAATGGTTTCTATTTTATGAAGAGTAACAAAGCAGAGTGGGCAGGTGGGAAAGTGGCCACAGTGAACTAATTTCCAGAGAATGACTGCTGAGCCTGTAGCTTCAGCTGCATATACTCCATCATAAATCAGCGTGCTTTATGTAAATGTAGGGCCAACAGAATTATTTCTTTGCCAGTAATTATGCATCCCCTCTAGTGTTATTTGCAGAATATTTTATTTTAAATAATTATTTCCTCTGAACCATCTATAACAGGCTACAAAATGTTCCATTTAAACATATGCCTCCAAGAACATTTCTCCTGCCTACTCTTTAATACCACCCTCCCCCACTTAATGGTGACGGTGCTACAAATAAAATTTCAGGTCACAGGGTCCAAAATTCTTTTTCAGGATGAATAAAAGCATCAAGAAATGGCAAGAATAGTAAGGATAGTCAAGATTTCCAAGTACTATTATGAAATGTTCAAAATGTATATTTTCCAGTAAATATTTCATAATCTTTCATAAAGTTCATCCACCAATGAGACTTTGAAGGGGAGGAAAAATAAAGTTCTTCCATGCAGCATAAGTTATAATGCAGAGCAGATCTGAGCTGATTCTACCTGGGAGTCTATTAAATGAAGCTGCATTTTGAATACTCATAATGATAAAGTGTCCAAACAATAGTCATGTGTCCCTCCCTCATGCAGTAATTCATGTTGGGACATTTAAATGTGTTTAAAATAACTTTTAAAAATGAATTTAACATATGAAGACAAAATTTATAAATTATTTAGGACTCTTCTTTATATTAAAGCCATTATTAATAGGCTGAAGGCATCCTTTTCTAATTTCTTGCCTCCTTTTGTCAGCCTTGTCACATCAAATAATGTGTTCTCTCTGTATAGATTAGGGATATTGGTTTAATACAATTCAGTCCTCTAGCTTCCCTCACATATATAGTTTTAAATTATTCATAATAAAATTCAAATAGGCTATTTGAATATTTAACACCTAAAGAATATTCCTGTTAATGAATGTGAGGATTTATAAAGCAGACAATGCAAATTATAGTACATTTATTTTGAAAAATAGACTGTTCCTATAAACAGCCTCTCTCAATGACACTGCTCTCCAGTCTCTGAAGTAAAGAAAGCAACATGTATTTGGTAAAGGCATATTTCTGTTGCTTTAAAACTTTCTGGGCCTTTCTGCTAGTGATTCCCAGACACTTGGAAATGTGTTTGCAGAGATGACACTCAATACTGAATATGTTATGATATTCCACATACATGTGCATTAGAGAAGTGTTTGTGAGGCAGTTTAATGAAAGCTGCAGCCTTGGAAAAGTACTTTGCCTTTGGGGAAGATATACAGAAGGATATATAGAAGAATATTCAGAAGATATAGAAGAACAGATCCATTTACATGGATTTAGTATCTGGTTTTCTCACATTTCTACAATTATAAATATGCTTCTAGAATAAAAACAAGGAGATTGAAACAGATTATAAACATTTTCAAATGTGTTGTAGGTAACACCAGGAATAAGGAAGGGTAAGTGTGGGACTACGCAGAATAGTCCTCTTCTGCCCCAGCTCCAACCTCAACCCACCCCTTAGAGATATATTAGAAAATCACTGATTAATGAGAAGTCCTAATCTATGGATAAAATGTGGAAGAGTAGTGTTTCAAAGGCTAAGTTAGAGAGTAAACTGGACCAAACCAAATCTACCAATGCTTTACACCGTGCAGTGATGGCGAACTTATGACACCCGTGTCAGAGGTGACACCCAAACTCATTTTTTTTAGTTGATTTTTCTTTGTTAAATGGCATTTAAATATATAAAATAAATATCAAAAATATAAGTCTTTGTTTTACTATGGTTGCAAATATCAAAAAATTTCTATATGTGACACGGCACCAGAGTTAAGTTAGAGTTTTTCAAAATGCTGGCACGCCGAGCTCAAAAGGTTCGCCATCACTGCCCTACGGCATCATATTTTGAATAGATAAGGTTGTTGAAAGTGGCTGAAAACTCATTCTAGGGTAACACTTAAAATTTCACTATTTAAAAATAGTATATGGAACATATATGGCATTTTCAGAATAATCTATTTAAACATGTGCACAGTTTAATGTAGCATGTCTTATTCAAGGGACACAATTAAAGACATGATTGACACTGAAATTCCAAGACTTTTTAGAAATAGCAGTTAATTTAAATTTATTTTACTGGTTCAGGGACATTTCTATAGAAACTGAATTGTATTTTGCTCCCTTCCATTAACTTTTACTGTATTGTAAACAGCAGCACATCAACACTGTTGGCATAAAATAGCCTGTGAAGTCTACTGTTGGTAATGGACTATGAATGCTAGAATATTTTTTTGGAAAGTAGTAAAATGTAACATCTAACCAAGAAAGAAACGCTCTATAATATTGTAAAATTAGAGGGTGGCATTTATTAGATCTCCTCCACATTTTTTTCTTTTTTGGTGGGCTTCAGTAGATACTTAAATGTTCTAAACAGCCAACTGCAACAACCATTGATTTCAGAAGATATGGGTACAAAACACTCCCTTTGTCTTTTTAAGTAAGTGTTTTTCCCCCACTCAGAACAAAACCCTTTAAATATGGCTTATGCCATTTCATCAGTAACATGCTGAGTCTGGATTCCTTTTCCAACATAATGTAGACAATAACTGCATGGCTTATGATTTGGATTTTTAAATCCAAACACAGAACTTCCCCCTCACAACACACACATACTTCAATACTGACACTTAAATATGAGGATCTGCAGGTCTAAGGGTATAGAAACAATTAAAGAGCCATAGTTAACATAACTGCATGGAATTTTAAACAATTTGCCCATAAAATAAAAGACGATTCAGTGATAAACTATAATTTAGAATCACGTGCAACCATTACTCTTCAAAGAAATTAGCAGTTATTAGTATATTTTTCCAGTAGGCTGGATAAAATATGTACATGACTAACTGATTTAACACAAGGTTAAGTCATTCAGTGATACAGAGTATTCCGAAAAAAAAATTACTAAAACAGATTTTAAAGCTCAAGATCAAAGATACCTTTTTCTTAGCTCACTCTTTTATTGCTATTTACACAGTATTTTCAGTTATTTTTCAAGAAACTAACTACATCTAAAAGATATCTCAAGTTCAATGGCAAAAGTAACAGAAAGTGGAGAAAGCTAAATCTGAATTTATGTACTTTGATACAAGCAAACAGAATGAAATTGTGGCCTAAATAGAATTTTCTGCTATTTAATTTTCTTTTCATTAAATGGAAAATAGAATCTCTAAGTTAAGGTAGATGTGTAGAGTTATTACTGACATTTCTCTCAAGATATATTTCTAACCTATTTTATAGACATTTCATTTAGAGAAAGCAATATTTTTTGAAATGCATAAAATCAATCACAAAAAAATCTTTACTGTGTCCAAATTTCAGAAATTCTGTGACATAAATCTCTAAATAAGCTTTCAAAGGTTTGCATGGGCAGGAGATGTAGTTAATTTGGAATAGCAAACTGTAACATCCAACTGTCCCACTGAAGCTGGGTGTCTGTTTTTAAGCATCATTATTGCTTTCTTCACTCCCTCAAACAAACATCAAAAATATTTTTATTTGATGAGATAAGTGCTTTCTTACATAATAATTATGTTATGGTGGCTTACGTTTTTGTTTGTTTCTGTATGTTTTGTAATTTATTTATGGTCTACTACTAAAATTAATTTGATGATATTCAGGTATGGATAAACCTTTTGGGTACAATTTTGCATTTATGCTGTAACTGTTGATAGAAACTATAACAAGTGGGCAACAAATTTTCATTATCTGTTTAAAAGCAAGGGGCCTGTATGGAGAATGGAAAGAAAGCAGGCTTTGAAACCACTTAGGTCTTTGTTGGTACAAATTCTGATTCTCCTGATTATCAGCTATTTGACTTTGGAGAAATTACTTCATCTCTTTAAACCTATTTCCTTGTTGCAAAATGGTTTTAATGGTAATTATAGTACAGTATTCCCCGACGGAATGACTAAAATAGCATGTATTGCATCAAACAAGGTTTCTTGAACACAGTAGGCTTCTAATAAAAGTATTAGTTTATAAGAGGATGGTTTCAGTTCTTGGATCCTCAGTAGCAGACTAAGGAAATTTCCATTGAAAGCCGAGAGAGAGAGAGAGAGAGAGAGAGAGAGAGAGAGAGAGAGAAAGAAATAGTATGTGTACTAGTGGAGCACCTAATATAATGTAATACTCAAGAAGATAGGTTTTCTCCTCTCATTGATATGATCAGTTCACAAGGGTTCAACAGTAAAAGATGTGAATAATTCTCGCAATACTACTCAGAGAAATGAGTATTTGGTTGGCAATTTGAGCTTCTCATCAAGGCTGAGTGAACAAGCATTTGATTATCACATACTGTATCCTCAACCTTTCTCCGGCTTAAACTGAAGATAAACCAGAACACTTTTGGATTTGGCAAAATTTCTGAGAGTTGGTGATCCGTCTAACTTAGAATTTTCATTCTAGAATTCTCCTTTGATGTCTCCTTTTCCAACACTCTTATTTCTATAGATGAGACAATAGGAGCTAGGGAAGTTACATATCATTTTCAGGGTGAAATAGCTATTTAGCAACAGATCCCACCCCAACCCACCTTATCCTCAGGTTCCCCAAGCTTTCTTTAAGATCCTAAGGGACTGCTTTCTCCAATATGAAAATTTCCTTTTACTTAAAAATCTGTACTCCAGCAAAGGTTTATTAGTTCTTATCCAAATTCGAAGCCTAAAATTCTATGAGCAGGGTTGTGGTTTGGGAGTGGTAAGAAACCAATTCCAAATACATAGATCCACAAGAAGAATATTATTACTTAGACTCATTGTGTTTAGAATCATTCTGTTTTTTGTAAAAACATATAACAATTTTTAAACTAAACATTTAAATCTGAAGAACACTGTGAAATTTCCACGTCTCATTGGACATATTTTATAGCTCAAGAGAAAGTGGAAGAGGACAGATCCACTCCTGTGCCATCTTTCTAAGGTAAACTATCAGGTGTTCTGATTGCTCTTTAGGAAGAGAGACAAGAGGAAGTGTTTAAACATCCTTAGAATTCCTTTTGTGCTGACCCTTTTGTTAAAATCAATGCATCGCTCATCAAAACAGAGCTTTTAAAAATAATCTCTTAGCTATGCTTAGTATTTGTATTTTTTGTTCTTTAAAAAAAGTAAAAATATATATGAAATTAATGTAATCAAAAAAGAGTTTTTCCCCTAAGTAGATAATAATGTAAATATTTCACTTGACATTTGCAACTCAACCACTAATGATTCTCTATTTCAAGTTTACAGATCTCTCTTATTTATTCTGCTAAATACCTATTGAACATAAAACTTCATCCGCATTCCCTCAGCTGTAATCACTTCAAGTATTTTCTCCTAAAATATTTTAGCAGCCTCTAAATTGGTTGGCCTTCCAGGGTCTTTCATTTTCCATGCTGTTGTCAAATCTAATAATAGCACTTTACCAACTAAACACCATCAATGGCTCCCTATGACCTAAAGGATAAATTCCAAATTACTTAGCATACAAGCACTGTCACAACCTGGCCCAGTTTGCCCTTATTCATCTACTGTCATTATCTCCCTCTAATAAGACTTCCAGTCATAGCCAAATGGTGTAAACCCCATGCTATTTCAAGAAGCAATTACATCTTTGCACAGGCTATTCCCTCTGTGAGAAGAATCCTTCCTACGTTTCCCCATATGGAGAGCTTGTATTATGTCTCTGACTTCTCAAAGAAACCCAGTTCCCCAAAGGCTCACCTACTGCAACCTGCATTTTTTTTACAATGTTTCATATACCTCTAACCCCAATCGGATTCACATCTTTACCTGCAAATCAGTTTTTCCAATTAAACTGAAGTGTTTTAAAGACAGGGACCTATTCATCTGATAACTCCAGGGCCTAGCATAACTTATAGCACAGGGGGGGAAAAAAATCAGTAAATGTTTGTTGAATGAATAAGTGAATAAGTGAATGAGTGAATGAATAGGTAGATCTAAAGAGAAGAAACCAGAGAAATTTTAAAAATAAACCAATGAAATCTTGATTTAAAATAAATGGATTCAGTTATGCAGCACCATGCATAATATGCTATGATATTAAATTATTATAATTATATTTTATAGTATTACAGAATTATTTGAGTGAAAGGCCAATAGAATAATATACACAGGCACTGAGGAGAGATTTATCTGACTAAGATTGGACCTTCACATTCCTATACTACCAAATTAACTAATGTTTTGTTTTATTTTATTTTATTTTTATTTTGCAATGTTGTGTTTGGACTTGGTAGGAAAATGGGGGTAGCAAGAAAAGATGATGGAAATTCTCAAGCAAATTGCAAGTCCCATGTACCTCGAAAGTAACCTGACCTATATTTTAGGGAACAGAATTCAGAACCTTTAGACGTTCTTAGACAAGACAAATCATGCTGTATAATAAAAGGCCAGTGACCATAACGGCATAACGGCCGGAACGACCAATCGACCAGTTGCTATGAGGTGCATTGACCACCTTTCTGTCCCTCCCCACAGCCCAAAGGCTCCAATCGCTGAATGGCCAATGGGGAACCATGGAAACTGGGGTGGGTGTCAGTGGTGGGGCAGGACTAGGGACTGGCGAATGGGCAGAAGATGGCCCCAATCACAGGCTATGTCTAGGGACCCTACCCATGTACAATTTCATGTGCTGGGCCTCTAGTAATAAAAGAATGCTTCATTTATGCAATTAATGCATGGTTTAAATCAGAACATATTTGGGGAGAAAGCTTTCTGTGAAGTGCAATACATACTTTAATTTTTCTCCCTTATTAAAATTTGACTTATAAAAAAAGATCATAATTCTGAAATTCTTTATACATCCTTTGTATTCTCAAATTACTTATTTCAGGATTGACATATTCCATTCTTTTGATTAGCTATGGCTCCAGTTTTAATATATACAATAAATAAGAACAATAATACTATTTTAGTTAGAAGAAAGTCAGTGACCAAACTAATAGACAAGTTATTTTAACATATCTTATTTTCCACCTCCAAATCACATCTAGAAAACAGCAGCATTCTCTATGTCTTTATGGGGCAAATGCAAGAAGCAGAAAAATCCTATTTGTCTCTATAAATATGGAAAATAAATGGCTTTTTTCCCCATTGGATGTGAAGTTGACATAATTTAGGCTGCCTACAATTAGTAGCACATTAGTAACTACCAAGTAATTATTGGCTTTCATTCAGATGCTGGCAGATGCCTGATAAGACACTTAATGAATTTTTCATTAGTCTTCTTCTGAAAACCTTTAGGAGAAAATATTTCTAAAGGCAGCAACTCTTTTACTTTTCTTTCCCACCCCCAATCCTTAAGCCTCAAATTATTGTCAAAATCAAATTTTAAAATGTTAACATCATACCTGCATATCTGTCAGCTAAATATTTCACTCTTTAATAGATTTAGTACCATGTTCTCTTGCTATATATGTCCCTCTACCCAAAGTCACCATCAATTCCATAATTAAGGAACACTTCATGTACATGCATTTAATTTTGTATTAAGATGTCAAAGCAGTAGTCACCTACATATCTGACATAATTTTTAAATAATGAGTAGGAGATGCAATCAATAGTTTCTAGTAGACAACATTTTTAACTACAGTTTTTGTTACTCCAACACTAAGGTTTAAATGAAAACAGGCAAACACTTGCTGCTCTGATATCTGCCAAGAAATTCTTTACATTTAATTGTACAGTAAAATTTTGGCACAAAGCAATACATTCACAACACCTAGTACTGTATATAGAGGCTAAAAATAGACAGGTTCATGGTTATCTAAGAAAAATACTGATTGCCACAATAAAACTTTCAATAATATCATCTAGGTATGTTGCAGAACATTACATTACTGTCTTTGCAGGATATATAACTGCTGAACACACTAAGTGTGATTTGGAGTTGTCAACATTGCTTTGGCTGTAATTAAAATCCTAAAGTGATCTTTAAATCGTTCTGCACTCCAATTTCATCCTGATGAGTTTCTTTGTATCTATAATTGAAACGCCAGCACCCAAATGTGTGACTCATTCAACTACACTTGTCATACCTCAAGCTTCTTACCCTTAAAAAAGAACCTCTAAAAGCTGTCAGCATGTTTAGTTAGAAGGATATAGCTGTTGAAATATTAGCTGAAAGGGACTCGGGAAAAATTATGAAATGGTGTGACTTATTAAGTTTTATTAATGAGCTAATTAATTAATTGATTTTAATTATTTATTTAGTGTTCCCATCCTTCTCAGGACACCATACATTTCCAGGCCTCACCTCTCTTCCTCACCTTTCCTGCTCCTGGACTTTTGTTCTAAGGTTACTGCAGAGAAGAAAACAATCTGCTAAGCTAAACCACACCAATGTGCAGGCTTTCTGTGGGGCCTCCCTGTGAAAGCTGTACTTCAGGAGATATTTGAAGATGAAAAGGTGACAATAGGTCATTAAAGATTAATAAAAACTGATTTCTTTACTTAGAAAAAAATCTAATCCTTAAAAAGCCACCTACATATTTTGAGTGTTCTTTTGAATTGTCTGTGGTTTCTGTCATATCCATTTCATCTTCACCTCTACCCCTTTCTTCTTTATTCTGTCATTCTCTATTGCCCCTCCAAGTTCTCCCATCCTCAGCTATGTTTTCTCTGATCTCTAATTCTAGTGTTAACTCCCTTATACGCTCTTCCTTCAATTGTTTTATACTTAGAGCTTTTAATCTAACCGCATTACAAAATATAGAAAAAAAGTATCTGCCAAATTATATTCATTCATATTTAAATTATGAACATTTCTTAATGTTATTCCCATTTGAAAGTTGTTTCCACATTAATTTTTGTTGCCATTGTTTATTAGATAACAATCAATTAATCATGTTTTAATATAACTGATCACTTTTAAATAATATTGCTTAAGTTTCTTTAAAGAACTGTACTTTTACTTAGTGTTTTAAGAAAACTCAACCCTATTAGATTGTAATAAAAGCCTTATGTTTACAAGCAAATATTCTTGTTTAAATTCAATTAGAATACATGCTTATGTTAACTTATATTTTGTTCATTTATATATAAAAACTACTTAGAAAAGTACAATTAGAGAAAACCTAGAGTGTCAAAATTATTTTTATTCATGATTATAGAAGTTTTCAATAAATATATCTGATTTCTTATTTAGCAATATTATCATAAATGAGTATGATAATTAACACAAATTGTGAAATATATTTGATGAAAGTATATGTAATGAATATATATATACATATTTTTTTCTAAAATATTTTATGAAGTGGCAAAATACTGAATCATTTGTGCTATTGTACCAACCTTTATGTCTATGAGATCCATCCATGTTGCTAAATTCAATGTGATTTTCATCTGCCCAGTAGAGTCTATGGTTGACATAATCTATAGTTAGTGCCATAGGTCTAGAAATCCTGGTGTCTATGACAACACTCTGATTGGTTCCATCCATTCCAACACGGCCAATGTGCGGATACTCACAGCAGTCAATCCAATACAAATACCTAGGAAAGAAAGTCAATAGCCATTTTGTTTACAGACACTTAAGGAGTAAAACCTCATACAATATTTCATGTCTGTGCTCAACTATCCCCAATTAATTAATTTCTCTGAACTGTAGCTTCTAAGAAGCACATGTCAAGGGAAAGTTTTCTAATGATTTTTTCATACTTTTAAATGTCCATATAATTTTAAACATGTTTTCTTTAGTATACAAACTCATATATAATATATATTGTTAACACATGTAAACCTTCAAAATACATCTATAATGTAAGAGAGTAAAATTCTCCAGATATATGATTTTCTTTTGGTATGTCATTTATGAAAAATTCTAAATGAATTATAGAGGAGTGCATTATATTTGCTTAACTCTGCAATTGTCCAATGTGTAAGCCACTAGCTAATTGTGACTCTTCAAATTTAAATTAATTAAATATATGTAAGATTAAATGGACTGCATTGCACCTCAGTCACACCAGCACATTTCTGGGGCTTGACAACCATGTGTCTGGTAGCTCCATATCCGATAGCATAGATCTAGAACACTTACATCATCACAGAAAGTTCTATTAGTCAGCACTGATTTAAATTATGTTATTGGAAATTCTGGTGTAGAATATATATACTGTGGGCAATAAATAGTAAAATTAAGAAAGTAATATTGGTACTAAAGCTAATTGAGCTAAACATAAATATTGTACCCCATAATATACAAATAATGTATTATATTATGTGTGTGTGAAGATGTACAGAGATTACTTAGAAATTTCTTTTTATTTAATTAAACCATTTATTTTTATCATAGTAGAAAAAGCACTTTTGGAATATTTCCTTATCTCTATTATTCAATATTGGAGTTAGATATAGGATCTTTAATGGACTTTTCACCCTCCAACTCTAAAATTAAAATCTATTAACCAAATTATTTTTCCCAGACCTCATCTTTTCTTTTTGCATAATTAAAATAATATGGTATGATGTAGGGAGCGGCTCTAGGGTCAAGCCTCGGTCTGACCTGTGGCAGGGCCACAAACAAGTCCCAGCCTGGAGGGCAGAGCTCTCCTAGCATAATTAAGCCTGACCTTGTAGACCTCCCTAATTCCTTCCTAAGTAGCTAATGGGCTGTGGGAGGTGCAGCAAGTATTGCCAAAACAAGAACATGTATATACATGTCAATCTACACTTGTTTTAATCAGACTACAAAACTACAAAATTAAGCATCGGCTTGCAGGCTGGGCCTTTTGTGTCCTCATCCAGGCATGGGAGATCCACCAAGCCCCAGCTGTATTCTCTTGTCTGACTTTTCTTCAATCCTTCACTGCCCCTCCTCAGGTTCACCTTTGCCCGTGCTGGAGCAGCACAGTATGAAATTACTATCTATGGTTAAAACTGGAATATGCAGCTTAAACTTAAAATATTTCTCATATATTCTGACATTGATCATTGTGCTCAGATATTTTAACCACACACTAGAAAAAAGATAAAGGTTTTCAGAAAAAAAAACATTTATCAAATACAGGGATAACATAAATAATCATTGTAAAAATATGTATTTTGTATTAGTTATTTCAGAAGTATATGCATAAAAGCAAGTGATAGTGGATTATAAAGATAATAAAAATGTTCTTCCTTTGCTAGCCAACATTTCATTGAATCCTAATTAAGCATGACAAAAAATGCAAAGCCCTGGCCGGTTTGGCTCGATAGATAGAGCACCAGCCTGCAGACAGAGGGGTCCCAAGTTTGATTCCGGTCAAGGGCATGTGCCTTGGTTGCGGGCACATCCCCAGTGGGGAGTATGCAGGAGGCAGCTGATCAATGTTTCTCTCTCATTGATGTTTCTAGCTCTCTATCCCTCTCCCTTCTTCTCTGTAAAAAAACAATAAAATATTTTTAAAAATGCAAAATATATTTTTGATAAAAAGTAAACAAAAGGTAGAATTGTGTGAGCAGAGATCTAAAAAGAGCTCTCAGACCCAAAAATTGAAATCAGACCTGAGTCTGAAAATACCTGTCAACCTTGCATAGGGCAATGCTGAAATTCCTACCTAAGGTTTGTGTAGATCTATGTTACTTTGCACATATTTTGAAAATTTCAAATTATCAAGTAGTAATACACGAGAAGCTCTTCAGAAACTAATGAGTTCTATTTTTTTTTATCTTGAATTATTTTTAGTATATCTTCATTTAGAAAAGCCAACATATGTAGTGAAATACATCAAGAAAAACACACAATCTGTTCTTTTCAAGTAAATTTATGGAGGAATCCCTTGTTGTCCATACTAGAGATGATGACGGATATATAAAACAAACAAAAGAAGTAATAAAAAATAAATAGAAATCAAAAGATTGTTCAACTCACTAAAATAAATTAGAACATTCCTCCTTGCCTTTCTGACCCTCCAATCTTGAGAACACTAACACAGCAATTTTGTTTTCCTAATAAATGTGGTATGATTATGCCAGCTTCTCTAACACATATTATCTATGACCAAATTTATTGTCATTTTATGTTTTTAAGAACTAAATATAAGCAAATAAAATTTAAAAGCAGTATTTAAAAATGAACATACATTAAAATGAACATATCCAAATTGTTTTAACTAGAGATAGTCTTCATATTTCTATTTAGTTGTTTATTCTACATTTGCCTGCACTTGCAATTAAAAAAAGTTAAAAGAAGTTTTCTCCATTAAAAGATATCAGCAAAAGAAATTCAAATTTTTGGATGTGAATAATAATTGCTTTGAAGTCATTAAGTCAGCTATAAATTTCAAATTGTTTGATCTCCATATAATATTAATTCTAAATTTTTATTTGTATTCTGAAATTTTTCAATTGCCTACTTATCATTTTTTAAAAATAATTCTTTATTGTTGAAAGTATTATGTACTTCTCCCTTTTTCCCCCATTGACTCCCTCCAGCCCACCTCACCCCCTTCCCCAGGCCCTTACTGCCCCATTGTCTGTGGCTATGGGTCATGCATATATGTATATAAGGTTCTTGGTTGATTACTTCACACCCACCCATACTTCCCCTCCTTCCCTCCAAGATTCCACACTCTGTTCTATGCTTCCATGTCTCTGGATCCACTCTGTCCATCAGTTTATTTTGTTACTTAGATTCCACTTATGAGTGAGATCATGTGATACTTGTCTTTCTCTGGCTGACTTATCTCACTTAGCATTGTACTTTCCACATCCATCCATGCTGTCTCAAAGGGTAAGAGATTCTTCTATTTTACTACTGCATAGTATTCCATGGTATAAATGTACACAACTTTTTTATCCACTCATCTACTGATGGGCACTTGGGCTGTTTCCAGATCTTGGCTATTGTAAATTGTGCTGCTATGAACTTAGGGGTACACACATTCTTTCTGATTGGCCTTTTGGTTTTCTTAGGATATATTCCTAGAAGGGGGATCACTGGGTCAAATGGAAGTTCCATATTCATTTTGAATCATGGTTTTAAGAGGAGGAAGAGTGTTTTCATGGAGCCCAACATCTGGTTATTTCACTCTCAGAAAGATCATTAAGCATTCGTGGCCTGAATCCCCTCTTTGGCATCCAAGCTCGCCATTGTTTGGTGCAATATACTTTTTCAAATTTCTCTCCAATATTAAAACGTGTGAAATCAGCTCTAGTTGGAGCATTTAATTCAAGTTCCACATTTACACTTATGTGCTTTTATCTTATCATTTGCTTTGCTCTTGCCTGTTCAATTATATAGATGTTTTCATTCAGACATAATCCACATTGCCCCCCTGTTCTCCACAAGTTCTTTTCTGAATCGTGTCAGTGCATAATTTCAAGGCAAGTTACAAGATTAAATGTAATTGAGAAATGCTTTCTGAAACAAAGTAAGCATTATTGTAGGATATTCAGAGCCTTTTATATGCTATAAAACAGTGATTTTTCTAAGAGGCAATTGCGATATCCCTTTTTTTAATCATATAGTTTGGGGTGACAGCATTTATTTTTTTAGAGCACTTTACAGAAATCAAACTTCCAGAACCTGTGCTGTAGCCCTTCTTGGTCTAGGGAATTTCATTGTCATGTGTGTAATTGGACAACACATGTATCAGGCACATAAGAACCCACAAAACAGTACTGATATGGGTTTTCAGGCCTCATAATCAAAAAACCTACGTCAATAAGTCATTTGGTGGAACATCTTTGATAAGCCCTAAAGCCATTCTTAAGTAGATTGAGAACCATAATTTGAAACAATAATTCATTGGGGCTATATTAAAAACCAGATATTGCTTAGTACTGAGAAAACAGAGGTAAACAGATATCATTTTTGCCTCAAATATCTCTCAGTGAATACAATAGAAGTGGAGGTAAAACAAATGAAAAAATTACAGCATATTATGATAAAACTATTTTACTATGAAGGCACAAAAAAGGCGATGATAGTTTAGCTAGAAAAGGCACGAAAGAAATCTGTGCTCACTAATAGTTTTTTTAACATAAATTTTATCTTCACAACTACCTTATGAATTCTTTAATAACAATGACATTTATATCTTTCATATTTTGGAACAAAGTATAACTTAATTAAAGATTATAATGCTGCAACAGGTCTTGAATATCACCTAGCTTAAAGCCTTCATGTCACCACTAAATTGAGACCATAAAAGAATATTTGTTTTGTCCTAATCAACTATGATAGTGATACAGTTGGAACAGAACTCAGGCTGCTAGATTTATAGACTAGTTTTTTTCTTTCTTTCCTGAGAGCACTAATTAGAGTCTTCAGCAAATAAGCTTTTAGAAACAAATTACTTGGGTTGCAATTCCAGATTTACTCATTACTAGTTATGTGAACCTGGACACTTTAATTAGCCTCCCTTAGCCTGGACTTACTCATATTTTTAAAAATGATAATAACTGTTTCTCCTCACAGTACACTGTATGGATTAAATGAGAAAATATAAGGAACAGACTCAGAATACTGGTAAACATGGACTAAGTGTTCAGCAAATATTAGCTATCATTATGTTATCTGCATTAGATATGCACCATATGCAGTAATACATTTTTTGGTTTAATAATATACACATAACTAGAGGCCTTGTGCATGGATTCCTGCACATTGAAAGGAAATTAATTAGAAGGTGGCTGGCAGAGTGGGACTGGGAGAGACTGGTTGGATACACCTTGGAGCCAACCTCTAGTGGTCCCTCCCTGACCAGCCGCACCTGTGGTGGTGCCGGGGCTTGAAGGGTGTCTGCAGAGTGAACAGGGTCCCTCTATCAGGTGGGGTCCTCAGCCTGGCCTGCGAGGATTGGGCTGAAACTGGCAGTCCGACATCCCCCAAGGAGTCCCAGAGTGCGAGAGGGCATTCTGCAAAGTTGCTGTGGCTCGGCAGCTCCTGTGTTGAGTGTCTGCCCCCTGGTGGTCAGTGCACATCATATCTACTGGCTGGTCAGCTGGTTGGCCGATCACTTAGCCTTTTATATATATAGACTAGAGGCCCGGTGCACAAAATTCGTGCACGGGGGGAGGGGGGTCCCTCAGCGTGGCCTACAATGACACCAGCATCCTGCCCTGGCCACCATGGGCACCACCATCTTTGTCGCGTAGTGATGGTTAATTTTCATATTACTCTTTTATTAGATAGGATAGTTACTTGCTAGATCTGGATTGTATGTATGTTATTACATGATTTGCCTGAATGTTATGTGTGTTATTACATTAGTAGTCTACTTACATACTCATCAACCAAAAGACTATTATGAAAACATTCCCATCCACTCAAAAAAAGTATTAGTTGAACTATACTCAGGTATGAATGAGCCTTCATAAACATAGGATTTTTTGTGTCTATCTCCTTATGGGTAGCTAATTTCTGATAGCTAAATTTCATTTTCTTTTCTATAGTTAACCCATCATTAATATATGTTTGTTTCAAGTTTCTCAGCACCAGACATACTGGTAATTTTAACATCTGAAATGCAACCTCTTAAAAATTACCTAAGTACAATATTTGTTGCAAATAATTAAAGCTGAAAATTAAAAACTTCAGTGAAAATATTAAAAAGAGAGTTCTAAATTTCAACCAAATATTGTGTAATATTTACCTAAGATTACATCTGAAAAATATGATCCTCAAATAATATCTATTCTGTAAGTTATTACCAAGTGTAAATATACAAAAGAACATCTACTTGTAACCATAACAACAGGCTTCTGTGATTCCTGAGGATGTCTTTTTATAGTTTAATGTAATACTTTAGATTTCTTTAAAATAAATTAGAAATATTCTCTCAATGTTTACTTTTTTATCTGATTTGGGGAATAAATTCAGAGTCGTTTCTTCCAGCTACATTTTTTTTCTCATTTTGAATTATAAAATTAAGGCTTGATACTCATTCCTTTTTGTTTTTGCCTAAATATGAAAATAGATGTTTAAAAAACTGGTGGGAAAAATGAGATTTTTTATGTGACTGTTTAATTTCATAAAATATTTCTGTGTTCCCCATAGAAATCTGAAACAATTTTCATTCCAGGTATGTTTTTCATTTCCTCACAACAAAAATTTCCTTATGACACTTTTCTTTGAAACATGCAAGTTATTTATATACCAATATATTGGTTTGTACATACAAGGTATCTATAACCATATGTGCTATGTATGTCCAGTTGCCTGTTTATTATTTCCTCCAACAATGAATTTAGCAACCCCTGTGTTAGGTGCAAACTAAAATTAAACCATGGCCGTTATGCTAATGGAACTCTTTCTACATACATAAACATACACATCAATAATAGTCATATGTACACCTGAAACTAATATGGCATATGCCAATTATACTGCAATAAAATAAATAAGTAGTGAAAAAAATGAAACAGTTGTATAATAATGTGTTCAATATATGGTGTCTACTTAAGCACAGTTGGGGGATGTTTCACAGAAGCAGTGATATTGTCTGCTCTTGCTGGAAAAATGGAAATTTATTTCAACTGGAGAAAAAGAAGGGCATTCTAGAAAGAAAGAGAATTTTGAAAGAAAAATAAATAAGTAATATACTTTAAAAATAAAGCATGATTATAATGATTTAGGCAGTTTTCTTTATTTCCAAAAAACTCTTATTATCTATATTTAAAGTTTTGTAAAAAGGCTAATTGTTAAAATGGAAAAAGGAAAAAAGTATATTTTCTGTTGTTTTTTTTTCTTATCTCTTGTTTGGATGGCTCTTCAAAAATCATGCTCATGACCCAAGATTATTTTGTTCCTGGAAACTCTAGTGTCATATAATAGAGAAAATATATAAGCAAAGCTTGAAAACTGGGTTAAATCCCCTCTTTAATATCTCACTACCTAAATAATCCTGAGAAAGTCACTTATGCATTTTGACGTTGAATGTTCTAACTGACTCTACGGATGATAGTAAAAATTATCCTCTTTCCAAGAGACTCTGAGTAAATAGTACAAGCACATAAAATATAAATGGAGGGATAACTTTCTAATTCATAAAATGCTATAGAAGTGGTAGTAATCTTCATCCTCATTATAGTATCAGAACTCCCAATCTCAATAGGTCTACAGACCAATCTGAAGAAATTATTTTTCTAATTACCTGTTTGTTTTGTTATTGTTATTTTGATCTATTTATAGCTCTTCCTTACTCTGTAAAGTAAACTGGCATAAAAGTTCCACAATTACTTATAATTATTTCATTCCAAACATGTGAGTTCTTCCCACTGTGCCATAGTCTTGTGTGTGTCCTTGCTTTCCCAGAGAGCTTATTCTTTTTTGCTTGAAATGCCTCCTGCTCTGGAGTGCATCTCATTACCTAATTCTTACTCTACCCGTTTTGTCTATGAAGCTTTCTCTGATCTCAGTTGAGCTATTAACATGTTCTGTTTTCTCTATCTTATAATTATTAGATTGTATTCTAATTACTTACTCATCTGCCTACCCACTGCACAGTAAAATAATTGAAGATAGGTGCCTTTTATCTTTATGCTCCTACTATAGTGCTATATATACACTAAATACTAAGGAAATAAGTGTTGAAAAAATGAATGAGTAGAAAATTTATTTTCTGCTAACTAGGACTATCACATATTCACTTTAATGTCTATCATTTTGTTAATATAACATGAATTGACATCTTAATCACCCAAAAAGATAAAATTATGCTCAGCAAAGTTTTAACATTATGTTTTCTATTCTACTTTAAAAATATAAATTTGTGCAAAATATAAATATTGCACTAATGACTTTTATACATATTGAATGTAAATGATTTTTATTACCCCAAATTTATGATAATTTAGAATGTTGATTCCCAAAGTAAACCAGATAACAAAATTATTAGAATAATTGAATTTTGGTTGAATTTAAATATAACAACCAAGAAGATGGTCTATCTACCTGTAGCTCTTTTCTACTCTTAGTCATTACCATATCCAAATTGATTTGTGACAATTGGCATACTGTTATTAAAAGATAAAAATGACTACAAACTGCTTCCTATATGTTTAATGCTTCATTACACTAGTGCCATAATCTTGATCCTCCCTTAAACAAAGCCTTGCCCAATCCCTCACTGAATATCAGGACAGAAATCTCACTTCTCAAGGAAACAGAGGTCAGTACTGTTGGCATCTTCAAAATGTATGCAAATAACAATGGTAATCTGATGCAGAAAGATTCAATTGCACTTTTTATGAAATAATTTTAGCATTTCAGCTGCCATTTATGAAGCAGGATTGCACAATATTGGAGGCATTTATGGCATTTTCACCCTTAAGCACACCTCATAAAAGTGAAAATCCAGGTTGCCCTACTGTCTCCCTCAGGGGAGCTAGGAAAACAGCATGAACAAAAAGGGGTCATTAAATTTTATCTGTTAGAATAGGCAGCTTTCACTGTTTCATAAAAACTTCAAATTTTTATCTGTTTCTTTGGTTATACTATGGCATATCCATATCAGAAACCAAATATTATCAAAAAAGGAAATCAAGAGAGTCTCTCATAATCTCTACAATAACTTAATCCGTCACTTTTTAAATTGACACTTTTGATGGTTGGGATTATGTTGATGATAACTTATAACTGTTTTCAGTTTATGAGGTAATAACTTGGATCTGAACAAAATAAAACAAAACTGGATTCAGGTTAGGATGCAGTTTTTGATTTATAAGTAGGAAATTCCACAAGACTATTGTTACCCACAGGTAATGTGTTTTTTTTTTTTTTTCATTTAGAAAATAAAGCATCATGAATGCTATAAAATGAGAAGCTAAGTCAGCCGTATTAACTTTAAAGAAAGGGACAATGGTTTGGACACAGTAAAATAAATACATTCTCAGAAAATACAAAAGGAATTAAATTATTTACATTCTTATGAATGAATGATGATGGTAACCAAACTTAGTACATCTGGATGTAATATATTGAAACTCGTGTGGAAACAGTCTCTCAGGATTCTCAGTTAAAATAGAATTTATACTCTTGAAATTTATGTTGCCATAGTAAAGAAAATATTTTAAAAGGTAACAAAATGGTTACATAATTATATAGTGAAAAGTTAACACTTGCACATTACTTTGGAAATAGAACAATATTCATAGTAGATGGGTTCTCTATTAGGTACTATTTTTACCCAAAATAATGTTTAAAATTAAGTTGTAAAATATACTATGACATGACTACTCTGCCAATTGCAAATATAAGGGACCAAAACACAGAGTCAATATATTAGCAAAAAAAATTAATTGCTGTATATGATATGATAAAAGCAATGATTGGGTGAAACATATTTGAAATTAATTTAGGTAGCAGAAAATTAAGAGCACTATAGTATCCTATTTTAAAACATCAAATTCTTATTTTAAAAAGTGTGGTGAGTAGGTTGAACTTCTACAGAGATCATTCTGGAGTATGTAATCTCTCTAAATTATAGTGCAAAGAACAATGGAAATATATGCCTTCTCTACTTACCAAAACAACATAATTGAAAGTAAACAGTCATAATCTATGGAACTTTAGCAAACATGCACCAGACAGCTTTGACACCTTAATGTGTATTCATCTCTCATCTGAAATCTCCAGCCTACTGTCCTTGACCATTTTGATGACCTCTTCTCCATTCTCACAATGACATGCAAATGAAACACAGCTCCAATATGAATCTTTCCTGACATTCTCACTGTGCAATTTCTTTTGAATGTATGTAAAATGCACCTTGTTGTTTATTATCCATGGATACTACTTATGTCTCCTGCGCTAAAATGATACAGAAATGTTATCAGCCACATTTGTGACTACCCACATAGACACAAAATGTGATCCAAGAATTTGCTCTTCATTTGCCTTTCCTCCAAGACTTAAATACATTAAAATCAAATAAATCTGTAAGTTTTCTACATTTCCACAATACATTTATTAGTTAGGAAGAATTTTGTTTAGAACTTTAAAATATACTTGCTGTAAAATACCATAACTTTAATTTTTTTTTATTTCACTACAATATTCATATTTCTATTTTTGATTCCTCAGTAAAGATTTCTACACATTCACACTTTACATTGGTTTCCATGTTAAAACACACAGGATTTGTCATGTTAAATGTAACCCACAGTCTTACTTCTTAATTTAAGATTTTCAATGTTTGTTACAAACCCAGCTCGTGGATCTAAAGACAGGTCCCTGGGAAACTTCAGCTTTTTGCTAACGAGTATAGTAGGGTATAAGCCATTGACTTTGGATACTTCAATGATCCTTTTCTCTGTGTCAGACCAATAGAGGTTTTTTCCAATCCAATCAACAGCAAGTGCATTGGGGACAGCTGTGTTATGCACTACCTAACAAAATAAGAATTCAAACAGTTAACAGTGTAAATGCCTAGAATAAGAACTGAGCACTGCTGCTTGGTTTTTACAGAGATAATAGAATTCTATTTAAACATTAGAAATAAAATTCACATAGGCATAAAACAGAACAATTTACCCTAATAAAATGGCTTGCTCATTTGTGAGAAATTACCTAATATGTCATCAGGCCCCTGGAATTTACATGCAGTTTTAAGACAGAAATGCTCAAATTTAAAAACAGCTGTTGGACAGCTGCATAATTATTGATCACATTTTCTTTTTCATTTATTTGTACTCTTAAAATTTGGGGCAAAATTCTGTCACAAAGACATACACACACAAAAATTATTGAAATTTATTTTTAACAGGTTCTAGGGGAGATATCAATAGCAATTACCATTCCCCCCAACTGCTGTTGCCCTATATAAATGCTCTACTATAGGAATGGAAAAAAAATACAAGGGAGAACCCAACATAACCAAAGGGAAATTACTCTCATACAATTATTGTGCTTAATTATAACCTATCTCAATATCAAATATAATAAGAATATAGGCTTTTCATATACAAATATAACACATATAAAATAATCCAAAATTCTTAAAATATATAAGCACTGTTTCTGAGTTTTTCGTGCTTTGAGGACTGAATGAAAGAAGCAATTGAAACATGGGGCTGTTATAGTAATATAGAGACAAAAAAAATTGGATTTTTATAGTTGTCCTTTCCCAATAACCATAAATAGTAAAGATATAAAGTGACAACATGAACATTTTCAGCATTTAATAATATCAACCTACAATATTGAGTTGTACAATATCTTTCCTTTCTTTCTCCAAAATTCTAAATCGGAAAATTGTCATGTATGACCATTTTAATAAAAATCAGTGAATTATTAATCCCAAAGGAAGAAAGATGCATTTTGTAACACTATGTTATAACATAATTTAAAGTATTTAAATAATCTTATTTTAAAACCTGAGATAACACAGAAATGGTACCAAATAGCTCATATCTAGAAGGTGACAGGTTTTTAATTATGATGCTGACTAATCAGGACATTCATGATTTTATACAAATGCATTCAATTATTCCCATCTATAGTAGGTTAATTTTAATAGTGCTATAATTTTAATCTATAATTTAATTATCAATATTTTTCAATTACAAATACTCTGTCTCAACTTTTTCTTTTATATAAATTAACACAATTGAATCTAAGGCACTAATCATTCAAGCTAGAACCATCCATCACATTTTCTAGGGTTGTGAATAAGGATCCAAATTTTATTTATTCAATTTGATTTTTACCTTATTTCATGTAATAGCATTATAGTGAAATATAAGAATAAAAGGGTCATTTTTCACATTTAAACTATGTATCAATTTACATTATAAAATGTGAAATGCAAACCAATCTAATATATTCTATGAGTTGTACCATTACCATCAAATAACATTTTCTATTTAATTTAACCACGCTAATAAAATATCCAACAATCCCATTGCTGTAATATTTAGGTACCTTAATATCACTTCCGTTTAAACACATTCTATTTATGCGGCTGCCATTGGGTCGGCTGGAATCAATCCAGTAGATGAATTCTTCTCTGTAATCAAAGTCTACAGCAATAACATTGTTTAATCCCTAAAAAATAAAAAGGAATAGTTAAGTACAAATTATTTTTAAATGTTTTAGGAGTTTGTAGAGTCTCTATCTCTTTTTAAACACTTATAGCTATTATAATAGTGGCATTTGTGATCAAATCTTTTTAAAAGCATCATATGTTTAGATTTTCCCTGCATTATAAACTTCAGATGCTGTATAAGTTATTTGACAATGTTTTACAAGCAGGCCACAACAATTTCAGCATTTTTATGGATAATGGTGTAATCAAATAGCCAGTAAAGGAGGTGGGGGCAAAAACTTGCTTTTGGAGAGATAAAGTGTAGGTTAATATTAAATATACATTTGATGTCATTATTATCATCTGTTCTGTAGAGTAACTAGAAAAGAGCACATATTTAAATGGGAAAAACTAAAGATCCCTGATGATTTATGATGATCCCTGGATAGCCATCTAATTAAAGTCAGAAAAGACAATTTTGAAATTTTATTATTTACAAAAGCTTTTGTCTCAACTGGATAAATACACTGCCTCCCCCCCCCCCCTTTTGCTTCCAGTGGTCCCTTAGGCAACACAGTGCCATGTTAGAATTTAAAGTTATAACCTTAGGAGAGTATTTGACCAAAGAGGAAATAGAGAGTCAATATTGTTTTATCCCACGTGGTGAGAAAAAGCCTCATTTCAGACTCATGGTTATGCAGTTTTTAGCAGGGAACAAAACTAGATAGGAATTCAGCCGATGGGTTTGAGATGCCTCAGAACGTTGGTTTAGTAGTTCTGCTGTTTGACTGATTTTGTGCACCAGCATCTGGGAGTCTTCTGAGATGTTAGATTGTTCAAATGATTGCTTAGGGATTCGTTTAATTCTGGTCTATTGTTAAGGCTTATAGATTTACTACCTCAGTGGACCAATAAAACTTAGATCAGAAATTCAATAGTGCTAACTCATTTTAATGCTTGAATAGTTTATTAATATATAAATCCTTATGGATCAAAAAAATAATTTGATACAGCACATACTTGGCAAAGCCCTGAGAGATCTTTACTATACCTTTATAGCTGATGTAAGTTGCTTATATAAATACTAGAGGCCTGGTGCATGAAATTTGTGCATGGGGGGTGCTATCCCTCAGCCCAGCCTGCACCCTTTTCATTCTGGGACCCCTTGGGGAATGTCCAACTCCCAGTTTAGGGTTGATCCCTCAGGGATCAGGCCTAAACCGGCAGTAGGACATCCATCTCACAATCTGGGACTGCTGGCTCCTAACCACTCGCCTGCTTGCCTGCCTAATTGCCCCCTAAATGCTCCCCTGCCGGCCTGATTGATGCCTAACTGCTCCCCTGTCAGCCTAATTGTCCCCAACTGCCCTCTCCTGCCAGCCTGATCACCCACAACTGTCCTCCCCTGCTGGCCATCTTGTGGTGGCCATCTTGTGGTGGCCATCTTGTGATGATGTGGGGGTGGCCATCTTGTGATGATATGAGGGCATCGCATGAGGGCCACCTAGGCTTTTATTAGTATAGATTTACCCTAAAGTTGTAGTTAAGTATTAAATTATTTTAAGAATCATTTATTAGTAGGTTTAGTTTTATAGTTAAGGATTAGATTTTCAGGAAGATAAGACCTTTTGTTTGCCTTGGTTTGGTTTGGAGAAGGAAGGATGTGAATTGGTAAACAATTCAATTTACCACATGTGAATTGTTTCATTATGTATTCTCAAAATTTGCAATTTGATAATAAGAATGACACTGTATTAGATTTATATAATGCTTTTTGAGAAACAGGCAAAGGCTAAATTTTTATTGTTCAGATTTTAGTTCTCTCGGACCATTTCCAAGACTAAGGATAGCCTGTGTATAGAAGCAATTTAGAGAAGGTTTTGGCAAATACTGATTTTTTTTCTTCTCTCAGCAGGGCTGTATTCTAGTAGCGACGGTATTAAGATCATAAGTTCAAATCAGATGCTTTTAATTGGCTTAACATGAGCAAAATCTTTTTCTTCAGCTCCAGATTATAAAGGTAAATGGAGATAGCCTAACCCCACAGAACTGCATGCATTGCTCATAAACAAAGACAAAAGGAAGTAAAGATGACTCAGTGTAAATTCCTCACTATGCCCAGATAAATATATGCAACTGTACTTCTTACTGACATTATTAATCAAAGTAATGACTATCAGTGCTAAAAGAAAAACTAAAATAATATTCTAGTCACAGATTCAAAACATTCACCAAAAAATGTATTCATAAGCTAAAAACTGGAGGACTTCTTAACTAAATGTACTTAAGTGTACACATAGAGAACGTTGCGTCTGCAGAATCAATGAATGTTCTAAAGTATACATTGAATATATTCCAAGTTCTGTAGAGGATTTAAAATATTCATTACAGTTCTCACTGTTGTCGCTCAGTGGATAGAGTGTCAACACTCGCACTGAGGGTCACAGGTTCAATTCCTGGTCAAGGGCATGTACCTGGGTTGCAGGTTTCATCACAGGCCCCGATTGGGGTGGATGCAGGAGGTAACCAATCAATGTGTCTCTCTCACATCAATTTCTCTCTCTCTATCTCTCCCTCCCTCCCTTTCTCTCCTCCTCCTCCTCCTCCTCCTCCTCCTTCCTTCCACTCTTTCTAAAAGTCAATGGGGAAAAATATCTCAGATGAGGGTTAACAAACAAAAAGATAATCATTACAATAGTAGTCTACAATATTTCTTACATTCAAATGATTTTTTCACCAGATAAATAAGGTAAATGTGTTAAGGTTCCATGATAGGCTTGCAATTCAAATAGCAATGGATAAATTAGAGCTTTATATATTAAAAAAAAAAGGTTGAGAGAAACTTGTCTCTAACTTTAGCAAAAATTTACCCACTATCCCCAGTCATGCAAAATTATTCTTTCTTTACAATAATCAATTTATATAATAAATATCAAATTCCAAATTTAGCAAACCCGCTATGATAAATTAAAGCTGTAAACACAAAGAAATTGAAGCTCCTAATTCTGACATATATATCTAGCCAAACTTGTCATTGTTCTACTGCTTTACAAGTCATCCACACAGAAACAGTGCAATGATCTCTTTGTAGAATCATATGCAAGGTATGGTCAAAATAATGTCTAAAAATCAGAGTAGTCCCAGTGGCTTTGGGGCTGAAAATTGGTTTCATCAAAATTCTATTTGTTTCTTTCATTTCTGTAGCTAAATACTTATATCCTTTGGTTCAAGATGATTAATTTAAGAAATTATGTTTTGTTTCTCTATTCAATTTTACTGCAATAAAAGGCACTGTTAAAATTGAATTGGATAACATATCAAAAAGCTACTTTATTAATTTTCATTTCTACAATCCATGTTATTAAAGTAGATTTTCTAAATGTAGTGTATGAATATAAGTTATAGCTGGCCTAGCTATAACTATATTTTAGACTACATAGGCTGAAATTTTTTTTTTACCAGTTATAATTTTATGTTACAACATTTCTTGTGATTGTTACTGATAACAGTGTATATAAAATTCAAGATGTTAGGGTAAATCATTTTCTCTAATCACCTACACAAAACATTCCCAAATAATTAAATCAAAGATGGTGTCTTTCATTTATTTTTACTGAGTTAAATATGGAGAGATAATTACTTTTGTTTTCTTCCCAAGTCTGTATATGTAGACAAGCTCTGAGATGGAAAAATGGTTTTCTACTGCCTAGAACTTCTTGAGTATTTCTACAATGCTATGACAAAGTTATGGTGAAAACATCATCCCTAACAGAAATGATGTATTCAAACTGATGGCTGTCAAAACAAAAGTAAGACTTACCTTTAGTTTGGGGGTCTCTATTTCCTTGCTCAATGGTCACCATTAACAAATGCTTTCCAAAAGCACAGGTTTTTAGAGTCCTCATGAACTTCCTCATTGTCCTCACTCCCTTTTTATTTTCATAAGAAAACTACCTGAGCCCAACTGGCATGGCTCAGTGGTTGAACACTGACTTATGAACCAGGAGGTCATGGTTCGGTTCCCAGTCAGGGCACATGCCCCTGTTACGGGCTCAATCCCCAGTAAGTGTCATGCAGGAGGCAGCAGATCAACGACTTTTTGTCATCATTGATGTTTCCATCTCTCTCTACCTTTCCCTTCCTCTCTAAAATCAATAAAAATATATTTTAAAAGAAAAGAAAGTTATATGAAATTCATCTCCACTTAGGTACTAGTGATTGGCAATAGTTTAAAATTATGCCACCAGAAAAAAAAATGCTATCTGAAAGTACATTAAAGTGATTTGGTTATATGAAACAGACTTAAATCATGCATAGCAAAAGTAATTTTGCTCCATTAAGAACAACCTCTGATAACATACTAGCTATAAAAAACAACAAAAGAGATATCAATAGAAATATCCTGAGCCACAGGGTTGGAAAATGAAGCAAGGAGCACCATTGAAATTGTTATGGGTCTTTCATTGAGCTTGCTATATTAGTTAAATTTGTGGTTCAGCTGAGCTTATAAATAGAGTATCCTAATAAGAGGACTTTCTAAAATAGCACAGTCTAAAACAAAGACATGCTAAAAAAACACAACAACGCATACACATGTGACTACATGGATAGATTTTAAGAATATCATGCTAAATGAAATAAATCAGACAGAAAAAGTAAAAAACAACAACATGATTTCATTCATATCTATACTAATAAAAGGGTAATATGCTAATTAGACCGGGAGACCAGACATCTTCCAGACATCCCACTTCCTTCTGGACAAAGCCAAGGTGATGGGGGCCGAGGCAGAGGTGGTTAGGGGTGATTGGGCCAGCCGGGGAGGGCAGTTGGGGGCCATGAAGCCGGTAGGGGAGCGGTCAGGTAGCGATCAAGCTGGTAGGCAGGCTAGTGATTAGGAGCCAGAGGTCCCAGATAGGAGAGGGTGCAGGCTGGGCTGAGGGACCCCCCACCCCTATGTACTAATTTCATGCACTGGTCCTCTAGTGTGTATATAAAACTGAAAGCAACAAATGAACAAACAAGAAAAACAAACAAAAACTCATAGATACAGATAACAGCATGGTGTTATGAGAGGGAAGAGGGTGGGGGAGGAGTAAAGGGTAAAGGGGGTCAAATACACTGAATGGCCAGATTATAATGACCGGCCAGATTATTCTGACCACCCCATTAGTACTTCATTGGGCCACCTTTTGCCTTCAATACTGCGGTGATTCTTCTTGGCATTGACTCCACCAGATGTTGAAAGGTGATGCGAGGAATCTGACACCATGCCTGATGAATAGCACTGTCCAGTTCTGTGAGATTTGATGGTTGTGGAACCAGCTGCTTGATGGCTCTTTTAACTTCGTTCGTCCCACAAATGCTCAATTGGATTGAGATCTGATGATTGTGGGGGCCACCTAAGCAAGGTAAAGTCTCCCTCATGTTCTTGAAACCACTACTGCACAATACGAGCACCATGGCATGGCGCACTGTCTTGTTGGAAGAAGCCATCTCCATTGGGATACGCCATCAACATGACAGGATGAACTTGATCAGCAACGATACTTCGGTATGTTGTGCTATTCAGACATTTATTATGGTCTGGCCCTCTAGCAACTTCAGCACGAAATTACAGCTAATTTGCCTACAGATGTCAGGTGGTCATAATAATCTGGCCACTGAGTGTATATGGTGATGGAAGGGGAATTGACTTTGGGTGGTGAACACACAATGCAGTATACAGCTGATGCATCATATAATTGCACACTTGGAAACTATATACGTTACTAACCAATAAATTTAATTTAAAAATAAATTAACTCTTTAAAGGCAAAAAAGAACCCCCCCACCCCACAAACACACACACCATAAAAACAATAAACGATATAGTATAAAGAAAAGAAACATATCCCTTTTGCAGAGATCATACAAGGAATTAATGACTGGCACACTTAACTTGGAAGGTAAAGGGAGGACATAGAGATTTACTCTTAGAGAAAGATAATTTTCAATATTCTGTACCTTTGCTATAAGCTTAAAATTAGTCTACACAGAACCATGGCTTTCCCTCAAGGAGGTTGCCCTATACCAGTGCCATTTCTCCTAATTCCAGTTCCTCCCATTATAGCTTTTTTCTCATTCCCATCTGTCTTCTGCTGAGATTACAGTGTGACAAAAGCCAACTCGCCTGACTTTTCACCCTGTTAGTATCTGCCCTGCCTACCTACAAGTGTTATTATTGTAAGGATGAATTTAGGTACATGAAAGTATGTTGCAAATGCATGGTATACATTTAGATATTATTTTTAACATCTTTAAATCTTTAATTCTCATGTTAAAGAGAACACTTTATGTTGTTCAAATGAATATTAGTTGAGGAAAAACACATTAAAAAATAAGTTAAATAATATAGAACATCATTTGGCCAGCAAAAACCTTTCCATTTTAAGAGTTCTATCTACTTGAACTTTTTTCTAGGAATATTCATTAAAGAGATAGTTGTCTGGCCCTGGCTGGTGTGGCTCAGCTGGTTGAGCATCATCCCATGCTTCAAGAGGTCTCTAGTTCTATCCCAGTCAGGGCACACACCCAGGTTGGGATGTGCGAATTTCTCTCTCTCTCTCTAAAATAAATATATATATATATATATTTATATATATATATATTTATTTATATATATATTTATATATATTTTTATATATATTTATTTATATATATTTATATATATATATTTATATATTTATATATATTTATATATATCAATGCAAACATATTTTTTAAAAAAGAGATAATTGTCTGACTCATACATTTTAAGTAGCTTTCTATTTAGCTTTTTAAAAAACATGAAAATTATTTTATATTTTATTCAATCTCCTTAGGGATCAGAATTAGGGAGAGGGACAGTGTGATCTGATGGATGTTGGTGGCTTTTCCAAACTCAAGAGAAAGAGTCTAAACCTCACAGACACCTGTGAATGAGGCAGGAATACTGGTACTGTGACAAGCACATGGTCAGTCTGAGTACTCCGTGGATTTAGAAAGCATGGGCTGTATGTCAAAGTGGCAGCTACTGAACAGGCTGGATGGAGACCATTCAGGTATGTGAGCCTAGTAAAGGTACTCCGTCTTTTTTTCTTTCCTATTTTTAATGGGTAGCTAGACATCTGGATTTTCAAGATAATTTTTTTTTTTTCAATCTGTGACTTAGAGGAAAGCTGGAAAATCCAGTTGCTACTGAGAGATTACACTTAAAATAAGACTAAATCATTAAGCAAAATGAGTGAAACTCTAACAATAGTAATGAAGAAATCCATCCGTTAGGTGGGAAAAAATAATTCTAAGTAAATGTTTTTTGTGTTGCTGAAAAATTACCATATATGAATGGCTTTTTTTGCCTATGCCTAATGCTGGCATAAATATACTATAAGAACAAGAAATATCCTTATTTTTGGCAACTTATTCTAGACAGTGCTTTCACATATGTATGCTATTATTATCCAGTTTGGGGCAATGAGATCTTTGTAGCACAACAGATACAAGCTAAGTAACTAACTATATGTGATTCCTCTAGTCTATGTAGTAGTCATTCTAGTTTTAATCATTTCATTCTATGCTATTTCTACTGCAGACTGGGATGGAAACAATTTGACAAGAGAACATCATGGCATTCTATCTTGTCATAAAATGGAAATTATATCTTTTCATATCAAGTAACATATGTAAATATACTTTGACAATAGAACTCAAACATCAAAACAGATTCCCTTGGGATGGGTTGGGAGATAAAGAGGGTAAGACTGAAAACTTGTGCCTCACATCCTTTTAACTAAGTGACAATCGCACTCTTGTTCCCTTGCTTTTTACAAATTTTAAAGGCTAGTGATCATTAATCCTGTTTTATCTCCTGTTTTCATAGAAACTTGAATTCTATGAAAAAATATTTATTTTTAAATCCCAAGGGGTGGGGGGGGGGGGTGCAAATTTGGTAATGCACAAAACGCCTTAAAAGAGAATCTTATGTTTTCTCTGCTCTAGCTATTCTTGAGATAGTTACTCTCTTACGTTAATTATACCTTGATTCTTTTACTTTCTTTGAAATTGTGTGATGTGACAAATTCAGAGCATCACCTGGACAATTCAAACAAAATAAAATGTATAGTAATCTCATATACATATATGCATGTAATTATGAATTGCATTTCATAAATTCAAATTGTGAGATATTTCTGTGGCTCTAGGGCATAACTGAAGTACCTATAATGAATAGCATGAAACCGAATGTCATACCTGTTTTAAAAGGGTGTAGTTGGAGCCATCGGTGCTAATTTTTCTTATCTCATGATGATCAGCAAGAATTAAAAAAGGTTCTTCATCTAAATACCAAGCAAAAAACATATTAGACTTTTTGGATGCATGGTTTTCTTTTTCTTTTTTTTTTTTAATATATTTTTTATTGCTTAAATTATTACAAAGAGTATTACATATTTCTCCTTTTTTTCCCCCGCCCTTGACAATCCCCTGGCCTCCCCTACCCCCCAGTGTCTTATGTCCATTGGTTATGCTTATATGCATGCATACAAGTCCTTTGGTTGATCTCTTACCACCCCCCCTGCCCCCCCACCCTTCCCCGGCCTTCCTGCTGTAGTTTGACAGTGTGTTCGAGGCAACTCTGCCTCTGTATCTATTATTGTTCAAAAGTTTATAATGGTCTCTATTATCCATGAATGAGTGAGATCATGTGGTATTTTTCCTTCATTGACTGGCTTATTTCACTTAGCATAATGCTCTCCAGTTCCATCCATGCTGTTGCAAATGGTAAGAGTTCCTTCTTTTTTACAGCAGCATAGTATTCCATCATGTAGATGTACCACAGTTTTCTAATCATAGTTTTCAACTCTTCTTAGTTTCTGAAGCAATATAAAGTCAAATGTAGTGCCCTTCAGTAGATTAATGGTTAAAAAATTCACACTGTGACCTCAGTTAATAATAAGGTGAAAAGGCAGTAGAAACCCAGACAGTACAATCAAGATAATTATAAATGCTAGCCCTCTCTTTCCCTCAATTCCCTTGAATATTAAGTTATCTAATTTATTTGAAATTAGTAGAAATACCTGCTGTTATAATCTGATTTTAGATGATTTTTTAAAATGATAAGCTATCCTTATCTTAGAAACCTACAGTACAGTTAAATATTCATATAATCAAATATTTCATTTTTTATGATTAAATAACTACTTTTTTTGCTCTCAGAATAGCTTCAGTGAAAACTGAGTATCATTGCCTACATACATATTTTTTCATCTGCCTAGGGACTTCTCTTAAATAATTTTAGATGTACAGTATCTATAATCCTTATCTAATAATTACACCTTTCCTTATGAGTCTGTTTTTAAAATCCTTTAATAGTCTTTATTTCCTTCTTGTTGTTTGTCCAATATCTTTTAGTACCTCACTTGTTCCAGAAACTAGGAAAGATAATAATAAGAACCTGACCATTCTCATATATGTAAAGATTCTCTAAGCCTTTCAATTGGTTTTATCATCAGAACTTATTTGGAAACAAATTAGTTTCTTAAATAAAAGATATTCAGAAAGTTTTGTATGGTATATTTACTTGACTATGTATCTTAATAATTTAAAATCAATTTGACCACATTCTTGATTGTTACAATTCTAGATCAATTCAATAAAAAATTTTGTTCAAATTCTCTTTAAATACCTTTGTTTCTAAGATGTATTCATATACTTAGTTTCTGGGTAAGCAAATTTAATGTCAGCAGAAATTAGAAAAAAAACAATAAAAAGTCACTTTATGTAATCTAATGTGAACTTTATTGTATAGCATTAATAGTTACAGTTTTTGTCCTATTTAATTTATGTTCTAAATTATTTATCTTTTATTTTATGGTAAATATATAATATATAGGGTAACATATAATAGTTCAGCGTACTCTATGTCAAGGATTAATAACATGTGTTACACATGCCGGACAATCGCTTCCATCGGCGATGGCAGTGCCCTCATCAGTCATTCCAGTCTTCCTGTCGAGGCTAAGCTGAGACTTAGCACCCTACCCAACAGAGTAAGCCCTCAAGTTGAAGATGCCTTGTCACCCATGTCAATGTAGTTCTACATTTAAATATAAAATTGGTCAGTCCTGTTCTACCTCAGTACTTAAGCAATTCTGTTCTTTACAACCTAATTGTAGGACTTTAAACAATAAAACTCTTAGAAGGAAATGTAAGAAATAAACTTCTTGACATAGATCTTGGTAATAATTATTTTGGTATCACACAAAAAGCACAAGCAACAAAGTAAGTAAGTTGGACTAGATCAAACCAAAAGGTTCTGCACAGCAAAAGAAACAGTGTAATAAAAGTCAACCTACAGAATTAGAGAAAACATTTGCACATTATGTCTGATAGGGGGTTAATATCCAAATCATTTATAAAGAACTCCTAAATCTCAATTGCAAAAAAAATCAATAAAAGAGACAGAGGAGATGAATATACATTTTTTTCAAAGAAGACATACAAATGGCCAATGGGTACATGAAAAGTTGCACAAAAGCAATACTCATTAGGAAAATGCAAATCAAAACTACAATGTTAGAATGGATAGCATCAAAAAGACCAGAGATATCAAATGCTGGGAAGGATGTGGAGAAAAGAGAGCACTTGTACATTGTTGGCAGAAATGTACATTGGTGCAAGAACTGTAGCAAATAATATGGTGCTTCCTCATAAAGTTAAAAATAGAATTACCATATGACCCAGAAATCTCACTTCTTTGTATATGTCCAAAAGAAATAAAAACAAGCTACCAAATATGTATCTGCTATCTCTGGTTACTGCAGCATTACAGACAAGAGCAAAGATATGGAAACAACTTACATGTCTGTCAAAGGCTGAATGAATAACAAAAATGTATGAAGGAAACAACGAGTATAATGGAGGTTACTAGTGTCTGAAGGTGGTGGTGGGGGGAAAATGGGAGATATTGATAAAAGAATATAAACTTCCATTTAGAAGATGAATAAGTTCTGGAGACCTAACACACAGCATTGTGATTATAGAAAACAATGCTGTAACATGTACTTGAAAGTTACTAAGAGAGTAGATATTAAATGTTCTCACCACAAAAATAAATGGTAATAATGTGAAGTGATGGAGGTCTTAGCTAACACTATGGTGATAATCATATTACAATATATGTGTATCAATACATGGTACAACTTAAAGTTACACAATATTATATGTCAATTATATCTCAATACTTTTGGAAAAATATCTAGCCTCTCTTTAGCAAATATTTATGTTCAGTAACACTTCCTTTTTGTGTCAGAACTATTATTTGTTTTGAATTATTATTGTTAATGGAAAATAAATACAACATGGATATATGATATAACAAGACCCAAATTTGATCATTAGCATTCATCGCCTTTATACAATCTTTTATGAAAGTTTACAGTAATGGAAACTGATTGGTTTGGAGATTTTGTATATTATTTTTTATTCCTGGTAATTATTTCATGAAAGTACCATAGTAGATGAGAAAACATCTAATGTTTTAAATGCTGTCCCCAGAATGTATTTTGAAAGAAACTGGCAGTGTTATTTGATTCATTATACTCCAAAGCAAAGTAAGTGTGACAGAAACACCTTATGTACCATTTATTTATCCATTTTAATAGTAATTATTATATATTGCTTTGTATCATTTTAATATATGTGATAATCTCCACTAAAAATTACAATATATTTTTCAGTTATGGTCATGTTTTATTGATTTTTTTTTACTTTACAAACAATAACACTATTTGGAACAAAGAGAAGTTTAATAATTTTGCTGAATCACTGGAAAAATTCAAGTTATCTTACATAGCTGATTTATTATTGTTGTCATCATTGCTATTGTTGCTATTATTGACTAGCTGTTCTCCTTGACATGCCTATGTGAGTGTGTGCGGTGTAGGGAAGATGGAAAAACTGTAAGAACACTGTCGCAATAGGCTCCTTAATGGTCGAGGCCAAGCCTACTCCTAAGCACCTGTGATTTGGCAGGAGGCAATGCTAGAGATTGTTCTTGTTTCTTGTGAACACTCTCAAAATATAAACAAAACAAAGAAAAACCCTTAATAATTCACAAGACCATCATGCAATATTATTATAAACAGAGCAGTTTGTGGACAACACAAAATCAGAATGACAGATCCCAGATCAAGGTAAGTTGGGAAGAATTTTGATTTCTGAGAAATAGCAAGAATGAATGAATTTAATAAAATGGCTATGAAATTCAGGATCCATGTGTGTAACTGAGATTGGATCAGTGGACAAGTTCAATGTGATACCTGAAAGAGATTTGCAGCCATTTGGGTTATCAGGTTGTATTTCATAGCCATCTGTACAGAGGCACTTGTAGGTCCCATATGTATTGATGCACTGCTGGCTACACGGAAAGCCCGTAGAGCATTCATCAACGTCTACACACGTTTTACCGTCATCCTTCAGTTGGAATCCAGGCCAGCATTTGCACTGCAGAATTAAAAACAAGCATAATCAATTCATACCATTGTCACTGTCTTTTCTTATTGGATATCCCTTTAACATGACTGAACCCACAAAAGGTAATGGCAAATCTTTCTGTCACACACAGAGATTAAACTTCAATAAGCATTACAAATATCATATAAAGTTAAAGTCAAAAATCTCTGAAATATCTTCATTTGAACATCGGAGGTTGGGAAGATTATAAAAGTTAACTGATATCACCGTAGCCATGTGACTAGAGAATGACAAATAGAACAGAACTGAACTGTCAACTTTCATTCCTATTCTATTTCATTATATTGTCTTTTTAGAAGACTTTAACAGTCATAAGAATTAAACCTTATGTGGAACTTTGAAGATTACTAACATTATCACATGTTATTTTATTAGAGCCTTACAGAAATTTATGATGTAAGTATTATTTTCCTCAGTTAACTGATGAGAAACCCAGAGGAACAAAGGTGGAAGTTCCCTAGATAAATCCAGGAGGAGAGTTGAGGCTGTCTATAATTTTTTAACACATAGTAAAGATCAATTAATATTTATCAACTGGGTCTGATTCCATAATCATATATGTTGATGTTATCTGGAAAAATAATAATAACATAGTTTCTCCATCATTATTAAATAAATTTGTATCATCAAATCTTTTCTTCAGCACCTCTGTGATCTTCTACATGAGCTTCTGAGGATGATCCACAAAATTTACTAACTGGCATGTCAATTCTGAGTACAATGTAATGCCAAATATGTTTTTGAATTCATGGAAATAATAAGGTGCTATGATTGGTCACTGTCTTTCAGTTCTCTATTCAGTCCCTGCCAAGAAGCATATGAAAATTCTAATTATACAAAATGAACCTATAATTGGCCAGAAGATTATGGTCACATTAACATTTACCAAGGCTATTTAGTGGTCTTTGAATAAAGAAAATTGTGAGTATTGTGTGGGACAGTGAATTAAGAAAGAACTTTAAGTTATTAAGAGTAACTAGTAGTTAAGGGTTAGCCATAGTAAACATTTCATAATTTAGATAATTTATTTAAGGGTAAAGGTAACAGAGGAGCTTTTTATATTTTTAGGATAATATAGGAGATACATATATACATATTGTTAAATAGTCAACCAATTATTAATCGAGGGCTAGAATTTTTTTAAGTACAAAAAGGTATTTATTACTAGGAGGGAAAACATCAACTTCACCTGAAGCTGTTCAAAAGATAAATACCTCTTTCTAAGTCCTTTTACAAGAACTAAATCCCTTTAAGTTCTTAGCACTTTATTCTTTAACAAATTTCACCAATATTTACCTAACAATCGTAGGCAATAATAAAGAATTGTGCTGTGTTTAATCAATAAAACCCACTAGCAAGTCAGCAAATCAAAGCAAAAACAACACTTTTGAAAAGTTGGGTTGTCACAGCCTAAGATATGAAAAGGACAGTTTGGGTAAGTCCTTCTCATATCTTAGGCAGTAGCAATACTACTTTCCCAAGTAATTAAGAAGTAATTAAGAAGACTTAACTTACTACCTGATGTAGAAAGGCAAGAGGATAAAATCTGAAGAGAAAGAAACATCAATGGAGCTATCAGCTATTAAAGTGTGTATACATTTTGGGGGGTACCCTGTATGTTACCACAATTATTAAAAAATAAATATTTTTAAAAATGAGAAACTGACAGGATACAAGAAGATGTCACTGAGAAGGACTGGAAATTATACCCTGTAATCGATCATGTGGTCAGGAAGCCAGAAGACCCATAGGCAGACACAGGGCAATGCTAAATTCAAGGGCACTTTAGAACAAACAAAAAGGAGTTGCATAAACTATGTTGAATCCCTCTCAAAAAGTATAAAAAACTTAAACAGTGTCCCAATTTTAACAGGATTTCTGAAAATCACTTTGAATGGCTAATATCAAGGCTTATCGAACTACAATATCAAATAGACAGCTTAGATAAAAACACATTTATGGAATAGTAATTTTCTGAAGGTAAAATTGGTAAATGCTACTGAATGTACTACACATTTCTATAAGCAAATGGAATTGGGATGTTTAAGGTTTACAGTAAGTTTTTTAATTATTAATTTAATAAAAAATATTAAAAAAATAATTTACTGCCCTAACCGGTTTCGCTCAATGGATAAAGCATCGGCCTGCAGACTCAAGGGTCCCAGGTTTGATTCTGGTCCAGGGCATATACCTTGGTTGTGGGCACATCCCAGTAGGGATGTGCAGGAGGCACACTTGGTGTTTCTCTCTCATCGATGTTTCTAACTCTCTATCCCTTTCCCTTCCTCTCTGTAAAAAATCAATAAAATATATTTTTAAAAAATAATAATTTACTACCCAATCCAGTAACCTTGTTATAACAAAAACATTTTTACTCTTAAATAATTAATAAACATCTATGAGAAATTCTACTAGCCTGGCCAATATGAACAAAATAAAAAGAAATAATAATCACTTGCATATTCAACAATAGGAGATGAGAGATTCATAACAGTTTAAAATTTATTCACCTTCATTTAAAAAGATAATTATGAAAGTGAGATTTATATATATTCAATGTCATTTTAATTTTCCTACTCATCAAGAACTATTTCAAATTTTTCTGCTTTGTGTTAATTTTCATATCAGATCATAAAACTGGAAGAAAGAAACATAGCAACCCAAATTTACCTATTACATTCAGGAATATTTTTGTGCAGTTTTTAATGTGATATTTGACAAACATTAAAAAAATAAAAAAATAAAACATTATTTTATTTCTAATGAATACATTAAAACTTCTTTCTCTCTCAGAAGTATTTTTATTTTTCACATAGTAAGTTTCCCTTCCCTTCAAAATAAGATTCTTGCTTTAGTAAATGTTATTACTCTCTTTTGAATAAATATATTGTATGTGTTTTACAGCAAACATATAAATTGTTCACATTTCATAAGATCTAATTTTTGCTTTCATCAGCAATTTTAATTTTGTTGCAGAATGTGGATTTCTTGACATGTACTGCTGATAATGTATTGAGAAATAAGTTATTGGATAGTTTTCCCCATTTCCTGAAAAAGAAAACCCCATCATCTGACATTTTTCCCCCAAATAGTTAAGCATTTTTTTGTACATAGACTTTTTACTCAATTTCCTACCAGTAAATATATATGTAAAATTTGTGCTTGAACCTTTGCTTAAAGCTCTTATTTATGATTCTAAACTTAGCTCCTTAAATTTTTATACCGGTCTGTTTCCCACAGTAGATATTTCATTTTATTCATTGGTTTTGGCATGTGTATATATTCAGGAATATTACTCACAGAATTCTGTCAGGTATCATATACAAAGAATTTTTGTATTATGAAATAGAGTGTCTATTTCAACTAGAATTCTCACTTAAATCATTTCTAGGGAAGTCAAAATAAAAACACTGATATTTTAAAGGTATGAAAAACAAATATTTTTGTGTAAGGAGTCTTATAAAGTGATTAAAATAGTATGCTTTAACATATTTTTCAGGGTGACATATACTGCTACCAAAAGTAATTTTCCAAATATAGCATTTCTGGGCACAAAATACTTGTTATATGCAGGCATTTAAAAAAACATTAAACCTCATTTTGAATGATATGTCAAAAGGTTATAATTGATACTCTATAATTTTTAGATTTTACCACCAAGATTGTTATGACAAAGTTTAAATACACACAGAATAAACACAAATAAACTACTTTGAAATTTACATTTTGGATATACATATTATATGACACACATATATATTCTATAGATATATAGACTTATAGTGTATATTATGTAGACAGAACTAAATAATTAATTATAACCTATGACTTAA
Organism: Myotis yumanensis; assembly: GCF_028538775.1. Taxonomy (NCBI): domain Eukaryota; kingdom Metazoa; phylum Chordata; class Mammalia; order Chiroptera; family Vespertilionidae; genus Myotis; species Myotis yumanensis. Next base: position 71,056,485 of record NW_027223759.1, on the reverse strand, counting down.
AATTTTTAGTTTCCAGTAATAATTCTATGACATATCCCCTGCTTTTCCAGGAAAAATTTCTATATTGATTGTAAATAAATAGCTAACATATTTTTATGCTTCATTGGATTTCAAATACTGACAAAATTAATTATTTGATACATAGTCATCTCATTCAGAGCTATCTGGACTCGTTGTCTTGCTTCCCTGTTACTTACAGGATAGTGTTCCTGAGTGAGTGTGTGTTTTATGTCTTTTTTGTTTTTTCCTCACCGGAGGACACACTTATTGATTTTAGAGAGAGAGAAGGGAGAGAGAAAAAAATGGATGTAAGAGAGAAACATTGATCGGTTGCCTCCCATACATTCCCTGACTGGAATCAAACTTGCAGCCTTATGCTGTAAGGGACCATAAGACACCAGCCCAGGGCTAATGACTGTAGTTTTTAGATTGTATCTACATATAGTAAAATCCTGATCAATGTAGTTAAATAAATCATAATGACAGAAATACAGAGATTAAAAATGGCAACACGGTCATTTGGCTGAACTGACCATTATAAAGACCTGGCTTGTCATAGATTGTTAAGGCTGGTAGGAAAAACGAGCCTTCTGTACAATGCACACATTTTTTTCTCTATCATCCTTCCTTAAAGAAAGGCATTAGTCGCAGCTGAAACACTTTTAGTGGTGAGAAATAACGAAGCTCATTCCAATATAAAGAGTTCTGACCTTAGAATAATTTTCCTTATATTGAACAGAATCTGCCTCCTAACTCTAACTCCAACCTTTGACACAACTCAGAGTAAATATGCTGCCTATTCCAGTGCTTCATATACTTGAATAGAGCCAATAGGTCATCTTCATTCCAGGCAAAACATCTTCCAAAGGTGTGTGTCCCAGACCCCGTATGCTTCTGGATGTACAAATTTGAATACACTACAGTTTGTTAAGGTTAATCTTAAAGTGCCATGTGCAACACGTCAACGTACCCCAGGTATGTTCCGATCGGTGCAACACTTAGTAGAACAACATCTGACCTCTGCAGTGGCCCTAACTGCCATTAGACTCCCTCTGTGTTTATAAGAGCCATGCCCTATTGTGATTCACATGGAGCTAGTGCTCAGATAAAAAAACAACAAAACAAAACACTATTTCCAATGAATTGCTCCCCTGGAGACTTTCCCAACTTACACAATCAATTTACCGAATACACAACTTTAATTTTAATATTTCGTTTGTTTGCATCCTCCATTCCAACGTGAATGAAGCAGATGCTTTAAAATGCTATTTCTGTCCATCAGTTTTGTCAGTGAAACACTCGCTTCAGGAAAATGGTACTAAGAGAAAGCAATTAGACTATCAGGCATGATTTATTTTGTTAATGTACCTGCACTCAGTTCTAATACCTCACGTGTTCTGTTTTGTTTTGTTTTTCTTCTTCACTGCTCATATGAAAAATAAAAATGTACTCGCAAGTATTGTGGTAAATAAATGATTAGCCCATTTAACTTCAATTGTGTATGGGAGGGAGGATGAGGGAAGAAATGGGAGCTTAGGAATTACATACATATCTAATGCAGCTATTAATATAGCAGTAATCTTTCTAAACACTAAGCTTCTCTTTCTTATTTTTTTCTTTATGTTCAGCATATATTGAAAAATATTTTGATTTTTTTTGTCTTCCTGAGTATATTTTCACAAAATTACACCACATTATTATTATGGGTTTCATATACAGAAACTCTCCATTTAAGTAATTTTTCAAATTTTATATATATATATATATATATATATATAATATATATATATATATATATTATATATATATATATATATATATTTGTTGTCAATTCTCACCCAAGGATATTTTTCCCATTGATTTTTAGAAAGAGTGGAAGGGAGGAAGGGGGTGCAGGAGGGAGGAAGGGAGGGAGGGAGAGAGAGAGAGAAACATTGATGTGAGAGAGACACATCAATTGGTTGCTTTCTGCATGCACCCCAAGTGGAGCCAGTGGTCAAAAGTGCAACCCAGGTATGTGTCCTTGACTGGGAACCGAACCCGTGACCCCTTGGTGTGAAGGCTGAAGCTCTAACAATGGAGCCACACTGGTCAGAGCCCTAACAATATTTTGATGCCTTTTACATTTTACAGCGATATTGGATTAAAAAGTTTTTGTTACCCCCAAATTATGTTTTTAATTGAATTTACTTGGGTGAAATGGTTAATAAAATTATACAGGTTTCAGGCAGACAATTGTACAACACATCATCTGTATATTGTATTACATGTTTATCACCCCAGGTCAGATCTCCTTCCATCACCATTTATCCCCCCTTTGCCTTCTTCTACCTCCCCACACCTCCTCCCCTCTGGCAATGACCATATTGTTGTCTGTGTCCATGAGTCTTTCTTTTTTAAATTCCTTTTTATTTTTGCCTAATCAAATTCTAATGTATCCAGTGATTTGCTATTTTTTTAAATATATTTTATTGATTTTTTACAGAGAGGAAGGGAGCGGGATAGAGAGTTAGAAACATCGATGAGAGAGAAACATCAATCAGCTGCCTCCTGCACACTCCCTACTAGGGATGAGCCTGCAACACAGGTACATGCCCTTGACGGAATCGAACCTGGGACCCTTCAGTCCGCCAATGCTCTATCCACCGAGCCAAACCAGTTAGGGCTGATTTGCTATTTTTGATGAATACCAACCTTGTAACCAACTGGGAGGTCCTGGCAATCTTGAGAACATCCACTGACTTTCTTACTCAAACATTCATTTATGTGGCAGTTTTTCTCATCTGAGCCATCGCCACAGTCATCCTTATTGTCACAAAGACCTCCACTGGGAATGCACCTGCCATTTTTGCACATAAAAAATGAACTGTTGCATGACTGTTCTGGAAAAAGAAAATAAAACGAATGGAATATAAAGGGCATGCCATTGTTTTTATACTACAGTTGTTGAAAACATTCACAAATATGATAACTTATCTGTCTAAAATCAGAGTAAATATATGTACATGTAAAATGTTTTCTATTTACACACAAAATATAGAAAACCAAAAGCAAACTGCACTTTTGCTCAACCCACTGTACATTGCCTTATCATGAAAATTAACAATCAAGACAAGAATCTATAGCCCTGACCAGTGTGACTCAGTTTGGACATTGTACCATGCACCAAAAGGTTGTCAGTTCGATTCATAGTCAAGGTACATGCTGGAGTTTTGGATTTGATCCCCATTAGGGAGCATAAAGAAGGCAGCCAATCAATGTTTTGCTCTCACGTGGATGTTTCTATCTCTCTCTCCCTCTCCCTTCCTCCCTCTCTAAAAATCAAGAAAGTTTTTTTTTAAAAAAATGCATCTGTAGTAAAATTAATGGAATATTTCTGTCTTCATCTATAGTGTGACAATTGAGATCAAAGTGTAATGATGGTTTGACATTTCCCTCAAGTCATAGGTCTCTGTGAAATTAAATGTCACTAAAAATTACAAATCCAGAATAGGTAGATATTCCTAATTTTTTTCATCTTGGAAATATAACATTGACATTTAAAAATCAGGGCATAAAAAAGCCATTTTTAGTGAATAATAGTTGTTCCATATATAGCCACAGAAAGTAGTCCAGGTTTTTCAGCTACTCTCATCATGATGATTTGAATGTTACTCATTATTTAACATGATAAAAGAAAACTTATTAACATGCAAACTACATGAGTAGTTTTTTATTTTAAAATATATGACTATGGCCAGGTGTGCCTTGGTGGTTGAGCTTTAACCTAGGAACCAAGAGGTCACTGGTTCAATTCCAAGTCAGGGCACATGCATGGTTGTGGGCTCAATCCAGATTTGGGGGCATGCAGGAGGCAGTCAATCAATGATTCTCTCTCATCATTGATGTTTCTATCTCTCTCTACCTCTCCCTTCCTCTCTGAAATCAATAAAAATATATTCTAAAAATTTGACTATGTATTCAGTAAAGAATAGTGAAATTATCAATAAACCAAGTTTGGCTATGTATATATTTAGTTAATATACAATTTACTTTATTTTGCCTAAATATGAATAACACAGACTTTCTCTCAGTAAATCTCAACTTCTTTTATGTTTGAATTTTTGAAGTGTAGCCATGAAACTTTATTCACATAAAATAATGTATTAAGAAAAGGTGACCTTTTTGAAGGGGCAGGGTGATGGATTCATAAGGTTCATTGCCTGAAATCTTCATGTTTTTAGCACATACTAAATTTATAAAACTAGCTTCAAAACATTATTATATTCTGCATGGTGTCACTAGATACATCAATGCTTAGTGATTTGCATGTCCTTTCATTTACTACCATACTAAGCAAATCAGAGTCACAATCTTGCCATTAAAAAAAGACAGATTTTAGAATAAGCATAGCTTCATATATTTTCTGTACCTGCACTTTTGCACTTTGGGTTTAAAGGTGCTTCATCAGAATGGTCAGGGCAGTCGAAGTCTCCATCACACTGCCATTGCACATGTAAAAGACATCGTCCATCAGCACAACTGAATTCTTCTGCATTACATGGCCGGTATTCTAGAGACAAAGAAATAAAGATTCTCATTTATATTATTTATATAATGAACATTATTCATATTTTACTTGCTTTTTTTTTTAACAGAGAGAAAGGGAGAGGGAAAGAGAGTTAGGCACATTGATGTGAGAGAAACATCAATCAGCTGCCTCCTGCACACCCCCTACTGGGGACAGAGCCCTCAACCAAGGTAAATGCCCTTGATTAGAATCAAACCCAGGGACCCTTCAGTCCATAGGCTGACACTCTATCCACTCAGCCACACCAGTTAGGGCTATAATAAACATTATTTAGAACTGTAATCCCCTAATCTACACTATACCTGACTAACCGTGTGGATTATCAATGCCTCCTATGGGAAATGTTTCTATTTCTATCTGGGACAGTGGTCATACTTGCAAGAAATATTTGTGGCTGGGAAGTAGCACCGAAGTCCAGAAAATAAAGTTGCAAACAAGGCACTGTTACTGTTTCTAGAGGAGAACACAAGAACGCAGGACTCCAGTATACCATCTCTGTTCACCTATTAGCTATATTCTAAAGAGTTCCCTTAGAATGAAAAACAGAATGGAAGCTATTAGAATTATCTTTAAGACCAAGCTCGGTTAGGTGCAGTACTAGAGCTCATGGATGAACTGATTCTGAGTTTTAACGATACTTCTCAGAAGCTGTAATGTCATGTTTATGTTTGGGAATCAGCATTCAAAGTGTAAATAAATTATTTAGATAAGGGAAATAAAAATCCAATTATAGAGCAATAAGTACAAGAAGTATTGTAATTATATATTGATTCTTAGATGCATTGAAAAGCTTTATTAAAATCACAATATCAGCCCATCAGTTGTTAATGTTCATATCTATGCCTGACTGTGAGTAAAATTCTTTTAATTGTGAATGTTACCAAGTTTTAAATTAGATTTTTCCCCTAATTTTGTAATAATAAAACCCATCATTTCTATTATAAACTTTCTGGTAAATCTAAGCAAATAGTCTATTTTTTGAAGAGAGAAAATAGATCTTTATGGTTTAAAAAAATAAACAAAATTCTAATAAAAAACTAATTCAACAATGATCACTTGAGATATCTAGAACTTTGAATGGCAAAAGTAGATAGTTCTAACTCTCCCCAACTTCCTTAATGTTTTTTCCCTCCCTCTCCCTGAGAACTAGTTCCTCCTTTTGTGTTACTAAGTCTATTCAAGTTTCTCCCAGCCCCAAAACAATAAAGGTCCATTGACATGACTCTTAACAACACATCTCTCTTTCACTTCCACTTACTTTCCTCCAATTCTTCTTTGATCGATTAACAGCTACATTCTGAAATTCCTCAGAGGTAAGACACCAAGTGACAAGTGTCAAATTCAAAGGTGTCTCTTACTCTTATCTACTTCATTTTCTTGTAGTCTTTGACATCATTGACCACACTACACCTTGGAAATCCAGGCTCCTCTCTGCTTTCCCCGTTTTTCCCTATTTCTGTACGAAGTCCTCTATTGCTCCACCCCAAAGTGTTGTAGATGAAGCCCTTACTTCAATCTTCAGTATATTGCTATCTCTCTTTTCCTTTCTATATTGTTGAGTATATTCTATATATATATATATATATATATATATATATATATATATATATATATTTATATTTATATTTTTATATTTTTATTTATTTATTTATATTTATTTATTTTTACTGATCTCAGAGAGGAAGGGAGAGGGAGAAATAGAAACATCAATGATGAGAGAGACTCATTGGTCAGCTGCCTCCTGCAAACCACCCACATGCGACCCAGCCTGCAACCCAGGCATTTGCCTCAATTGGGAATCAACCACGACCTCCTAGTTCAGAGGACAATACTCAACCACTGAGCAACACCAACGAGGCTATTCTTTTTTTTTTTTTTTTTTTTAATGTGTGTAATCCTTTTATTATTTTTTTAAAACTATTAAAATCACACTATATACCTGCCTCTGAAAAGTATAACTGGGATGGTGGGAACTTGTAAATGAAGATGAAAAAAGAAGGTAAAGTGATCTAGCTGGATTCACATAAATGGTAAAGCTGTGATCAAACCCTGGATTTTATAACACTTTGGTCTTTAAATTTTTTTAAAAAAGCAATATTCATTCATTGTAGACATTTTGGAAACTGCAGAAACATGTAAAAAATAACATTTAAGTCATTCTTTATCATATTTAAGTGTCACTTTTATGCTGATGACCACCGAATTAACATTACTTGTCCAGATCACAGTTCTGGTCTTTAGAACCAAATTTTCAGACATTCACTACATGTGATTATCTGATTAACATTTCATTTTCATGATATATAAAAAAAAATTTTTTTTGTTAGATCTTTCTTCTGCACCGGCAAAACTAGCCCTTAAAATCCTTTATTCCCAAGCAAATTAACACCACACTTACCAAGTCATCAAGTCAGAAATACTCATTTATCCATCTCTAACTGTAAATTAATTCTGACCCACCTCTGCACTTTCCATGCCACTGTTTCTACCCTGGTACAGAATCACATCATTAAACATCAGCGCGATTGCAACAACCTCCTAACTACTATTGTTCCCCTTTCTATTAGCAGCATTTCATCCACTCTGCTGGAAAAGATGGTCCTAAAACATAAATTTGACTGAGACATCCCTCTGTTTCAAAATTTGTTCTGACTGCTGAGAGACAAAAGTAATTAAATACAAATTATTTAACATTATTTTTCAGAGTTTTTAGGTTCTATGTCAAGTTAATTTTCTGGTTTCAACTTACTTCACACAATATTAATTGCTATTCCTCAATTATTTTAATTTGCAGATCTTTGTAAACAAATACAGAATTTGCTCTGTATTTCCGGAACTACTCTAAGCACTTTAAAATATTAAGTCATTTAATTTCCTTATCAGACCTCAGAGTTTAGCAATGCTGTTATAATTTTTTTACAGATGAGGAAATTGAGACACTGGGAGATGAAATAACTTTACCATGTCACACAGCTAGTAAGTGGCAGAGCCACAATTTGGACCAGGCTCTCTGGCTGTAGGGTCCATGCTTAGCCACCATGTCATATTCTAGTATGTAGCATCTAAACAGGATTTCCTCTCAGTAACATTCCTTGCTTCTTCAGTGCTTCAAAGATCATTTTCTGGAGAAAACCAAGATGGCACCTGATTGGTGCCTCGCACAACCACTTCAAAAATACATCTAAAAGACAAAACGGACATCATCCAGAACCACAGGAAGGCTGGCTGAGTGGAAATTCTACAACTAGAAGGAAAGAGAAAAGCACACTGAGACTCAGAGGAGGTGCGGAAGTAAAGTGCAGAGGTATAGAGGCGCATGTGGAAAGGGCTGGCAACTGAGGATGCCCTTGTCTTTTTCAATCGGGAGGGAGAAAAAAGCTCCTGATGGCTCTGAACTCCAGTTCCGGGTGAGTCTCTGGGGACCCAGACTCATACGGGGAGACACTGGATTGTCTGGCATTGGGCGGAACTCGTGGGTGGCTTTCTCTCAGAGGTGCTTGCAGCAATTACCTCGGGACACTGAGACCTGGGGCCTCTTAGGGCAGGGCTGAGGATCAGCCATAGCTGTTTGCTCCACCCTGTTGATTCCCTGAGACCCTGCCCCACCCAAGCTGTGTGCAGAGACGTTTGCATATGAATGGCCTGGCCCTTTGCAATCTAAAATTACCTAACAAACTGCAGCTGGGTCAGAGAGACCCAGAACTTCCAAAAGAAGGCCCAAGGCCCCACAGCAGCTTGCATTGCTTCCATTGCTTCATAGCAGGGCCTCATCTGGGCACCTCCAAACCCCAAACAAAGAAGAGGAATCTGAAGATCTCTTCATAGCTCCTGCTGGGTAGCCTCAAGCAGAGGCTAAATTAGCACCTCCTTAGAGATCCAAGAGCCAGTGTACCCAGTAGTCAGAGTGGGACCATCCAGATTATAACTCCTCAGGTCCATAAGGGACGCACTCACGGGGCAGACTCAGTGAGCACCAAAGCCCCATTGAAGCAAGTCTTGCCCCAGAAGGGTGTCTCCAGCACAGAAATTCTCCCACCGTAGACACAGCTGATTCTCACAGCCAATTGGCCTGGAGGTCAATTCCTCCCAGTGATACCTACAACAATCAAGGCTTCACTACAACAAGACTGTGCACAAAGCCCACAAAGGGGTGCATCAAGAGTGTCCACCCAGCCTTAACCGGTTTGGCTCAGTGGATAGAGCATCAGCCTGCGGACTCAAGGGTCCCAGGTTCGATTCCGTCAAGGGCATGTACCTTGGTTGTGGGCACATACCCAGTAGGGAGTGTGCAGGAGGCAGCTGATTGATGTTTCTCTCTCATCGATGTTTCTAACTCTCTATCCCTCTCCTTTCCTCTCTGTAAATAAATCAATAAAATATATTTTTTTTAAAAAAGAGTGTCAACCTCAAGTAATTGGGGAGGCTGAGCCACTGGGCCCTATAGGACAGCTAGCACAGAAAGCCACTCTATCAACACAGGGAAGCAGCCAAAATGCGGAGACAAAGAAACAGGTCACAAATGACAGATATGGAGGAAAGCAAACTACTGGATATAGAGTTCAAAACCACACTTTTAAGGTTTTTCAAGAATTTTCTAGAAACTGCTGATAAATTTAGTGAGACCCTCGAGGATATGAAAAAGGACCAACTAGAAATTAAGCATACACTGACTGAAATAAAGAATATTATACAGAGATCCAATAGCAGACTAGAGGATCGCAAGAATCAAGTCAAAGATTTAAAATGTGAAGAAGCAAAAAACACCCAATCGGAAAAGCAAAAAGAAAAAAGAATCCAAAAAAAAATGAAGATAGTGTAAGGAGCCTCTGGTACAACTTCAAGCGCACCAACATCTGAATTATGGGGGTGCCAGAAGAAGAGAGAGAGCAAGATATTGAAAACCTATTAGAAGAAATAATGACAGAAAACTTCCCCTACCTGGTAAAGGAAATAGACTTACAAGTTCAGGAAGCACAGAGAACCCCAAACAAAAGGAATCCAAAGAGGACCACACCAAAACACATCATAATTAAAATGCCAAGAGCAAAAGACAAAGAGAGAATCTTAAAAGCAGCAAGAGAAAAGCAGTCAGTTACCTACAAGGGAGTACCCATACGACTGTCAGCTGATTTCTCAACAGAAACTTTGCAGGCCAGAAGGGAGTGGCAAGAAATATTCAAAGTGATAAATAGCAAGAACCTACAACCAAGATTACTTTACCCAGCAAAGCTTTCATTCAGAATTGAAGGTCAGATAAAGAGCTTCACAGATAAGAAAAAGCTAAAGGAATTCATCACCACCAAACCAGTATTATATGAAATGCTAAAGGTATCCTTTAAGAAGAGGAAGAAGAAGAAAAAGGTAAAGATAAAAATTATGAACAACAAATACATATCTATCAACAAGTGAATCTAAAAATCAGGTGTATAAATAATATGATGAACAGAATAAACTGGTGAATATAATAAAATCAGGGGCATAGAAAGGGAGTGGACTGAGAATTCTTGGGGGGGAAGGGGTGTGGGGGTGCGGGAAGAGACTGCACAAAAATTGTACACCTATGGATGAGAACAGTGGGGGAAGGGGGAAGGGCAGAGAGTGGGGTGGGAACTGGGTGGAGGGGAGCTATGGGGGGAAAAAAGAGGAACAACTGTAATAATCTGACAACAAAGATTTAATTTAAAAAATCATTTTTTCAGCTCATGTATACTTATTACTTCATGACAATGTATGTTATATGATATTGTATTTCTATTTTTTTGGTGAGTTTTTCTAGTGGGGCCTCTGTCTCATTCATCTCCATATCAACCAAAATATAGTATCTAGAAGAGGAAATATATTCAATCAGACATACAGAATTAAATCTTGAATTATAGTGTAACTTTTAAAATACCACATTGTATCTATGACTTAATGGTGGAGTGATCATAAAACTGATATCCACTGAATTCAAAGAGACTCATATCGAAGACCAAGGCTGTAGACACTACACAGGCAGGACAATGGAGGCACTAAATCGAGTGCCTTTGGTGGGTGTATGTAGATTTCACGGCTTCTCGTTTTGTATTTATTCTGGTAGACATTTAAATACTTTACCAAAAGAATAGGTTTACATAAGGTTAGAACTTCAACTGGGAATTTTTAATATACTGATTTTTTCCTCAAAAGTTATGTATGGAGTCATACAATGGAGTCAAGACAGTCTCTTCAATAAATGGTGTTGGGAAATTGGACAGATACATGCAAAAAAATGAAACTAGACCACCAACTTACACCATACACAAAAATAAACTCAAAATGGATAAAGGACTTAAACATAAGATGGGAAACCATAAAAATATTACAGGAATCCACAAGCAGCAAAATCTCAGACAGATGCTGAAGTAATATCTTCACCGATACAGCTCCTAGGGCATTGGAAACTAAAGAGAAAATAAACATATGGGACTACATCAAAATAAAAGGCTTCTGCACAGCAAAAGAAACCATCAACAAAACAACAAGAAAGCCCACTGCATGGGAGAACATATTTGCCAATGTTATCACCGATAAGGGTTTAATCTCCAACATTTACAGGGAACTCATACAACTTAACAAAAGGAAGATAAACAACCCAATCAAAAAATGGGCAACGGACCTAAATAGATACTTTTTGAAAGAGGACATATAGAAGGCCAAGAAACACATGAAAACATGCTCAAAGTCACTAATAATCCGAGAGATGCGAATCAAATCAACAATGAGATACCACCTCACACCTGTCAGAATGGCTAGCGTCAACATATCAACAAACGATAAGCGCTGACGAGGATGGGGAGAAAAAGGAACCCTCCTGCACTGCTAGTGGGCATGCAGACTGGTGCAGCCACTGTGAAGAACAGAATTTAGAGTATAGAGTTTCCTCAAAACACTAAAAATGGAACTCCCATTTGACCCAGTGATCCCACTTCTAGGAATATATCCCAAAAACTAGAAACACCAATCAGAAAGGATATATGTACCCCTATGTTCATAGTAGCACAATTCACCATAGCTAAGATTTGGAAACAGCCTAAGTGCCCATCAGCAGATGAGTGGATTAAAAAACTGTGGTACATCTACACAATGGAATACTATGCTGAGGTGAAAAAGAAGGAATTCTTACCATTTGCAACAGCATGGATAGAAAAGGAGAGCACTATGCTAAGCAAAATAAGTCAGTCAGAGAAAGATAAATATCACATGATCTCACTCATTTGTGGAATATAATGAACAACATAAACTGATGAACAAAAACAGATCCAGAGACAGGGAAGCATCCATCAGACCATCAAAACTCAGAGGAAAGGTAGGGAAGGGTGGGGGTAAGGAGGAGAGATCAACCAAAGGACTTGTATGCATGCATATAAGCCTACCCAATGGACACAGACACCAGGGGGGGTGAGGACATGAGTGGGGGGATGGGGGAGCAATGGGGGGATAAGGTCACATATGTAATACCTTAATCATTAAAGATAGGAAAAAATGAAAAAAAAGAGTTATGTATGCATTTGTATTGACATTTTATTTAAATATATAATGTTATAGATTTATCTTTTCACTACATATATATATTTATCTCATCACTTTATAAATGTAGTGAAAAGATAGATCTCATCATATTACACCTTAAGAAATAAGTACATGTGTCAATAAGATACAGTGAGAGGAGGATACTCAGTATCCAGTTATCCTGGTAGTTGTGAATTGCATTTTTCTCTCTCACTTAGAGATCTGAGTTGGCTGTAAGAATGAACTAGATAGATGGCAGCATGTTATCTTTGTGTACTTCCAAGTACCTAAAACCAAATATCATTTTAGAAACATTTTTAGTTCCTGATAAGAATACACTGCAAGAAGGTACGATTTCCAAGTAAATGCATAATTATTGTGGAGCTTAAAGAGGTTACATGTGGGATGTCTGTGTATAACTGCATTTAAATGTCTTTCATGATGTTCACGAATGTGTACCTTTGTATTTGTTATTCATTTATATATTCTCTGAGTCATTTTAAAAGACTAATATGGAGCCCGAGGCTGTTTCCAGGAGAAGTTGAGGTCCACTTACCACACTGCTGAGACTCATCAGAGCCATCTCCGCAGTCATCGTCATGGTCACAAACAAACCGCTTGGGCACACATACTTTATTACGGCACATGAAAGCATTCTCATCACACGTATTATTGGGAGCTAAGGAAGACATCACAGAAAACGAAGTTAGATGAGTTCCTGTTTTATCTTCCCCTACCTTAGGAGCTTAGAGAGTGTTTGCTGTTATACTCAGTAATCCATAGTTATTTAGAATGAAACTTTACATAATATTCAACATATCAGATAAGTTAATAACATGTATTGATACACATTTATTAATATTTTGGAATATATCAATATAAATAGGCAATTCAAAGTTTTAGTATTAATGCATTCAACTGTTCTAGAGTGAACCCAAAATTTCAGGCCTTTGAGCAATTTGTAAGTTTGCTAAAGGTGGAATCCAAAGGTTCATTATGGGATTTAACAATAAAGATTAAAATAAATACAGACATACATACATACATATATTAAAAATTTAAAAAGTTAATCAAGTGAGTTTTTCTCTCTTCTGCACCAATGCTAGTAAGGGATAAAAACCTTGCTTTATTTGTCAAAAAATGAACCTGAAAATACCAAGTGCCAATGTTCATTAAAAAGTGAAAGAATAGTCTGAGAAAGTTACTGTTTTCAAAATAAAATAAAATAAGTGACTTCAAGAGTTTAAATAGGTTAATACTTAAGGTATGATGGGCACAACCACAAGTATCACATTAAATTAGGAAACAAAATATCAGTCCTTTAAGAAAAGTGACCCATGAAATTTGTGCTCTATTTAGCAAGGGCCCTTACCAGTGGGAAAAATGGTTGATCAAAATGGGCTTTAACATTTCAGCAGATGTTCAAAAAATGGCAATTTGTGCAGATGAAATAAATTTTTATATAATGTGCATGGAATCACAGAGGTTTGAAGAGATCATATAAACATTTTTAATTACATTTTCTTACATTTAAAGGATAAGTGCTATGATAAAATTCAAGGTTTGAGAGGTTTCCAATGTCAATAATCTGCTATATAATGAATGTTCACTATCTTATTGCAGTTATCATTTCACAAAATATGCATATATCAAATCATGTTATATACCTAAAACTAATACCATGTTATATGTTGATTATATCTTAATTCTCATCATCATATAGGGGAAAGAGAAAGGCTTTGCAAAAAGTCACTCTGCCTTTTACATTTGTATCCTGAGAAAGCTATTTATCTTCTTTGTGCATATTTCTTTCTTTTTTTTTTTAGAGAGGAAGGGAGAGGAAGAGATAGACATATCAATGATGAGAGAGAATCATTGACAGGTTGCCTCCTGCATGTCCCCTACTGGGTGGGGATCAAGCCCACAACTCCAACATGTGCCCTGACAGAGAATCAACCTTGACCTCCTGGTTCAGGGTTGATGCTCAACCACTGAACCACACCCTCTGGACTGTGCATCTGTTTCTGTATGCACTTAATGAAGATAATAAAATCTACCTGATAATTTTTTTTGTAGGAACTAAGTAAATTGTAAGAAGCAGATCAGCTCATTTTATGTACTCAAATTCCTAGATGCTCTTTAAATTTCTACCTGACATTTATTTTTGGAAGATCCCCCAAAACACTTCACTGAGATATTGTGGGAATTCACTAATGTAAATAAAGGCACCCACCAAAAATAATGGACATATAATGAACACTTGAAAAAGTTTAGATGCCTTCCAACCTTTCCCTTCTATGCCTTAAGAGGCACCTTCCTCAATCCAAAATAACTCTTTCTTCTCTTTGAGCTTAATAACTCAGATTATAGCTTTGCTTTTTTATTGAAGTCCTTCCATGAGATTTCTAGGGTTTTATATATTTCTTTGTGATGACCTAGTATCTTTTATGTATATACTAGATGTCCGGTGCATGAAATTCGTGCACAGGTGTAATCCCTAGTCCTGGCTGGTGATCAAAGTGCAAGCATCTACTGTGGAAGGGCAAATCCCAGCTGACCTCTGGGCCCTGGGCAGCACCTGGGCCCCCGGGCCTCTGCCTGCCCCCCTCTGCCTAAGTCACCAAGCTTTAGTCCCCACGCCAAGATGTGGTGAGCGCAGCTGGACACCACAGGCTGGGGCGCAGCGTGGGCCTCTGGGCTGCCCAGCGATGCCGCATAGGAGCCGGGCAGGCAGTGTGTGCTCACCCAGCCAGCCTCACAGACCTGCTCCTGCGTGAACCCACAGGGAGCCCAACCAGCCCCTGCGGTACCAGCAGCTGTGGCACAGCTCGCCCAAAAGAGGCTGTGTGGGTGTGGGGTGAGCTCCTCGTGGCCGCCTGGCACCTGAGCATGGGGGGGGACCTTCCCCAGCGCATGAGCCCTGGCATCCCCGGGGAGGGTAGCAGGGGGAGGGAGAGCAAGCTCGGCAGATATCCCACATTTTCACTGCACCTCCGTCCCATCACCCCCGCCCCCAGATAGCCACAGAGAGGTTGCAGTGCGTTGCCAATGCCCGCCATGTTCTGTGCCACCTCCTGGTGGTCAGCTCACATCATAGCAAGCAGTTGAATTTCTGGTTAAGGGGACAATTTGCATATTAGGCTTTTATTATATAGGATTTTTCTAACACTTGAGGTATTATAATTATTCTCTTACATGCCTATCAGTTCCCTACCCAAGGCTGCCTCAAACTCTACAAAGAAAAAAAATTCTGCTTTCAACTCAATGACTGAAACAGCTACATGAATAGGCAAAACAAATATATATATATATATATATATATATATATATTATATATGTATATACATGTATATATTATATATATACATATATATAATATATACATGTGTATATATAAATCTAGTCAAGTATGATTTATGTCCAAGAAATTTATTTAAAAAAACAATATGAAAGCCAGATAGAACCAGCATAACAAATTGCCCATTATAATTAAAGTAAAACTCAGTTACTAATAAGTTCTCTAACTTTGAAATGTGCAACAGCTTATATAACTCCAGTGAATTATGCCAATTCTAATACATGAATTGTTCTTTAAAACACTAAGCAACAGAGGCTTATTTGGCATTAACAGTTTCAGATCACTTGAGGACAATTTATTGTATTTGAGAATAATTTACTTAATAGCACCCATGTGGCCCAAAGTGTTAATATGCCTCCCAGAGTGTTAACTGTTACAATAGCAACACTATACTGGGACCATCTGGATCCCTGAATTGATGTGCAGTCCTTCATTATGTAGCCCTCAGCGGCCCCATTGACCTTTACAGACACACACATCCGTTTCAAGATCAAAGTGAATTATTCTACAGGAGCATGGATTCTGTGCACATCAGCCTGCTCAAAGTGTTCTTTCTCCTCTCTGCTTTAGCTATTCCCCTTATACACACACCACATACACACACACTTACATTACGGCTTCAAATACAGTTTTCAAAACCTGAAGGCAGGTCATTGGAGTGACGGCTGGCAGAATTCACTTTTAATGAGCAGAGTTCACAGCCATGTTTTTGTCAATTGCTCAGCTGGGCAGATTCCCTATGCGACCTTGGGACCCGCATTCAAATATTCAGTCTCTACATTTTCTTGATCATGCAAAGGCATTTATCTAAATTTTTATTGTTAAGTAATTCCCTGTAAATTTCCTGAGGTTACCTAGAGTCAGAAACGTAGTAAATTGTGTGACCTCCACAGGTGTACCTCTGATCCCCCAGCTTCATTCAACTATACCCACACTATTTTCACCTGACCTGAGGGTTAATACCCTATCCATAGGGCTAATAGGTGTTCACTGACCTGCTGATCAGTAGTTACTTGGGATCACAGAAGTCGTTTACAGAGTATCTGGAATGAGCAAATCTAAAAGTTGTCACGGCGGGGGAGAGGGGACAGGGTAGAAGATGCTAAATAGAAAGTAACAACCCTACCACACTCACACACATATCAGGGAGGTACATTATCTCAAAAGTGAAATGATAAATCTGTGCTGTGTTCACGAAAAAAAAAAGATTTTGAAATGCATAACCCAATTGTGCACATTTGAATGGCTTTGAAGGGATCAGAGGGCTTGCTGAACTGCTATGATGAACATCCCACCTCATTAGTTCTGACACTACCTGTGAGTCCAGGGGGTGAGAAAGTGAGAGCAATGTGATAGGGTGAGCAGTCCACAAGAAAATGTGTGAGGATGTGCGGCCGCTTTCCTACACACACAGCCCCACGCGTGTCCGTACCGCAGCCCGCTGTGGAGAGCTCGTCGCTTCCATTCGGACAGTCCCGCTCACCGTCACACAGCCAGTGTCGCGGCACACAGGCGTGGGAGCCCTGGCAACTGAACATGTCGGCCGCACAGGTGATGGCACCTGAAACCCAAAGGAAAGACACATGAAGGTCACTGCGTGTCTGCTGGTAAAAGTCTACCATTGACATTCCCTATAGAAAGAAGGGAGGCAGACAAATGTTGCTGACAAGGAATAGACTGAAGTTACTTGGAATCATCAAATAGTATCCTTCTCCTATAAATGTTTACACATTTCCCTCTCAAAATGCATTCCTTTATAACTTCAGTTATATCTATGAAAGCTACCTGGCTGAAAATAATGATATTTTCTCTTTGTAAAATATAGCAAAGCACAGAAATGTCACAGAATTTTGAATAAACCAAAAAAGAAATGTTTAAAAGAACTGAACATATCAGGATTTGCACTTAACATAATAACTGATTTAATACTCACAACAACCCCAAATGGTGGAATTGCTATTGATCTCATTTCACATAAAAGGAAATTGCAAACCTAAGCACCTTGTCTTAACCACTTCTGCCATTATTGTTAATCCCCACTCCGTGTTGTTGAAAAGAATAAACGTATGCATATTCTCTTTGTTTTTACACACTTGATAAACAGAACCTATATTTTCTCTGCTTTATCAATTTAATGTTCCTGTAATTGAATGATGTTGTTTTTCAAATATACACTGCAAAAGAAATAAATGCTTATTGACTTGTAAATTCAAAAAGTCATAGATGCTTCCTCTTCGTTCCTCCTTACATGGGCATAGGGTAAGCATAAAAGAAAAATTAGAAAATGATTCTTTTTTTTTGAAATATATTTTATTGATTTTTTACAGAGAGGAAGGGAGAGAGATAGAGAGTTAGAAACATCGATGAGAGAGAAACATCGATCAGCTGCCTCCTGCACATCTCCTACTGGGGATGTGCCCACAACCCAGGTACATGCCCTTGACCGGAATCGAACCTGGGACCCTTCAGTCCACAGGCCGATGCTCTATCCACTGAGCCAAACCGGTTTTGGCCGAAAATGATTCTTTCTCAGGATGTTTCCTTAGCCCCAAGTATAGCTATACATATTGAATGGCACCTTTGTTTGTTATTTACTAGTATATAAAAACTAGAAGCCCAGTGCAGAAAATCGTGCACAGATACAGTCCCTAGGCCTGGACAGCAATCAGGGCCGATCGGGGCTTTCCGGCTGCCAGCTACCAGCTGGTGCCGTCCTTCCCCTGCTGTGGGCTGCCAGCCAGGGCCTTCCTTCATTCCACACCGCCCCCGGTGGTCAGCGCACGTCACAGCGAATGATCCAACTCCTGAGGGGACACTTTGCATATTAGTCTTTTATATATATAGATTTTGTTGAGTCAATTAGTAATTTGATCCTCAAATCCAACTATTCTTTAATTTCACTTTTCTTGTGACCAAATGCTGCCCATAAAAAAGATTCTAAAAATCATAGTGTTAAGATTACTCAGAAAACATTAATATTCCCAAGAAGAAAAAGACTGAGTAGATTGAGTAAAGATATTTGTTTCCAAACATTTAAGCAATAATCAACATGGACTACTGGATTATCAATATCATATTCTGGGCCACAGAGTTATTAGGAGCATAAATGCCATTGCTTTCAATGCCATGTTGTAATATGAGGGGGCAGCAGGGTGAGAAAACAGAACCCCCTACTGACCTTTTCCAACATAAATAGGCCTTGCCTTGACATATACTTTAGTTTGGAGAACAGGATGGCAAATGAATGCTGAAAAGTCCCCCAGATAATTCAAATTTGCTCATTTGATTGAGGATAAGTGTTAGTAGAATGAAGTTTAATATGATATCTATTACTGGAGAAAATAATAAGAACTCTATTAAATAAATGTTGCTGTCATTTAAAAATGAATTTACCTCCTACCTGTTATATCATTAGTACCTTTGAAAATGAAATTATCTTCCTACAGAATTTATTTTTATATTGTTTATTCTTCTTATCTATCTTCTCAAGCTTGCCATAAGAATACAGTGTAACTTTCACTATTATACTCTCAATTTGTGCTCTAATTTCTATAATATTTTTGTTATTAAGCTTGAGATTTAAAAATGAACTTTTTCTGCGTCTGGCCTACGTTTTTATTATTACCCTAATTTATTCTCAAGGTAGGCATAATAGACATAGCATTGATTTGGCTGGTGAGAAATTTAATTCTGTCTGACCTTGGAGAAGACTGGCGTCTGAATTTCACTGTCTGCAAAATGTAGGTTATGACTACATAATTAGTCAGATACCTCAAACTATGAAATGGCATAAGGCTTCATGCAGCTAATTTTCTGGCTAGTTTTTATGTTAAGAGCATGTCAAAACATCATAGTCAATTGGAAAGAAAATGTCCCAAAGAAAAAAACCCATGGCTTCATTCCTCAGTTATCGCTCATCCGAAGACACACTGACTTCCTCAGGGATATGAATCCCCAGGGAGAAGGAAGACAAGCTGAAGGAACTCCACCGGATCCATCCTGTGCACCTATGTAGATATGAGGTTTGATTGGTAAGAGTTACTCTTTTACTTAGTATTTCAAAAATCTGAATTCTGTTCCTAGCTCTGTCATCTCTGGTCCTCTGAGACCTCGGCAAATATATTAACCTCTGTGAGTTTCTCTTTTTTTATGATCAAATGATGGAAAGGGACTACACTATGATTTCCAAATAGGATCCTCAGATCTTTGCTTAAGGAAGATTGTGTTTACAGCCCTCATTAGAATATTTGGAGATGGGGATTAAGAATCGACATTTCAACACACTCTGAGAAGGACATTTTGTGCACTCAAGGTTGAGAACCACTGAGATAAACTACTTATAAAGTTCCTTTCCAATCCTAAAATATTAGGTTTGGATCATTGGCTGATGTTTGGTCTAAAAAAGTAATTTTTATTTGTCACCAGCTTGGTGGTTAGTATACAAAATTCAGTCTGTGATTAAATTAAATTGACTGGGTGTTTTGAAAACAGGTAAACATGTCTAAAAAATATTCTCAGGACACTGATAGATATAGGCATAATGATATCAATGGACACAGCAATAATATTGCCAGTGACAATAATGATAGATGTGAAAATAACTCTGAAAAATAAAGGAGGAAGCAGAAGAAATATAACAAAAGAGAAGGGAACAAATTCATTTATATAGTACACACTTGTCATGTTAGTTAATCACAAGAGTGACAAAAAGATAGATCATTTTGTACCCACTTAATAGGTAAGGCATTTGAGAAATAAGGAATAAAATGGACCGGTGCCCATGATCACAGAGCTGGAAAATTCAACACTGTATGACTTTAGGTAATTTATCCATTTTGTTACACAGTGCCCAGTCAGAAAAAAAAAAAAAATAGAGCTATTAATGGAGCCATTTAAGGTAGGGTTAAACAAAGAGTACACAATATTATTGTAAAGACTGGGAACTTGCTCAAACCACTGTAAGGAACTAATTTTTCTGTTGAAATTAAAGAAAGATTTAATAGCAAATAGAAACAAAGTAGTTAAAAGGCACTGGCCAGGTGTCTACTTGATTGCTGATTTCTTTTTCTTTTCAGATCTTTATCATAGCAATCTTTTTATATTTACCTTTATCTGTTGAATAACTAAGTTGTTTCAGCTGTATAAATAAAAAGTAAATTTTGGTTAACTTAAATACAAGAAAATAAAGTGTCTGATTTCAAAGGATAGCTCCAATTTTATGTTATTTCCAGAGAACTTCAGGTGAGCTTGAACATTATAAAATCTTATATACATGTTTCCATAACCTAAAGAGTGTGCCAGACACCTGACAATTAATAAATTGTTAAGTATACTTAATTCTATTTGTGCACCTTATTCAATGATTCAGGAGCTTTTCTCTCTAATATGAGGATGAAAGAGCTATGAAATACAGCTTTTATAATGAGTAAAGAGTATCCTATATAATAAAAACAGAGTATGCAAATTGTTGTCGGGGAGTTTGACCAGGAGGGAAGGGAGGGAGTACCCAGCTGGCAGCCGGCAGCCACTAGGGACCCTACCAGTGTAAGGATTTCGTGCACTGGGCCTCTAGTATATCTATAAATACAAACATATATAGAAACAGATCAGAGAGACAGATAGACATAAATAAATTATAAATTGGTCAAGTATAATAAATTCATAGAAATAATATTTCTTCCTTCTTTTTACCCCTTAAGAAATCCAGTTAATTCCATATAAATTATTTGTTAAATGTTTGTTATTATTTAAAAGTAATTATATTGGCTGTGTAGTTAACATACATTAGTTAAATATAGATGTTAAAACTATACCTCTAATTATACAAAGCTGAATTTTATTTTATTTTATATGAAGGAATAGAAAGTTTTATTTTGTTCCTTTTTATTGAATTTATTGGGATGACACTAGTTAACAAAACTATACAGGTTTCAGGTGCACAGCTCTACAACACATTATATGTACATTGTATTGTGTGTGTGTTTAAGTACATTTCAAAATAATATATAATAGCCACCTTCCTTATTTCCCATTGAAGACAAATCAATAATAATCCTATATAATAAAAGCCTAATATGCTAAGTGTCCGGTTGTCCAGTCATCCATTCAGCCAATCAAAGCATAATATGCTAATGATATGCTAAGGCCCTTCAACTGCTTGCTATGATATGCACTGACCACTAGGGGGAAGCAGTCAACCAGTCGACCAGTTGCTATAATGTGCACTGACCACCAGTGGGCAGACGCTCTGATTGGTAGGTTAGCTTGCTGCTGGGGTTCGGCTGATCGGGACTGAGTGAGACAGGCCGGACATGTCATGGAGCCCTCCTGCAGTCCCTTCCTGGCCAAAATCGTGCACCAAAGGGGTCCCTCGGCCTGGCCTGTGTCCTCTTGCAATCGAGGACCCCTCAGGGGATGTCGGAGAGCCGGTTTTGGCACGATCCCACAGGCCAGGTAGGGGACCTCACTGGTGCACAAATTCATGCACTGGGCCTCTAGTGATTACTATAATGCAAACACACACATACAAGTAACATGTGTAGCTTGTGTGATATAAATTGATATACTTTTGGAGGGCAAGTTAATAATACATATTAAGAGCCATAAAAATTTAAGTTATTGAAATCTATTCCAAAATAGCATTGAAGACTAGAAATAAAATTTACAAATATGTTCACTGTGTCAATATTAAAAAGAAACCTAAACATTGAAGAACAATTGTATATAGAAAAATAGAATAACAGACTGTCATAAAAATAATAAAAACAGATACATATAACTGTATAAACAAATTTAATGCTAAGATAAGTAGAAAACAAGGTCTTATGCGTCCTCTAATATGATAGGACATATGTAACATGCATCTAAAAACGGAGTGAGAGCACAAAGGAACAGCTCACCACAAATGCTATCACTTTCATCCAGTCCGTCTCCGCAGTCATCCTCTCCATCACACACCCAGTGTTTGGATATGCATTTTTGTGCAGAACAGGCAAACTGGTTCCAAGAACAAGAAGAATCTAGGAAACAAACAAGAATGGCTGTTTTAGGTGCAAACAAAAAAATATATATTTGGGACCATCTTAGGACACATATGAGAGTAAGGACATTCTTCTCCACACTTTACTAAAATCAACATCCTCTAATAAACCAAGGCAAATTCCTCTTCTCTGTGACAGCTCTATAATATTTTGACAACAGCTTAAATATTCCCTCTGAGTTTCCATGTTAGCAACATTCTTCCTTCAACGCAGTTCTCACAAGGTTTGACTTGGAGCTAGTCATTACGATGGTACTCTCCTACTCCAGGTTGCCATTAAAAAAAATAAGTGTGGTGTGATGAACAGATATAAAATAAATATTCCAGGGGTGGCCTAGTTATTCTTTATAATTTTTAATATATTTTTGAACAATTAGAGAAAAATTACATCCTAGGCAAGGTTACAATATGGTGGACACATCAGCATATACCAGTATTTTTGTTTTTAAAAATCAGGTGACTGATGGGGTTTTAGCTTGATGGTTAAACATACCTATGCATACTTATTATTTTGATGTTTTTGTTTTTCTCCCTTGAGAAATGTTAAGTCTGACTAATAACATCCAAATTCATTGGCAGGGCAGCTGGTATGTTATGACCAAATTAT
Source organism: Myotis yumanensis (assembly GCF_028538775.1). Classification (NCBI taxonomy): domain Eukaryota; kingdom Metazoa; phylum Chordata; class Mammalia; order Chiroptera; family Vespertilionidae; genus Myotis; species Myotis yumanensis. The sequence goes on along the minus strand of NW_027223759.1, from coordinate 71,033,381 downwards.
GCATTAGGAATAGTACACTTTATTTATTTCCAAAGCCAGGTTTGTGAATGCTCTCCTCTACCTTCAGCCTGTTCTTCCATTCAGCTTTTTTATCACCATGAAAGATCCAAAAATAAAACCCTCCCAAATTAAAATCTTCAAAATATAAATTGCTGTAAAAATATTTTTTTTTATCTTGACACTATAAAATATTTTCAAAAGTTTTCGTCTTGCCCTTGCCCCAACACACCGATCACTGGTCAGGGCACATTCCACTGGTCAGAGCACATTCAGGAGGCAACTGATCCATGTTTCTCTCTAACATCAATGTTGCTTCTCTCTCTCTCTCTCTCTCTCTCCCTCCCTCCCCCCTTTCCTCTGTCTCTCAAATCAATAAAATATATACTGGGGTGGAATAAAAAATAAAACCATACATTTTATTAAATAAATTTTAAAAATGCTTTCTTACCTTACCAAGTGAAATGAAATATGCACACACAGAAATTAAATGGTAGGTGATGAAGGATAAAATCCAGGTTTAAGCATAATATTTAAAGTTATCCATGAAATTAATTGATACATTTAGAATAATAATAGTCAGTTATAGGTAGGAGGAGTGTGACAAATAGTGTGAGCTAAATCCTCATTTTTCATATCAGAAAATAAATATATTAGCATCTAAAAGTATTAAGTAAAACAATTAAGGTATAAGTATGTAATTTAAATTGATGGACATAATTAAGAAAAAACAGAAAAGTTTAAAAGAAAAGACTAGAACAGGTGATTGTAATTCTTTGTTTTAAATTTTTATGTTCTATTTAATCTATACCATTTTGTATTATTTGACAAAAATAAAAATTGATGTTAAACCAATTAGCAGTATTTTGAATAAAATACCTAAGTGAAGATCAGTATATAAATAATAATACGGTTTATAAAGTTAAAGCAAGGTATAATGTCTCACTCACCACAGTGTAATTCATCAAGTCCATCTTCACAGTCTTTCTGACCATCACATATCCAGGAATTCAAAATGCATCTTCCACTAGGACAACCAAAATAATTTTCTTCACATTTGTGTTTGTTTTGCACTGTGACAAAATATAGAACGTAGTGTCAAAAATTAATTAATCTTAGACTTCTGAAATATAGGTGATAAATAAATAGAAATCTTAAAACGGAACCAAGATATTCTCTTCAAGAATGTCAAGGTCATGAAAACAAAACAAAACAAACAAATAAACAAAAAAAAACCTGAAAAACTGGCACAGATCAGAGGAAACTAGGAAGATATATTAATCAAATCTAAAGAAACATTATAATAAGGGAAAAACTGTTTATATATAAATAATGTGGAGTTATATATATATATATATATATTTAAAATAATGGAAATGAGTATAAAGTGAATGAGCCTAAGGCTAAATAATCATTTTAGGTGGAAAATATTCTTAATTCCCTAATCATAAAAAACAAATGATTTTATAAAAATATGAGTGGATCTTTGCTTACAAACTGTGGACTTGATATTACTACTGCCCTATAGTTTGAGTATGCTTTAAGAAGATTCAAATAAATTTTCTCTATTTTAAGGAAGAAAAACAAGTTACAATACAATCTCTAAAATTTTTATACCTTGCAGAAATATTATGAGAATAAAAAGTAGTTGTATGGGAAATTATTCTGTGATTATATATATATATATATATATATATATACACACACACACACACATATTAGATTGTGAAATACTATTATTATTATAACCTCTAAGAGTGGATATGCCCAGGTTGCAGGCATGGTCCCCAGTAGGGGGCATTCAGGAGGCAGCCAATCAATGATTCTCTCTCTATCATTAATGTTTCTATCTCTCTCTCTCCCTCTCCCTTCCTCTCTGAAATCAATAAAAATACATTTTTTTTAAAAATGGACAAAGGATCTGAATAGACACTTCTCCAAAGAGGACATACAGATGGCCAATATACATATTAAAAGCTGCTCAATGCCACTAATCATCAGAAAAATGCAAATTAAAACAACAATGAGATATCACCTCACATCTGTCAGAAGAGCTATCATCAATAAACCAACAAACAACAAGTGTTGGGGAGGATATGGAGAAAAGGGAACCCTCATGCCCTGTTGCTGGGGATGCAGATTGATGTAGCTACTGTGGAATGCAGTATAGAGTTACCTCAAAAAATTGAAAATGGAACTGCGTTATGAGCAATTCCACTTCTGGGAATTTATTCAGAGAAACCCAAAACAGTAATTTGAAATAATATTTTTACCCCTAATGTTCATTGAAGCATTATTTACAATAGCCAAGGTTTGGAAGCAGCCCAAGTGTCCATCAGTAGAATGGCCAAAAAAGCTGTGGTACATTTACACAATGGAATATTACTCTGCCGTAAAAAGGAAGAGAATTTTACTCTGCGACAGCATGGATGGACATGAAGAACATTATGCTAACTGTTCTTCAAACAGTTAAAAAGAAACAGGGCTATGTCCTTTTCATGAAAGGCATTTTTCTAAGAATGCAGATGGCACTTTTCAGAGCTTATGTAGGTAAACATGATTAATAGTAAGATTAAATATACCTGTCTAAACTTGGCCCAGTAACGATAACAAGGCTTATACTATGCAAAGAGATTGTGTAAGCTGCATCAAACCTTCTAACAAGACAATGCACACTGTATAATAACACTGAGTAGAACCAGTGGTGAGATATATAGTCTCCCTCTCTTTAATCTATAAATAGTATTTTCTCAGTATATATTACTTCTATGGAAGCTATAGGTTACACATTTTAAGTTTAATCACTAACTTTAAAAGGCTTAATGGTGAACTAAAAGAGGAAGTTGATCCAAATGCAGATTTCTTGAGTATCATTTTACAATTAATTTTTTAAAAGTAAAGTGGCATGTTTAGAATATTTAAATTTTATTCTTATCATTGAATATTCATAACAAAAATTAATAAGTTTAGTCTACACAACTATATTTTCAAGGCAAAGTCTGTTTTTTGTTTGTTTGTTTTGTTTTGTTTTATTTTGATTTTCTAGAATTACCTGGGCATTTTAATTCATCTGAATAGTCTCCACAGTCGTTGGAGCCATCACATATCCAAGTTGGCAGAACACACAGTGAGGTAGAATTACATCTTATGAACCCTGTGGTTTTCACGCCAAGTTTATAGAAGTGTGTACAGTCTGTGTTATCTACAAGGAGGTAAACAGAAAAATGAACAATACCTCAGAGGCAAAAATTATCAACCTTCTGTGTAGGTCATAGAGACAAGACAAGTTAGCCTAATTGAAGAAGTAAATAAGCAATTATTCTTCACAACAGGGGTTAATTACATATCAATTCCGGACAAGGTTCAGTGAAAAGTAGGACAGTGTTCAATGCAATGCCAAGAGTGCGCAGGCATGAGCAACAGAACAGGAGCAGACTGTCTTACTGCAGTTCTTCTCATCGGAAGCATCTGCACAATCCACGTTCTGGTTGCACCGCGCTGATCTTGGAATGCAGGTCCCATCTGCACAGCGGAACTCAACAGTGGCACAGGTTGAAACTAGAAAAACAGATAAATAAATTAGTTGATAGAGGAAACAAAATATGACTTCTTGCTTTATCATTTTGATTGTTCTAATTAAATTCATGTAATTTTATTTGGTTTTGCGTTTTTAACTCTGGGAAGTTAAACCTGACCCTTGGCACCCACCCCCAACCTTGAGTTAGATGCCTCGTGGATCCTCCCATGTCACACAATTCTACCTTCTGTTGTGGTACTTACAGTACTACACTGCAACTGCCTGTTTATGTATCTGCTCCCTCACTAAATTGTAAAGTCCAGGAAAATAGGAATTGTGCTTTGTTTACCATGAAAATACCAGTCCAGGACTAAGGCAACCTACAAAAACAATTGAATGTTGCAGAAAATTCTCTTCCTCCAACTTCAACAGTACACGGTTATAGCACTAAGCAAATGCCTGATTCAGAGCATACAGGGAAATCCCAATCTGGTTGCTAAGAAGTAGAACAGTCCCTGCTATGATAAAGAGAGATGGCCAGGCAGAGGCTGTCTGAGAGGGAGAAACCACTGAGCATTAGCTTGAGTACTGAGTACTCAGTACTGCTAGAAAGACATCCATGCTACTCCTTTTCATGGCCATATCAGTAACATTTGGTATAGAAAATATGGGTGCCTCAGGCCAAGAAACATAAATGTATTCTTATGTGTCTCTATTTTTGGAAAGTATGGCTTTCCAAGTCCCTGCTAGGCTGAGGTAAAAAATCAGTTTCAATATGCTCATGTCATTATATATACTTTGTACAGAATAGCTTATTCTTATTCTTACATTCCTTTCTACTTTGCTTACACATTCATTACCATATAATGGCTTTCGGCAATATGCTGTGAACAGGTGCATGGCATGCTATGTGCGTTCCATTAACTTAGGTGAGATTTTTATTCCAGATTTAAACTTCCACAGGTTGATTATGTTGATGTACAACCTGAAGGGCTCTTTGATTATGCTACTTTTGCTAGTGTTGATACTTTTAAAAGCCTATTTAATTATAAATAGAAATTATATCAATTGCAAATGGTTAAAATGCTATCTTAAAATATGCAAATTTTACTCGAGGGATTGTATGTCACTTGTATTTCATAAAGCACTGCTCTTATTATGTTTAATTGTCTTGCAATTCTATCATTATTTGTGTTCAATGATAATTAAAATAAATGTTTTATTTACAATTTGCAATTATAATTGCTTCACTGTTTTCTTTATTAAAAATAACTTCTTATCGTGTGAAACAATGTTATTATGAGTAGATAAAAATATTGCTCCAAACAGGAAAAAAATAGATATTTTTCGTTTATGCCTAAAAAAGCAAGGTCTTTTCCATATTCTACTCTATAATGTTCCACCTTTAATACTTTTCAATGGAAATAGTAAATAGAATATATGACATGGAAAATAATGATGACAAGCTTTTACATTTGTTTCTGACTTTGCTATCTATCATCAATCTCCTATTAAGAGGTTGTGTTACAAAAGATTCTCTATAATCCCTTTATGTAGAAGATAGAAATAATTTCTCTGTGAAACAATATTTAAGGTAATGGTAATATCCCTATAGAGCCTACAAAGATCTATCTCCTAGTACACTTGAAGTTCTATCTTGTAGTTAGAGTTTAGGATGCCAGAAAGATCCCAGTGGGAGCCATCACAACCCATTATGCCATTTCCATCTCCCTCCAAGCTTCCACAGACAATCCTCTGTGCATGTGAGAGGGAATCAAGCTGAGTGGGTCTGGTGGCAGACAGAGTGAAGAGGCAAATTATGACTCACGAACAGGGAGGTGGATTTCAGACAAAGAGGCCAAAGATTCAGGGATTTCACAATAGTGAAGTTTCAGTAACAGTGTCGGGGGCTCTCAGGTGGAAGGAAGAGCAAAGCATGACTTTTAAGAAGAGGGAAATGTGGTGCAAGTAGGACACAGTCTTGGGTGGAATTCTGGGAAGGCAAAAGATATAAGGAGAGGAACTCTGACGAGATGAAAAGAAACTATAACTTTGAAGATGAGAAGATTGGTTAGAAGATGGTACTTAAAAGACAGGCACTGAAAAATAGATAAGGTAGGGAGCCAGGAGAACTGAGGAGAGGGTAGAATATTTGCAGGAGTTATTTTTCTCCCCTATTCCCAATCAAAAATAAACTCTGAATCTTGGTGAGGAGGCCCAGGAGTGTGTGCAAATAGGAACAAAACATTCTTTTACCTCTAATACTGTTTCTGCAGAGTCCATGCCTTTGTATAGAGTTTGGGAACCACCAGAGAGTTAAATAGGGTGATAAGTGGCAATAGAATTAGACAAATTAAATGGTTGCAGAATTTCATAAGTAGCAAGGGCAAGCGCTGGTTCACATCGCCAGCATTGGTAAGCAAGAGAGGCAGTCCTGTGATGGAACAAATCCATGGGAATTACAGAAACTTTATTAAACAAATAAGCAAATGCCTCTTCTTCTCCCCTTCCTCTCTGTTCCCTCAACTGAATTCCTATTTCATGCTGTTTTGATTAGTCAGTCATTGAAATTTGTTTCACCCTTAGGGTGAAGTTTGAGGGAGAAAGATGCTGGAATCACTAATTTGTCAAGTGAGTATGAAAGCTTTCTGGAAAATTTCCTCAGGCTAAAAGTACTGAAAAAGAGAAACAGAAAAAAAAATAGTCCAAAAATAGATAAGCCAAGTGAGAAATACTAGACTTTCCCTCCAGATAGTCCAAAGAAAAAGTAAGCCTACACACACCAGCACAGCAAGGAGATACTACAAAGGAGATCTGAGAGGAACTGTGGATCAAAGGAACTGGGTGGGGTGGGGTGAGGTCATGTGCCAGAGTGGGGGGAAGGGGGATAGGGGAGGCCAGGGGAAGGTCAATGGGGAAAAAAAGGAGACATATATACTACTATTTGTAATACTTTAAACAATAAAATTGAAAACAAAAAGTAGCAGCAAGAGAGAAGTAACACCACTCTTTTCTCCACATACTTCCTTAATTTTATTATCTTACCCACTTTCTTTTCTCCATGTCAGTTAAAATATTTACTGAGCTAGGCAAGGCATAAAATGGATCAGTCTTTTTGTGCTTCTTAGGACACTCCTTACACATAACCTATGTCAACATTTTGTCGCCTAGCACTCCCACCCAGCCTGCGGCACAGGGGGAGGTATATGAGCTGGCAAAGAGAAAGGCACTGCAAGTGCTGCTATGTCTCTTCTGTTTACTTTCCCGCCACAGTGTTTATTTAATGTACTGCTTGGCTGTAAGTGTATGCAAGCCCAGAGGAACGATGGTTTCTTCTCCGGGCATGCTTATCTTTTCCCTTTAACTTGTTGTTTGTGAAATCTTCAAAGTTTTTTTTTTTTTTATGAACTTTTTTAAAAGCAAACACAAGTTTCCTCTCCTTTAGGTAGTATCCTCAGAACCTCTTCGCTCTCCATTCCCCCTGAAGGTGTTCAGGTCGCCCTAGGAAGTTCATGTACGTCCCAAGGGCAGTATTTATATTCATCTCAGGGAAGAAAGGAGAGGAACTGTGTACTCTCCCCGAATGTATTCACTCAACCACTCGCACAACCAGAAAAGGAATACAGAATGACAGATTTTTCTGAACAACTTCTCAGATCCCCCAGACGGCCTGCTGTCTAAAGCTCTCAGTCATGAAACAATAGCTGTAAAGGGACAGGAATAAAAGATTGATGAGGATTCGGGGTTTTGTCTTTCCTCCAAACGAGAAGAAACCAAATATAATTCCTAATAACATCAATTCCACTCCGTAAATAAATGATCTGCTTTATGAAAAAAATAGTAATGTTAAATACTATTAGCATATAAACTAAACAAACACATGTAATAGTACTTCAAATAATTTGCAGATGATTCCACTGTAGCCTTTCTCTGTAGCCTATCAAAATTTCCTGGGCAACCTGGTTTTTTATCGTACGAATTTAATTTTTTCCATTTTATTTTATTTACATTAAAAAATAATAGGTGGTTTGTGCATGTCTATGCATACATACAGCAAAGCACGGCATCCCGTGTTTCACTGACGACAGAAGCAGAGGAGTGGAAAGTGAATTCTTGTCCATTCTCCCTGAGCCCTTCTATGCTCCTTGTCCTTCACCATCTTTGAGGTGCTGGAAGTAGCATGTGTTTGATAGACATACTAGTATATCTGAATCACTGATTTATAAGGTAACCTGATTTATGGAAAAGGGACCAAGGCAAGTATGTCCCCTGTGGTATAAAATGTGCCCAATAGGGACACCATGTGAACAAACTTAACATGAGAGAAAAATCAAATCTCACTGATGAAACTGTGATGTTACTTTTCATCTAAAAAACGACCCCTTTATTTCTCTTAAAGGGGCTAGTGCATTTACTTAACTCTATTAACTTTTAGTAGGCAATAATACTTGAGTGTCCATGAGCATTTTTAGTTTCAAATGTCCCACATTATACAGGAAGAATGTCAAGGAATAAGATTTTGTTGCTGTTGTCTTTTAAGATGTCAAATTGTTATAATTTTCCCTATTATTATCACAAAGAAAAGTTTTGACAGAAACACACAAATGCAGTAGTTCTGAGCCCAAGTATATCGCCGAGATAGGTATAACACAGAAATCAGAGTTTAACAAAGGGAAAATCACACTCGAAGTTATTTTTATTGTTATTCAGCAGCTAGTATTGATGTCATTAGGAACAATAAAACTTATCTTTACATTCTGGAAGATTTATTACTGCAAAGAGCCACATAAGAATTTAATAAACACCTACCATGTACTAGGGGCTGTATTTTATGAACTCAAACACACTAATTTATTTACTACTTTTGAAAGGAAAATCGTTTTCCAAGAAAACCCACAGCAACTTATTAAATTCTTATGGTTCTTTTTATGAATTTTGCTTTAAAATCCACTTTTTGTACTTACTGTTCATTCCTGCATATTCTAGCTTGATGTTTGTCCCTTTATCCTGACATGATGTCTTTATTATATTCTCCTCTCCTGCCTGTAAACAGGTCATCCAACAAATCCATCCACCTTCTGGTCTCCAAGCTTCCCATCCTCCTTTTTTTCCCAAATGCTTATCTATTTTTCTGTTTTTACTCCCACTATTGTATAGCAACTTATCATTTTTAATCTTTTGTAGGTGATATAAAATAATAGTTGACCTAATTTGCAAATGTACTTGGCTCTTCCTATACTATAGGGTCTTAGATGGCAAACTACTCAAATGTTTGACTAAGGTCATAGAGTCTAAGCAACAAAGTAACTTTCTAATCCTTTTCTGCCTACAAAATAATTTGCAAGCAGTCTGCCCTCCTTCCCAATTTTGCATAGCCTTCTTATTACATGTGTACTTCTCAGTTTTTCTTTACCATCAATCTTTTCTAAAAGATTCCATGTTCACTGTTTTTACTTCCTCACCATACATTTTCTGCCACAATTCAATGTGACCTGGCTTTTCCTTACCATCCATTGAACTGACTCTCATGAAGATAACCAAGAGATTTTCTCCGATTTATCATAAAACGGGCACTCCAGTCTATGCCTGCCCTCTTGACCTCTTTGTAACACTTTACAATGGTAACTGATCCTACTTTCTTAAAAAAAATAATTTCTTATGAAAATCTTCTATAAGTCCTGAGGCCTATACCCCTCCCCCTTTTTAAATCAATGCCTTTAATTTTAAATTCAATAGGCAATTCTGATGCATTTCCTTAAAACGATCACTCCATACATCCGCTGAGCTTTCTCTCTTTAGTGAGCCCAAAACCAAAGCATCTGGTCTAAATCTACTACCTGAGCTTCAGGTCTGTGCCTCTCTATGTGCCTTTGGAACAGTTCCTTCAGAATGTCTGCAGGTGCTCCTCCCTCGGAATGCAACTATCCTTATTATCTCATCCTGTTCCACCCAAACAAAAGCCCTACAAAAATAAGTTTAAAAAAATAACAAAAGCATATGATACTTTTAAAACAGGCAAACAATTTCACAAAATTTCTCTATTCTTTCCCATTATTTCTCTATGTTTATCACCCAAGAAGACTGGTTATTTTGAAGCAGTAAATTCAGTATAACACATTCTGGTAGAAATGTCCAGTAAACAGGGATGCAGACCAGAAGAGGTGGTAATGCTCCCTTTGAAAATGCTGTTGCTCTTAGCTTTGGCCTCTATGAGAGCCTCCTGTTTTGTCTTTCCTATCTCAGCAGTACAGCTTTCATTCACACAATCACTGCACTTTTTTATTTTTTTAAATGTAAATTTGAATATTTGGGCCTGCTTTAAACCTTCAGCAATACTCTGGTAACTACAAAATAAAGTTCAATTTCTTTAACACGGTTTAACATGGCATCAAAAAACTTTCATACCTTGCCTTCTTCCTCAAACTTGCCTCATCTTTTTTTACCACTTTCTAATATGCAACCAGGCCTGGTGCTAACCATATCAAACTACTTGCAGTTTTCAATATTAATCACTCTACTCAGAATTCTCTTCTGTCTTGATCATTCCACTGTATTTATAGTTTAAGATAGTTTAAATTTATTTATTTTCTTTTTTAAAGACAGTTTAAATTTAATCTAGTCTGTAAGTATTTCAAGATATTTCCAAGCCAAAAGAAATTCTAATATGTACAATCATAGCAATTTATGTACATCTTCATCTTTTTAAATAACCGTCTTTCACTTAGAGTTTAAATTCCTTTAGGACAGGCTCATGACTTATTTAATTTTATGACTCAATCCTTAATACATTTTACCCAATAATGTGTGTTCAATGAATGCAAAGGTTTTTGAAAGAAAATTAGTTTGCAAACATTGGTTGAGTCCAGCTTTTAGGAGACCTTAAATCTTAAACTAAAAACTTGTCATTGATTCTGCAAACATTGAAACTTCATTTGTGTTTTTTAATCAGGGCAGCGATTTTTTTTAAAGGCCAGTATTTCATAGCATTTTCTAGATGCCAAGTTCTGTTCTAAGTTTATTTATTAATGTAGTCATGTAACTGTCTTCTCTCTCAGTTTAAAAAACTGAGGCACAGATTACTTAAGTATCTTCTCCAAAGTCACACAGTCACTGTAAGGTTTGGGGTTCTTTCACAGGTAGTCTGGCTTACTGATCTGTCCTGGTTATCACTGTGAGAAAATGTTACATGTGTTAGCATGACTCACAACATTGGGATTCATTAGGAACAGCAAAGGCAGGGAAACTATTAAAAGGGTTTTACTCTGTTAATCCAGGCTCAAAGTAGATTGAAAGGGAAACTATTGCCAAGAATTGGAAGGTTTGTTGATGATTGGACATGTGGGTGATAAAATGTGGTGGGAAGAGGAATCAAAGGTAATACCAAGGTTTCCTGTCCAGTCATTAAGAAAATGATGAGCTCATGTAAAAAAGAATTAAGAAAAAAAAAGGAACATTTTGGAGCAGTAAATTTAGTATTACACATTCTGGTAGAAATGTCCAATAAACAAAGATGCAGACCTAAAGAGGTGAGAGGTAACAAGAGTTTTAAAGTGAGCAAAGGAATAGAAACCAAAAACTGAGAATATAGTCATGATTTTCAATTAATTCTAATAACTCCCCTCCAACAGCGTGGTCCATAGATATTAGTACTTGTTACACACCAAGTGGGCGAAACCATAGTGCGCTAAAGGATAAATTTTGGAAAAGTTCTAGAAGCAATTAATGTAATAATAGATAGGCTGATGCAACATATATTTACCTTTACAATCCAATTCATCAGAGCTGTCTCCACAGTCATTTTCACCATCACATAACTTGCCGTGAGGAATGCAGCGACGATTGTAGCAGGGCTTGAAACCTCTTCGACAACTTCTGTTTTCTTAAGAATAAAAATAGAAACACATAATTGAAGGTCTTATAGAAAAACTTTTACAGAAAGGAAATCATCAATGAGATCTCACTCATAATGACTGGATTGTGGATCTATAAAATAAGTGCCGAGCAGTGTCGAAGATTTGGATTATAGAATATTCATGCGTTATCAAGTAGTTCATTCAGTAAAGAGCCTTTATGATGAAGTATCTTAGCTGCAATGATTCATACTTGCAGATCTCTTAAAATGATACCCTCATTATTGTTTCTGGCATCAGTCAGCACAGAAATAAACAAAAGCCACATATTTTGAATAAATAAATCTCTACCTCTAAAGCAATAAAGACATTCTGACACCTATCTCCCATCTACTTTGCATCCTGCAAGGATTTTATAACAAGAAACAAAAAGTAGCAAAACATATATTCCTGAATCCCTGAATCCAACTCACCTAACTATCCATAAATTTCTCTTAAAGATCATCTAAAACTGTCTACCAGAATTTCCTAAGAAGAACTGCCTCCTGAATTTTATTTACTTTAATGAGAGTCTCCTGATTTGGGGGAGAAGGTAACACTTAATAATAGTAGCTGCCATTTACTGCATACTAATTTTGCGCCAGGCTCTATATTGAACATATGTAAATATATATTTCTTTACTTAATGCTCTCAATTAGAGCTAAGTTTGTTTTGTAGCAGGAAACTAAAATACAGAGAAGTAATACACGTGCTCACACTAGTCACACCCCAGGAGGTTTGGGAACAAAGATTCAACCTCGGGTATGATTCCAAAGCTTGGAATCTGTAGCTGGTGTTGTCAAACTATATAGCCCAAAGGACAATGAAGTCCATCAGCTTGTTTTCTTATGACTCTGCAGCTAAGAAAAGCTTTTACACTTAGAAAGGATTGCAAATTAGTATTTTTTTAAATAGAGCACGTGTGGCAGAGAGCATATACGTCCCATAAAGCTGGCCCTTAAAAAAAAAAAGTTTGCTAATTTCTGCTCAAATAAAATCTGGCTTCTAAGATGAAAATAATGTAAAAATACATTCTCAAGCTAATTCATAATAAATGGAAATTTGTAAGCTGATTATTATATTTGATAAGCATTAATATTTTCATAGTGTGTAAGATATGGCTATTCATTCAAGCAGATATGTCATTTGAGGCAAATTACCTAATATTTTAGTTACAGATTAATCATGGACAAATTACATTTGACTATCATTTTCACTGATGGTATGTTATTCTGTAATGTAAAAGTGTGAAAGAACTGCCTGTGAATTTAGCAAGCTCCATCTCCCTCTTGTTTTAACATTACGTTGAATATTTAGGTATGTTTATTACCCAAATAATATAACAAAGCAGAACAGTAGAAACCAAATATCGCAATTCCAGATATCGATTCCTAAATTTTACAGAGCGTGCAACACCAATAGTATTATATTGTAGCACAGAAATAGATCAATTTAGAAATAATCTGAATCAATTCTATAATAACTACGCATGATTGAACAGACACAAATTTCCAGGAAAAACATTGCTGCAATGAAGGCAAATATCAATTGTTTACTAGAGTCCAAAAGCCAATCTCTGCTCCCAAGGGTGAGGGAAAGGCTGACTATTAATTGGTGTCACCTACAGAGGCACAGAACTCCATGCTCGATGGAGACCATGGCTAAAGCAATCAGCCTTTGCACCTAAGAACACTAGCCCTGGGTCAGTCCTGGAGGCAAAAATAAAATGGACAAGACTTTGATATAAACCAACATGCTATTGACTGATGACGGACCTTTGCTCCAAATTTAAACTGCAATATTCACCAATAACTGATATTTCTGATGTACACTTTGAAGAATGTGAACCTGGAACCTACTGCTAAAGATGAGTAACAAGAGAGCTCCAAAGACAGGCTCCAGCCATATTTAAATTTTCTCTTCATGGTGGAAAACTGTGAGAAAATTCTTTAATGAATACCATGGCTAATGGACAGGAAATAAGGTGCTCCAGTTGAACCAGGGCAAAGCCAAATCACTTGCCTTAGATCTACACGTTAAAGAGACACATGAAGAAAATCACACATATAAACCGAATGGGGACAACCAACAAAAACGTATAGAAACAATTCCAAACTTCTCCCTGAAAGAATAAATCACCTATTGGACACTCACCACAGTAGAGCAATTTTTCATCGGATTTATCCTTACAATGAGGAATGCCATCACAGGTGAGTTGGTAGTCGATACACTCTCCATTTCCACATTCAAACTCTGAATAAATGTTGCAGGAGGAATTTTTAGCTGAAAGGAAAAAGTCAAGGTTTTTTGTAATGGCAAACATTTGTTAACACCTTAACAATTGTTTTCCTTAATCTTAATTATAAAAATAAACTAAAATTGATCTTAATATAAAAGTAAGGTAAAGACAATGATTCATGCTGTTTCTTTATTTAAAAAAATAAAAAGCACACTTCGGGGTTATTTTTCTTTCCCTGTCTTTGTATATTTTTTGGAAGTTGCCTGACTTTTTTTGCTTTTTTGCCTATTTGTATACTTTGTTAATTATTTGGTGACTGTACATAAATAGAGAGGAGAGACTTAAATGTGGATGACTATATTTATGCACTTTGGTTAGCAGTCTAACCTAAAAATAAATTTTTAAAGAGAGACAGTTAAATGCTCTCTGTACGTACTGAGAATGTTTTTTTTTTGTGTTTTCTTATTGGACTCTATCATATATGACTCTACCATATATTCTTCAGCACACTGAAATTTTCTAGTGCATAGAATTCTTATTTTTGAATGCTTAACTTGATTCATCTGACTAAAATCTCACCTAAAACTGGTTTTCCTTCCCAACTAATTTCAGAAGAAATCCCAGTAGCAGCTTCTATCATTCAGAAGTACTTAAATGGCTAAAACTACTCTCATTAGCCACTTTCTCTATCCCTGGTGGGACCAGGGAGCAGGCCATCCCTTCCTGCCACATAGGACCAGCACCTGCTCCATGAAATGCACCGAATTCTCTGGGATGAGCTGGACAAGGATAACTTACAAACATGTGCTCTGGATGCTTAAGGGATCCAACTGACCACTGCCATATTGTCCCACTTCTTAATCTCAAGATTTTTCTTATAAATTAAAAGTCTGAGTTTTTATGTCGTTTGCCCAATTTGGGAGCATAGGCCAACAGGCACAAAGTACAAAATAAAAACTTTCTACAGCTAGTTTTTATCCTTGTAATGCCAGTAGTTGGTCCCTGTTTTAGAAAGATCTCTCATATGGAAAATAGACTTATATTTATTCTTAAAAATGGATTTAATGGCCAATTTTAGAAATCCAATTTTTTTATTGTATTATGTGCTGCTTGCTTACTTGAACTCACTCAACTACTTGTTGAATAACTGTACAGTGTAATCCAGTCATACTAATTATGTTGGAAGCAATTCAAATTTATTTATCTCTACCAATACAGGAAACTTAATTTAATTTTACAATTTTCTGTCAATTTCTTTTTAAGCTTTATTTCAGGAATATTCCATTAAACAACCACTAATACTCTGATGTTTCCAGAATCTTATTTCTTTATTATTCTTAGAATTTAATTAACTTAAACAGAATATCTACCTATCTTTTTATCTATCTACCTATCTATCATGTTTTATTGAATTCTTTTAATAATAGTGACATCCTCTAAATATAGTTTCTTTTTTTTCCCTTGGTGAAGTCTAAACCTCACTGGTCAGTAGATAAAGTAGATTGCCACTTTAGAGAAAGTAACAAAGAATGGAAAATCTATAAATATTATTAATTCAAAGGAACAAGTGTTAAGAAGGGTATCAACATTGCTATATACAATCACTGTAGACCACGAACTAAACAAAATTCAGCCACTTACCCAGCTTATTTAGTCTATTTTAAATGCACCCTATTTAATATCTCATTTCCAATGACAACTATTATGATGGAAAATGGCAACTTTACTTTTAAAATAATTATTCCATTGCCAGGCTGGCATGGCTCAGCGGTTGAGCATCAACCTATGAACCAGGAGGTCACAGTTTGATTCCCGGTCAAGGCACATGCCTGGGGTAGGGTGTGCAGGAGGCAGTTGATCAATGATTCTCATAATTGATGTTTCCTTTCTCTCTCTCTCTCTCTCTCTCTCTCTCTCTCTCTCTCCCTCTCCTTCTCCCTCTCCCTCTCTCTTCCTCTCTGAAAGCAATACAAATATTTTTAAAAATTAAAAATAATTATTCCTTTGAGGAGAGAAACAAAAATTCTTCACCATAAGTATATTTTTATGATGCAAAAGCAAACACTGTACAATTCATTCTTCTTAGGTATCTTCATTTGATGAAAAGGGATTGAGTATTTTCTCTGTCTTTCTAGAATCAAAAATATGGTTCTGTTTTCTTTTAATTCTTTTACTTTATCTAATTAAATTTACTATTCCTATTTCTATTATGGGTATTGATAGGTTTAGCAATGCTGTTTAAAATGGAATTGCCTAAACTTTTTGTCAAGTGTTATGACAACAGATAATTTTCCCTCCTTTGCCCTCAGGGAGGGGTTAATAAATGGCCTTTCACAGCTTCAACACTGGCATTAACATTCACGAACTGCTCTGGGTGAATTAATTCAGAAGAGGACATAGATATGCCAGAAACATTCTCATTTCCCAAAGATAAATTTTACAGGAAGTAGCCAAGAATTACTTTCCAATCTTTCTGCTGAACCGCAGGATTTTGATATGAATGCCCAAAGGATGCAGGATGCTTTTATAAAGGTTTGTCACCTCTGTGGAATCCACCATCACTTTATAGTTTCATGTGAATAAACTGCACTTGTTTAAAATGATAGTTTTCTGTCTGATTCATGCCCTCTCATCAATCGGGAGAAACAGGTGGCTTAGTAGAGACAGATGTATCTAATCTATTTTGCAGCAAGGATAAGCATCCACTGTATACAAATAAGCCTTGTTGTTATGACCAAAGGCATTGCTTCACTACTGGCCTGTGGTGACCTGTGAACGGAACATCAGTGATTCTAACGCATGGCTAACACTCCAGGTTTACAGATGGCATCAGATCCAGACCATTGCAGCTGAAGCCACAAAGGCAAACTGAAAGAGAGGGTTTAAGCAATTGCCTAAGCAATTCAGGAAAATTATAGTTGATGAAGAAGTGTGGGGATTTGTGGCCCGAATTATTGAAATTGGCTATCTTCATTTAAAGTTCCCTGACCAATTGCATCTTTCCCTCATTTGCTTTGGCACAGTTTATTTATTTATTTTTAATTATTTTAGTTACTTGGCTAAGAGGTATCCTTTTGGGTTGTGTTACCAGTTTGCAAAGTGAGGAGATACGTTAAAGCTCTTGTATTAGGTGCAGTGATTTCTAAGGTAAACAAAATGATGTCAAAGTCCTTGTATTAAAGAATAGCTAAAGGATCCTTCTGGTAAAATCCAACATAAGACTGAAGATAAAAAAATACCTATAGTCTCTGATTTTATTTTTGTAATGTAGACACATCCAGCTCTGCTGAAATTCTAATATGAAAAAAAATATGAGATGAGGATATAATTAGAGAAAATATGTCAAATATTGAAACTTCCTGAGAGTGAGTTCACCAGTTTCCAATAAGATGCGTCTTTCTCATCTGTCTTATACACAGGGTGTCTCAATGTTAAAGAGGAATTAACCCGTTTTATGTTGCTGGCTAATTTTTCATGGCAACATTGGGATACTTGAACCCTTATTTATTTTAGAAACAATTTTTTAAACTTAGTTGTTAATAAGTGTATAATGTAATGGTACTAATTACAGATTTTAATGCCTTTGGGAGGTATGAACATCATGCAAGGTTGAAATGCTACATTCTTAATTAACAGGTTGGAAATGATTACAAATAAGTCACATGAGCCATTCTCTCTCATTTACATACTGGGACAGTATGTAAATTTACATACTGTGAGTGGTTTTACTACAAGGCCACAATACCAGCCTGCATACTAATTTATTTCAACTTTACCTAATTTTGCTGTTGATGAATTTTCAAAGTCATACGTTTTCATATGATCACTGTATACAGGTATTTCTCTAGCTAGCCCCAAATCTTCCCGTCCACAATCAGTGACACCATTTGTGACTCTGGGTTAACATTATCTATCACATATTGCTATAGCTAAGTAGAATGCTGAATTGAGTTTTTCCTAGAATATACAGATAAGCCAATGGGGCCTTGACTATTGGAGGAGAGTAAAACTTCAAGAATATAGTCAAACATGCCAATGTCCATGTGTGCTGTTTTGAGCAGTACGTCATATCGCATTTGGAATCTCTTTACTTACTCACACATCGGTTGTCATCTACCAATATTCGATCTCCCCTGCAGGAGCAATTCACTCTCCCATTAGGAGTTAAAAGGCACAGGTCATGGCAACCTCCATTCAGTAGCGCACACGGAGAAAGTTCACCTGCAATAAGGAAGCTTTATTGGTAACGTTATATTGACTTCCTATTCTATGTTAGCTATAGACTGCCTCAATCGCTTTTAAAAATCTCATAAACAAAAAAGATTCAGGACTTTTGAAAATCCAAAAACCTCAAAAGATAAGAACATGAGAAAAATATGTAACAGGGACACTACACTAACGCATTTATCAAGGATGCAATAGCACCAAATGCACTAATACTACTAGAGATCACACAAATACTACAAACAGCAATTTTGCAGATATTCCAGTAATTTAAAAAAAAATTAAGCCCAGATGCAAAGCTTGTTTATTACAGGGAAGCGAGTTGATTTGAGAGTTCAAAGACATGAGGAGTGAGAGAGAATGGAATAGAATTCCAGAAACAAGTAATTTAAAATGAATTGTTCCTTTGGTGATAAATTAAGAACCACAGACATTTTAACTTACATCTTTTGGACAATTTCTATATTTCGAAATGTCAAATCCTGAACACTATCCCAAGGAAATTTAACAAAATGAAATCCAACTAAGTATTACTAAAATACATAGCGACACACAAGCGAAAAGGCAGGAAGTCTCATGCAAGGTCACCATGAGCACTTCCAGCTGTTTTAGTGCCATTAGAATGATATATTTGATTATCGTGGTTAAAAAAAAAAAAAGCACATAGAGAAATGTTTGAGAGAGTATACAATTAAGAAATAAATTTGCTTTCTTTGTAACTTACAGCTATTGGTGTCATTGGCAACGGCTATGATTCCCATAGGCTGATGTGGAATGTCAGAACGGAGAATTTTTGTGTCTCCTCCAGTGTACTTGTTGGAACGCAGGATAGCTCTTCTACCCCAGTCTGACCAAAAGATGTAATTGTCATAAACAGCCAAACTGAGGAAAGTCCCTGGCCCCGATTTTACAATCACCTAAAATAAGTTAAAATATATATTTGTAATATGGAGATAAACATATTCCTATATCCATATCTATTTTTGTGTCAAAAATAAGGGATTACGATTACTTATATTTAATCAATGGAAATCATCAGACAAAAATGCATTTTACTAGGTGTACTATTATAATATTCTTCGTAGTTTATTTAAATGTTTTAATTATCCTTACCTTTTTTCAATGTGTTTACTGAATATTTTTAGCATATCTCTATTTACTACTAAGCTAATATGCAAAAGAGATGGAAAAAAAATCAATGACTTCAGCTTTCACTCTAAGACACTAAAAGAAAAAAGTTAGACCCAAAGTAAAAGAAAAAAAAACACTTAAGAATAAAAGATAAATTAAGGAAAAATAAAACAAAAAATAAATAAATAAATTAGTACAACTTTAAAAATGGTTATTTGAGAGCAATACAATGGATAACACATAATGATGCAGTGTTAATTATCCCAGGAATAACGATTTATTTAGCATTTTAAAAGTCTATTGCTGTAATTTAACATTTAACAGCTAAAACAGGAAAAATCATATGAAGATCTCAATAAAGGCAGATAAATTATTTTATAGGCTCTAACATCCATCTATATATATAAAAGCCTAAGTGACCATTATGAGGGAACTAACAGAATGACCAGTCACTATGACATGCACTGACCACCAGGGGGCAGATGCTCAATGCAGGAGCTTCCCCCAGCCAGCAGGCTGCAATTGGCAATGGGGCCTGCCAGCCAACCTCCCAAACCCTTCCCCCAGCTGGCAGGCCCTGATCGCCCAATTGTGGCCGGGCCTCTGGGCTGGGACGGGGAACTAGAGGTGGGTGGCAGCGGACATGGCCCCTTTCTCAGGGGGGCTGAGGGCTGGCTCCCTCCTCAGTGCCTGCCAGCCAACCTCCCAGTCCCTTCCCTTGGCCAGCTGGTCCTGATCACCTGATCCCCGGGCTGGGATGGGGAACCAGGGGTGACTGGTGGCTGATGCAGCTGGCGAGGGAAGGGGGGGGCAGGGAGGTGGGGAACCACACAGTGGCGGCTAGGAAAGGAGGAGGAGGGGAGTGGCGGCACACAGGTGGCAAGGGAAGGAGGAGGTGGGGAGGCGGGGAACATGATCAGCCCTGATCGTGCAGCAGGCCTCTAGTTCCTAATAAAAACTCAGAAAATAAATAAAATTAGAAATAAGAAATAATCACTCTTAATCACTCTTACTAATCTACTCAACATTGTCCTACAGTTCCTAGTCAGTATACTAAGAAAAGAAAGCAAAAACAAATGCATCCAGATTAGGGGGAAATGTCAAATTATACTTATTTGCAAGTGACATAATCCTCTTCATAAAAAAATATCCAATAGAATGTGTCAAGAAAACAAAAGCTGCTCAAGCTAGTTAATAAATTTAGTAGGTTGCAGCATGCAAGATGGCTATATGGATTTCTATAGAGTAGTGATAAATTATTGAAAATTAAAATAAAAAGTTTTACAATAGCATTAACAAACAACTAGTAATACATATGAAAAAAATTATAAAAACCTGAAAACTATAAAACATTGTTAAGAGAAATTAACAAAAACCTAAATAAATAGAGTTATGCCTTACTTATGCTTTGGAAGGCTTGATTAAGATGCCATCTCTCCTCAAATTGATAAATTATATCTAATCCAACTATAAGTCCTGCAGACATTTTCTAGAAATTGACATGCTAATCCAAAACATATGTGGAAAACAAAGGATCTAAAATAGCAAAAACAACTACCTTATTTTAAGACATTATAACTTTACAGCTATTAAGACAATGTGGTTTTCAAAAATAATAAAGACATACATCAGTAATACAGAAAAGAAATAGAGAAATACATCTGTAATACAGGAAAATGCCAGCATGTATATGGATAACTAATTTTGACAGAAGTGCATAGGCTATTCAAACATATAGTATAATTTTTTTAACAAATTATACTTCAACAACTGAACATGCATATGCAAAAAAGAACTGCCATCTATATATATATATATATATATATATATATATATATATATATATGCCAAAAATAAATTATAGTCCTGAATATAAAATCTAAAATTATAAGAGATCTAAAAAAATAAATGGGAAAAAAATATTTACAACTTTTGGTGAGGCAAAGATTTATTAGCATAATGACTCTGAAAGCATGATCCGTTAAAAAGAATGATAAATTAAACTTATTCAAAGTATAAAACTTTTACTTTTCAAGTGACACTATTGAGACAAAGAAAAGATAAGACACAAACTGTGAAAGTTTTTTGCCATGCTGTTTTGATTACTATAACCTGGTGTTATAATTTGATATAATAGATGAACCCAGAGGGTAGTATGCTAAGTGAAATAAGTCAGACAGAGAAAGACAAATAGCATATGATCTTAGTTACATATGTAATCTAAAAACAAAATACATGAATGAACAATCAAGACAGAAACAAACTCATAGATACAGGGAATAAATTGGCGGTTGGCAGATGGAAGGAGGGTTGAAGAGATGAATAAAATGCTAAAAGGAATTAAGAAGTACAAATTTTCAATTATAAATATAGTCATCAGGATATAAACTAAAGAATAAGGAATATAGGTAATAATACTGTAATAACTATGTATGGTGTCAGATGGGTACTAGGCTTTTTGGAGTGATCACTTTGTAAGGTATATAAATGTCCAATCACTATGTTGTATACCTGAAACTAATATGATATTGTATGTCAAGTGTAGTCGGAAAACAATTTAAATAAATAAATAAATAAATGTTAAAATATAATTTTAAATTGATTTAATTAACTTATGTTACTAAAAGAGAAAAAATATAGAACTGCCATAAGATTGAGACTGTCAAACCAAAGAGGGAAGGCAGGGGAGGGTGGAGGGGGGGAAAGATATCAAACAATGAACTCATATGCATATATGCATAACCCATTGATACAGGTGGCAGTGGTGAAGGCTTGAGGGGGGAAGGGGGAGAGCAGAAGGCAACGGGGGGGATAAAGGGGAGATGTATGCAATACTTTCAACAGTAAAGATTTATTTTAAAATAATGAAAACACTAACTCAGAAAGATATCTACACTCCCACGTACATAAGTAGAACCCCAAATTCTTCATTTCTAGTAAGTTTCCAGGTGTTTCCAATTCTGTTGATTTGTAAATTGACTTTGAAGAGCAAGAATTATAAAATATTGAAAAGTATAGGAAAAAAAATCTTACCACACAAGTATAATTTCTCATCTCTTTGGAATAAAGATATGTATTTCTTTTTTTTAATATTATTATTTTCAAATTGGTATCATGGTGTATGCTTTTGTATTCACTTTAAATTAAGTTGATAGGCCCTGACAGGTTTGGCTCAGTGGATAGAGCATCGGCCTAGGGACTGAAGGGTCCCAGGTTTGATTCCGGTCAAGGGCACGTACCTTGGTTGCGGGCACATCCCCAGTAGGGGGTGTGCAGGAGGCAGCTGATCAATGTTTCTCTCTCATCGATGCTTCTACCTCTCTATCCTTTCCCTTCCTCTCTGTGAAAAATCAATAAAATATATTTTTAAAAATTAATTAAAAGTAAGTTGATAGGATTTCTGGTGCCAGCCAAGATGGGGCAAAACCACCACAGCCTACCTCTCCTACTAGTTACTGCTTCCGATTGTAATGTTTTAGGAACAAGAGGAGAAAAATAGTAAAAGGAAGTTAAGTAGCAGCAAGTAGAAGGGTGGGAGTGGACAGAATAAATACTATTTTTACTGCCACTGATTTCCCCCCCTATATTCAGTGCCACCAGATAATCGAATAGGTTACATTCAATTATCTGGTGTGCATTTGCTGCTTACTCACAAAAGGTGTCATTTCAATGCCCCTTATATTCCCTGGTAGTTTTCTGAATTCACACAGATGATGGAGAGCTGGTGGCTGCCCTGAGTTAGCTCTCCAAACCAGGCCTAAGGAGGGCCCAAGCAGCATTCATAGTTCAAGTGTGCCTCTGAGTCAAGAAGTTTCTGTAGGCCTGGAGTTTACTTCTCTACTTCTGCTGGTGCAGAAAAACATTAAACTCAGTCTACAATTATGCAAGGCTTTTTTTTTTAAATCCTCACCTGAGGATATATTTCCATTGATTTTTAGAGAGAGTGGAAGAGAGAGGGAAAGATAGAGAGAAATATTGATGTGAAATAAACACATCAAGTGGTTGCCTCAAGTACACGCCCCGACCAGGGCTCTGGCCGTGGAGGATCCTGAAACAGAGGGACATGCCCTTGACGGGGATCCAACCCAGGATCCTTCG
Organism: Myotis yumanensis; assembly: GCF_028538775.1. NCBI lineage: Eukaryota > Metazoa > Chordata > Mammalia > Chiroptera > Vespertilionidae > Myotis > Myotis yumanensis. Next base: position 71,010,285 of record NW_027223759.1, on the reverse strand, counting down.
GTCCACAGGCCAACGCTCTATCCACTGAGCCCTACCAGCTAGAGCTGCATAGGCTTTCATAGGGTACAATAGGTTCAACTAAGAATCATACTGACCCCCAAGAAATCTCATTCCACTAGTCAGAGTTCAATGTGAAATAGAAAAGTGAAATCCATTAAATTACACTTTTTCATCTCTATGTTAAACATTTTTAGCTTAAGATCACAAATACTGCACCTTGCAAGCCTAATCAGCATCTTTATTTGGAGAGCAGAAAGCTTTGTCATCATAAATTACACTCTACTGTGTTATATGGTAATGCACCATTAAGGCATAATTTTGAGGAACTTTCACCTTGAACCTATAAATAGCATCATGTTTCAAAATAATAATTCATATTCATTTAGAAAATTCATTTCTTGACACAGTCACTTAATCTCACATGTGTCCTCATAGACAGACAATTAAATTGGTGATGCCACATAGACTTGAAATTACGTGTTGAGAATTTAGTTTTGAATCATATGACTTTTTCATCTTTGAACTTCACTGATGGCTTATCAGTGGAAGTACTGGAACTAGTCAAGGAATACAAAAATACTCAGCTTTATAAATCAAACAACATATTTCCAATACCCAGATGCTCAATGTAAAATCAAACAATTTAAAATTCAAGCAAACAGGAGGCTTCCCAAACACCCCAGATGACTGCCTCACTGACAAGATCATAAATGGTCGTTATAGGAAATGACAACTTGGCACCTGCTATGGATGGGCATGACCAAATGTTACAGATTGCAAAAACACAAGTGCAGTTGCTTTGGCCTTGGAGAAAATGGTGTGTGGTGGTTTATCAGCAACTTAAAACTAAGAAATATTTAATTTAAGGATAGAAAGCTAAATTTAACTTGCCTGAGTGAGCTTGCAGAACAAATTTTTAAAAAGTCCTAATGTCATTAGTATCCAACAATATTTGAAAATAACAACATGCACAACAATCATTTAAAAGATTGTCTAATATGTGAGAGGAGTTACCAGCCTTATTTAGAGAGACACATTCTTCAGAGAGGAAGATAAAATGAAGAATTACTTTGATTCTACACTCTCTCCTTCTGATCTCTTAATTGACCAAACTCAAGCAAGAGTCAGAGTCAGCTGAACACACTGATAAGCCCCCTGAGGGAAAGAACAGGTAAAGGAGGGTTGAGAAAGGGTGTGGGGGATATGCCTGAGATAAGCAGTAGAAAGAACCCTATTATTTGTTTTCACTTGGACAAGAATCATTGTTTTTCCTTGGATAAGATTTTTGGTGTTTTGAGACTCAGTCTCCAAATCTGTAATATGGGAGAGTAAGATTGAATGATTTAGCTTTGCTCCTTTCTGAAGGAAGGAGGAATGGTAGAGCATTTCCTTGGATCACACAGAAGACTGATGAGAAGAAAAATAAACTGTCATATATCTGAAGTGTTGTAGCCACTCCTGAATGGAATTTGAGCAAGGTTCTGATGTTGTGTCTTATGTTCATATCCTATATAATAAAGAGGTAAAATGCAAACTGACTGTCACACCCTCACACAAGATAGTTGCCACAAGATGGGTGGCAAGGGCGGGCAGTTGTAGGCAATCAGGCCAGCAGGGCAGGGCAGTTACAGGTGACCAGGCCAGCAGGGGAGGGCAGTTGGGGGTGACCAGGCCTGCAGGAGAGGGCAGTTGGGGTGACCAGGCAGGCAGGGGAGCAGTTAGGCATCAATAAGGCCAGCAGGGGAGTGGTTAGGGCAGGGGTGGGCAAACTTTTTGACTTGAGGGCCACAATGGGTTCTTAAACTGGATCAGAGGGCCGGAACAAAAGCATGGATGGAGTGTTTGTGTGAACTAATATAAATTCAAAGTAAACATCATTACATAAAAGGGTACGGTTTTTTGTTTTTTTTTTTGTTTTTTTTTTAGTTTTATTCATTTCAAATGGGCCGGATCCAGCCCACGGGCCATAGTTTGCCCGCGGCTGGGTTAGGGGATGATCAGGCTGGCAGGCATAAGCGGTTAGGGGGAATCAGGCAGGTAGTCAGGCAAGTGGTTGGGAGCCAGCAGTCCCGGATTGTGAGAGGGATGTCCAACTGCCGGTTTAGGCCCAATCCGACAGGAATTTCATGCACTGGGCCTTTAGTATGATTATAGTTATTAAAGTTATAACATTAAATTCGGATTAGTTTTTATTTGCTAGTGAAGTTGAGCATCTTTTCATATATCTGTTGGCCATTTGTATGTCTTCTTGGAACAAGTGTCTGTTCAGGTCTTCTTTCCATTTTTTAATTGGATTGTTGGTTTAGTATAGAGTTGTATAGGTTATTTATATATTTAGGATATTAACCCCTCATTGGAGCTGTTGTTTGCAAATGTCATCTCCCATTTGGTTGATTGCCTTTCTGTTTTGTTGGCAGTTTCTTTGGCTGTGCAGAGCTTTTTAATTTGATATAGTTCCATTCACTTGTTTTTACCTTTTCTTACCTTGCCTTTGGGGTCAAATTTACAAAATATTTTCTAAGACCAAGATCCATAAGTTTAGTACCTATTTTTCTTCTAGGTGATTTATTGTTTCAGAATGTATATTTAGGGCTTTGATCCATTTTGACTTAATTTTTGTATATGGGACAAACAGCAATCTAGTTTTATTCTTTTGCAACTTAAAACTAAGAAATATTTAAGAATATTTAAGAATATTCCAATTTTGCCAGCACCATTTATTGAAGAGGCTTCCTTTTCTCCACTGTATGTTTTTGGTTCCTTTGTCAAAAATTGTTTGCCCATATGCATGTGAGTTTATTTCTGGGCTCTCAGTTTTGTCCCACTGGTCTTTATGCCTGTTGTTCTGTCCATACAATGTTTTGATTACCTGTGATCCAGTAGATCCCTGTTCCATTACTGGTCAGGGCACAAGCCAAGGCTGCAGGCTCAATCCCCAGTATGGGGTGTGCAAGAGGCAGCCCATCAATGATTCTTTCTCGTCATTGATGCTTTATCTCTCTTTCTCCCTTCCTGTCTCTGAAATCAATAAAATACATATTTTTTAAGAAATAAAAGAAATAATGATCGGTTTTGGTGTCTGCACTAAGAGAATATTTTTTAAAAGAATAGTTTATTGATTTTTATAGAGAAAATGAGGGGAGAGAGAGAAAACTTTTGATGCAAGAGTGTAATATTGATCAACTACTTCCTGCATGCCCCCTACCGGAGATCAAGCCTTTAATCCAGGCATGTACCCTTGACCAGGAATCGAACCAGCAACCTCTGGTGAATGCCATGATGCCCAACCAACTGAACCATGCCACTCAGGGTGAGAATTATTTCTCAGTGTTTTTGACCCAACAAGTTATGGAGTATTTTGCATGAAAATAGAGGATTGAAGGTTTTGCATAAGAAGAACAACAATACCAGTAAGCACAAATCACCTAGAATTTGTAAATTGAAAAAATATATGCTTGAGTCATATTTATTTAAATACCTAATAAAAATTATAAAACATACTGAGTTCTTATTCTTTTCCAAGTTGGGTATTTTTAAATTTGATGATGATCACTCCTGGGAAGAAAGGGTAGAGAATGAGAGGCAGGTCTCTCAATCATGGCAAAGTCATCTTTAAGAAATCAAAAGACAACAGGCATTTAAATGAGACCAGTAAATCAACTACTTCCAAGTCACTGTGTTGTTGAAAGGCCATCTTATTAACCAATTGGGATATTAAAATGATAGCCCAGTTGAAAAGTTCCCACTGCTGTGAATGTTCAATCAGCATTTCAACTCAGGATTTGGGTCTAACAAATTCTCACAATTGAAAGTATTTAGCCCAAGGGCAGATTAGAGAAAAAAATAATTAAGTTGCACATTTTAAATAGATTTACTACTAATGCCTCTTATGGCCCATAAATAAGATCTTTTATAATAGAAAAGAAGAAAAATGTGGTGATGAAGGGAATGATTACCATTTTTGTAGTTATTCTAAAATGCAATGCTTTACTCTCTCTGTGTTAATATGCATTTATCTATATTTCAAATTCTGACACTTTTCATCTCCTATCCTGTCATTGATTTAATTAAGGATTTTAAATGTATATACATTACTCCCTCCTTATATGCAGGCAGATATGTTCCAAGGCTCCCATTGTACACCTTGGAACCTAACATTGTACCAAAACTTATATAGGCTATGTATTATTTCTGTACATACATACATATTACAGAGTTCAGTTTATAAAATGGGCATGGTAAGAGATTAACAACAATAACTAATAATAAAATAGTAAATTATAACAATAAAATAAGGGGACTTGAACACAAGCATTGTGATTCTGTGGTAGTCAATCTGGTCAGAAGGCTAATCAGTGAGTCATAGTCGGAGCTTACATAGAATGGATAGACTGGACAAAGAGACAAAGCAAGATGGCATGAGATTTAATAATGCTACTCATTATGGCACACAATTTGAAACATATGAATTGTTTATTACTGGAATTTTCCATTTCAGGCTGTGGTTTACTGCAGGTAACTGAAACTGCAGATAAAGGAGGACTAGAGTAACATTCAAATATCTTATAATATGCCATGCTCTACTCTATTTTAGCTTGCCACAAGTCATTATTTGTTCTGCATTAGTATCATTTGCCTGGCATTTTAAGCTATTTCATAAAATTCATCTGAAAGATAAATATTTGGAGACACACTGAAGTAACACTATTATATGTCCTCAAAGTCTGTGCTTTGCTTCATTGTTCAAGCCTTATTTGGCTGTTTCCATGAGCTAGCAGCATTTTGACCACTATCCTCAATATGGCATAAATGGCATGCACACCTGCACAAAGTGACACCTTTTCCAATTGCTTAGGAAAAAGGCAATGAAACTTAGCAATGAGGGGGTGTCAATGAATTCTGAATAACTTTTGTGTAAATGAAGGCAATATAATCAGCTCTCTTGTACTAGGCAGGTATTATGCTTTTCCACAAGGATTCATTTTAGTTAATTTAAGTTGAATCATTAAGCACTACTATTTGGAAGCTGGCAGAAAGATGACAAAAATTAAGCAGTTACAATTGTTCAAGGACATGCTCTGAACTATTCAGCATATAAATCACCTTCTGGCATTCATTTAGACAATAAAAATTTCTTCTTTTAACTGAGTTTGGATAAGTAACCAATGACTTTAATATCACCCAAATGTTAACACCAGTCTTAAATCTTTGAAAAAACAATTAAATAAGCAATATTTCTTAATGAATATATTTTGAGGCATTAGATATATAATAAAGAAAAAATTCAACATTTATAGATGATTAGGTAGTAGCTTGCACATAAATAAAATATAACTTTCTCTAAATAACTGTGTGAAATGATCACAGTGTTACACTTTGTAATTTAACCTTCAGCTTTTTACCTTAGCCCTGATGCTTAACTATGGATGGACGACAAGTCATATATTTGGCCCTGGGATATTTTTATAATATAGAACATTAGTGATCCTGACAAGGAATAAAGGTCCAAAACTAAGTATATAGATTTTGGGGAATACAGGAGGGGACTAGCTCTGCAATTATAAGCAAATTATGAATCTCTTAACTGACAGAACTTGTCTGATAATCTCTAAGGGCCATTCTAACTTTAACAGCTATATTATCCAAACGAAATGCTAACTACTTACAAGCAGATATAAAGCCTTATAATGTCTTCCTAATCTCTCAGGCATGAGGAGTGCATATGGACATGATTAAGTAGTAATGCATGCATGTTTGTGTGTGTGTGTGCATGTGTATGATTTTGTATTTTTGATTCAGATAAGGTATGTTTTTCAATAGATTAACTACATTTATGTTAACCATGCCATAACTTCTCCCGTTCAAGTATGCCTTATGCTTAATTCCAAATATTTCATAACTAGAGGCCTGTTGCATGAAAATTCGTGCACTCAAAAGGTGGGGGTGTCCCTCAGCCCAGCCTGAGCCCTCTCGCATTCCAGGACCTCTTGGGGGATGTCCACCTGCCAGCTTAGGCCCTCTCCCCATGGGATCAGGCCTAAGCTGGCAGTCAGACATCTCTCTGGTAGCCTGGGAGCCCTTGGGGGATGTCCGACTTGGAGAGCAGGCCTAAGCCGTTAGTCGGACATCTTTAGCACTGCCAAGGAGGTGGGAGAGGCTCCTGCTACTGCTGCTGTGCTGGCCAGCCATGAGCTGGCTTCTGGTTGAGTGGCGCTCCCCCTGTGGAAGCTCACTGACCACCAGGAGGCAGCTCCTGTATTGAGCATCTGCCCCCTGATGGTCAGTGTATGTCATAGCAACTGGTCATTTGCCATTAGGGTCAATTTGCATATTACCCTTTTATTATATAGGATTGGTTACTCTCAATATTCTGTGTGAATGTCAAGCAGAAAGGAAAGGAAACAGTAAAGGAAAAAAAATAAGCCCAAGAAAATACTAAAAATAATGGAAGAGTAAGTTCAGCATAGCAGGAAGGGAACATGAGACAAGGCATCATATGAATGAATAAAACTTGATCTTGGTACTCTTGATCTTTCAAAATACAGTCTCTCTGCTAAACTAATATGTATAAACTTCCCAGTCTCCATGCTTCTTATGCTGCAGATGACCCAGAAAAATGCTTCATCATCTTATAATTCAGGATTTAAAAAGCCTCTGAACCCATGTCTGTGGTCACTTGTGTATTTGTGCTGATGGCTCTAGCTCATTTGTTTAGGGTACAATTCCTAACTCTACACTTTGCTCCCTACAACAATTGCACTGTAAGTTTTCCAGAAAATGTATCGACTCTCTTTCCTACTACCTTTGGGAAAACTGTTACTTTCTTTGTGAAGATATGAGACAGAGAAATAAAATAAGGAAGCATGCAAGCCAACCCAACATTGTTGTCAGGAGAAACTGTTCCATTTCCAGATGGTGGCTACTCAGACTTGCATGAGTGTAGTTTCATAAAACATAACCATGCCATCCGAAGATACCTCACTGTCAGAATCCATTCACTCTTGAGGTCAAATGTTCAGAACAATTTTTTTTCACCATATACTAAGGTCAGCTTCTAAGATTATACATTCCCCACTAAACAAACCCTTCCCACTTCCTGCCCCAGAAATCCCCCGAGAAAGCAGTAACTAACATGCCTATTGCATCATCCCTGCTTATTGTTTAGTTCAAATGTTTGTGGCACTTTGCATTATAATAGCCTGGATCCATAATATAATATAGACCCAAGAAGTGACCTATAGATTGGGAGACTGACAGTGGGTTAGGCCAGCTCAGTTTTAGACAGACATTTATTATAATAGTTGTATTTCAATTATATTATTTACTCAACTGATTATTTTGCTTCCAAAAGAGATAATTTACACCTCAGCATAAATCCTTAAAAAAAGGATTGAACTCATGACAGAATTAATGCTTTCCTTTTTAAAGCAGGGATGTAACAACCAGTTAGGTAATTACTTTGATTTTAAATGTCTGGAATTCAATTTTTATGATAGCTATAATAGCTCAGAGAAAGAATGAGGAAATGCATATGAAGTCTATTATGTATTTATGCAAGTAAAAAAAAAAAAAAAAACTATATCCTGAACTCACAAAACCTAATTTATATGAGTTAATGTATTTTGTTAAAATCTTTTTAAAGAGTCCTTTGGGAGGACTGGAAGCAAGAGGAGCACTGGGACTTCTCAATTTAAAAGTTATTACTTCAAGAGTCTATGCGGAGCGCTGCTTCAGAAACATCCTCCTATATTTGTCAATTTGTGTGGTTTTTTTTTTTTTCATACTTCCTGAACTAAGCACTTGAAAGTGAGAAAGAGAAATAAAACATCGCGCAGCCCAGCTGTCTATGGGACACGTGTTTATGTCAGTCACCATGCTCATGATCTACTGCAATAATAAATCACACAAACCACACTAGTCGCATAATTTATTACAACAGTGTATCAGCAGGGGGAGGCCTCCAGGAGCTGAGTTACAGACACAAACTCGCATCATTGCTTTAATCTACTTCCTTTATTTAACTTTGATACAAGAAACCAGAGTGGGAGGATCTGGTCAGAATTGAAAGCTGCTTTGGAATAATTTTCTAAATGACTTTGACACTTAAACCGAGTTAATATTATTAAAAGTTCTAACCTTTTATTTAGCATTTTTTTTCACATAAATTAAAAAGTAAACAAGTCTTAAATATTGCTCCTTTATAATGATGATTTGTTTGCTTACTTAAGCATTTTCTTCTTACTTCTATTTCCCCATAAGCAAAATAATAATAAACTTCAACTACACTAATGTGAGAGAGTTACATGTATTTTATATTTAACTAGAGGCCCAGTGCACGAATTCATGCATGGGTGGGGTCTGGCTGGCCTGCCCCAATGGGGACCCATTAGGCCAGGTTGGCAGGGGGGAGGGGCCGTGGTTGGTTGGCCGACTGGCCCCACCCCTGATCGGGGTGTTGGGGGCCGATCGGGGGCTGATTGGGGCCCAGATCAGGCTGGTTGGCTGCCACAGTATGTGTCATAGCCATTCTGGTCATTCTGGTCATCCTGCAGTTCTGGTTGCTGGGCTTTTATATACCAGTATATTGATAATTGGTAGTTTCCCTATTTTAATATTGTCAGAGTGGCACTTCTAAGAGTACATAGGGTTTTTCTTGAGTAAATCACTTTTCAATAGTTTAGTCTTCAAACTTCAAGAATTTTCACTAGTTTAATGGGGGAAGTATTTTCTCAGGACATTATTCCATAGTGATCATTAATGATTAATCCTTTTTTTCTTTTCATCCAATAAATATTTATTGAGCTAGGTAATAATTACTGCATTCACTAAATCTGTCTCATAAAGCTGTGCCTGTTTGATAACATATGGGTATTTGTTGTCAAACCCTATTCTCCATTTCTCCAGAGCCATCCCCTATCTACCTCCATGTCACTCTGTCCCCCTCCATAAATTCTAGGATTTAAGAATTTTAATACATTTTCAGGAACCCTGCCACTGAATGTTTGGGGACTGCCTTACTACTTGTATTATATATTACAGGTATCTATAATTCAGTCAGACATTTTGTAGTGATAATATTTACACCCTTGCTACTGAAAGTATGGGAGCTTTTTAGAAATAATCTGTGGCTCCAAACCAGACCTAAATCAGAATATAAATTTTACCATGATCCCCAATTTGTCTGAATGCACTTTGAAGTTTGTTAGGCAGTACACCCCCAGCCCAAATAAAATGAACCCATTTAAACCACACTGCAAAATGTCAGTGCTTCCCTAATGACAAACTTTGGGGAAAAGGCAGAAAATATACATGGACATTCATTTTTGTAATGATCATGTACTGATAAGAAGGCACATTGCAGATGAAAGAACTTGGGCCTTTGTGTTTTATGAACATGGTTTGATTTTTGACCTCTGGTTAGCTAATTTTTCAGCACCTCAACTACTTCACTGGCAAACTGAAATAATAATAGCTGTTTCAGTGATAATTATTTCAAATTCAGATTAAAACTGTTAGTCACCCACTAAATGACAGCTATTACTGAAAACCTTCTATGAAGCAACTCAAACACAAAGTATTCTTATTAAAAAATGTCTCTGTTCCTGGTCCTGAATGACCAGTCCTTGGTAAGGCAATATTTTCCCATCTTTAGCCATTTGAATACTGTTGTATTAGACATCCCTTATAACACCTCAGGTACACTTAGCCACAACTGGCTCTAGAACGTGTGACCATTTTTTTGCCACAGTTAATGGGATGAACATTCATGTGGGCACAGTACCCTTGCATCAGGCCTGTGCCTGGAGCCTCTGAAAACTACCCAAAATAATGAAAAATTAATGACTCATGAATCAAATTTCTGACCAAGAGAAAAAAGCCAGCACAAACATTTGTCCCTTTTCCTCCCCACTATTCACCTCAAGCTGTCCTAATGGGCAATTGGTGTGGCTTCTCTGAAGAAGACCTCAGAAGATGAAGCACTCCATTGCACTTGATACCAAGAAGTTGCCATCTCTGTAGCATGCTTCTTCACATATTCTCTCCCTCCTTTTTAGTATATTCTCCTTTACCCTCACTACTGCTTTTCCAGGGATTGCATACCTAATAAGAAATCAGAATATACACCGCTGCCTCGGTTTCTCTCTCTCTCTCTCTCTCTTTTACAAATCTGGACTGAGATTAATGTTTTCACATATTTTGTCCTTATTTGAATACAAATTTTATCATTATTTATTTTGAACTGTTCTTTAAACTGACTCATTAGCATAAAGAAAAATCCAGTATCAGAAGAAATAGAATGCAATTCTGAAAATACATACAATAATACTAAAACAATACTGTATAATTATAATTAAATATTACTAACCACCAAATTGTACTTTGTGTTCCCTATCCCCCACCCTTCTACTCTCCTATCTTCCTCAGTAATGGCGTGTCATAGGGTTGTTAAATATACCCTAGTAATATATTTAATCATTTTCCCTACATCAATCAGAGGATTGAAAAAGCATTAAGGATAGCATGACTTTTCATACTACATTAACTTTAAATTAATGCTGTGTCTGTGTACCACCTAATATCAATGATGAAAGTCCTATATTGCTGGGGAAAGATATGCTAGGAGACAAGAGTATGATGATTCCTATGCAAACTTTCCTGCAAATTTTACATCAGGTGAGAAAGACCCATTAGTAAAATATGTCTTCTCATTTAATATATATTTGATTACACTTTGTGTAAACTCTCCTTTATATTTACAGTGGCTTGTAATGGTAAATCCCAATTTTGACTTTGCTCAAAAATCAACTGGGATCTTTAAAATTGAGATGCATGCCTCATTCAGGAACACTGATTTATATTGTTCTTGGGTGGACTCAGGCATCAGCATTACACACACACACAAAAACAAACAAACAAACAAACAAACAAACAAAAAACCAAACAAACAAAAAACCTCCCAGAAGATTGTAATGTGCATTTGGTATTTAAAAAAAAAAATTCTACCTCTTCAAAGTTATTATTAACAAACTAAAACGGTTTTTTCCTGCCTAAGGCAACATTATCCTGGGACATTTATTCTTCATTCAACTAACAGTCCTTTAATATCCCTGCTATTCGGCAGCCTCAGAGGTAGATGGTCTGGTAGTTGGTAGGAACAGCTTTCCGAGTTTGCCAATAGAACCAAGTGACATGATTTGCTCCTCTATCCCCACTGTGCTCAGCTGCAGCTCCTAACCCTGGAAATAAACAACTGGATACTTCAGATCTCCATGTCTGGAATTATCACTTCAGCAGGTAAACTATTGATTCTATAAATTTGCAGCTGCTACATTAATGGTCATGGGATTTTGTTTGACTCCTGTTGGAAATATCAGCCTGAGTCTTCAGTACTGCTTGTGTAAGACTGTCTTGCCTTCATGTATGTAACTCTGCAGTTGTACTTCCAATATATATACTTAGGAAACATTATTTATATCTCCCTCCATTTTTAAATATTATTTCTTGACCTTTAATAATTATGCTGTAACTCAACTCATCTATCTTACTAACTTCATCTATTTTTTTAAATACATTTTCATTGATTTAAGAGAGGAAGGGAGAGGGAGAAAGAGATAGAAACATCAATGATGAGAGAATCATTTATCTGTTGCCTCCTGCACACTGGGGATCAAGCCCTCAACCCGAGCATGTACTCTGACCGGGAACATCTATTTATCCCTTCAACTAAAAAACAGTGCTGTACAAATAGGCTTCTGGGAAGCTCAGGAATAAACTTATCCTTTTGTTAATTATTTATAGTTTTACTGTACATGAGCTTTTATTGTAAACTAGTTGAAACATTTTTAAACAGTTGAAATAGTAACTAATTAATTTTAATTATTTTGCTGACACTCTAAATGTTTTCAAGATTCAAACACAGAATAAAATTCAACATATCCTCTGAAGCTTACATTCATGTTGGTTTTTGTCCCTGTTAAACTAATAAGGAATACATTAAAATCAGCTACAGGGCAATACAAATAATTAATCAGGAATTCAGAGGAGATACAAATTCTTGTAAAGAAATTCAGACTTTCCTGAATTTAAATATGAAACTTTGCAAGCAACATTAATTTGGTTAATTAATTTCTGTGCGTGTATGTGCGTGTGTGTGTGTGTGTGTTGCACACATATGTGCAGAAAGGCTTTCCTATCCATCTGCTCTTTTCATCTTTGTATATGAATTTCTAAAATGAGGCTGGTGGGACAGGTGGCTGCTGGTCTTTTGAAAATTCTCTCTGATGCCTAAAAAATTGAAACCTTCCAAGAAATATTAAATCAATCCATCAGTATCACATTCTGAAAGGACAGCTGATATTTTCTGGGTGAATACACTAGCTGCCCTGGATACTGACCATTTTTCTTCCTGAGGAACACTTCTCTTTTGGGAGATCAGCTTCAGTAACACTTTAATTTGCACGACTAACCAAGCTGAACCATCACTGAAATGTATGTGGATTTAAATCAAAGGAATTGTGTTAGAAATAAACACCATTAGCCCTACTGCAATAACAATCTTATCTTACCAAATAGGAATATCAGTTGTACACACTTCAGAAAGCTACCCTGAATGGCTGAAGCCTGCAAAATCACTAAACTTTGATTTGGTCTCTTTTTTTAAGATGTTTAATTTTCATTTTATTCAGGGAAACAATCTTATGATTTATTTTTTAGTTTATTCATATATATATATATATTCATTGCTGGCAGTCGAACATCCCCCGAGGGATGTAGCAGTGTGCCAAGCGGCAGGTGGCCAGGGAGGAGCCCAAATCAGGGCTGGGCGCTGCTCTGCTCGCACTCATCCCCGCCCACTGCGCCTGATGCCCTGGAAGCTGCACTTGCTAGCTGTGAGCTTGGTTTCTGGCTGAGCGGCGCTGCCCCTATGGGAGTGCACTGACCATCACAGGGCAGCTCCTGCGTTGAGCATCCGCCCCCTGGTGGTGAGTGTGCATCATAGCAACCGGTCATTCCAGTTGTTCTGCGGTAACAGTCACTTAGGCTTTCATTATATAGACTAGAGGCCTGATGCACAAACTTCGTGCAAGAGTAGGCCTTCCTTCCCCCAGCTGCCGGCACCAGCTTTCCTCAGGCACCCGGGACCCAGGTTTCCCTCTGGCTGCCAGTAGGCACCCGGGACCTGGGCTTCCCTTGCAGCCCCGGCTTCATCCAGGAGGTCATCTGGAAGGATGTCTGGTCTAATTAGCATATTACACTTTTATTATTATAGACTAGAGGGCTGGTGCACAAAATCTGTGCACTGGTGGGGGGGGTCCCTCAACCTGGCCTTCTCCCTCTTGTATCTGGGACCCCTTGCTCCTTACCACCCGCCTGCCTGCTGCTCCTTACCACTTGGCTCACTGCTCGTTGGAGGTGGGAGAGGCTCCCAACACTGCCACTGAGCTCACCAGCTGTGAGCCTGGCTTCTGGCTGAGCCGTGCTCCAACTATGGGAGCGCACTGACCACCAGGGGGCAGCTCCTGCATTGAGTGTCTGCCCCCTGGTGGTCAGTGCACATCATAGCGACCGGTCATTTCACCGGTCATTCAGCCCTTTGGTCGATTTGCATATTAGGGTTTTATTATATAGGATAATTGACATATAACACTGTGTAAGTCTAAAGTGTACAGGTTATACATAGTTCAAAATATATATGTACCACACCTCACAGAGTTTTTCTTTTTTTTTTTTTTTTTTCGTGGTGAGAATTTTTAAAATATACTTTCTTAGCAACTTCAAATACACAATACAGTACTGTTAACTATACCCTGCCAGAAATATCCTGCTTTAGACAGGAATGGGAAATGAGTTAGAATCATAACTAGGTTTATTTTTTAAACGTCAAAATAAATCCTTAAAGTTATATTAGAGATATCTGATTACTGGATCACCTAGAACAGCTATAATTGCCATATATAAGAATAGAAGGAGGAGACCAAGATGGAGGCGTAGGTAAACACCGGAGACCGCTGCCGCAAACAACCATTTCAAAAATACAACTAAAAGACTGAACGGACGTCACCCAGAACCACAGGAAGGCTGGCTGAAGAGAGACTCTACAACTAGAAGGAAAGAGAACAGCAAATCGAGGCTCAGAGGCGGCGCAGTGTGGAAAATACAAAGGTACCGAGGTGCGCGCGCAAAGCGGGCTGGTGGCTGAGGGCGCGGTTGTCGTTTTCTGTCGGGAGTGAGTCTCAGACTCTGGGCTCCAGATCCGGGCGAGTCTCTAGGGACCCAGACTCAAACGGGAGAAGCGGGATTATCCGGCATCAGTTGGAACCTGAGGGCAGCTTTCTCTCCGAGGTTTGCAGCGGCTGCCGGGGTTCTGAGAAGCAGAGCCTCTGGGAACGGGACTGAGCGTGGCCATAACTGCTCCCTCCGCCCGCCCTGTTGAGCCCGCCCCGCCCAAACTCTGCGCACAGCCATTTGCCGATCGCCTCAGGCAAAGGCTGGATTAGCGCCTCCCCAGAAGGCAGACGTTTTCCATACAGCTGATTCCTATAGCCAGTCGGCCTGGGGGTCAAATCCCTCTAGTGTTAACTACAACAATTAAGGCTTGGCTAGAACAAGACTGCGCACAGAGACCACAAGGGGGTGCACCAAGAAAGCATAAAAGATGCGGAGACAAAAAAACATGACAGAAATGGAGGATATGGAGCTAAGAATCGCAATTTTGAGGGCTTGCCATAAATTTGTGCAGAGCCTCACGAAAACTAATGAGACCCTCGATGCTACGATAAAGAAATTAGAAAGTAAGCATACACGGACTGAAATAAAGAATATTATACCCAATAGCAGACCAGAGGAGTACAATAATCAAACCAAAGATTCGACAAAAAACACCCAATTGGAAAAGCAAAATGAAAAAAGAATCCGAAAGTGTGAAGATAGTGTAAGGAGCCTCAGGGACAGCTTTAAGCGGTCTAATATCAGAGTCATTGGAGTGCCAGAAGATGAGAGACAGCAAGATATTGAAAACCTATTTCAAGAAATAATGGCAGAAAACTTCCCCCACCTGGTGAAAGAAATGGACTTACAGGTCCAAGAAGCGCAGAGAACCCCAAACAAAAGGAATCCAAAGAGGACCACATCAAGACACATCATCATTAAAATGCCAAGAGCAAAAGACAAAGAGAAAATCTTAAAAGCAGCAAGAGAAAGAGGCTCAATTACCTACAAGGGAATACCCATACGACTGTCAGCTGATTTCTCAACAGAAACTTTGCAGGCCAGAAGGGAATGGCAAGAGATATTCAAAGTGCTGAATACCAAGAACCTACAACCAAGATTACTTTATCCAGCAAAGCTATCATTCAGAATTGAAGGTCAGATAAAGAGCTTCACAGATAAGGAAAAGCTAAAGGAGTTCATCACCGCCAAACCAGTATTATATGAAATGCTGAAAGGTATCCTTTAAGAAGAGGAAGAAGAAGAAAAAGGTAAAGATACAAATTATGAACAACAAACATGCATCTATCAACAAATGAATCTAAGAATCAAGTGAATAAATAACCTGATGTACAGAATGAACTGGTGATTATAATAGAATCAGGGACATAGAAA
Organism: Myotis yumanensis; assembly: GCF_028538775.1. NCBI lineage: Eukaryota > Metazoa > Chordata > Mammalia > Chiroptera > Vespertilionidae > Myotis > Myotis yumanensis. The sequence goes on along the minus strand of NW_027223759.1, from coordinate 70,994,682 downwards.
GGGAATAGACTGACTATTCTTGGGGGAAAAAGGGGTGTGGGAGATGCGGGAAGTGACTGGACAAAAATCATGCACCTATGGATGAACACAGTGGGTGGGGAGTGAAGGTGGAGGGTGGGGTGGGAGCTGGAAGGAGGGGAGTTATGGGGGGAAAAAAGAGGAACAAATGTAATAATCTGAACAATAAAGATTTAATTTAAAAAAAAAAAAAAAGAATAGAAGGAAGGGGAAAGGAAAAAACAGGCATATATAAAATAAGTTGAAGTGGAGACAGGGTTGTTATGAGGAATTATAGAAGCACTCCCTTTATCAGGACATACTAGAAAATAATACCACACCCAGGATAATGATTTCCCTGATTATCTTTTTCTTTTTCTTTTTTTTTTTTAATATATTTTATTGATTTTTTACAGAGAGGAAGGGAGAGGGATAGAGAGTTAGAAATATCGATGAGAGAGAAACATCGATGAGTTGCCTCCTGCACACCTCCTACTGGGGATGTGCCCGCAACCAAGGTACATGCCCTTGACCGGAATCGAACCTGGGACCTTTCAGTCTGAAGGCCGACGCTCTATCCACTGAGCCAAATCAGTCAGGGCCCTGATTATCTTTTTCAAAAGCATTATCCACTAGCTTCATTTATAAGTTGTTTACTGTTGTCTGAGGCACATACTTTCACACTATATCCTTATAATAATCTTGAAATTTAGTTAGATGATTTGCACATGGGAAAACTAAAATTTATAAAGACTAAATAATTTGCCTAAGGTCACATGATCTTTAATTAGAAAAGAGAGCCTGGCTGGTGCTGCTCAGTGGTTGAGCATTGACCTATCAACCAGAAGATCATGCTTCAATTCCCAGTCAGGGCACATGACCCAATTGCCAGTTGCAGGCTCAGTCCCTAGTAGGGAGTGTGCAGGAGGCAGCCATAAATGATTCTCTCTCATCATTGATGTTTCTATCTCTCTCCACCTCTCCCTACCTCTCTGTAAAATCAATAGAAACATATTTAAAAAAAGAAAAGATAGACCAAGACTTTATACAGATATATTTGATCATAGTTATTATTTTTAGCACAAACTGACCTCACCAGGTCTTAGCCCATTGAACATTTCTTAAGCTTACAACTGTCCTCTATCAGTAATACACACAGTAGATACTCCACAATAATGAGGTGCCTGTACTAGAATGTAAATGAATGCACTTTTTCCTTCAAGAACTCTCAATCTCTCTCTCTCTCTCTCTCTCTCTCCTATTTATTTATCTATATACAGATATATATATAATATATATATATATATATATATATATATATACACTCATTTAGTTGATTGCTCTAGGATAAATATCTATATCACCCAACATAATATCTGTATATATGTATAATATTTATTTATGTATAGGTTTATATTCAATTGAATTAAACAGTGAGCTTAAAGTTATAGATTAGGTATTAGAAAACTACGACCTATTGGTTGGTTGCCTGTTTATGTATATACTATATAGTTTGTTTTGAAAATTTATCTTTATTGTTGAAAGTATTACAGATGTCCCCTTTGTTTTTTTGTCATACTGTATATTCTGAAATACTGCCACAGCTATTCATCCACATATTCTGTATAGGCAATATGGCCTCTGGAGCTTCAAACATTTACCATCTGGCCCTTCAAGAAATAACATGCAGGAGTGAAGAGCCTCAGCCTCATTCTGTCCTTCAGGCATGCATTGGGGTCGGGGTGCGGGGGTGAATTTCTCCAGTGGTGTGACTACCAGATCTTACTCTCCTGAACTATGAGTTTTCCCAGTTGCTAAGGGCTACTGTCCTCAAAGGATAAGGGGTGGGCACTGAACTTTTACCATTCCACAGACCCTACATGTCTGCTGTAAGGGTGTTTCAGGGGCTTCAAGGGTTCTTCCACTGACATGTCCAGACGAAGGACACAGAGAATGGACCTGCCTATGAAAGAATCTCTCTCTTCTCTTTTCAAAGCTTAGGTTGCTTTGAGGAGCCAAACACAGACAGAAGATCATTTTATTCTTTTCTAATATTCTTTTAGCCTAGGGTAACTAATCAACTTCATTTCACATTTCAAAAAAATTAGAAATAACAATGGAGCTTATGCAAATCACTGTAACAATTCCATTAATTAACAATTCAATCAGTTATTGTTTCTCAAGAATAAAGTTCATATGAGTCAAATTGTCTCTGTGGTAGCAAATGAACTTGAAGATCAAGTTTTCAAAATATTATCTGGTTTTCTTTCTCACTGAATATATTATTTAATTGGATTGATTCAAACAATTAACCTATTTTGAAATCTCTTCATATGCATATTGTCGGCAAGAATAAAGCATATATTTTTCAAATGTTTACATTTATAATCAAGAAATTCTCAACTTACATGTCTCTGGGACCCATCATATTCGCACCTTTCAATTTTTCCTAGGCTGCCATCCGAGAAATAAAGTTTCTCTGCACGGTGGTCAATGGTGAGGCCATTGGGAGTAAGTATGTCTGTACTGACCACCACTTGAGCATTTTTCCCAGTCAGGGTAGATCTCATAATACTTGGATGCTGTTCATTCCAGTTGGTCCAAAACATTAAACTAAATAAATTTAAAAAATGTAAAAATAAATTAAAATTTTCATTAACAGTAAAAACATTAGTGGAAACATGGCAATGTCAAACTATTTTAAAAGAACCAAATTATTTCTCGTATCTCTGGTCCTTAAGGAAGTGTAGGTAATAAAGGGGATATGTATATTATATTTGCATGCATATTTTTCCAATTTAAAAAAAATGAAACCTGGAAACTATTTCTGGAAAACAATTTTCTATGTATTCTCTCAAAGAGTAATTTAATTAAATTGAGTCAGTTTTCTGCATAGTGAGGATTTATTATAACCAGGTATAAAACCATCATCTTAAATTTTCTCTGAACTGAGAATATGCTTACTTATTAATATCTTTTTCAGCAGGTCCAATATGACCATTTTAGACATTGTTCTTACCCTACTACTTTTCTTCAATTGGTGAAAATCAAAATCTCCCTCTCCTTCCATGTTCGCTTTTTAAATTCTGCATGCTCCATTTAAATGTTTTAGAGAAATACAATTACTAAACTCCTATACTAGTATTTCTTTAGTATCTTGTTTTTTTCTCTCTCAGTGAGCTTTTTCTATAAATTACAATGTTGTTCCTGGAATCCCAGGTGTTATCAACCCTTAAACATAATATTTGTTACTTAAAGATTTTATAGAATACTTTGTCAAACTATTCTTTGGGGAAGTCCTAGGATTCTATGGCTCTTAGAGGTCACTGGAAGAGTGGAGAGGCTGCAGATTCCAATCTCCAAGCCCTACTTTTACTAAAACACTCTTTCTCTCCCCCCTTCTCCTTTTTATCTATAAGACTGTACCTAAGAGTTTATTAGAAGATTGGGTGTTACTGCTTAGGATGGAAGATGGAAAGAAAAAGGGAAGGAAGGAAGGAAAGAAGGGAGGAAAGAAGGGAGGAAGGAAGGGAGGAAGGAAGGAAGGGAGGGAGGGAGGGAGGGAGGGAGGGAAGGAGGAAGGAAGGAAAGAAGAAAGGAGGGAGGGAGGGAAGGAGGGAGGGAGGATAAGGAGAGGAAGGGAGAAAGGGAAGGGATAAATAAGAGAAAGTAGGCAGAAGAGAGGGAATCTGACAGGAAGGCTGCTTTAAATATTTGAAAATTTATGCTTAATAAATACTGACAAGGAAAAACAATTTGACATAATATTTCACATTTAAGCAAGACTGCATATATCATTTCTATGTATAATCATTTAAAGGCAATGTAGCATTATAGCCCAGGCATCTGAAGGCCTGTGTCCATCTTAAGTAAATCACCAAAGCTCTGAGAAGTCAACCTCCTCTCAGCATTCATCTCTCAACCTTCAGAGCCTCTATTTATAAGATGAAGGTACTCAATTAAGTGAAATAAGTCTAAACGAATTTCCAACTCGATAAGAGGGCCCGGATTTAGTTCCTCTCGCGCTGAGTGATTTGTGTAGCTCTTTCTTCTCTCAAGTAGTCAGGGCCAGTGTTTCATGTCATTGTTTTTTAGTCTCTGATTTTTCCTCATCACATCTAAAAAGAGCTCTTCTATTTCTGCTCAGTGAAAGCCAGATTGGTCTGACTTTTATTAACTTATTTCATTTAAAGATAAAGGATTTTCTAGTAGGTAATAAATATCTTACCATATTGTATGAGAATGGAACTCCATAGATATATAGATATAGACAGATAGAGATATAGATATTCCTACTTATCCCAAGCTTTGTTCTTCAGTTTTCTTACAATTACTTTTTTATGGCATTTCAAAAAGCATGACTTTTTTCTAATTTGTCATTTTATATTTGCTCCATATTATAGCCTGAGTATTTTCTCTTGCTATGAATTATTTGTAAGTATTATTATAAATGTCTGCACATTCTATCATCAACAGATGTGGACTATTTAAGCTGTAGTCTAGCATCAAATGTTGAAAATATAGCAGCAAACAAGATGTTTTGTTGTTTGTTTTCTCAGTATTTTAATTGGAAAGATCCCCAGTTGTTAAAATTACTAAATTAAATTACAAAAACACCTTTTAGTTTTCAATTCATGTTAATAGTCTTTTCCCCCCAAATTTCTAATTTCAATCAGCTGTGCCCTAATGTCTTTTTCATATGCCTTTTCCAGCACAATATTGTCTGTTTTCCCTTTCATTATTTAATTTGCTTTGACTGGATTACCCATGGAAGTGATGCCATGCATTCAAAGAGTCTGGATTTCCTTTATTCACATTCACAATGCTTCTACAAAAACTAGTTCTATGAATTGTGAAAAGAGAACTTCAAAGGAAATCTTTAATTTTAAAGTGAGTTCATTTTAAAATTAACCTGTCTTTGGCATATAATGATAATAAAGAAATAAAAATGCACTGTTTTTACTTCTGGCATTCGTCCAGGGTGAGCACATGTGGATGGTCATCCTCTGACATGGTGATGACAGCCTCCTTGTCAAAGGCTCCGGGCCGAGTCTGGTCCACTGTGTGCCTGGTGATGGATGAGGTAGTGGAGCTGGTCCAGTACAGTGTATCCCAGGCTCGGTGATAGGCAAGGCCTTCCACAGAACCCACATCTGATGGAAGAAAAAATACATTGACACTTTTATCTACAAAAGACTTGGCTTCTGGACAGAAAAAACCTTTAAGATACATATGTATACCTATATGATATTTTATTAATCATTTCTTCACAACTTCTTCAAAATAAAACCAATGCTTATAATTGATGGTTGATTATACACAGCAAGACTGTGCTGTCAACTACTGATGGGAACAGATTTTTCTAAGAACATCATTTAAGACTAAATCTTGTCATTCAAAAAAACAACTCAGTTAAGTAATTGGCATTTATTTAGAAAAATGGTGGCTTTTATTTTCATATATTAAATATTAATTTTCAACAAGTATCCAGTTGTAACAATTTAGAGATACTTTTGAAAATCATAAGGCAGAGATACCATTCAGGTAGAATCATAATGAGTTTCCTCTTGATATTATATCTGGAGATGTCAAGGAAAAGCAAACGTATAAAAAATTGCAATAGTATCAAGAAGCCAACATCTAACTCCACCCTTGCAACTCAGTCAGAGAATGTTTTAGTAAGTTCATGCAGGAAGGTCTTTGATTCTATTCAAATAATATGACCTGAAAACAAAAGAAAATGAAATGAATTGCCAGCTAAGGCATGCTTTAAATGTTAAGGAAAGATAAATGGTAGTATGTAGATTCCAGTATATACAAATGACACTGTGAAAAATGAGTAATTATTGCTTAAAATTGTGCTCCCAATCTCTACAATAACATAGGGTAGCTATTTTATTTTTCATAGAAGTGCTGGGTACATATCCTATACTAGAGGCCCAGTGCATCGAATTCGTGCATGGGAAGGGGTATCCCTCAGCCCGGCCTGCACCCTCTCACAATCCAGGACCGCTAGCTCCTAAATCCTCACCTGCCTGCCTGATCACCCCTAACCACTCTTCTTGTCTGCCTGATCTCCCCTAACCCCTCTGCTTGCCTGCCTGATGCCCCTAACTGTTCGCCTGCCTGCCTGATCACCCCTAACTGCTCGCCTGCCTGTCTGATCACCCCAACCGCCTTTGCCTCGGCCCCACCACCACGACTTTGTCCAGAAGACATCCGGAATGATGTCTGGAAGGTCATTTGACTGTCTGGTCTAATTAGCATATTATGCTTTTATTATTATAGACTAGAGGCCCGGTGCATGAATTTGTGCATGGGTGGGGTCCATCTGAGTGGCCTACAGGGATCGGACCGAAACCCACAGTCCAACGCCGCCTGCAGCTCTTATCTGCCACTCCCACTCATCTCGGCCCCACTGTGCCTGCCGTGGGCTCGCACCCAATTAGTCCTGATCAGGAGAGACTCACACTGCTGTAGCAGTGCTCGTCAGCCATGAGCCCTGCATCTGGCGCCCTCCCAAGGGAAGTGGCCTGGGGGATTGGGCTAAAACCAGCTCTCCAACATACCCCGAGGGGTCCCAGATTATGAGAGGGTGCAGGCCAACCTGAGGGACCTCACTGGTACACAATCAGGCCAGGGAGGGACCATCGAAGGGCTCCAGGGCATGTCCAGCCCATCTGGTTCAGTCCCGATCAGTCGGACCCCAGCAGCAAGCTAACCTATAGGTTGGAGCATTTGCCCCCTGGTAGTCAGTGCACTTCATAGCGACTGGTCAACCAGTTGACTTTCTGCCCCCTATTGGTCAATGCACATCATAGCAAGCGGTTGAGCAACCTTAACATATTATTAGCATATTACACTTTGATTAGTTGTTCGGTTGTTCCGCCATTCGGTCTACTTGCATATTACCCTTTTGCTGTATCTACACTAATAATAGACAAATATGTAAATTGGACGTACCTCTGCACCATCCCACAGCCAATCAGGGGGGAATATGCAAATTAGCGGGACAAAGATGGCGGCGGCCAGGAGCCAGCTAGAGCAGGTGGGAGGCTTGGGTCACCCCTGGTGACGGAGGAAGCCAAGCTTCCCGCCCACCCTGGCTGGCTGCTGAAGAAGGGGCCTGTGGGCGGCAGCCATGGAACCATCCTGAGCGCACGGGAGGCTTGGGTCGCCCGGGCCGGCCGCCAAGGGAGGGGCCTGCAAACAGCCCTCAGGCCCTCACCCAGGCTGGACACACCACCATTGGGGTGAGGGTCCCTGCTGGGGGGCGTGGCCATTCTGAAAATGGCTCTCAGCCCCTCACCCAGGCTGGCCAGGCACCCCAGTGGGGACCCCCAGCCTGATCCAGGACACCCTTCAGGGCAAACCAGCCGGCCCCCACTCATGCACCAGGCCTCTATCTATACTAATAAAATGGTAACATGCTAATTAGACTAGGAGACCTTCCAGATGTTCTTCTGGACAAAGCCATGGTGGCAGGGCCGAGGTAGAGGCAGTTAGGGGCCAAGAGGGGAGGGCAGTTGTGGGGGATCAGGCCAGGATGGGATGGCAGTTGTGGTTGATCAGGCGGTGGGGGTGCCAGTGGGGGTGATCAGGCCAGTGGGGGGGTGGCAGTTGAGGGTGAGCAGGCTGGCAGGAGGATCCAGTTGGGGGCAATCAGGCTGGTGGGGAGGACGTTGGGGGCAAGCAGGCCAGCAGGGGAATAGATGGGGGCAAGCAGGCCGGCAGGCAAAGTGGTTAGGGGCAATCAGGCAGGCAGGCAGATGAGCGGTTAGGAGACAGCAGTCCCGGATTGCGAGAGGGATGTCTGACTGCCGGTTTTTAGGCCCAATCCCATCCCCCGAGGCGTCCCAGATTGAAGAGGGTGCAGGCCTGGCTGAGGGACACCCTCCCCCCCCCCCAGTGCACAAATTTTGTGCACCAGGCCACTAGTAGGATAATAAAACCTTAATATGCAAATCGACCAAAACTTCAGATCGACCCGTCGCTATGACATGCACTGACCACCAGGGGGCAGATGCTCAATGCAGGAGCTGCCATTGGTGGTCAGTGCGCCTCCACAGGGGGAGCACCACTCAGCCAGAAGCCTCTCCTACCTTTGCAGCAGCACTAAGGACCCCTTGGGGGATGTCCGCCTGCCTGCTTAGGTCTGCTCCCCGCCAGTAGGCAGACATCCATCCCTCAAGGGGTCCCAGACTGCAAGAGGGCGCAGGCCGGCTGAGTGACCCCCCCACCCCCAGTGCCCAAATGTCATGCACTGGGTCTCTAGTTTAAGTATAAAAAAAATTAAATTTTTGCCTTCATGTTACCTGTTTTCCTCAGAGTTATTACTTTTAGCATTTTAAATTTGAGAAAAAATGTGCACAGCTTTAGCAGTCATACTAATAAATTAACATTTAGCAGGAAGGGCCTTTTTGTTGTTTTTCTCTCAAGGAATCTCTGAAAGGAATTATTCAGAAAACAAGTAGATTAAAAGGGTTATTTTAAAGTTTAAAATGGGTAAGTATTTAGTTTGGTAGTCAATAGAATTTAATGGGAATGAAAAAATATTAAAGCCATTTGAACTAGATTTATTTAATGAGACTAAACATGTCATTATCCTCTTTTTCTACATGGAATAGAGAAAAATTCACTAATAAAAATTAATTGCTACCATTTATTGAGCACTGTATTTCTGCTAGAAAATGTTACTTGCTTTGCATATATCACTTTATGTATAAATCTACTCTGTGAAGTTGGTTTTATTGTTCATCTTGTCCTAAGAAGGAAACTGAAACCTATGGTCACAGAATTGATAGTATTAAAGCAAATTTTTTAGTGCAGATTCATTTGCTTCTAAAAGCCTATATTCTTTAGCACGACTACTAGTATTTAGAGATGAGTTGAAGCACCTAGGACTATTCTCAATCTACACCAAGCTGGATCCAAACAAATGATTCATTCATTTTAAATTGTCTGACTCTGGGTGAATTGTATAACCAGTAATTCACCATGAGTAGCCTCCTCTCACACAGTCAACAAAACAATTTATGATAAATAATGTGGGTGATTAGATTGGAAACTTAAGCCAGAGATGATGGAAGAAACATTATAAAACATAATCATAATAAAACCTGTTAAGCTCTTTTTATCTGAATCATAATGTGTTCTTATTTGAAGTGAGTAGGTTGGAGGTTGATAATGGCCAAAGGTGTTTCAGTTATTAAATAATAAATCATCCATTCCATGGTATTTTTTGCAATATCAAATCACTTAAGAAATGATTAACTGCATTAATAGTATAAGCAGCATTATATTCCTTCAGAATTCACAGATATAATGAGAAATGGCATAGTTTAAAATAAATTCTAAGCAAATCAGAATCATTAATCCAGCTTCACTCTGTACCTTCCCCTTTAACTGACTTTGACAGATGTTCATCATGGGAACTTTTTTCTACAAATTAGGAAGAAACCACTTGGCATCACCATTGAGAGGAAGCTGGTGGTTGACCTAGTAACCCTGAGGTTACTAGAGTACATGATACACCTCACCGTCCACGTATAATCTCTTTTATTGTATTTTGTAATAGATGACAGCCTGACAGTACACTTAATCATAATCTGATGCTACATTTAAAAATATTTCAGTAATATATGTCTTTCTCAAAAATATCCCAGTCTTTATAATTGTGTTTGTCATTAACAAATTGTCAATTAAACATCTGCCAAATTTTAAAAATCACAAAAAATATTTTACTAGTACTTAAGATAACATAAGATATTTATGTCCATTTTATGATGATTTAATACAACATGGGGTCATGTGGCATGTGTGTGAGGGGTATGTGTGTATGTGTGTGTGTGTGTGTACATTAAGGTTCCTAAATCAGATAAACAGGTTCAATAAGAGCTTTGAATTACTAGTCCTAGCAGATAATCGTGTAGTTTGAAAATTGAAGTAAAATACCTATCTATCTACTCAACTAGTCCTGAAATATTGAATAGACTAAATCACTACAGAGTTAAACATTCTTGGAACTTGAGGATATAGAATAGACATAATTAAGAAAAAAACTCTAACAGTGCTAATTCAGCAGCTCCATATGTCTGATGGATAGCTAGTAAAAATACCACCTTCTCACTTCATACACTTTCAAAGTAAAAGAGTCCCCTTCCCTCCCCATCTCCCCTCTTTGATCATGTAATTGGGTTTGGCTAAGCATGAATGAGGTACTAATGTGCTTTGATAGAAATAAAAAGATGAGATCAATTCATCAAAGATCCAAGGCAGGCAAATAACTCAGAATCATTGCTAAACTAATTTGCTGAATTCTAGTTTTCACAGCAATGAGTGGCAAAATTGATCCTACTAGTCTGTCGCATTGACACCAACCACTACTCTACAGCTACTCAGAAGAGTTCACAGAGATCATCACTGAAGTAGGAACAGCAGCTCCTTCCTGCCTGTACAGTGTTCTGAAGGCAGGATAAGGGCTTATGGGATGCAAGTGGCAGTAAAGGATGTGCTTGGAAGGGAGTCACATATACAAAACATTGAATTCATTGGCTGGAAAAAGTTATGGATAAATACTGCTACAAAGTTAACAGAAATAATACTTATCTCAAGAACATGCTATAACAGTAAAGTGTCACAATGGCCTTCCTGTTGAAAGGGTACTAATCCCTATACACTGGCTTCTTTTCTAAAGTCAAGGAGTATCATAAAGCTTCCTGTTTGAAGATTGGTACAGAGTTTAAAACAAGAAGCTTCTGGGTGCAACATTCCATATCGTTCTTAAATTTGTAGTTTCCAGAGAAACAGGATACTGGGTCCAGTTCATAGTGTAGACCTGGTATTGAACTCTACACAGAGTACACATGGCTATGCTTTACTTTAAGTCTAACAAAACATTACTTAAATACTTAAGTTTTGTATAAACTCTACCCTTTCCTAAAAATCCTCTTTTTTCTTTTCTCTTCTTTTCTTTTCTCTTCTCTTCTTTTCTCTCCCTTTCTTTCTTTCTTTCTTTCTTTCTTTCTTTCTTTCTTTCTTTCTTTCTTTCTTTCTCTCTCTCTCTCTCTCTCTCTCTCTCTCTCTTTCTTTCTTTCTTTCTTTCTTTCTTTCTTTCTTTCTTTCTTTCTTTCTTTCTTTCTTTTCTTGCTTGCTTGCTTGCTTGCTTTCTTGGGTCAGATAATCTACAGCTCTTCTTGTGTTCAGTCTCCCTCATTGCAATGAGCCTATACTTTACATGGTTGACTTAAAGGTTTATGTATCATAAACCTTTGTTATGCCCGATTTCATCTTAAAAATTCTCAACAAATTAGAAATAGAAGGTAATTTCCCCAAACTGATAAATGGAATCTATGAAAAGCCCAAGGCTTGTGTCATCTTAGTGGTGAATAAGTGAGAGATTTCGCCATAAGGCCAGGAACAAGAAAATTATTCCTACTCATACACTTCCATACAGTTTTTGTGTTGAAGATTTAGTCAGAAAAACTGAGGGGGGTGGGGGGAGAAATTATCCACATTGGAAAAAAGCAAAATGATCTCTATTGGGAGATGACATGTTTTATATGTACAAAGTCTTAAGTAATTTACAAAAAAAAAACCCTATTAGAATTGTAAAATCTTCAGTTAGGTTGCAGGGCAGATGAGCAACATACAAAAGTCAGTTGTATTTCTGCATAGTTTCAATGAACACACACACAGTAAAAATATATATTAGGCCCTAACCGGTTTGGCTCAGTGGATAGAGCATCGGCCTGCGGACTGAAAGGTCCCAGGTTCGATTCTGGCCAAGGGCATGTACCTTGGTTGCAGGCACATCCCCAGTAGGAGGTGTGCAGGAGGCAGCTGATCGATGTTTCTGTCTCATCGATATTTCTAACTCTCTATCCCTCTCCTTTCCTCTCTGTGAAAAATCATAAAATATATTTAAAAAAAAAAAAAATATATATATATATATATATATATCTACACTAATAAAAGAGAAACATGGTAATTGGCGTACGACCGCTACCCTTCCCATTGGCTAATCAGCGTATCCTTATGCAAATTAACTGTCAGCCAAGATGGCGGCCGGCAGCCATGCACTGAAGCGAGCAGGGAGGCTTGCTTCCTCCAGGAACTGCAGACTCCAACATTCCCCGCCTCACTTGCTGGACTCTCAACTGCAACTCTAAGCAACTATTACTATGTTGCAAATAAGAAGCTAAACAAAACCGGCTTTCAGTCAGTCCCGGACTGCAACATTGTATCCATGTTTTCAGCAGCGAGGCCTCAGAGCTAAAGCTGGCCCAGAATAAAAAAAAAAAAGAAAACAAGGAGCGGTTGGGAGGTTTTAGTCAACTGCCAGCGGGAAAACAGCCCTCAGCCCCTCAGCCAGCCTGGCCAGGTACCCCAGTGGGGACCCCCACCCTGATCCAGGACACCCTTCAGGGCAAACCAGCCGGCCCCCACCCATGCACCAGGCCTCTATCCTATATAGTAAAAGGGTAATATGCCTCCTGACACCGGGATCAGCGGAGCAGCGAGGCTCCCGGCACCGGAATCAGCGTGCCAGGGGGCAGCGCCCAAACCCCCTGATCAGCCCTGCTCTGTGCCTGATGGGGGGGAGCTCCCTAATCCCCCAATTGCCCTGTGGCTCTGTGTGTGACAGGGTGCAGCGCACCAACCCCCTGATCGGCCCTGCTCTGTGTGTGACAGGGTAGAACCATAACCTCTCCATCGGCCCTGCCCTGAGTGTGACAGTGGCGGTGCCCCAACCCCCTGATCGGCCCTGCTCTGTGGGTGATAGAGGGTGGCGCCCCAACCCCCCTCCACGGGCCTTGCTCTGTGTGTGACAGGGTAGAGCCATAATCTCCCCATTGGCCCTGCCCTGAGTGTGACAGGGTGCAGCGCCCCAACCCCCTGATCCACCCTACTCTGTGAGTGACAGGGGGGAGCTCCTCAACCCCCTGATGGGCCCTGCTCTGTGAGTGACAGGGGGCAGTGCCCCAACCCCCCTGATGGACCCTGCTCTGTTAGTGACAGGGGGCAGCGCCCCAACCACCTGATCGGCCCTGCTCTGTGACAGGGAGTAGCGCCCCAACCCCCTGATTGGCCCTGCTCTGTGAGTGACAGAGGGCAGCGCCCCAACCCCCTGATCGGCCCTGCTCTGTGCGTGACGGGGGTGGCACCGCAACCTCCCCATCGACCCTGCCTTGAGTGTAACAGGGGGCGGTGCCCCAAACCCCCAATCAGTCTACCCTGAGCGTGACTGAGGGTGGCATTGCAACCTCCCGATCCGCCCTGCTCTGTGCATGATGGGGCGACGCCCCAACTCCCCAATCGGCCCTGCTCTGAGACTGACCAGGGGCTGCACTTAGGGATTGGGCCTGCCCTCTGCCACCCGGGAGCAGGCCTAAGCCAGCAGGTCGTTATCTCCCGAGGGGTCCCAGACTGTGAGAGGGCACAGGCCGGGCTGGGGACCCCCCCCTCCGAGTGCACAAATTTTTGTGCACCGGGCCTCTAGTATATATATATATATTAGATCTAAATGTAAAAGGCAAATTATACAAATCTTAGAAGAAACTATAGGACTAAATCTTCATAAACTTGGGTTAGAAACAGCCTTCTTTGTCATGACACCAAAAGAACAGATGATAAGCAATCAATCAATCAAGTTGGACTTCATAGGAATTAAAAACTTTTGTGTTTCAAAAGACACCACCAAGAAAGTAAAAATGTAATCCACAGAATGGGAGAAAATATTTTCAAAGCATTAATGTGCTAACAAACTTGTATCTAGAATATATATAGAACTCTTACAACTCAACAATAAAGTAACAAATAACCCAAGGAAAAAATGAGCATACGAATTGAATGAGGTATACAAATGCCTGATAAAAAATGCTCAATGTTATTATCCATCAGAGAAATGAAAATCAAAATCATACTTCACATCCAATATAATGACTGTAATAAAAAATATCATAACAAGTTTTGACAAAGATGTAGCGAAATTAGAACTCTCATACACTGCTGGTAGAAATGTAAAATGGGGCAGCTGCTTTGGAGAGAAGTCTGGCAGTTTTCCAAAATGTTAAACATATAATTACCATATGATCTAGCAATTCCACTGCTGGGTCTAGACCCAAGAGAAATAAAAATACAATATGTATCCAAATGTACACAAATGTTCATTGCAGTTTTATTCATAACTAGAGGCCCAATGCACAAAAGTCATGCAAGAGTAGGCCTTCCTTCCCCTGGCTGCCGGCACTGGCTTCCCTCTGGCACCCAGGACCCGGGCTTCCCTGGCAGCCCCAGCTTCATCCAGAAGGTGGTCTGGAAAGATGTTAGGTCTAATTAGCATATTACACTTTTATTATTATAGATAGCTAAGAGCAGAAATGGCCCAAATGTCAATCAACTGATGAATAGCTGAATAAAAGGTGGTACTGCACATCTATATAATAGAATATTATCCAGCAATAAAGAAGAGTGAAGTTCTAATAGAGGCTAAAATATGGATGAAGCTTGAAACTATTATACTTAGGGAAAGAAGCCAGTCACATAAGAATACTTAATCTATAATTCCCTTCACATGAAATGTTCATAGTAGGCAAATCTTTAAAGACATAAAGTAGATTAGTGGTTGTCAGTGGTTAGGGAGGATGGGGGAAATAAGATTGAAGTGACTACTAATTGATATGGGTTTTTTTTAAGGGAGGAGTAGTAATAAAAATATTATTGAATTGATTGTAATAATGGTTGCACAACTCAATAGACTAAAACAACATTGAACTGTGCACTTTAACTGCATGGATTAAATGTTATATAATTTATTAAAGTATATCCAGAGCTGTCTTTAAGAACACATATAAAATAATGTGAGAATAAGCATCAATAAATTGAAAATTTAGGTTCTAATTTGCTAAATGGTGGTAATTCTATTATGAGTCTAGAGACACAGGGTTGTTGTAATGTCCAAAAGAAGAGACTTTCTTCCTCTGTCTCTCTCTCTCTCTCTCTCTCTCTCTCTCTCTCTATATATATATATATATATATATATATATATGTAAAGATAAAGGTATTTTAAGGTATTTGGATATGATTTAATTAGTGAAGATATTAGAGTAAATTTATATACCTGCAACTTTCTCTTTAATCTATTTCCTAAAATGCTTTACAAATGATTAACTGGAGGGATTATTTCCCCTTTTCTAACTACTTAACGTGAATGGATTGCAATAGATTTCCAGGTAGCTTGCTTATTATAAATTAGACTACTGACTCTCTAGTTTAAAGACTTGGAGACTTTTTTTTCCATATTAATAATAAAAAAAATAAGTTGGTTATCTAAAATAACTTTCAGGCCCTGGACGGTGTGGCCCAGTTGGTTGGAGTGCCACCCCCTATACTGAAAGGCTGTGAGTTTGTTTCTGGGTCAGAGCATATACCGAGGTTGCGGGTTTGATCCTGACCAAGGCACATAGAGAAGGCAATTAACTGATGTTTCTCTCTCTCTCTCTCTTCCTCCCCTTTCTTTAAAATCAATAAATATATCTTCTCCCAGCCAGTGTTGCTCAGTGGTTGAGCATCGACCTATGAACCAGGAAGTCAAGGTTTGATTCCTGGTCAGGGCACATGCCTGGGTTGTGAACTCGATCCCCAGTGTGGGGCATGCAGGAGGCAGCCAATCAAGGTTTCTCTCTCATCATTGATGTTTCTATCTCCCTCTCCCTCTCCCTTCCTCTCTGAAATCAATAAAAATAATAAAATAAAAAGTATACCCTCTAATGAGGATTAAAAAAATATAAATTAATAAAATGACTTTCAGATATAGGCTTTCATATATACGCTTTCATTTTTATTTCCTCAGATTATTAAGGTGATTAACAAATCACATACCAGAATATGCACCAGCAGAGGGTACTAGCCAGGGCACAATCTGAACAATATGATATCCAGCACACACTGCCAAATATTTAGTGTCAACTCTAATCACAACCAAACCATAGTAGTAGCTTTTACCTGTACACTTTGCTCTGAATATTTATCTTCTTAAGTCCTTTAACTGCTAAAGAGCTCAACATCTTTTTTCACCAGTCTAATTTACTGAAAACTAAACAAATTAAATTATAGTCTAAAAATTTAAGCAAGGAACAACTTTACTCTGGAAAATATTGTAATTAAACACTTGGAAAACTAGAGAATCTACTGAAAACTATTGAGTGTTCAGTAAGATGGCAGGCAATAAGTAAATAAATACAACAAATTTTATTATTAGTATATACAAAAATAACTGATCAGATATATAATGGAAAATATATATCAATCCAAGTAGCTACTAATGATGTTGGTTCCTGTGAATGAATACAGCTGTAACCTGCATGACTCTTAACCACGTGAATTTGACTTTTTTAGAGGCTAAAGTATCCAAATGAAGCCACCTAACAAGAATGCAAATCCCTTAAGTTGAGGCCCTTACCCCTCTAACAAGAGGATATCCTGTTATGCCCAGATTTCAGGATCCCCAAGAAACCACACCAGGGAGCCAGCCATGTCCGATGCAAAAGCATAAGAGTCTGTATTCAAGCTAGCTCGGCTCCCCCACCTTGCCGACACAGCAGCAGGAAGCAGAGAGAGAGAACTCTGTGTGGAGAGGGGTTTTATAGGGGGGTTGGAGTAAGGGGAGGAGAAAGGACTGTGGGTCCTGCCGATTGGCCAGGCGCAAGTCGGTGTTCTTGTTCCTGGGTGTGGCTAGCAGAGGCTTAGACTTCCGGGAAGAAGCTCCTTGCCAAGCACGTGGCTGCCCCAAAATGGAGGACACAGGGTAAGATGGAGGGCGTAGTCCTCGCCCTTTCACATCCAATCCATTCAAAGGGTTTGAATGGGCAATAACTCTACTCTCTCTTTTGTCCTCATTATCCTACTTACTAAAACACATTTTATTTTTTTCCAAAAGCAAACTTTTTTTGCAGAAATGCAATTTATCTTTCACAAAGACAAGCTTTTACTATCATCCTCTAAATAGTTTTAATTCCCTGAAACCAGAGGATCTCAAATATTTATGTTAGAACAGTCTTTGCTTTACATTGAAAAACAAAACTGGCCTATTTAACTTGGTTTTCCCTGAACAAAGGAACAATTTGCCCTAAGGTAGTACTGAAACAGACTGACACACTTTTCACTAACAGTGTTTTGTTTTTTCCTAATCTCTTTCATTGTGTGTGTCTATGTGTGTGTGTGTGTTTCAGGTTTAAAAACATTAAACATCTGAATTTTAGCCTGAATCCCAGACTAAGCTGAAAATTATATGGACTCAAACATGTCTCAACAAATCCTTCTATCATGTATCACCACTATGGGAAGCAAAGAAATATAAGTGATTATAAACTTGAGCATGTGGGTAATTATAGTTGTGTCATTCAGGAGTAACTGGAGATAAACAGTGACTCAACCAAGATTAAGCTAACATTGGTGTGCTCAGGGTTGCCAGGAAAAACATGAGTTCCAGGTTTCAAAACCCTCAGGTATGTCATAATTCCTCTTCCAAGGAAAAGCTAGGACACCTAATATGTACAGCCTTTCTTTGAGTAATATAATTAGAAAGTGACTTGGAACTTTACATCAGTTCCTTGTGAGAATGTAAGGTAAATCTTCAGGTCAAAATCATGAACCAGAACATTCTTGACAATGAGATATCTCTGCCTGTCTACAGCTGTCTACATAAGATCCATCATTTCCCTCAATCAACTCATACAATACAAAGTGATCTCAACAGCACTTGTATCAAGGATACTTTCTTAGTATGAGAGAAACTAGGAAGTCCTTCTTGTCCAAACTAAAACTCAGGTGTACATTCAAGTTTCTCAAGGTCCTTTATTCAATATGAATTCCCTTGGTTTAAGGTGGACTCCAGGTGTTCTTTGTTTAAATACATTTTTTGTTTGTTTTTTGGTGAACAACACTCTCCAAAGGATAACTCATTAAGCTATTGGTGAATAATGCTTTATTTATTATTGCATTCTATTATTTTTAACTAGAGGCCTGGTGCACAAAAATCATGCACGGGGGAGGGTCCCCTCAGCCGAGCCTGTACCGTCTCCAATCCGGGACCCCTCAGGGGCTGTCCAACTGCTGGTTTAGGCCAGAACACAGGGATCAGACCTAAACCGGCAGTTGGACATCCCTCTCACAATCTGGGACTGCTGGCTCCTAACTGCTCACCTGCCTGCCTGCCTGATTGCCCATAACTGCCTCTGCCTGCCAGCCTGGTCACCCTCAACTGCCCCTCCCCTGCTGGCCTGGTTGCCCCTTACTGCCCCCACTGCCAGCCTGGTCACCCCTTACTACCCCACCCACCCACCTGGTTGCCCCTAACTGCCCCGCTCTGCTGGCCTAGTCACCCCCAACTGCCCCCCTGCCAGCCTGGTCACCCTCAACTGCCCCTCCCTGCTGCCTGGTCACCACCAACTGCTCCCCCCCACCAGCCTAGTTGCCCCTTACTGCCTCCCCTACTCACCTGATCACCCCCAAATGCCTCCCTCTGCTGGCCTGGTTGCCCCTTACTGCCCCTCCTAACAGCATGGTCGCCCCCAACTATCCCCCTGCCAGCCTGGTCACCCTCAACTGCCCCCCTGCCACCTGGTCACCACCAACTGCTCCCCCCACCAGCCTAGTTGCCCCTTACTGCTTCCCCTACTCACCTGGTCACCCCCAAATGACCCCTCTGCTGGCCTGGTTGCCCCTTACTGCCCCTCCTAACAGCATGGTCTCCCCCAACTGTCCCCCTGCCAGCCTGGTCACCCTCAACTGCCCCCCTGCCACCTGGTCACCCCCAACTGCTCCCCCCGGACAGCCGGGTTGCCCCTTATTGCCACCCCTACCCGCCTGGTTGCCCCCAAATGTCCCCCTCTGCCGGCCTGGTCACCCCACACAGCCTGCTGTTCAGTTGTTTGGTCGTCCCTCACTAACCCCCCTGCTGGCCTTGTTGCCCCACACAGCCTGCTGTTCGGTCGTTACTGTTACTGTGATGGTGTCCCAAACAATTTGCATATTCCTCCATTATTAGTATAGATGGGCCATAAAATGTGGGCCTTTTTTGTATGCAGAAGAAAAGATGAGTAACTTTCAAAAATCGTCTTAAGAGTGGCATAGAAATGAAGGCTTGGGGAATCTAGAAATAGCACAAACATTATGTGGATGAAAGGGGCCAAATGCTAACCTGACAAGCTCAGGGAAGGCCTGCATTACGGTCTTGCAAACTGAGAGACCTAAATTAACCACAAAGGATGGTCTGAAATTAAATTTTAACTAAAAGTAGTTATGTAGTTATGGTGGGTAGTTAAGTCCTAGGCCAGTATCTTCACTGGCAAGGTCAACCTTTACCTTAACTGAGCCTATCTGTCTTTTTGCATCTATGATAACATACCCTTGAAATGTCTGGGTAACTTGTAACTTCCCTTTTTCCAGACTCCTTGGGATACAACCTAATGTGCCTGGGCACCAGGACAGATACCACAAATTCCTTCATTTTTATTGTTATCATGTTAATTGCTGACTGTTGACTACTCTGCACCTATCTAAGTATGTGTCTATCATTTTACTTTTTACCCAATCCCAGAGGTGTCCCTGCTTTACTTTCTCCCGCCTCTCTAATCTATCACCAGTGGATTTCATGTAACCCACATACGTCTCCTCCTTTGATCGCAATGTATAAAAATAGATGAAAACCCACCATTCTCTGGAGCATTATCACAATCTATAGAGATACTACTTCCCAGTAATTATTGACAGTTTGGCTCAAATGAAGTATGGTACCTATTTCCTTTGTTTATTAATGGACAGGTTACTTTGATTTTCTGAATTGTATAAATCATCCCATTCGATTGAATGCCTTATTGATTGAATGACTATCCCATTGATTGTGATCTTACTGGTTATCGAAGCACATTCTTCTGTACCTGGGAAACAGGACAGCACAATTACCCTAAATTGTTTTAGTGGCCACAGGTGGTGCGTTCCAGTTGACTCAGTGGTCCTAAGACCAGGACAGTGCAATTACTCTAAATTGCCTCGATGGCTCTAGATAATGTGTTTCTATCAACTCAGTGATCCGGAGACCCAGAACTGTAATTTAGATAACATGCCTAAGTTTAACCCAGGTTACCCAAAGGCTCTAGATAATGTATTTCTGTCAATTCAGTGACCCCGAGACCCGAAACTGTAATTAACATGCTTAATTCTGCTTCTGTAATCTGCTTTTTGCGAGCCAGGTGCCTCATTCCAAACCCTGGGATGTAATCAATACCTTTGTGATTTTTGCCTATGTAAGTCTGGTTTTGCCACCATCTTATTACTATGAGATATGGGAATGTCCCCTCATAGTCCCGGATTGCAATAAATGTGACTCTTTAATTCGACTTCTTGAGGCGTCCTTCTGTGATTCACGGGGTACATTACAACACAAATACTCTCACAAAAATTCTTTACAGGTTTGAACATTTTTACATTAACAATTACATGGGTGCTTAACAGAAATGCAGCATTGTATCCAGTTCACCAGCTATTTGCTGGTGATAAATTAGTAACTTCAAGAAAAAGTATTCCCTATACATTTGTTCATTTTGCATAATAGATATGGTGCATAAAATTAATTGGACAGAACACACACTTGTAGCTTCTGATGCTCTTATGATTCCCATCCTACAATGGACAAAGGCCTTCTAAACTGAGTTCAGTCCAAAGCAGCTACAAGGTTGAATTCTGCACAATGGCCTTTTACTCTTCCTGACAAATCTCAGCTATGTCTTCATGATTTACATGCCACTCTTCAAAATGTCTTTTTTCTTCTCATAATTCTCTCCTTAGTTTTTATGATTATAAACAATCTCACCTCTCTCCATAGTTCCATTACTATTCCCTCCTCCTATTTCCATTGTGAGTGTCCCCAAGGCTCTTAGTGAACATAAGATGGTTGATTACTCCAACTGTAAGGACCATCATGAGACCTGACAGATTCTCCTAACCAGGCTCCTCTCACCCTTTTCCCTACTATGTTTCAACCTTGATCTACAAAAACCACATATTCTCAGCTAAATGATGTTATCTATCTCCATCCCCTACATTAAACACTTAACTATTTTCTAAAAACTCAAGGCTGCATTTCTAGGATAATCCTGGACCCCTTTAAAGTACCAGCCTGAGAAAGCTCAAAGCTGCCAAAAGATTCACTATTTGTTCCAGCCAAAACTTGTTGACAATCTGGACCACCCTTTCTTCCAGCACTTCCTCTTCCTCTTTGAAATGTATATGAATCTTATACAACTCTAGAGTGTCTTTTTTAATGACCTAAAAGCCATGCCTTTGAAATGCAGTCATCAAGAAAGATCTGGGCTGTATCTCCCAGTCTCTGTGGGAGGGCAGACTCCTAACTTTGCTCAGGTAAAACCTCAATATAAGGGACTAATTTGGGTGAGGGGGTGTCTGTCAAATCTAAAAGTCCATTATACGATAAAGTAGTTTTTCCAAATGCGTATGTTTAAAAATACACAAATTAGTTTACCTGTTTTTAATTATTAGACACGTCTTTGTAATTACAATTAAGTATGTATGAAAAAATCTAATTTCACAGAAAATTCTTCTATTATGTATTACAGTAATTTTAAATTTACACAGTCACCACAAGTAAACAAATGCACACCAGTGGGGTGTGGCTTAGCACACTGGGGAACATCAGCCAGCATAAGCACTAAAGCTGCTGCAGAAAGTCATGCCCTGTAACAACAGAACCAATTACCACGTGCCACATGATGTGATCATGTGTTAATCCATCCCCATTCACCAAACAGTGTGTGTGAGCAGTGACTCTTGAATTTAAATATGTAGACTATAGTTGTAGATATGTAATATTTATGTTGGCGAAATTACTGCAGTGTTTTTTCCAATGTATGGCCTATTGTTAAAAGTAACAGTGAATTAATAACAACAACAAAAAACCTGTTAATTTAATTATAAGCAAATCTTGATTAAAAGCATTTTTTAAATTAACAGGGTATTAATTTTCACATATGACATATGAACCAAAATTTTGTCTGTTAAGTCCAAAGTCCATTAAATTGAGGTCTGAAAAACTGAGGGTTTACTGTAATACTCTCCTCCTACTCTTTCAATCACTGAAATTTCATTTATCTTGAAAAAATATTCTCAGAAAAATACCTCTCCAACTGCCTTCTTTATACTAAGCACTTCTCTCATCCCTTCTACTTTTCCATATGCAATAATACTTTGCCCATACTTCCATTTTCATACTTATTAAACTCCATCACAGTTATTTTTATATCTATCTCACCAACCATGTTGCAACCTCTTTAAAAAAAAAACCTTAGTTATCTGCACAAGTACTGCCTTACTGAGGTTGACCACCTAGAATATAAAAATAGGTTCTCTGTTTTCTTAGTCATGTTTTATCTCTGGAACCTAGTGATGATAAGTAGTAAGTGTGTCTCAGGTTTGTTGAGTTTCCAAATAAAATGTTCAAAATTAATTTTTAAATTAAATGTAGAGCAATTCAATGGGGTGGATGAAGCAATATCTAATTTTTAAGCTTCTTCTTTACTAAGAAATTTACTAAAAATAACCATATTTTAATTTTTAAATCACCACAAAATTAAATAATAAAAGTATGAGCAGGGTAAGTTCTCTATGCTGTCTCTTGCCCCGCCATAATGACCTTGGGCATTTTTCCCTTTATATTGTCAAAAGTCAGCAATATGCTCTCATATCCCAACACACTGATCTATTTAAAACATAATCACTTTTAAAGGAAAGCAATGTAAACAATGATTTGGGACAGAATTGCTTAAGAATTGAAACGGAATTTTTGGACTGGAACTCAGATTCTTTGTCCACTGGAATTGAAGAATGAATCCAAGGACATAAAATGGTATAGTAAAGGTGGAAATTTATTGAAGAACAAGTACAGACTCCCACATGGGAGAGGGAAAGAGTCCCACAGAACTGACTCCCATGTAGGGAGGGGGAAGAGTCCCGCTGGGTTTCTTTCCCTATGGCTTATAAAGGCTGCAGATCCTGGTGCCTTGATAGCCCCTCTGATTGGTCAATGTTCCCCTTTCAGTTGGTTACTATAGTAACTCCTGGGCTCAAGGTTGAACCTCACATGGGACTTGGGAGGTTCTTCCCCCTCCTTCCCTCTTGGCTTTCTTTTCCATCTGAATGAAGGGCTTCCTTCTCTTTATTTTGTAAATATAGACCTTTCTTGGCTACTTCCAGCTCCCTTGTCTTACATAAATGCAACTGAACCAGGCTTCCTTGTGTTATGGAAATGTACCTTCTCCCAGTCTGCAGCCCCTTGCTTTTCCATGGACCCCAATTCTAAAAAATCCCTAAGCCTGCCTATGCCCCCCCCCCCCAAATTCCTGCTTCAGAATGTTTTACTCTTTATTATATTTTTCTCATGCCTTATATATTGCCCAATTTTAATTTTTTTTCTTTTCTTATACTAACATGGCTACTTGCTTCACATGGAATATCTTCATGTCCTCACTGTTCCTGAACTCCATCAATGTGGTTAATTCTGGCAAAGAGGTGATAAATGAAAGATATGTGTAACATTTTTAAGCTAAAGCAGAGATGAGCAGGGTAAATTCACTGTGCTGTCTCTTGCCCCACCATAATGACCTTGGAAGCCAATTGATACGGTAGAGACAATTAGATTCAGCCTGTATCTCTGAATCAAGGAGTAAGATCTGTTTTGGTGAATCACCAAAGTTGACCATAAGATACCAATCACAACATACCTAATTTTAAATGCTTTCATAAGATACTTTCATGTCCAACACTGTTGATTTAAATACTCTCCTGGTTCAAACTACAGTTGTTAGTCTGACAGTAATCATTCCTTAAGGAACATTCTTTATTTCCAAAGTTCTGTTCTAAATTATAAGTTCACTCAGGGACTTCACAAGTGATATCTGTTATGCCCAGATTTCAAGATCCCCACAAACCAACAGGGAGCTGAAAGGGCGAAGGCTACGCCCTCCACCTTCCCCCAGGGTAAGGGCTACGTCCTCCATCTTACCTTGGCCACGTGTTGGGCAAGGAGCTTCTTCACGGAAGTCTAAGACTCTGCTAGCCACACCCAGGAACGGGACATCGACTTGTGCCTGGCCAATCGGCAAAGCACAGTCCTTTCTCCTCCCTTACTCCAACCCCCCCCTATATAACCGATCTCGGGGAGGGGTTCGCTCTCTCTCTTGGCCACTTGGCTAGCCGATGTGTCGGTGAGTCTGGTGGATGGAGAGCTCAAGTTAACTTGAATACAGATTCTTATGCTTTTACATCGAATTGGCTCCCTGATGTGGTTTCTTGGGAATCTTGTAATCTGGGCACAACATTTGGGGGCTCGTCCGGGATTCCCAAGACCATGTAGGGACTCCCCCAATTCGTAGAATCTGCATGGCCGCGGTAAGTGTCTGTGTATTATGTTTGTCTGTTCTGTGTGCTTTATCTGTTCTGTGTGAGCTCACTTCTGAAATCTGTATTCGCCCACATTGACCGTAGACGCACATGGGGGTCAAAGGGCGGGAGGAGTCGAGGGACGCCTCGATCCTCCATCTGTATCTGTAGGGGTGTAATTTTGCTTCCGAAAAGTCGGGAGGTCTGTAGAAACCCCAATCTGAGACGAGGTGGGTAGTTCCCGCCGGTTTGGCGTAAGCCATCGTCTGTCTCTTCCATGGAAGTGGAAGGCTGTTTTGGGCCCTGTTTGTGCCTGTTTCTCTGTTTTATGTGGACTTACTGGACGGATGTTATGGGACGAACTCAGACTGCTCCTTTGGGTATTGTGATTGATCGGTTCGGGGAGATTGCGGGAGGCTTTGGAGCTCCCTCAGGAGTTGGGAAGTTGTTGAACTCTGAATGAATGTCTGGTGGAAGTGTGTGAATGTAAAGGCAGGGAAGGTGAGCTGGGAATCACTGGGCCTTGGGCCGCAGGAGAGGAAAGATGCACCTGGATGCGGAGGCTGAAGCCGGCGCGCAGAGGCTGAGGCCAGCGCACTAAGGCTGCTTGCTGCGCAGTAGGGGCGGGCGCCCGGGGGCAGGTGTGCAGGAGTGCAGAGCGAGGTGACCGCAGCCCTCGCCCCGGAGCCCGGCCAAGCCGCGGCCCTGGGGGCTCGGCCTCCGGCCCGGTTGGCGGTGGGCGCTGGGCCGGAGCCGGAGCTCGAGCGGCGCGGCCTGGAAGAGGCCGGAGGCCGGGAGAGGCGGCGGCTGCCCGGGCAGCCTGAGCCCCGCAGCTTGGACCTGCGCTCGGCGCCATCGGCGGCGCGCCTTCCGGGGGGGCGGCCCTGGGGGCTCGGGCCGGGCGCGGACAAGCTCGTTCGCGGAGCCTGGGGGCGGCGGCCTGCGTTGGCCCTGGGCTTGTGGTGAATGAGTGGAGCCAGGTGGAGCGCGGGGGGGCGGGGCCGGCGCGTTGCTCACGGGAGGCGGGAGCAGCGAGGCCCCAGTCGGCATCGGGTCGGGGGAAGGTCCCCCGCGGAGCCTGAGGGCCGGACACCCGGGAGGCCGGGGGCGGCGGCAGCTCTGGATGCGAGCTGGCCTCTTCCCATGGAGATCGCCCCAGCTAGAAATGTAAAAGTTTTAGAATGCATCTGGGATTTCTGTGCACGTGTAAAGGGAAAGTACAGAATAAAAACCCGAGACTGTTTTGGCCTTAAAAATGGCAGAGATGAACCTGACAAAGAAATGTTCGGATTGAATTGGGAAAAATTGTGTTATTGTGGTAACTAAATGCCTTTGCTTATTGGTACAGCCACCATTTTGGGCTCCAAGCCTCGGCATCCGCCACGTTGGCCGCATGGTTTGCTGCTCCCCTGGGGGCCGCCATCTTGAAACAGCAAAGGCCCCGCCCTCTGATTTACTCAGGGGTGGAGCTTTAAGGAGGAGTTTTATGGGGCTGCAAGCGTGCTTGCTTCGAGGATTTATTTTTAAACTAATCTCTTAAATCTAGAAAACCCTGCTTTCCTTAAACTAAGGACAATCAAAGGTTATGTCAAAGTCTTTAAGAGAGTCTGATAGCAGAAATCTAATTTCTAAAGTACGATTATTTCAGGTAGAAACTGGTTTCTGTAAATTGATCTGTCCTTATTGCTTAAATATGTATCCTTGTTGTTAAATTTGAATATATTGTTAATCTGAGGAATGTTAATTATTTACATGTCACCTAAAAATTAAGGCTAAAAGTTCTAACTAACTAAAAAGCATGGCTTTGGTGTAATGGAAGGAAAGAAATGTTAAATGAATATTAAAAAGCTGGAACTGGTCACTGGTGGTGGATTGTGAGAAGGGCTGGACACTGCCTAACTTCTCCTTCCTTGGTACCCCTAAAACATCAGAGGGTACTTCTGGCCTTGATTTTCTTGGTTTTGGATTTGTTTGTTTGTTTGTGATAAAAACCGTTTCTATCTGAACAAGACATAGGTCAAGAATCCTGTCCTGGGATGTGGGAAAGACCCCCACATCTGTTCCTGTCAGGCCCCCATCAGGGGACTTGGATGATGTTCCTATTATCTGCTCAAGAGCCCAAGGCTGTAAAAATACTTGTTCACTGAAAAGATGTAAGTGTAAATGTTTATTTGATGTTTATAAGCATCTCTGTTATTTACTGGGAACTTTGATTTTCTATGTGATATTCTGTGCTGGGTTGGAATTTTGGAATTCTGGGGTAAACTTAAAAGGTATTTACATTTAAGAGTGGAACTCACAGTTCCTCAAGGTAAAAACAATGGGCCTTGGAATCTGTAAAGACAGGCGGGGAATGGGTGGCTCTCCTATCATGTTTGGCAGGCCCCACCCCCTATCATTCCTGACTTTCTTGCTGCAAGAATTGTCTCTTTTCTTGAGAGGGCTCCAGAGGGTGCACGAGGACATTTGGCTGCGCCTCGGCGCCACCCAGGAGACTGGCCCACCCCAACTCCTCATCAGCACAGACCAGGAGATTGGGTCTACATCAAAAGGCACCACCTGGAGCCTCGATGGAAAGATCCCTACACCCAACTCCGTGATGCTGACGACCCCCACCGCTCTCAAGATAGACGGCGTCGCGACCTGGGTCCATCACATCCACGTCTGGTCAGCAGACCCATCCGAGATCCGGAAAAACTTCGTCATCGATCGAGAACAATGCAACCTGCTCAAGCTACGGCATGCTCGACCTGCCTGATGCTGGTAACATTGAATAGACTTAGATAATGCCTGCGTCTTCATGGACATGGCTCCAAAAAGACAAGGACAATTCATAGGAAGGTCAAGAATAGACTTTAGTATCACATGTTTAGTAGCAGAAGATGTGGCTGCCTAAAGCGGCCATGATGCCTATATTATGTTTCATTGTATTGATGTGTTATATTGACCTTTAATTCTCTTGCAGGTTTGAATGTATGTTGGCTGTCCTGGAAGGGTACTATGTGGGGTGAACCCCAAAAAGTAAAGGGTGCCTAGCTGCCAAGAGGGCAGGTGCCCACCTGGGCAGGGAACAGTGCCCATCAGGTTTTGGTCTCTGTTGAGAGACAGCTAACAGTTGGCAGCCTGTGTACTGCTTGCAGGCCTTTGTGACCATGCCCATGTCAGGGGTAGTCTGAAAAAAGCCTGTTTAGAGTAGAAGGTCTGAGGCATGGTTATGCATAGAAAGAAAGTTTAATGCCAACAATTAAAAGGAATTGGCAAGGAAAGTCAGAAAATCTTAGAGTAAATCAGTATGTCTTTCTTCTTATGTAATTCCTCCGAAATTTGGCAATGCTAACATGGCAATACATTTCTTTGCATAGATTCAATAAGACCGGTTCCTAATAGTGGTTTTATTAACGGAAAACTTTGACTGGAGTATCATGTTTTAAAAAGCCCTGTCTGAGCTCTAAAGACTTGAAGCCAGTAAAAATGCCACGAAGAAAGCCTGGTATTCTGCTTGGAAGCCCTGAAGATGGCTGACGCTGGAGTGTCAGGCCGATGCCCTACCATCACTGGCGGTTGGTAAGAGTAAAAGGGGAGCAGTAGGGATGCCTCTGCATTCCTGCGGAGCCCCCACACGCTCTGAG
Source organism: Myotis yumanensis (assembly GCF_028538775.1). Classification (NCBI taxonomy): domain Eukaryota; kingdom Metazoa; phylum Chordata; class Mammalia; order Chiroptera; family Vespertilionidae; genus Myotis; species Myotis yumanensis. The sequence goes on along the minus strand of NW_027223759.1, from coordinate 70,966,603 downwards.
CCGCAACAAGTAGGAGGGCTACTGAGATGGGCTTAAAGCCTGGAGCGTGGGCTCAGGTGGAGTTGCTGCAGGTGAGGGATTCACCTAACTCAGCAGATACTGCAGGCGGGCCTGATGGCAGTTGGATGGCGTGGCTTCCTGGCCCTACGGGGCACATTAAGATTCAACCATGAGATTCCAGCAAAGGTAGTCAGTCACCATTCTTGTTGTGTTTATGCAAACATCAGGACAGTAGATAAATTAATCTTGATTTGGCTTTTTGATAGCCATGGAGGAATTTTAAGAAGAAAAATCCTATTTCAATAAAAGTTGTTAAAGCTAAAATGATTTCTTCCCCTTCCACCAGACCATTTGTTAAAATATGCCCAGTACGGGCCTCTAGCAACGGTGGAATAAAAGTGCAGTCCGTCTCATGATTGAGCCGGAAGTTCCAAGACAAAGGGGGGAATGAAAGGGCGAAGGCTACGCCCTCCACCTTCCCCCAGGGTAAGGGCTACGTCCTCCATCTTACCTTGGCCACGTGTTGGGCAAGGAGCTTCTTCACGGAAGTCTAAGACTCTGCTAGCCACACCCAGGAACGGGACATCGACTTGTGCCTGGCCAATCGGCAAAGCACAGTCCTTTCTCCTCCCTTACTCCAACCCCCCCCTATATAACCGATCTCGGGGAGGGGTTCGCTCTCTCTCTTGGCCACTTGGCTAGCCGATGTGTCGGTGAGTCTGGTGGATGGAGAGCTCAAGTTAACTTGAATACAGATTCTTATGCTTTTACATCGAATTGGCTCCCTGATGTGGTTTCTTGGGAATCTTGTAATCTGGGCACAACAGGAGCCATGTTCGATGCAAAAGCAAAGGATCCTTTATTATTAGTAGTACAGACCCGGGTCTGGCTCCCAGCCACCTCTGACCCAAGGGCCAGAAGGGGGGAGTGTCCGCCGTGAGAAAAACCAGGGTTTTAATCAGGGTTGGAGTGAGGGGACTGTGGGCCCTGCCGATTGGCCAGGCGCAAGCCGGGTCTTGTTACACAGGATGTGGTCATCTCTATGGCGCACACGTCCCTTGATTGTCATTGGTTAGTTTAAAATCCCCGGCATGGCCAGCAGAGGCCTAGGCTTCCGGGAAGAAGGGGGTCTGAGCACATGGCTCCTACCCCAAAATGGAGGATTCGGGCAAGATGGAGGGCACAGCCCTCGCCCTTTAAATATCTAAGGATATATCATTACAATCCATTTCAAGATTGATTTGATGTGGTTTCAAAATATGTATGCTGACTTTCCTAAGACATTTCATTTGATTCAGGCATACCTTATTAAGAAATAACACTGATGCCGATTTTATTTGTTGACTATTATTTTAACAATTTTTGGCAGAAAATTATTTTAATAAGCTACATTAAACTTTTTATCATCCAAAATTTATTATCAACAGTTTATGAAACACCAACAATTTTATCCTCCATTTACATTAATGGTTCATGTATATTTTGTACTTTTCTTTGATTTTTTTCATTATTGAATGATTACCAGTCTTGAATGCCATTTGTCCTTTTAAATTACTTTGTGAAAATTAAATAAAATAGCAACACTACCTTCCATATATCACATTCGAATAATAATAATAGTTAACATTTATGAAGTCTGTATTGAAGATATGCATGTACTGACTTTAAACTACATCGCAATTTCATGAAGTGGAACTCCGACATCAGAAAGCTTATAAAATATAAGCTTATAAGATATACAATTTACTGAGAACTTACTATGTGCTTGGCACTATTTTAAGAGTTTACATTACTTAATCTAAAAACTAAACCATTTGCTTGGCTATCGTTCTGTTATTTTGGTCTGACTATACAAGTTTTGCCTATTTCTTTGCTCAAATTCACAGAACAGAAAGGTAAAATACCAGAATTTTCAGTTGTATACTCCTCTGAAGAATACCACACAGATACCTGCATTTTATGTAAAAGGAAATAATGACAACATATATACTTTAAAAGAATTTTACTAAGTTAGATATAAGGTACTTAGCAACAAATCTAGTTGTAAATAGAGCTATTATGGAAAGAAAAATCAGGTTGTCAACTTGATCTGGTTAAGTCAATATATGTTTCTCAAAGACTATATTTTAAAATTTATCTTTATTGTTGAAAGTATTACAGATGTCCCTTTTGTATCTCTGGAACCTAGTTGATGATAAGTAGTAAGTGTGTCTCAGATTTGTTGAGTTTCCACCCCACACCCACATCCACCAGGCCAATTGACCCCTCCACCCATACCTGACCCCACCAGGCCTATTGTCTGTGTTCATGGGTTATGCATATCTCTATATATAAAAGCCAAAGCAACCAAAAGGCCAGAGTGACCAGAATGACCAGTCGCTATGACGCTCACTGACCACCAGGGGCAGACACTCAATGCAGGAGCTGCCCCCTGGTGGTTAGTGTGCTCCCACATTTAACCTCCCACACTGGCAAACCTCCCCTGGTCCCTCCCCACAGCCAGCCAACCTCCCATGGTCCCTCCCCCCATCCAGCAGGCCCCAGCTGGCAGCCAACAACTGGTAGCCAGCAGTAAGGAAGGCCCCAGCCGGCAGCTGGAAAGAAGGCCCTGGCTGGCAGCCGGAAGGCCTCGAACATCCCTGATCACCAGCCAGGCCTTGGGACCCCACCCTGCAGGAATTTTGTGCACTGGGTCTCTAGTAGGCGTATAAGTTCTTTGGTTAATCTCTTCCAAACCCCACTTCCCCTCCTTTTCTCTGAGATTTGTCAGTCTGCTCCATGCTTCTGTTTCTCTGAATCTATTTTGTTCATCAGTTTATTTTGCTCATCAGATTCCACATATGAGTGAGATCATGTGATACTTGTTTTCCTCTGACCGGCTTATTTCTCAAAGCCTATTTTTAACAGCATTGGTGGTGAGATGTGAATTTGATGCTAGGTCTTCTTTCTGATCTTCTTTCTTTTCCATGATTTCAAGTTTTTCTGTGAACTTAAAGTGCTCCAGAAAAAAATAAAATTTCAGATAAGTCCATATCAGCAGTACACTGCCTTATCAGACAGTTTATAAATAGGTAAAGAGCGAAGACTTCTGGTCAAGATGGTGGAGTAAGTAAATGCTGTGCTCACCTCCTCCTATGACCATATCAACATTTTAAGTAAACTACAGAACAACCAACACTGAGAACCACCTGAAGACTAGCTGAAAGGAACTCCTTTAACTAAGGATGTACAGAAGAAGGCACATTGAAACAGGAAGGGCAGAGAGGCAGAAAGGGCAGGGCTCACAGCCATGGGTGGAAGTTCAGAAATGGGAGCAGTATTTCAGCTGTATAGGTTCCTCCTGAGAAGAGAGGGGTCCCATCCCCACAACACACACCCCAGCCCAGGTTTCCAATGCTGGGAAGAGAAGTCTTCATGGCCTTTGGCTGAGTGAGACAGAGGGCTGCTGAAGTTCCAGGCATTCTCTTAAAGAGCCCACACACAGATTTTTTCACTGACATTCATGACTCTGAGCTGCAGCTCTGGGGCAGCAGCTTGAGAAGTTCTAGGGACATACAAGGAGGAACTGAATTGTCTGGCTTTAGGGAAAGACTTAGGGGGCAGCCTTCTCCCAGGAAGAAGTACAGGAGGACACCATCGTTCTTTTGTTGTAATCTTCCCCCCACCCAATCTGCAGGCACAGGTGGGCTTCAGGTCTGAGTGTCCATCAACTTGATAACACTGTTTGCTCTGCCCTGGGGATTCCCTCAGACCCTACTGAAAACCAACTTGCTAGCTCACCCAGGCTGCTTCCAGTGGCTGTTCCATACAGCCGGAATTGGCTGGTGCTGTGGACTTTCCTAAAAACTCTCAGAAGTTCACAAACTCCAATAAGTAAACGCTGGCTTTGGGATGCCCCATGCCTCTTGCTAGTCAGCTTCAAGCTTGGCACTAGTTGCAGCAGCCTTGATTGGCAGCTTAGTATTTCCTAGGCACCTCTAAGCCCAGCACAAACAGCAACCATCTGCAGATAAGTTTGTAGCTCATACCAGGTGGCCTTTGGCAGGGCACAAAAAGAGGCTAACATTGGCATGCACCGGAGCCCTTCCCAAGAGGCCCCAGAACCAGCACACCCATTGGCAATCTTTAGACCATACCAGAGCACCAAACCACCACCTCCAGAGCCAGTCTTCACAATTAGCTTGACCAATAAGCCTGACAGTTAGTTCCTTCCACTGAAGTGCCAATAGCAATCAAGGCTCAACACTAACAGGAGGGTACTCACACCCACAAAAGGAACACCCAGATCTGGTGGTCAGGGAAACTATGTCACTGGGTTCTAGGAAACCTATGACCACATCAAAATTTTATTACATAAGGCCACTCTACCAAAATCGGGAGGTGTAGCAGCTCTACCTAATACATAGAAACAAATACAGGGAGTCAGCCAAATTGAGGAGACAAAGAAACAAGTCCTAAAGGAAATAGACATACAAGTCCAGGAAGTACAGAGTCCCAAACAAGATGGACCCAAAGAGGCTCACACCAAAACACATCATAATTACAATGCCAAAGATTAAAGACAAAGAGAGAATCTTAAAAGCAGCAACAGAAAAGCAGTTAGTTACCTACAAGGGAGTTCCAATAAGACTGTCAGGTGATTTTTCAATAGAAACTTTTCATGCCAGAACAGATTGGCATAAAATAGTAAAAATGATGAAAAGCAAGATCCTACAACCAAGATTACTATACCTAACTATCGTTTAGAATCAAAGGAGAAACAAAAATCATCCTAGTCAAAGTAAAGCTAAAAGTATTCATCTCTACCAAGCCTGTATTATAAGAAATGTTAAGGGGACTTCTTTAAGGAGATAAAAAGATGAATAACATGGAAATAACTACATAACTCAATTGTAAATGGATTAAATGTTCTAATCAGAAGACATAGAGTAGTTAAACAGATATGAAAACAAGACTCAAAAATATGCTCCCTACAAGAGAACCATTTCAGATCAAATGACTCACACAGACTAAAAGTAAAGAAATAGAAAAAGGCCGGTTTGGCTCAGTGGATAGAGCATCGGCCTGCGGACTCAAGGGTCCCGGGTTCGATTCCAGTCAAGGGCATGTACCTGGGTTGCGGGCACATCCCCAGTGGGAGATGAGCAGGAGGCAGCTGATCGATGTTTCTCTCTCATCGATGTTTCTAGCTCTCTATCTCTCTCCCTTCCTCTCTGTGAAAAATCAATAAACTATATTTAAAAAAAAAAAAAAAGAAATAGAAAAAGACATTTCATGCAAATGAAAAAAACAAAACAAAAAAAAAAACCCAAACAGAAAAGGCTGTGAAAGGAATACTTATAGCAGACAAAATAGACTTTCAAACAAAGACTATAAAAAAAGACAGAAAAGGACCAGCAATTCCACTTCTGGGTATTTATCTAAAAACACCCAAAACACAAATTTGAAAAGTAAATTCATCCCTATGTTTATTGCATCATTATTTTTTTAATATATTTTATTGATTTTTTTACAGAGAGGAAGGGAGAGGAATAGAGAGTTAGAAACATTGATGAGAGACAAACATCGATCAGATGCCTCTTGCACACCCCCTCCTGGGGATGTGCCCCCAACCAAGGTACATGCCCTTGACAGTAATCAAACCCGGGACCCTTCAGTCCTCAGGCCGACGCTCTATCCACTGAACCAAACCAGTTAGGGCTATTGCATAATTATTTACAATACCCATGACATGCAAGCAACCTAAGTCTTCATCAATAGAGAAAAAAGGAGACATATGTAATACTCTTTGTAATACTTTAAGCAATAAAAAAAAAAGGGGCTGCCACAAAAAAAAAAAAAAAGAATATGTGGTTCACATATAAAACCGGATATTACTTAGCCATATAAAATAATGAAATCTTGCCATTTCTGACAACATGGATGGACCTAGAGAGCATATGCTAAGAGAAATAAGTCAAAACAGAGAGAGACAACTGCCATATGATTTCACATATATGGGGAATCTAAAATAAATAAATAATTAATTAAATGAACAAATAAAACAGAAACAAATTCATAGATAAAGAAAACATTTTGATGATTGCCAGACAGGAGGGAGTGGCTGAATGAAAAAAGGGAAGGGATTAAGATGTGGAAGTTGCTAGTTATAAAAACATTCATGAGGATATAAAATGCAGCATATGGAATGAAGTAAATAAGATCGTCATAACTCTGTATGGTGTCAGATGGGTTCTACACTTATGGAGGTGATCAACTTGCAAGTTAAATAAATATCTAAATCACTATGTTATGCACCTGAAAATAATATAATATTGTATGTCAACTGTAATTGAAAAATTAAAAAAAATATTTAAAAAAGAGATAAAGGGCCTTTTACTCATATAAAAGAAAACAGCATGCATATTGTCAAGAGAATAATTATCCTGTATGTACATTTCAAAAGTTTCTCCTTAATAATCTAGAATTTCTCTGATTTGTATTTATGTTTCCTTGATTAACTACCTGGTCCTCCAAAACCTTAAGCTAGAAGCATTTTTATATTGTTGAGGACTTTCTTTTGATCTTTAGATATGATAATAAAACAAATAATAACACAGGTATACAGAGTAGAATAAAAGTGTACCAGAGACCTAGGAAATCCTGTGAACTAAACTAAATTCCACTTTCTGCCTTCTAACTTTTTAAAAACACTTTTGGTGTTAAGAAAAATATTTCTAGTTTATTTGAGTTTTCACGCTGAAAGTATACATCAGCTTTAAAATTCACTTATCAGTATCATCACTATTTACTACTTAGTGATAATAAAAATAAGTGGGAGAAAGAGATATGAAAATATTTATGTTCAAGTGTTCATTGCATCTATGTGTATATTATTGGAGAACAAAGGCATTTAAAAAATAAAGTTATTTTGTTTCAAAAGATCAGTGAAAAAGTAAGACAGAAAAAAAAATACAAAAGTAAAAGCAAGTTCCATAGAAAAGAGGGTTTCATAGAACGATCTAGGACTAACAGTCACAAATATGAAATTTCTAAATAAACTCGATGGTACAAAATATAAAAATAAACAATTTTAATGTTTTTTTTGTTTGCATACATGGTAGATGCAATATGTGTGAAAATGTCAAGGCTTTTGAAAGAACAAAGATGGACCTTGTAGAAGAAAAAGGGAAAATTATTTTTTTGTGTCATGCCAGAACAAGTTAGAAAAGACAAAAGACCATAACTAAAAAGAACAGAAAATCTGTTCATGTTCAGAACAGGATAACTTCAGGAATATAACTAAAGGAAACCCATCTACTGCCAAAAGCAGTTATTTTCCAAAACAATTTTGTAAAAGTATGTTTCTTTGTGAGGAGCTTGAGGCCTGGAGTGCTGGGGACAGGGTAGAGGCGGGAAGGTGGTGAGGTGGTGAGAAAGTAGTCCCCTCAAACAAGGCTGAAATAGCAGTCACATAATTTTGAGTTAGAATTGGGCGGTGGAACTTAAAGATCTTAACAAAATGAAAATCTAAAAATATGCAGTGATGTGGGTGAGGAAATGATTATTTTCTCTTTGTAAAAGGGTTATCCAAAGACATCTAAGTAGATATTCTGATGGAAATGAGCATGAAATACAATTGCAGACTCCTGTACTCCCTATAAATCACTTCTCTGATTCCTGTACTTTCAATAAATCACTTCTCAAGTATCTGAAAAGTGAATATTTTACTATAATTGCAGCATGGATCGTTTTTGTAGCTCAATAAGCTTTTATCAACAATGATTTAGAATCTGGTAGTGTGTGTATGTATATTACACAAATATGTGTGCATGTATATCACACATCTATATATACGGATATATGCATAAACTCATATATACCCACATATATAGTAATATTTTTTGCAAGAAATTAGTTAATCATAGAAATGGCAAAGATGGATATGAAAAGCATGGAATGGCTAAAAATCTGTGTCACTGAAAACTATGAGAACCCAAGGGCTGTTAAGGTCCTGGGCAAAGACCGGAAACCAATTTTAATCCCATCAGTGTTATTTCCTGACTTAGTGTAACCAGGAAGATCTTCTTGTTTCTCATTTTAAAATAGCATTAATAACTAGCAGTTCCTTAACTGCTTCATGTAAGATATGAAGATAATTAAGATTATTTCTAGGTAAATTTTATGGTTTGTTAGAAAGAAGTATTACAGAAAAAATGCTGGCATTATTAAGCCAACACAGAGATTTTCAATACACTAAAAGTAAAATAAAATAATATTCATTTTTTTCTGTCACTTTAAAGATTACAGAAGCTTCACAGAGAAAATGAAGAAGATATTTAAATATTTGAAATAAATGAAAATAAGAATGGTGTTTAGGACAAAAAGTAGTATCAAATAAACAAATAGGATAGATTGGTTAAATAACTATGCTATGCCATAAATGAAGGCACTTTTTAACATCATAAATTTTTTTGTAAGTTTAAAACCTATCAGAAGATTGCAGTATAAGTTTAAAACCATCAATGTAGGCATTTTTTTTAACATCATACATTCCTTGTATAGGTTTAAAACTAATCAGAAAAATGCAGTACACGTTTAAAACCTATCAGAAGAAAGCATAGTTTCCTTTCTCCTCTTCCCTTTTGGACTTCTCCCCTTTCTTCCACTTTGATTTTTGAAATCTAACATTCTTCACAGTATATTCATTCTAAGGAGTAAGAGTCAACATTATATTTAAAATTTTGGTGTAGTCTTCTGAGGTGATGAATCTTTTTAGACAAGAAGGTAGCCAATCCCATTAATAGTGCAAGCCCATTTGTCCCTCCCAAGACAGTATGAATGTGGTGTCATCAAAAATGACAGCTATGGAGTTAAGACAGAAGGACATGGGGATGAAGGCTGTAATGATCAAAGGATGAAGGCAAAATTTTGTTTAGTCTGTTAGTCAGCCAGTGTTTTTTATGCACATCTGTTAGGGGCAGAAATATAATATTAGAAATTAACTATAATTATAAGAAATATTAATCATGCTCTGTTAACTGTTATTGTTCTTTTCTGATTAGAGAAAGCACACTTTCACCCCGCCTCAGGACACAGAGCTACCATCCTCCTTCTGAGAGCTGCCTATCATTATGGAAAAATTTACAACCTCACACCCTGGAGGCACCCGCTCTTTACAAGTCCCTGCCCCTATTACCTGTAATCTGGTCCCAGGGCAGCTGGGGCACCCAGAGGTGCCTGCTCTCTGTGACTCTCCCATAGCCCCCAGGACCTATAACCGGTAATACTTATCCATGCCCACCTTTCCATACCTGTAATTCCTACTTTCCCATGTAATCTTTGTCCCTTTTACCCAATACAGTGGGGCCTTGACTTACGAGTTTAATTCGTTCCGAGACCGAGCTCGTTAAGGAGCTCGTTAACTCAAATTACTCTGTCAACTCAATGCAAAATATCGGAGAGAGACAGCTGGTATCTCAAAAAACTCGTTAGTCGGGACACTCGTAAGTCAAGGCCCCACTGTATAAGCAGCTGGCCTATGGTGGGGTATAGAGCAGATTTTTGTGGATGACCTGCTGCTCTCTCATACTGCCGGCATTATTGGAATAAATGCTCATATATGATTCGACCCTGTCTCTGCTTAATTGGCCGAAGTAGTGACAGGCAACCTGGACCCCTTGGTTGTCTGGTTACACAACTGCTTAAGTGTACTACACATTGCTACAGGAAGCTTCCAGAAGGCTCGGGGATATCTTTCAGGAAGTGTTACAATTATCCACTTTGCTTAAATGTCTAGAATAAAGTAATGTTGACAGAAAGTATGTTTTAGTCTGATAATAAATTTTTTAAAAAATCCCCTTCACTTAATTATGTAGAATCATTAAACTTCATTGAAAAATGTATTCAACTTTTTTATTGTATGTTTATCCTAAGTATCAAAGAGTTGGAATCAACATGAGATTCTATAAAGTTAGTGTAAATAATGGAAAATGATGCCACAAGTTTTCCTAAAAGAAATAGTTTTTAATTAGAAATATGTATATAAATATGAATAATATTTTGAGAGAATAAATGTGAAATAAAAATAGTAATTATTCAATTTATTTGTCCCTTACAAAGATGATTGTGAGCCAGCTTTTTATATCTATAATAATAAAAGTGTAATATGCTAATTAGACCAGATGTCTTCCGGATGTCATCCTGGCCAGTGCCGGCAGCCAGGGGATGGAAGGCCTACTCTTGCATGAATTTTCATGCATCGAGCCTCTAGTATAAAAATAATCCTACACTCTCATATTAACAAAATTAATTGAAAAAAATAAGTATGTTGAACTTTGGGCATTTTCTGTATTAAAACTTATTATTTTCTAAATTTTTCACTCTTCTATTGGAATTTGACAATTAAAGGTTATGTAAATAGGTCATAAATTAATATAATGTTTTACCACTCACAGAGAGTTCTGATATTATAAATAATCCACTGAGTCAAGTAAGAACAGAGATATAAAATGGCATTTTTTTTCAATGACACAGTGAATTAAAACACTGAAGTTGTTAGAAGCCTAACATCTCAGTTAAATTTATTCTACCCATGAAACATCAGCTTATGATTTTCAAATGAATAGCACACTTACATGAAGGGAACATTAATACAATATGGTATTAATATACAAATACATAATTCACTTGCCACTGGCATTCTGAATTAAATCAGTAATGGGGTGTATAACTGATTAAATATCTACACAACAGAAAGCAACAGCTTATGATTTAAAGAGGCGCTGGTAGAGTGATCACATCATTACACTGCCAAATGCCATCTATCACTTTTACTGAACTTAACAAAGATGGATCACATCCTACAGATGAGATGCAGCCTCTAAATACTGTCATGCTGATCTTCATCTGACTTTCTTACAAGCAACAAATCAATAATTGAAGAAGTCATATTAGAAATTCAAGTTATTCAGCACTGAGAAGAAATCTTGTATGACATTAGGGCAACAAATAGCCTTGGTTCAATGAAATTTGCTAATTCATGCTTTCCCTTCCAAGTAACTTATTTTCTCTCTAAGCTTACTTACTTCGCCAAGTTTAAGAGACAGTATCTATTTAGTGTAAAGCTTCATCACCCACGTTTGCATTTTAAACAAAAACTGGTTTAAAAACACCAGCAAACTTGTGTTTACAACACACCTTTTTTTAGAAAGTGCACTAGGCTTCTTGACTCCTTTTGAGCTCAGACAGGAATTACAAATGTATGACACAGAATATTGGTCCTAAAGTTCCTGTCTTCAAACACTGAGACAAACTGAATACCATAGAAGTATGCATAAACAATACATTTATTTTTACAGCTGCTGGGTAGTTTCAATAGTATTTCTCCATTAAACACCTGCCTGCGTTTCTATTTACCATCTCATTTAGTTTTCACAGTTTACCTTTGTGGAAACTGCCTGTCAGTTGCTTCAGGAGTCCAATCCCTAGGGACCAGATTGCTTTCTGTCAGTCTGCTTGGATAATGTTATGGTAATAGATAACAGGTGGTCAGTATTCATGGGCTGAGGTGAAGAAGATGTCTCACAAGCTATAAAACATCTGAGGAAATGCTTTAACAGTTCACACTGACGACTAATTGCACCATTAGAACTTTAATTAATTCTTTACCCTTCCACTATGTTCCTTAGATGGCCATAAGGCAGGAAATCATTCGGAACAGAAAGAAGGAATCTAAAGAGACAATAATGAGGTATAATAAAAGAAAGACTGAGTGGCAGAATGGCTAACATTTCTCTCTGAAACGAGAGCAGAGTTTGATTGCTTAATCAGTTCTGTATCTGAGTATGCCCCTAAAAGAGAGTCATTTTTTAAAGAGCACCTTAATTCTAAGAACATGTTAACCACTACCTACACTTAAACTATTATCCGTGACTAACCATATCTTTGAAAGTATTTCAAAATGCTTCCCTTCTGATTTTACTGTATCAGTAATCAAATCCTCACACATCAGAAATGGATAAATGAGACATGAAAAAGATTTCACACTCGGACAAGATATATCTGCTCATATATATGGCCTTAAAACATAAAATGTGGAAACAGGGCATTAGACTCAATGTCACTGATCTAATGTTTAAGGCTCTGGTCAATTTCTACTTTGGCACCTTTGGTTTCTAGTTTTCAAATAGCACATATTTAGACACATTCCATGGCTAGAGAGTCCTACACATCAATAACCTTTGATAATCTGAATTTTATAAATTTAGCTCTTACAAATTGCTTCAGTATTGATTTATTTAAAATGTCTACAGTTTACAATAATTCATTTAAGTACACTTGATAAAATTAATAGTTGAGTAGCAAAAATGATCTTTTTAAGTAAAATCAAGACTAGAAGGTTTAGGAAAAGCCTCAAATCAATTACATTTAAAAAATGAAGCAAAGGCCTATTGTTTCTCATATATAGTGCACTAGATAGAAGTTGAACAAATATTTATCAAGGCAAATAATATGAAAAGCACACACTGCTCAGCCAAGGTCCAAAGAGTCATCTAAAAATGTCCAAGTTGCCCGACCAGTGTGGCTAAGTGGTTGAACTTTGACCTAAGAAGCAAGAAGTTACTGTGTTTGCGATTCCTGGTCAGGGCACATGTCCCGGTTGCCAGCTTGATCCCCAGTGAGGGGAGTGCAAGAGGCAGCCAGACAAGGATTCTCTCTCATTATTGTTTATCTCTCCCTCTCCCTGTCCCTCTGAAATAAATAAAAATATATTAAAAAAATTAAAAGTCCAAATTCACATACAATTTTGATATATTATAGCACTACTATAACAAACCCATGGTTTTATTTTCAGCTAACAACTATTTTTGCTTTTTTCTCTTAAAAATTCCAATGTTCAAATATACTTAAAAAGGTTTCAGAAACCAGCACATGTCCAGAACTTGGCAAAGCCCTAAGACTCTAAAAGCTTAATTGATGCTATAACTGCAATTCTCAGCCTACTGAACGTAGCTATAAATAAACCTATTACAAATGGTGGTTAATGTGAAGAAGAGATACATTTGTGGTACAACTTCAAATGTGCTTAACCCCAGGGTGATTTATGCCAAATTCCCTGAGAGAGATCAGTGCCTGCAGCGTTTAAGTCTTCAGGTCTAACTCAAGGCAAACAGAGTGTATGGACTCTGCCATCAAGACTTTATTTCTGAACTTGGCAGCTTGTTCATGCACCCCCTCTCCCCTGCACTTTACAAATCAAGAATTTATCCATTGACATTGGTTTGGAACTGCAGTGCCACTTACTAGCAATTTCACTGTACTGGGGCTCAGAGTTATAAACAGCCTTTATTACATCATTATTATCATCACTAGAGGCCTGGTGCACGAAATTCATGCATGGGTGCGGTCCCTAGGTCTGGCCGGCAATCAAAGTGTGCGTGTCCAGTGTGGAAGGGCAGGTCCCAGCTGACCTCTGGGCCCTGGGTAGCACTTGGGCCCCCGGGACCCTGCACACCCCTCTCCGCCTCAGTCAAGGTGCCCAAGTCCCCACACGGAGATGCGGTGAGCGCGGCTGGACTCCGTGGGCCGGGGCACAGCATGGGCTTCTGAGCCGCCCAGTGGTGGCGCCAACCGGAAACTGGGTAGGCAGTGCACTCTCTCCTGGCCGGCCTCGGACACTGGCTCCTGTGTGAACCCACGGGGATCCCAACTGGCTCCTATGGTCCGGGAAGCTTCTGTCCGGCTCACTTGGAAGAGGCCGCACGGGCGCCCAAGCCCTGGCATCCCAGGAGAGGGTAGCAGAAGGAGTGAGAGCGAGCTTGGCGGATACCCCGCATTCTCACCACACCTCTGTCCCCATCATCCCTGTCCCCAGGTAACCAGCAAGAGGTTGCAGCCCAGCCCGGGTGCCGTGGGAGGTTGGTCACTGCCACCCACCCCCAGTTCCCCATCCCAGGCTGGGGCCAGCCCCAATCGGGCGATTGAGGCCTGCCGGCCACTGGTCGTCATCTGCAGTGCGATAGATCGGGGCTGGGCCCCTCACCCGGCTCCCTCAGTGCCTGGGAGCCAGGTGGCAGCCCTGCTCCCCACTGCTGCTGCTTGTTGCCATATATGGGGCAATCAGCGGGGTGATTGGGCCCCCACTCATACCTGCCTTGGCTGGCACACCCTCTCACTGCTTCACCATTCCACCGTGGTCCTGCTCTTGTCAGGGCCCATCGAGGTCCGCAGCGTCTCCACTGCCGCCCGCTGCCAACACTGCATCACTGACACCCACCATGTTCTGTGCCACCCCCTGGTGGTCAGTACACATCATAGCAAGTGGTCGAACTCCCATTTGAGGGAACAATTTGCATATTAGGCTTTTATTATATAGGATTATTATTATTCAATTCATTTATTACTCTTTTTCATTTTTGTGTGATTTAGATAAATAGAATTACAATTCCTTTCCCTGAATTTTTGTTGTAATAAGTTTACAGCTTGATTCAGAAATGTGAAGTTTAAAAATTATAAAGAATTCTTTTTTGTTATTTTTGTTTTTTGTTTTTGTTTTTTACCTTTTTTATTCCTTTTAAACTGAGCAACTCACTTAGTTGCTTTTCCAAAAATTATAAAGAATTCTTATACTTATGTCCATTGGCTAGAATGATACACTTGACCCTCTGTAGTCTGACTCTTATATCCTCCTTTATATATTCTATTCCTTGAACTTTATTATAATGGATGAAAACTTTGTTGTGCAAGTACTAGTCATGATGAAGAATGTGTTGCAGACAAGTAAAGAAAGATGAGTTCCATACTTTTTGTTGCCTGGAAAATATACATGTATATAAGAGAAGACAGTTAAGACACCTGATTAGTAATTGAATAAAAGTCACCCCTGTATTTGCTCATGAAATGTCAGGTGGAACATCATAAATCTTGCAAATCTTGGTCAATACTCTTCTCCATGAATCTATTTTGGTCATTCTGAGTGATCTACACTATCTTTCTAGTCTGACTATTTATTTCAGGGGTGTTGAAAGCATAAATAAAATTCCAGTTCACAGGTATTTTAAACAAAACTGAGATAAATGCAGACCCACTGTTAGAAGCAACTATCTCTGGCAGCCAATGTTCTGAAAATAAGTGGTCCTGAGCTAAGATTATTGCAGCCAATATATTAGATGAAACTAGGAGCTTTGTGAGCCACTTTGAAAAATGGTTTTTTACAATCAAGAAATTTCCTCTAGATTGCACCTGCAAAAATCAATATTGATTTTTGAATAAAGCTCCTTGAACCTTTAGCATGGAAGAATCAATGCCTTCGGCAGATTATGTATAGTAGCAGGGCATGCATTATACAGTTAATTTAATAATAAACATGAATTCCAGGTCAGCAGACATTCATCAGCCAGTGCATTCATAAAAACAATTTTCTATATCCTGCATAAAGGATGGCCAAAATAATTTGAGGATCACTGTGGGAAATAAAAATATGATTTCCATTATATCATTCATTTATAGGTAAAAAGGCATTCATGCATTTAATTACTTATTATAGATGTGCTAATGTTTTCTATCTTCCAGTAATGGTGCTGGTAATAAAGTCACAATGCCTATTCTTTAGGAGCCATAGCATGTGTGTATGTGTGTATGGGTCACTGTATTAGGCTTATTTATTTTTAAAATACACCACATCCTCCTCCATCATTTGTAATGATGGTCTTGTACATAAAATTATCTAAATAAAGTCAAAGTAACTGGAAAAAGTATTAAATATGCATTGAATTAGAAATGATTTCTAATGAGATTCAGTTTAAGAAGCTAAAGTTGCTTGAAATCTGAGAAATAAACGCATTAGCCACAGACACAGTCCACGTCCCTTCAATATCTTGGGGGAATAGTATTTCATTAATTTGGTGGGAAAGACTCAACATGACTGTGATATTATTTGCTGAAATCTAAAGCTACTTGGTTGAGGAGATGGTCCAAGGAATGAACAGACCCAAAAGTCTTGTGAAAAAATGAGAACTAAACTTTGGATGTGGCTCATAAATAGCTTATTGCATTCATGGCTTTGTTTCAAAAAGTACAAGTTTGTACTGTATTATGTTTCTCAGAAACAGCTACAAAGTTACAAAATTCCCGCACAATTTAGAAACACCAAGAGGATATTAGAGTGACCAGAGTTCATCCCATGGGCAGATGATTTTTTTAGGAAGTTAGTTTTGGAGCTAATGTCATCGAGGTTCTAGCAACAGATATGAAGGAATGATGTTATAGAAAGAAAGCAGGGGGGAAATTGGTGTCAACCAGAGGATGGATGAGAGTCCAACACTGAGATGAAATCTTTAACTTCATGGTTTATCTTATGCTGCTCATGCCTCTGTCAACATAAATGGTGATTTCAATAACGTCAAGTCTACTCTCAGAGGCCCATGTCAAAAGGAGGCCTTGCGGAGGATGTAATTTCTGATTCTGTGCTTGAACATGTTTATAGATTTTTCTTCTTTGGACCTATCTATAGGGTGTCCCAAAATTCACGCAAGATTTGAATTTTGCGTGAGCATTAACAACAACAACAACAAATAAAAGCCTAATTTTACTTGATTTATTGAATCAGATTCTAATATCTGTTGCCCTCTTATTTCAATCCCTTCAATTTGATAAGCATTACCAAGTACCAATTATGGCCCAGGAGCAGGGACAATGAAGACCAATGAAGACCACAGCTTTGCATATGTGCCAGCAAAACCATGGAGGTCATTTACTCGATGTGCTATTCCATACATAACCCTATACTGTATACTGTATACTTTATGAAACAATAAAAAATTTACAATTTTTAATTATAAACCTGTGTTTTCTATCACAATTACTTCTTGCGTGAATTTTGGGACACCCTATCGTATGTATTTCCATACATTCGAAGACAACATAAGCTACTTAACAAGCCGAAGGACTTTCAAGTCACATATTTTGCCCACGAGCATTTCTGATAGTTTAGAGTTCAAATTCTTTCCTCAATTTGTTGTCTATCATTTCAGTGCTCCTGCTCAATGTAAACTTAGTCTGGATCTGGTACCAGGTGCCACTGCTGTAGACATTCCTGAACACAATGCTTGCTGTAGCCACATATAGAAGACAAGGCTGGTTTCACTGCCTTTCCTCTACCCGTTAGCTGTTCATGGGATGGTCCAGTTGGTGTTTTATTAAAAGCTTGAATTCCAGCAACAGTTACATCAGGACCCTTTAGAAACCCAATTAAAGAAACAGATCAGAGATGCAAAAATTTGACCATACTACAGATATGGGTTACAAAAGTCTTCTAACACTAAACTTCTGAAATTAATCCTCCATTGTGTATGATCAAAGCATCAGCATCTGATATTATTCTCCAAGATAAGAAGTCATAAATGCAATGAAACATAACTGCATCATACAGAGTGATGGAATTAGGGCATGAGTTTATAACTTTAAAAAATTCCTAAAAAAGATTGTCACTTATTGTAATGGCACAATATCTAAGCTAACAGTGGATCTTCTTAAAGTCCTCATTAACAGTAGTTTTCTTCTGTCACTTTGTAATTTTATCGTGGATCATGTTCTAATGTAGATACAACAAAACCCTGACCATAAGGTGAGGCACGATATGTGTCAGGAATGATTTTAATTTTGTAAAAAAACACTGTGATATGCCTAGTGATCATAAACACAGGCTAGCATTTCTGAAGGAGCATGTTCTAACTCACTTCATCTTCACAACCACCATGTGAGTAGGTAAAACTCTTATCTCCAATTTAAACTTGATGAACCATAGATAGATGAAGTAATTCAGTGATGAGGCTGAGTTTAAATCCCATGAACGATGATTTAGTGGGTGGTATCTGCAATGGAGAATGACTCATGATGACATACGAAAATATTGAACCCTCTGAGGATGGGAAATATGCCATTCCTAGTACCTAGCACCATATTTCAAAGGTAGCAGATGTCTGATAGTTGTGTGTGTTTTTTTTTCTGAATACAGGTATGTTTGATAAATGAATGAATGGAAATAACTATTTGCCACAATGGTTATACTATGACATAAGTGATAGTTTTTTAGTTTTAATTGACTATTAGGCTTGAGCACTGACACAACTGGTATGTACAAGGCATGTGTCAATTATTTTTATATAATATTAATAATGTATATTTGTATTTAAAAATAAAACACATTTATTTTTTAATACATACACATCTTGATCAGGTGCTCAGAATCTAAATATTTTCCCCCAATAAAGAATAACTTAGAATATTTCATGGCCATTTCTTGTTGTCCAAAATATCTTTGGGAAAGTACTATAGTTTATAATTTCAATTATTATTAATTTAAAAAACACACACACAGTTTTTCTGCCACCATGGAACACTCTTGAAATACTACCTGGTTCTTGGGCATCGTGCTCTAGACCTTCTGCTGTAATACAAATCCCAGGCTAACTTTGCATGAATTATTATGCTACTTCATTTAAATGGCATTGACAGGGCATGAGCTTCATTCTGATAGGCCAATTTGAAATAAGATGCTCACCTATTTCAGCGTCTGCACAGTTATTACTGCATTTCTAAATTTATGCAAGGTGACACCCTGAACTATGGTAATTCTCAATGGTTTTCCTTTCCTTTACTTAAGTCTCTTCTCTATGTAGGAAGCAGAGAAATCCCATTTCTGTACCAAATCCTACAGTAGCTACAAACTTTATTTACAACTAGAGGCTCGGTGCACAAAATTTTGTGCACTCGGGGGGGGGGGGGGGGAGGGGCGAGGTCCCTCAGTCCGGCCTGTGCCCTCTCACAGTCTGGGACCCCTTGGGGGATGACCATCTGCTGGCTGAGGCCTGCTCCCCGGGGAATTGGGCCTACGCTGGCAATCAGACATCCCTCTGGCAGCCCGGCAGCCCTCGGGGGATGTTCACTTGCCAGCGGGGAGCAGACCTAAGCTGCAGTCGGACATCCTTAGCGCTGCTGAGGAGGCAGGAGAGGCTCCCACCACCACTGCTGTACTGGCAGCCATCAGCCTTGCTTGTGGCTGAGCAGAGCTCCTCCATGTGGGAGCTAACTGACCACCAGAGGGAAGCTCCTGCATTGAGTGTCTAGGCCAGCCGTGGGCAAACTACGGCCCCTTTGAAATGAATAAAACTAAAAAAAAAAAGACCGTACTCTTTTATGTAATGATGTTTACTTTGAATTTATATTAGTTCACACAAACACTCCATCCATGCTTTTGTTCCGGCCCTCCGGTCCAGATTAAGAACCCATTGTGGCCCTCAAGTCAAAAACTTTGCCCACTCCTGGTCTAGCCCCTGATGGTCAGTGTGTCATAGTGACCAGTCATTCCCAGTCTTTCTGCTGTTAGGGTCAGTTTGCATATTACCCTTTTACTATATAGGATAGAGGCCTGGTGCACGGGTGGGGGCCAGCTGGTTTGCCCTAAATGGTGTCCCGGATCAGGGTGGGGGTCCCGCTTGGGTGCCTGGCCAGCCTGGGTGAGGGGCTGATGGCTGTTTTCAGGCTGCCCGCACCCCCTTCAGGGTGGGGGTCCCCACTGGGGTGCCTGGCCAGCCTGGATGTGGGGCTGAGGGCCATTTTCAGGTTGGCCAAGCCTGCAACTGAAGTTCCCTGTCTCTCCTTTTTTTCTTTTTTTTTTAAATTCTGGGATTTATTTACCTTCTGTAATTGAAACTTTGTTGCAGCTCCAGCTCCAAGGCCGGCTGCTGAAAGCAGGTATCTGGGGTTTATTTAGCTTCTATAATTGCAACATTATTGCTTAGACTGCAGCTCAGAGCCGGGCCACGGCAGGCGGGGAACCTTGGCTTCCTCCATCACTGGAGTAAGCAAGCCTCCTGTTCACTTCAGCTGCCTGGCTACCGGCCGCCATCTTGGTTGGCAATTAATTTGCATATCACCCTGATTAGCCAATGGAAAGCATAGCGGAGGTATGGTTAATTACCATGTTTGTCTATTATTAGATAGGATAAATACAAAGCCCTTACTCTGGTGGCAACAACCATATGCATTGGAACCCCTGTTACCATTCTGACCTTATCAATACCCATTTCTTCATTGCTGACTCTCTCCAGCCACACTGGCCTTGCTTTTTCTAGATTCATCAAGCATGCTTCTGGCTCAGGGCCTTTGTACTTGCTGTCCCTTTATCTGGAATACTCATTCCTCAGTTTTCCTCATAACCTGGAACTTCCTACTCAAATGCTATGTCCTTAAAGAATACTTCACTGTCCACCCTGTTTAAAATAGCATCATTTACTTCAGTCATAGCCTATTCCTTTGTTCAGTTTTATTTTGCTTAAAAAATGTATAATACTTAATTCAGTTTATTATCTGCCTTCAACACCATAATGTGAAAAAAAAAGGGGGGGGAGTTACCCACTGCTTCACTCCTGGGTCTCATAAGAGAACCTGACACATTGTAGATATTTAGTAATTTTTGTTGAATGAATAAATTAAATAATGAATTAAAGAAAAACTGTTCCACACATTTTCTAAAACACTTTTATTTCTGCTGACCATGAATTATCAGTCACGTTAGAAATAGAATTTGGGCTGCATGTTCTCCTTTGTTAATGTAATATATAGTCATGTGTCCTCACTTACCAAGGCCACTTTAATGTCAAATTTGAACCATTCAAGAGTCTTCACTGTAAAACCCCACAGAAAAGACAAAATTATAGTTTGTCATCTATGCTATCCACAAAATTGTAGTGCTCAAATTGATATTAAAACTATACAATCTAAGTAGCGAAGACTTTTGCAGATGGCTGTTCTTTTATGAAACTTAAATCTTGGAACAATGACTGATAGTATAAAAGAAAATTAGCCTTCCCAACTGATTTCACCAGTTTATCAAAAGCTTTAGTCTTTAATAAGCAATGGCAAGGAATAAGAATTCTTATCTTGGAAAAAGTAAAATGGACAGATATTCAGAATAAAAAGTTTTGCTTTAAGGTGTCCCAGTATGTATCTCTATGATAGAATAAAGCCCTCTTAATTTCTGGATGTCAAAGTATATGAGCTTATTGGAACAAAAGCTTTCCAAATTTTCCAAAGTAGTCATTAAGCTCAATTAACTCCTATGATTAATACCATAGATCTAGTGATTTTATGATAACACTAGAGGTCCAGTGCACAAATTTGTGCACGGGTGGGGTCCCTCCGCCTGGCCAGCAATCGGGGCCGATCAATACCATCTTGCCCAGTCCTGATCGGGGCTGGTGGCCGGGGAGGGACCGTGGGACAAACCGCACGAGGGCTCTAGGGTGTGTCTGACCCCATCTCGCCCATTCCCGATTGGCCGGAACCCAGCACCAAGATAACCTACCAGTTGGAGTATCTGCCCCCTGGTGGTCAGTGAACGTCATAGCGACTGGTCGGTGGACTGCTTGGCCAGACACTTAGCATATTAGACTTTTATATATATAGATTATTCTATCTCTCTTATAATATTTTAAGATCTTAAAAAAATGTTCTTAAAATTCTACCCCATACCCTTTGTTTTCTAGACTATGAGCTCTGTGAGGGCAAGGACCTCAGTGCCTGTTCTGCATTAAATCTCCAGGGAAAGTATGATACCTATGCAGTGAGGTGATGAATAAAATATTAATATATGTTCTTACTTCCTGGTAAGTTACCTTTCTCTTAGTTTGTCAAAGGCATGCATATGGTTGTATATAGAATAAAGTTTTTATTGAGTATGTGCAATGAAAAAAATTAATGCTTAGTTGCTACTTTTAAAAACACACTTTGAAACTTAGATTAGAAAGACTATTTCTAAAAACTGACCCTAAAATATTGGATAAATTGGGTTTATTTGAAAAAAAATTTTTTAAATTACAAATCAAGAGCAAATAATGTAGCACATTAAATTTATGTCAAAAAATAGATTTTGAAGAGAATTAAAGACTGAGTAGATTACCAAGCTCCCTAGATATCCAATAAGTATCCTTGATTCTGGTAAAGGAGGTGAGTGATCTAGACCTTCACAGAGGTTTCTTAAGGCTGGAAATGAGGTCTGTCCATTTGGATGAACCAGAGAGTCAACAATGAGAATCTCCCCACTCAGCATCTTTGCCATTTCTTATCAGTACCAAAGAGCTATTTGAAATCAGGGCTAAACCTGCAGATCTTCCCTTGACATTCAAGTGAGTATCCCCTGTACCAAAGAGCTATTTCATCCGTTCAGCTCACCCTACTAATTGCTGCCTGTGCATTTTCATTATCATCCAGAAGAAGTAGAGCGTGTGTCCTGAGATTTTTATAAGCTCCATCTGAAATTTCTACATGAACATATAAGTTCAATGTCCCAAGATAGTTTTAGGTCCCAATGTAAAGAAAAATAGGGTCCAGGATGATCATGTGGATTATAATGTAAAGAAGAAACCTGAATCAGCAGAATCTGATGAGACCAGAAGTGATAAAATCTACCCCCAGTGTGGAGAAGGAATGAAAAATATTTCCTGATTATTCAGGGCATAACTGTTTGTGCCATTTAACCCACAATCTATATATAAATTGTTCTCGAATATATATATATTCACAAAAATGTATATATAGTTTAATAGCTGAGAGCTCAATTGATGCTTCTTTTCAAATTTAACCCATTGGAATTAATAATTATTCAAAGTGTGTATAAATTTTTGGGGACACCCTGTGTGTGTGTGTGTATATATATATATACATACATATATATATATATATACTATTTTTATTTTATATTACATTTTTGCTGTAAAATATTTTAAGGTGATTGTGAGCACTTATGAATATTTTATGTAACTAAATATGCATATATGTAGTTTAATCTACCTCAATTTAGCAGAAGGAATAAATATAATTTCAGATTTAATTAAAGTTATAACATAGCTGGATTTTACAATTCTAAATATAAAATAAGTATAATTATGCTCTTTTCTCCCAAATAGAGAAAAATGTATATATATGCTGGATAAGTACCTTTCCTTCATATTTACTTACTATTGATATTATAATTTACAGACTTGTTACTCTCCAAACATTTCTGTCTTAATAGGTCACAAAGTTTACTCTCCAGCTTTGTTAAATTGTCCATATTCCCCATCAATAAAAACGATGCATTGACCACCTCCTCTCCCGAAGGCACTAGGAAAGATGTGGAAGAAATTCCATTTTAAAGGTCAGAGTAAACATTTTGTGTAAAAGATGTTTTTACTTTTGTAATATATAATGCTTAAATGACAGAACAAGAATGTAATCTGATTGCTGGATTATATCCTATTGCTATATTAATTATATTACTGCCATTAAAATGTGAAATTAAAAAATATAATGGCAGGCTAATGTGAACAAAAGTAACCTAGTGAGGCCTTAGAAATCCTCCTGCTTGAGTAAAATAAAAAACACATTATTTTGCTTCTATTTTGTGTAAAATGTAGTAATCCCAGAGTCCCATTTTCTCACAAAGAAATAATAAAAACACAGCATTTTTGTTACCTACTTATTAAACCTGAATATACATGATCACCATTTCAATATGCAATGTTCATACATGCTGAGCATATTAGGAGATGAAATATCGTGTTCCATTTTTTAATCTAGTAAACACAGAGGGTATGGATTGTATTCACTCGGTGATTTTATCTTATGTGTTAGAGAAAATGAGGGAGAATGGTAGGAGTTGGGAAGTGGGAGACGTCTGTTTAACATAATGTCAACCAGTTTGTAAATATTTTTCACATAGGTTATTTTTAGTGGAACGGTTTAC
The DNA here is from genome assembly GCF_028538775.1 of Myotis yumanensis. Lineage (NCBI taxonomy): Eukaryota > Metazoa > Chordata > Mammalia > Chiroptera > Vespertilionidae > Myotis > Myotis yumanensis. The sequence goes on along the minus strand of NW_027223759.1, from coordinate 70,942,839 downwards.
AGACAATTTTCAGATAGCTAATATTTAGTGGAGTACATTAGATCTTGGAATCCTCAGCAACTATCTTTCAGTTCCTCCAGTAAAATTTGTAAATTCACTTTGCAGCTTAGCTCTTCTCTCTGCATGCTGATTCCCCAGCTGTTTGATCTTCTGCTATTACTTATTTCAAAGGCATCTGCACTTAAAACGATGGCAACAGTCACAGAACTGAGTGCCAGAGCATGGGCAGCCACTCTTGGTTACACAAGCAGCCAATAACTTACATCCCCACAAGAGAATATTGATTATGTACATATGTGAAAAAGTCTTGTCATTTTCACTGATTTCTCCTTCTATTGACAGATATTATTACTATAAAATTATTAAAATGAGAGTCATTACTATGGCTTTCTGTTAATTTTCGATTCACCAAAGGACACCTAATAACATCACCATTTCACTTTGATCAAATCCAGGACTGTACTATACAAACTTCTCTGATCTAGTATTATGACCCTAGGCTCTTCACCACAAAGAAATGGGTGTTGGAGTGTTTACAGAGATGCTCAAGTAGCCACTCAGCATTTTTTGTTTGTCTTCATGTTTGTTTTCTAATCCAAGTACAAAAATGCCTTGTCTAAAATAGTATGCATTGTGAAATATTAATGAAATGTTTTCTGTTAAACACAAACTCTTCCTCATAATTGCCTCCCAGATTTCCACTTTTTCTTCACATTTATTTCTAGTAAAAATGTTATTTGGTCACATTGTGATCCTTCCATTGATTCACTTTCTATTTTTCCTTTAAGCAAATCTTGATTTCATTTCTAACCAGATAAAACTAGAATGAATCATCCCCAATATACTTTTGTTAGCATCCTAGAAATCACTGTCTTTAATTGTCATAGGAATATGTTATTGAATCCAAAATAATTGAAAAGTACTTTTGGAGAAAATAATATATTTATATGAATTAGTCCCCTACAAATCCATAATTGGATTTAAGCATTGGGGATAAGCTTAGACATAGAGAAGACTTTCTTTCAAAATATAGCTGTAATCATGATATGTACAACTTCATTCAGGAGTAAATTACTAATCTATAAAATTAGAAATAAAATGTCTTTCAGAAATGTAAAAATTTTATATAAAGTAAAATCTGTGGTGAGGCATAAATTCATTTCTCTCATCTCAGATGCGTTTCAAAAAACACCTTTTGAATTAAATGCCAGTGAAAACTAATCCCTTAATTTCTTACATTTTTAATCTCACAATTAATTGAAATAGTATGCCCACAGAAAAACTTGTACACAAATGTCCACTACTGCATTACTCATAACAGTTTAAAAGTGGAAACCACCAAGTGTTCATCAATTAATGAATTAAAAATGTGGCATATATAAATATATAATGTATTATTATTCGGCAATAAAATGACATGAAATACTGATACATGCTATACCATGGAGGAAATGTGAAAACATTATGATAAGTGAAAGAAGACAGTCAAAAAGACCCTATACTGGATGATTCCATTTCTATGTAATATTTATAATAATCAAATTTACATATAGAAAATGTAGTGGTTGGTATGTCTGGGCAGTTTGGAGGGGATGAAGAGTGACTGCTAATGGGTTAAGGCTATCTTTCTGAGGTGATGAAATGTTCTAAAATTGATCATGATAGCAGCACAACCCTGTAAATATACTAGAAACCACTGAGCTGTACACTTTAAAAGGGTGAGTTTTATGGTATGTGAATTATATATCAATAAAACTATTATTTTTAAAAAATGGCAAAAGTAGCAGAAGTCCAGCAGTAGATGTCTAAGAGGGACCATGAGGAACAAAACATTAAAATGATAAACACAAAACAGTAGCCAAGATTGTTTGTGAGCAGCAAGGAAACACTTTTTCTTCCAGATAAAAACAGCACTGGTGAAGGGTATGTAAGCACCAGGTACAGAGAAAGGTGGCGCATTATAAAATGTGAGCTATAGGATTAGTGACATAAAAACACTGCCTATTACTGGCATTGTAACATTGTTTAATATGCTTCACATTAAAAATGGGTCACATGTGTATGAAGGTATTTGGTAAAGTGCTATGCTCATTTTAAAAGGTATAGTTATTCTTTTAGCAAGATTCCACAAAATTTTATAGCCTTCAATTGAATCTTTCTTATATCTGTTGTAGTAGTTGTTCCTTCTCTTTTTTCAAGTGTTCAAATATAACCTCAGTGTTTTATAACAAAAAGAAAAACATAAGCAGGATATTTAGATATATCCATTCTGACACAATGATAGCTTGATTGGATCATCAGTAAAAAAAAGACATAATAAGAATAAAAAATAAAAGTGATAATAGCTTAAACTATTATCAGTAAACCTTACAATAAATTACAATTTTACTGAAGAATTACATCTTGTTAATAACAATATTATAAATATTCACCATGAAAATAATTAGATGTCAAAGATACAGAACAAAATAAAATGGGCATTGACAAGAACTGTATATGGCAAAATTTTAAATCAACAGAGAAATTACGACTTCAGAATAAAATTAAGATCTGCAATTTGTAATCCTGGAAAGCTGACCTTGTTAGAATTAATGTCTACACTTGAAAATGCATACTGTCACAAACTATAATCTATATAATTAGACAAGAATTTAAAATCTAATTAAAGAACATCTTCATTACATGTCACATACAAATTAATAAATACTAATTAATATAATTAATTGAAATGAAAATGAAAAACATTGTGAATGTGTTTAAGAGCACACTATAAAATTTTGTCAAGAAATTGTTTAGAAAATGTTATATTTGTCAAGTTACTGTTTAAATTGATGGTTCCCATAAATATAGAGCCAAAATATCTGAGAAGTTGAAAAGTCAGTATCAATGTGGAAGAGTGAAAAAAAAATAACTGGTATGCTATCTACACTAATAAAAGACAAACATGCAAATTGACTATACCTTTGCTATGCCTTAAGCCACACCCACCAGCCAGTCAGAATGACTATATGCAAATTAACCCAACCACAATGGCGGCCAGCAGCCACAGAGCTGGAGGAAGCAGGAGTCTTGGTTGCCCCTGGCAATGGAGGAAGCCAAGCTTCCCGCCTGCCGCCGGTGGCTCTGAGCTCCACTCAAGGCAACAAAGTTTCAATTATAGAAGATAAATAAACCCCAGATACCTGCTTTCAGCCAGCCATGGCCACGGAGCTGGAGCAAGCAGGAGGCTTGGTTGCTCCAGTGATGGAGGAAGCCAAGCTTCCCTCCTGCCATGGCTGGCTCTAAGCTCCACTGAAGGCAACAAAGTTTCAATTATAGAAGGTAAATAAATCCCAGAATAAAAAAAAGAAAAAAAAAAGAGAGGCTGGGAGCTTCTGTTGCCAGGGGGCTTGGCCAGCCTGAAAATGGCCCTCAGCCCCTCACCCAGACTGGCCAGGCAACCCAGTGGGGACCCCCACCCTAAAGGGGGTGTGACCAGCCTGCAAACACCCATTAGCCCCTCACAGGCTGGCCAGGCACCCCAGCGGGACCCCCACCCTGATCCGGGACACCATTCAGGGCAAACCAGCTGGCCCCCACCCATGCACCAGGCCTCTATCCTATATAATCAAAGGGTAATATGCAAATTGACCCTAACAGCAGAACGACTGGGAATGACTGGTCACTGTGACACACACTGACTACCAGGGGCAGATGCTCAATGCAGGAGCTGTCCCCTGGTGGTCAGTGAGCTCCCACAGGGGGAACTCTGTTCAGCCACAAGCCATGCTGATGGCTGCCAGCACAGCAGTGGTGGCGGGAGCCTCTCCTGCCTCTTCAGCAGCACTAAGGATGTCTGATTGCAGCTTAGGTCTGCTCCCTGCTGGTAAGTGGACATCCCCCAAGGGCTGCTGGGCTGCCAGAGGGATGTCTGACTGCCAGCTGGGGCCTGATCCCCAAGGGAGCGGGCCTAAGCCAGCAGGTGGACATCCTCCAAGGGGTCCCAGACTGCAAGAGGGCATAGGCCAGGCTGAGGGACACCCCCCCCCCAAGTGCACAAATTTTTGTGCACCGGGCCCCTCTAGTATACTATATAGTGTATAATGGTTAGAAGTTCAAATTCAGGTGTCAAATAACTCAGAGTCTAAATTTTTGCTCTACCAAAAGTGTGACCCGCAGAAATTTCTTAACCCTTGCGATCCTCAGTTTTCTCATACGCAATATGCCAATGATGTCTTATCACCTGTCCCATTTTTGTAGTTGTAAATATTAAATGACATACTAAAGTGCAGAATGTAAGTTTGGGTATATAATGATCTTCCTACTTGGCAGAATCCACTTTTACAATTAGACATGAAGTTCATTAACTTCCTGTCTTTTCACTTTAATTTTTAAAATATATTCAATCTCCCTTTCTTCCACCTTCTCTTTGTAAGACATTTTTTCTTTCCTTGTTAACCATTTTCCAGTATCCTTGATTTCAAACTTCCTTATGTTATTTTTTTAGGCTATTACTCAATCATGTGCCCTGATTCTTAAAACTAGAGAATGTTGCTATTATTTTTTCTAATCACATGACAGTTCCCATAATATATAACTTACTATATGTTATTATAACTGTATAAATTTTAGAGTTTAAATAGACTAACAATCTGTCATCAAGTCTGCTATGTAAAATTATCCAATTTTTTATGTTATTCAAAGCACAATTTTAATAATCCCCTACTCACAACTAGACCAATAGAGAAAACACTATTCCCAAATGTCAGCTCTTTAGGTTCTGAAGCTGGCTCTCATGCATTAAGCATTTGCTTTCCCAGGATATATATCGCTAGTTCTCACAAGCCAAGACTTTAAAATAATCCTGATAGTCTTCCTCTGAATATAATTGAAATTATATTCTGTGAATATCCATTGAAATTCTGATAGATGGATCTGACCACAGCAAGCTTGAGCACTGAGAATAAAAGTTGTATTTTGAGTTCCTGCTGTTGCTTAGCTATGTGCTACAGCTAGTAAAACAACATGTAATGTGTGGTATTAATTTAGGAGATGATGAAACGGAAGGTCATGGAGTTAAATGACTTTCATAATATACCAAAAGTGGTTTTCAAAATCAGATATGTCTGAGGCCAAAGTCCATCTATTTTTTTTATAACCAGCTGCCTCCTCTATTCCAGACCCTTTTCTCTATAAATGCAATCTACATATAGCATTAATAATTTTGAATGTTAACAAGCATAAACTTTGTTTTTTAATGTTAAAAGGCAACTATTTCTCTTTTATAATTTACTTTCCTTAACATAGATTTCTATGTTGTTTATTTTGAAATCAAATTAAAATTTTAGCATCATTCCTGAATAGATATATATAAATGTTAATGTTTGTGCATGAGTACAAAGATATATATGATATGCCTATACCTAGATGTGTGTGAAAGATGTGCATATATGTTTGTTTTAGAAGTATATACCCGTATCTACACATATATCTATCTATATCTATATCCGTATCTATATCTATGTCTATATCTATCTACCTATGCATGTATTTATATATATACAACACATACATATACATTGAAATATTAACTTCTTGATATTTCTTGATACTTTTAGCTAATTTAGAATGGTTAAATCAAACTTTTGCTTTGGAGAAATAAAATCTGGTGTTTTGAACACTAATGGGAAACTGTATTATAATTAAGAAAATTATTTTTTTAGCTTATTTTTTCATTTAATGGAGTGAATATTCTAAGGTTATAAATCAATACTAAAGATCATATCATTAACAAACTGCAAGTTATTTTCAAAAATTTGCATTAAGTGTTTTCTTTAAAAAGTATTTAAAATCTAAATGTATGCTCTGGTTTCTCTTCAGACTGCATAAACCTTTCGCCTTTTAAAATCTAAATGTTTAAATATATTCAATATTTCAGAAAAATAATATATTTTCAAGTATATTCAGATACATTTATATGATCAATGAACACAATATTTTTCTGAGTGAATGCTGAATAAAATTTCAAAATTCTATAAAGCAATACCACTTCTCAACATCAAATACATCAAAAGATATATACTTAAAAGTAAAATATCTAAAAGAAATCCTATTCTCTAACACATATTAAATATCTAACTAATCTAAGTGAATTTTAAGATCTGTAAGAAGCTATAATTAAAAGAAATAATTCTGAACTAAAAGCTTTAATGACATTCATGAATTTTCCAGCATTATTTTTATGTTAATTTTCTGTTGATTTAAGAATATGTTTACAAACATAAATATTTTTAATATATTTTTATTGATTTCAGAGAGGAAGGGAGAGGGAGAGTTAAAAACATCAATGATGAGAGAATCATTGATCAGCTGCCTCCTGCACACTTCAAACTGTTGATGGAGCCCACAACCCAAGTATTTGCCCCAACTGGGAATCAAACTGTGACCTTCTGGTTCATATGTCAATACTCAACCACTAAGCCACACTTAATATTATAAAGATATAATTCCTTCTTCTTTTCTAACTGCCATCTACCAATAGTAGAACAATCATAACATACCTTAGTTGCAAAGGAAGAGAAGAAAATTTGGTTAGATAAAACAAAATCTTTAAAAAAGTTAATACAACATTTAGCTATCAATGGCAAATAAATAGAAATAAAAAAATCATTTCTGGAGACTACTTTTAGAGACTGTCATGAACCATTCTATCTAGAGGTTATATAAAATCTTAGAGAGTTAATATCGTCACACACTCACACAAATACCCATGTACATACACAAACATCCATAATTTTAGGAATCCTGAAATAGCTTTTTCTACTCTATACTTTATACTATCAGTGAGTCATAGGTCTGCACTTCAAATTCTCTTTTTCCTATGCATTTTTTCTAATATTTATGTGTTAGAGCCTCCCATATATTCATTTATTCCACAAATATTTATTGTCTACTATCACGAGCTGACATGTAACTCATCATCCAAACTAAGACTCTTGTGAGAATATATTAAGGTTTTATTAACAATCATGCCAGGTAAGCTGACACAAAACAGGACTGTCCTGGGCAACTGGGGAATATGGGAATTTGGTCTAACTATAGGCTGCACACAAGTCAGACAGTGTTCCTGCTCTTGTGAATCACATAATATACTGGACAAGTTAGATCCAAAACAAATAATAAGATTTTTAAAAATATACATTGTGCCATGTGTCAAGAAAATAGACATGAGCTGAGTTGTGGAATGGGGTGGAGAGTGTGAGAAGAGCTGGGATGATGGGTCATTCTCTGGCGGTAATGCTTGAACTGAGATAGGAAGAATGGACAATGGTTGACAAGAGAAAGCAGAGGGTAGGGTTAGATTCAGAGATAACCTGTTGGGAAAGATCTTTCCAGGCAGAAAAGGTTATACATACCACACAGTCTGAGGTGAGAAAGCTTGAAGAACTGAAAGAAATCCATTTGTCCTCAAGCCTCAAGAATTACACAGAAATGGCTTAGATCCCAGGAACCAGATTACAGTCTTTAAAGATGCAGCAAGGAGTATGAATTTTTATTTAATTGCCATGTAGAACCTTTAAGCAGAGAAGTGACATAATTCTATTCTTGAAGCATATTACTCTGGCGGCTATATGGAACACCATTTATTGAGTCTAGAAATGTCTGCAGCTGCATTGCAGATGACTGATTATGATGATGAGTGAGACAAGGATACTATCCATAGGTGGGAGAAAAGGACTAACTCAAGATACATTTGGAGGGTAGAACTGATCAGATTATGTATTTGGAATTTTTACCTCAAACACACTTCTGAACTTCAGGCCAATATTTCAAACTTCCTTTTAAATATATTCAGCATAGACAGTTTCTAGGCCCATAAAATTAAACAAATATAACACTAAACTCAAGGTCACATTCTCTCTCGAAACCTGTTCTTCCTTCAGTATTCCCTATCTTAATGTTAATTTCCCCACTTAATTCAAGTTAGAAATAAAAAGTTACATAAAAATATTCCCTCCCTTCCTCCACTTACCACTCTCAAATGAACATCAATTCCTGTCAATTCCATTCTCTAAGTCTTCTTCCTGCTCTACACCCTTAGCACAACTATCCTTTATCTGGCACTGGCAATTACATCCCACCAATAGCACTTTCAAAGAAAGAAATAATAGCAAAGTGTTTTTCAAACATTCTAACTTCCTTCTGTCCCTATGTTACTGAATGGAACTGTTGAGGCTAAACTGTAACTGAAAAAAATCTAAAAAACATAATTTCCTTTCTGTCAGAATCTCAGGACATTGCTTCTGATTTTTGTAAAAACTGCTAGACCAGTTTGCTTTCTTAATTTTTCTTTTTGTTATATTATTTATTAATAACTGGCTTAAAACAACATAGTTTGGATGTTTGCTATTTGAGTATCAGAATCACATTGGTTCTTTTTCTCCAGATCTTTTGATTAAACTAAACCATCAAGCTAGAGCTCACCAAAAAGAAAGCGACAAGAGCTACATCTACTCATCTGGCCATCAGCTTTATAATTTCTGTATTCCCTTTAACAGATAGAATATACATCTGGATGGTTATGAATTTGATGACAGAAGGGAGGGTATAGGTGAATTGATGTGTTCATACTATTCTTCTGCAGCAGAAAATATACTTCAGGATAAATCATTCTATTTATTTCATAGACTTTCACAAATATTATACAAGTGAAACCCATTTTTATTTTGCTTTTGTAAATAAACTACTTTTTAATGTTTTTCTCTTCAGAAAATGTACTTTTAGATTCTCCTGTGCTCTGATAAGGAAACACAGATTACACTAAAAAAATAAACTTTGCAGGAGAGACTATTTTCCTTAGGGCAAATGTGAAGTTTTCTCAAAACAATATTCTATTGGAAAACGAAGACCTTTTGGATTTAATTTCTAGATACTACTTTGAACTTTCTGTTTTCTAATGTAAAAGGCAAAGATTAATTAGAGACTTCAGAAGAAGATACAAAGGCAATTCATCCGGCACTAAGAAAGAAAGAGGAAGAAAAATCATCCTAAAGACTGGCCGGATAGTATTAAAATTTAGAGACAATATATCTAGAGCACATCATTTAAAAATTTGTTCTTTAGACCAAAATAGAACTAAAGAACCAGGGAAAGAGATTTTATTTCTGAAATATATAATAGGCTGGGAACTTAATTTAAATTGTTCCTGATGAAAATCCATAATTCAGTGTCTCCTACTAAAATGGCTTTGAAAAAAATATAGGAGACACAAGGTGAAAATTCACATCACCACTAAATTCTCCAATGTTGAAAAACTTGCTCCTAATGTTACGGAGAGATGTCCTGTAATTACAAGGCCAGTGGGATGAATTAAGAAGCACAACCAATAACAGGAATGTTTAGCCAAGGAAAAAAGAATAAACATGTTAAGATAGAAGATGATATGTATTGTTTTCTCAAGCTCATTATCTATTCCCTATTCAGAAATAGTACGTCCATATGAACAGCAAACGTGTTAGCCATCCATTAATGAAAGTGTACCTTAACTCCCTTTCTCAAACAATGGCTCTTAATTTTTTTTTCTTTCTTCTTTTTTTTTAGGGTTGTAGTGGGGTATGTGGAGGGTGGAAACGTTCGTGAAGGTGATCAAAAGGTCCCCACCTCCAGTTATAAAATAAAAACATCAAAAGGAGGTAATGTACAGCATAGTTACTATAGTTAATAAACCTGTATTGTGTGTGTGTGTATGTGTATGTGTGTGTGTGTGTGTGTATATTTTTTAACCATTCCAGGAAGCAACTAAACAACCTGGCAGTGAGTTGAGGAGATGAAAAGTGGCAGATGTTCATTTTACATGGGGAGATGTATTCCCCCAAACAATGAATGTTGTAGACAAAGGAAAAGAAAGAAAGAAAGTTTTCACCAAACCAAAAAAAGTCACATGTCATAGAAGCAGGTATTTTGATGAGAGGAAAACATTACATGGTCTAGAACCTGTAGAAGGAGTCACAGATCTAAGAATGGGTCATGAGATATATCTCACCCTGCCTTTGAGCTGAAGGTTTGAGACAGTTATTTGAGTAGAAACAAAGGCAATAATTAATATACCTTAATTATTAGCAAACAACTGGTTTGCCTTTTAAAGTAGAAAAATAACTTGAAAATAGATAATAATGTGCTTCTAACATATAGTTCCTTGAAAAAAACACGTTTTTATCCTAATGGCTTAGGAAAATAATATGCTTCTGAATATGGATAAGCACAGAAGAACATGTTATAAAATTGCCTGATATCTAAAGCTCATAGAATACAAAAAAATAAATTAAATTAAACATGTAGTATGGAAGAGTAGCAAAAAGACAAAGGAAAAGAAACTGCTAGTAAAAAGTAGAGGACTTAAATAAAAGCAGAGGTGTTTGAGATTAAGGAGAGATTATATTAAATCCATTAATGCAAGGGCAAGGTTAAAATCTACAATTGATGCGGTAAAGAACACAATTAGCACTTTCAAACACTGAATTACTGATGAGAAAGAAAAATTTCAGGCAGTTGCCCAGATGAGTTTGCAGAGATTAAAAGTGAGTGAAAATATAGAAGATATGGAAAAATAAATTCTACTGAATTCTGAAATGGCTAAAAAAAAGGGGGGGGGACACAGTAATCAAATATAATTTTGACTCCACATAACTAATGAACACATTGCATAGAAGGAGTTAAAAAACATTATAGAAAAAAATTTGCAACGGATACCCAGTCTTAGAGTTATTCTGAACAATTTGTATATTTGATGAGTATAATCATATGATCTTTAGGAGAAGAAAAAAAATAACATACAGACTGTAAAATAAGAAATAATCTTCTATAATAATAAAAGGGTAATATGCTAATTAGACCAGACATCATTCCAGAAGTCCTTCCAGATGAAGCTGGGGCCAGAGGGAAGCCGATGCCCGCAGTGGGGGAAAGAAAGCCTACTCTTGCACGAATTTCATGCATCAGGCCTAGAGTATAATAAGGAACATACATGGTGTTTGTCCCCAGTTCCTGACACAAATCTTCTAAATCCTTGGAATTTCCTGAGTGATAAACGTGTTTCTGGCAATAGCCAGTTGGCTCAGTGGATAGAGCATCAGCCTCAGGACTGAAGGGTCCCAGGTTCAATTCTTATCAAGGGCACACACCCAGGTTGTGGGCTCGATCCCCAGGAGGGAGTGTGCAGGAGGCAACTGATCAATGACTCTCTCATCATTGATGTTTCTAACTCTTTCTCCCTCTCCCTTCCTCTTAAAACCAATAAAAAAAAAATATGTATTTTTTTAAAAAGTGTTTCTGTTACTCATAAGGAGCCACTTTTGAGCACACCTGAGTTATGCTAATGAGGTAACTTAAGGTTGGAAACTGGGCTGATCACCAGAAATATCAAGTGATTAAAGGGTTGGAACTTTCAGACCTTCCCACTGACCTGTGGAAAGGGGAAAGGGACGGGACAGGAGACTGCAGATTAAGTTCTAAAAAATTTAAAACCCAACTGAAGGACTTGTATGCATGCATATAAGCATAACCAATAGACATAAGACACTGGGGGGTAGGGGAGGCCAGGGGATTGTCAAGGGCGGGGAAAAAAAAAAAGGACACATATGTAATACCCTTTGTAATACTTTAAGCAATAGAAAAAATAATAATAAAACAAATAAAAAAGTAAAATCTCTAAAATTAGGAGAGCTGATGAGCATCCAGGTCGGTGAATGCATCCATGAGCTGGGAGGTGGCAAACTCCAGTTCCATGGTGCAGAGATCCTGCCTTAGGAGCCCTTCCAGACCCCAACCCATGGACCCCTTCCTCTGTCTGTTCTTCTGTACCCTTCGTAATTTCCTTTATAATAAACTGATACATGGAAGAAAATGCTTCTCTGAGTTCTGCGAGCTGCTCTAGCAAATTAATTAAACTGGAAGAGGGGGCATAGGAGCCTCTAATTTACGGCCAGTTGGTTAGAAGTACAAATAACAACAGGGACCTATGACTGGCATCTGAAGTGGGGGCAGCCTTGTGAGAGGAAGCCCTTCATCCTTGGGGTCTGATGCTATCTCCAGGCAGATGGTCTTGGAAATGTATTATATTTGTAAGGAAGTCTGTGTACACTGGGAATTGTAGGATATCTTAATAGTGTGGAAAAGAAAATATATAAGGCAAAGCAATAAAATTGACACTAACATTTCACATCTTTACAACACCAAATTTTAGAAGAAACTGGAGTGTTGCAAAACAGAGATTTGGAAGAAAAAGTTAAAAAAAACAACAAGAAAAATAGGTTCAGGTGGGTTTCCTTCCGTGTACAAAAGAAACTTAACAATATTATCACATAGACAGGAACAGAAATAAACTGTCCAATTTGTATTTTAAAATTGTTGAAGACACATGTCATTCTATTAAAAAATCCACCTGAGTAGCTTGATAATGCAAGAAAATAAGGGATAAACTATTTTGGAGATTACTCAAAGCAGGTCAACATGTTTAAAAAAAATCATTGAAGACTGTGTTACAAAGCTTGATGAAAGTATCAAAAATCATTCTTGAACACAAAGATTTTAAATGAATACCAAAACTCTTTATTTAAATTCCTCAATGATATTAACAAAGTCTAAAAACTTTTAGGTTATTGGATCAAGTGAAATAATATGTTGGATGCTACTTTTTGTTGTTGTTGTTGTTAGCAACCACCCAAAATAGTACTTGCTCCATTAGTCACCCATTGTAAGAAAAGACCATTATTCATACTTGTGAAAACTGTAAACATCTGACATGCCAATTGTTATGTAATTAGAGGCCCGATGCACAAAATTTGTGCAAGAGTAGGCCTTCGCAGCTGCGGTGGCTGCCTCGATCCCATGGCTGCAGCCCCGGCTTCTTCCGGAAGGTCATCCAGAAGGATATCCAGATGGCCGTTCGGTCGATTTGCATATTATGCTTTTATTATTATAGATGGTTAAAGAAAATACAATATATACATTTGATAAAGTGTGATGTAGCCATAAAAGGCATACACCTTTTATGTATGTATGAAAGATATGAAAGATATGTAATGAAAGATATGTAATGACTTATATATCTCTATATATAAAAGGCTAAGTGTCCATCCATCTGACCAGTAGCTATGACACGCACTGACCGGAGGGCAGATGCTGAACGCAGGAGCTGCCATGATGCTTACTGGCCATTTAAAAATAACTGGCACCACGGACCTGGCAGTGACAAACCAACACTCGGCTTCCACCAAGTGGGACACAGGCCCCGCCATCACTCCGAAGCAACACCCCACCAAAGCGCAGCCAATGCTGCCAAGACCCCATAGTGTAAAATGTGGCCCACAGCCCAGCCCAGCCTGGAAATAGTCACTGTGGGCCCCAGGTAATGACATCACGTAGCAACACTCAGCTCCCTCTCCCTAGCAACTAGCATCCTTGGAGTTTCTTTAGCCCAGGAGCCCAAATTGCTTTATAGCCAGGTGCAAACATTTTACAGTTTAACCAAATGTTTGTGAAACATTTTCCCATGCCTCATCTCATTTGATCCTCACAGAAGTCCTGGAGTAGGTAGATAGGAGACTCGGTAGAATCCTATTTTCTTTCCATTAGCAAGATGTGAGTAGCGGCATTAAAATATTTCTTCTAATTAATTTCCTTTCAATGTGCATGAATCTGTGCACCAGGACACTAGTATACAAATAAATGGTAGGAAAATATTAGGATGCAGAAATGTCTATCCAATTTGATATTAGGTTTGAATAAACATCTTACATGTAAATATATTTATTTATTAATAGATGTATATACAGCACACAAATTAAGTGCCATTAAAATAATTGATTCTAAAAATGTGCTTGTAGGGAAAGAGTTTATGTCATTAACTTCAATTATAAATAATATATACACTAACATTTTATTTATGGAAACCTCTGCTATATTTTAAATTTTAATGCTACACTCTTATAGTTATATTTAGTAGATAATGAATAACATTCTTGCTATTACAATAACAAAATTAAGCATAGCATTGATGCCTGGGGATTTGTGCTGCAATATTAGCATTTACCATTTGGTCATTTCTGAGTTAACTGTACATGTACAGTAAGCATGAACTGGATAGTAATTTTCACAATAAATTTAGGAGATGACTTTTAACAAAACAAAGATAAGTTTGTATATAAAATGGGTATTTATGCATAAACATAACTGGCAATATATGTATGTTTCACATGCTAGTAGAAAGCTATAAATACAGAACTCATAATGCATGCTAGTTGCATATGTTCGTGTAAGAGAACAAGCTGAAAATATTTCCAATTAAACATGGAAGATCAAATACAACATTTACCACATCCTTCCAATCTCCAAATCTGAAAGTAAATATATTAAAATGCATATACACAACCCAATTGGGTTTGGCTCAGTGGATAGAGCGTTGGCTTGAGGACTGAAGGGTCCCAGGTTTGATTCCGGTCAAGGGCACATGCGTGGGTTGTGGGCTCGGTCCCCATTTGGGGGAGTGCAGGAGGCAACCAATCAATGATTCTCTCTCATCATTGATGTTTCAATCTCTCTATTTCTCTCCCTTCCACTTTGAAATCAATAAAAATTATTTTAAAAATGCATATACACATACACAAATTTGAAAAATGAATTTCTAGCAAAAATGTCAACATTAATTTGAACTTGGAATTTTGAAATACTAGTGGTGAATAATTTCTCAAACTTGAGAAAATGAATGCTAATTATCCTATCTAATAATAGACAAACATGGTAATTAACTATACCTTCGCTACGCCTCCCATTGGCTAATCAGCACGATATGCAAATTAACCCAAGCAATATGGCGGACAGCAGCCACAAAGCTGAAGCGAGCAGGAGGCTTGCTTGCTCCAATGATGGAGGAAGCCAAGGTTCCCGCCAGCCGTGGCCTGCCTCTGAGCTCCAAAAGCAACAAAGTTTCAATTATAGAAGCTAAACAAACCCCAGATACCTGCTCTCAGGAGGCTGTGGCCTCAGAGCTGGAGTGAGCAGGAGTGGCTCTCAGCTCCAGTGACAGCAACAAAGTTTCAATTATAGAAAGTAAATAAATCCCAGAGTAAAAATAAAAGAAAAAAAGGAGAGGCTGGGAGCTTCAGTCGCCGGCCAGCCTGAAAATGGCCCTTAGCCCCTCACCCAGACTGGCCAGGCACCCCAGTGGGGACCCCCACCCTGAAGGGGGTGTGTCCAGCTGCAAACAGCCATCACCCCCTCACCCAGGCTGGCCAGGCACCCAAGCAGGACCCCCACCCTGATCCGGGACACCCTTCAGGGCAAACCAGCCGGCCACCACCCGTGCACCAGGCCTCTATCCTATATAGTAAAAGGGTAATATGCAAACTGACCCTAACAGCAGAAAGACTGGGAATGACTGGTCACTATGACACACACTGACCACCAAGGGGCAGACTCTCAATGCAGGAGCTGCCCTCTGGTAGTCAGTGCGCTCCCACATGGAGGAACTCTGCTCAGCCACAAGCCAGGCTGATGGCTGCCAGTACAGCAGTGGTGGTGGGAGCCTCTCCTGCCTCCTCAGCAGCGCTAAGGATGTCTGACTGCAGCTTAGGTCTGCTCCCCGCTGGCAAGTGGACATCCCCCGAGGGCTGCCGGACTGCCAGAGGGATGTCTGATTGCCAGCTTAGGCCCAATCCCCAGGGGAGCAGGCCTAAGCCAGCAGGTGGTCATCCCCTGAGGGGTCCCAGACTGCAAGAGGGCACAGGCCAGGCTGAGGGACACCCCTCTCCGAGTGCACAAATTTTTGTGCACTGGGCCTCTAGTCTGTAATTATTTTCTCAATGAAAAACCCCCAAAATGTCCAGGAATTAGAAGTTGCAGGTATCCCTGATGGCAGGGTACCGATGGTTCTGAAAACAGGATTGGTTGAAAGTCAGAGCACATAACAGATGCTGACAGAATATGAGAGGTATACTGTGGAGAAGCTGATCGAGAGAAAATTTGAATTTTAAAACTCCAGTCATAGTTGAGTGTGAAACCTCTTCCACAAAAATAAAAAAAAAAATTAAGGAGAAGACGGCATCCTGAGCAGACATAGCCACCATGGCTATCAATTGACAAATAAATAACACCATGCATTTGAGGAACAACTCCAATATTAAAGGCCCAAAACAACAACAGAAAAGAAAAAAAAATAAATTGAAAAATTTCAAGAAAACAGAGAATGAAGAAATACAACAAAATACTATAAGGAATATCCCCAAAGAACCTCTTGGAAATTAAAACATGGTAGCAAAAAGTGTAAAAATCAATAAATAGATTGGAAGATAAATTTGAGAAAAGTCTCCTAGGATATACAACAATAAAGCAAAGACAGAGAAAGCGGGCATTTTTAAGAAATGTGAGGCTGCAAAATTTGCTCCCTTGGATATTTTGGAGCACAGTATTTTGAGGATATATATGTATCTGTTAAGAAAATATGATGGTGCAATAGTAATAGGTAAAACAGAGATAGCACATGAGAGAGATTATAAAATCAAGAGACTAGAGAGTTATATAAGAATTAAAATATAATTACAACATAGCACAGTTTAACCATCATAAAAATGTATATGATATTTATAATGTAACTAGAGGCCTGGTGCACAAATTCATGCACAGGTGGGGTCTGGCTGGCCTGCCCCGATGGGGTCCCATCAGGGATGGGGCCTGCTGGGGGGAGGGGCTGTGGGTGGTTGGCTGGTCACCCTGCTCCCGATTGGGATGTTGGGGGCCAATCAGGGGTCAGGCTGGCCAGAGAGAGGGGCTGCATGAGGGCTCCAGAACGTGTCCGGCCCATCCTACTCAGTCCTGATCGGCCGGACCCCAGCAGCAAGCTAACCTACTGGTCGGAGCGTCTGCCCCCTGACGGTCAGTACACGTCATAGTGACTGGTCAACTGGTTGACTGTCTGCCCACTGGTGGTCAGTGCACAGTATAGCGAACAGTTGAGTGGCCTTAGCATATCATTAGCATATTACGCTTTGATTGGTTGAAGAGCCGACCAGACAACCAGACACCTAGCATATTAGGCTTTTATTATATAGGATGAGTAATGATATAATTAAATATTAATGTAATATAACCAAATTGGAAGGATGAGGTAGGAAATATATTTAGGTTGGAAAGTCTGCAAGCTATGTAAGGCCAAATCCTTTTTGTTCATATTTGAAGGTGAAAGGTAATATATAAAACTGCATTATAAAAACATAGGAATATTATATGTCATTTATAAATATACGGGAATACATATGACAAGAAACAGCTAAAAGAGTTTTAATTAACTGCATCTAAGGAATGGTAATGAGGACTGAGAAACACTGGAGAGTTGATGGCATTTTTATAGAATTTATAGAATTATTTGATTTCAAAGCTCTAAGTTTATAAAACTTTGATTAAAATAAAAGTAAAATTTCAAAATGATAGTGAAAAGAAATGAATCAAAATGTTAACATATATAGATATATATATAAGTGGTCAAATTTATATATATTTTTTATACTTCTCTGAATTATAAAACTTTTTCTCAACGAACTTGATTACTATTATAAGGGAGGAAACTCAACAATTGTGACTAAAAAAACTTACAATTATTATGAACAAATTGTGACATTAAAGATGAATAATTTCAGAAGATAAAAATATTGATACTTGTGACATATTTTATGAGAATTAATATGCATGTAACGTAAAAGACCTTGCGTTTTATTAGGTATTTAAAAGATTATTAACACAAATTTTGAATATTGATTCAACAAGTTGAATAAATGGGTTTGACATCTTATTAAAAGATAAACTGTTCCATTAAAATTTTTCTCTGCACTTTTTCAAAATGCTCAATATTATTCTTACTTCATCGGTGTGAAGCACTTCCTCTGAGTGAGAATTGCTGTATTTATTACTAATTCAGATGATTTTTTTCTCCAGTCACATAGACTGAAGTTATAAATGGGATTTCCCAGGTTTACTTTACTTTTGGCCATGTGTGTAAGAGAAATTATGCTTACTCATAATGCTAAGCAAAGCATTATGAGAATAAGAAGAAATGCTAAGCAAAAATGGATTGTTTGACATGTGAAACATATTGCAAAGAGTCTTTTACTGTCATAAAGAAACATCTGCTCTCTGTGTTGTTCACACTTGTTACTAGATCACTACTGTCAGGGCATCGCTCTTTCCCAGACATCGGTAAGTACAATCATATGATATCATTAAATAAATTCTACCCAAGGTTTCTTAAATAGGCAGAACAGTCCAAGATTAAATAAGAGAAACTTTTATGGGTTCTTATATTCAATCAAATTACATACATTGACTATCTCATGTCTCTCCATAATTCCTTGGAATTATGCTCAAAATGCTAGATGCTCAATTAAGAATTTCTTGATTCATTAGTAAAATAAGGTTTATTTAAGCTATTCCCATATTTAAAAAAATATAGTGGTAGTCTCCAAATACTATTCAAGTAGTATTCATTAACCCTGATTGTAATAATCTATTTTATCTTCTATATTTCCAGTGAATAAATTTTAAGTTATCCTAACCCAATAATTTTCTAGGTTCTTATATTTGTTCAGGAAAACAAAACCTCCCAAACCACTATAACCCATAAAATATTCATAGAAAGTTGTTTATTTGCTACAATTTAAACTAACTCACTAATGTTACATACATGTCCAACCTAGTCAGCTCACTTATTTGATCCATGAATACCTACTGGCCCCTTTGATGGGATCTTGTCATTCCTGGCATTATATTTACTTTTTATACACTGTCTATAAAAACAATGACTTCCCTAACATTGGGGAAAGCTGGCCTTTACTATTTAGATTTTTGACATAGTAAAGGCCTTCTTATAACTCTAAACTCATCTAAGCAGACATAAAAAAAAGGCTTATTCCCCTTTTCACAACTTTACTGGTAATTCAAATATTTCATGGAATCATTGCGTTCGATTTAGTATTATGAAGTTGTACTTTTCTTTTAATTCACTGTGGTAAACATTAAATTATATAGCCCTTACACTTGGGAAATTCATAGATTATAGCTGGAGATAGATAACTACTAAAAATAACTAAGATTGTATATTTTGCAAATATATATTACTTTATGAATATACTATATTTATAATTTTTTTCTTATGGAATTTTCAGGTAAACACAGAAATAGTTAGATGAACCCTCAAGGACTTATCTATCAGTTTCAACTAGTATCAATGTATGGCCAATCTTGATTCATCTATAAAATGTTTTCCCATTCTCAATGCAGCACTGGATTACCATAAAGCCAATCCAAGATATCATCCTTTTATCAGTAAAGGATTTTCAAATTGCACCTCTAAAAGTAAAATCTTGATTTAATTAATCTATTAACAAATATTAAAATGCCATGCTTAGAAGAGTAAGAGTTCTAAAGCTATGTTATCCAAGTAGCTAAGTAGATAAGAGAGAGGAAGAGTGACAGAAAGGGTGGGAGGGGATGGGGAGAGAGAGAGACTTGAAACAAGGAGAGGAGAGGAGAGGAGAGGAGAGGAGAGGAGAGAGAGAGAGAGAGAGAGAGAGAGAGAGAGATTGATTCTGACTTCCATGGTCTGACTCCTGACTCCTGCTTTTCTGTGTATTTGTTCTGACCTTAACCTTAATGGGGAAAAAAGGTCTTTCAAGCCTTCACAAACTTTTATAGTTTTTCTCACCCTATATTTTAGTCTCATGAGTGGTAATTCCTTTTTATGTTTCTCCTGGTCTGCTTCTCATTTATCCCCACTCCAGTCCTGCCAGATGAGTAAATTATTCTGTCCTTTGGGTATGATGCTATTGTGTCATTCATTCATAAATCTGTTTAAAGGAGTGAAGCCCTTCTAGATCAGTTATTCCTAGGGGAAGGAAAAGACTCCTGGACAGGGACTGTATTTTATTTATCTGTATTCCATGAGAGACCAGAAAAGTAAATGACTTACAAAAGCATTTGACGTATCTTGACTAAGAGAATAAACAATATAAAAATGTCTCTCTTTTATAGCTTAATTCCCAAAGGGACACGTTTAACTTGTTTAATATCTCACTTGGCACATGGGGGACTCAATAGATGTCATATTATAATTCTGGGACTATGAGTCATTTGTGTCAGACCACAAATAGAGAATTATCCACGCTTTTTCTTTCTCCTACTCCTTAGTGATTTTAGAACTATTCTCGTCACTGTCACAAAAAGTGTGGACCTACTGTTGACAATGGAAATCTGCCAGCAGATCTTGTAATGTAAAAATACTTTGACAGATTTTGTGATAGTATATAACTTGAGATGTAGAACCTTCACTTTTTTGTTTATTTAGAAGAGATGTACTACAAAATTGTGATTGCACATTATTTTGGCACTGTTTTAGGACACTGCCTTTACAATCTGCAAAGAATGACTGGAGAATTCAGTATATATTCTTTTTGGTAAAATGGATTAGGCAAGAAAAACACTAAAGGAAGAAAAATATTTTTGCAAGGGCCATGGCAAAATTTTCTTTTAAAAAATTACCTTTATTATCATATCATTCAAATGTGTTCTTACACAATAAGATTCTCTCTGCTGCTCCTTTCCCCTTTCTAATACTTGCTTTGTTAGAAGCTATTGCTTTTAGCCAGTATCATACTTTTGTGCACAACCTTTGATTTTTCTGCTTGCATAAAGTGTGTCTGTGTTTGTGTAGACGTGTAATCTCCTTTGATTATTATTTGATTTATTTTTTTAAAAAAGGTTACTGGTTTCACTGTGGGATTTTCATTAATTTTAAACCATAATAGGGATAAATTTTATGAAAAAAGAAAGAGGAAAGGTTATATAATATGTGATTTGTTTGTTTTGTCTTTGTAAGTAAAATGTTTAAAAAAATATACCTATGGAGATGTCAGTGAAAAGTTATAACCTTCCAATTTTAAGATGAAGTTCTGGGTATCTATCATACAGCATAGTAATTAATAATACTTGAAAGTTGCTAAGAGAATAGATCTTAAATGTTTTCACCACAAAACGAGAAATGGTAATTATGTGATGGCATGTGGGTGTTAGCTAACCTATAATGATAATTATTTTCTAATATAAAATGTATCAAATCAACTTACACAATATGTCAATTATCTATAACTAGAGGCCCGGTGAACAAAAATTTGTGCACTCGGGGGGGAAGGGGGGGGTCCCTCAGCCCGGCCTGTGCCCTCTCGCAGTCTGGGACCCCTTGGGAGATAATGACCTGCTGGCTTAGGCCTGCTCCTGGGTGGCAGAGGGCAGGCTCAATCCCTAGGTGCAGCCCCTGGTCGGGCTCAGAGCAGGGCTGATTGGGGAGTTGGGGCGCCGCCCCCTGTCATGCACAGAGCAGGGTGGATTGGGAGGTTGTGATGCCACCCTCAGTCACGCTCAGGGTAGGGCTGATTGGGGGGTTGGGGCACGGCCCCCTATCACACTCAAGGCAGGGTCAATGGGGAGGTTGCGGCACCACCCCCTGTGACGCATAGAGCAGGGCCAATCAGGGGGTTGGGGCGCTGCCCCCTGTCACTCACAGAGCAGGGCCCATCAGGGGGTTGGGGAGCTCCCCCGTCTTGCACAGAGTAGGGCCGATAGGGGAGTTAGGGCATTGCCCCCTGTCACACACAGAGCAGGGCGGATCAGGGGGTTGGGGCGCCACCACTGTCACACTCAGGGCAGGGCCGATGGGGAGGTTATGGCTCTACCCCGTCACAGACAGAGCAGGGCCCGTGGAGGGGGGGGAGGGGTTGGGGCGCCGCACCCTGTCACACACAGAGCCGCAGGGCGATCAGGGGGTTTGGGCGCAGCACCCTGTCATGCTGATCTGGTGCCAGGAGACCTCTCGGCTCCACTGATCCCGGTTCTGGGAGGCATATTACCCTTTTACTATATAGGATAGAGGCCTGGGGGCCGGCTGGTTTGCCCTGAAGGGTGTCCTGGATCAGGGTGGGGGTCCCCACTGGGGTGCCTGGCCAGCCTGGATGAGGGGATGATGGCTGTTTGCAGCTGGTCACACACCCTTCAGGGTGGGGGTCCCCACTGGGGTGCCTGGCCAGTCTGGGTGAGGGGCTGAGGGCTGCTTTCAGGCTGGCGGTTTTGACTGAAGCTCCCAACCGCTCCTTTTTTTCTTTATTTTTTTCTTCTGGGCCAGCTTTAGCTCTGGCTCTAGCTCTGAGGCTTCCACTGCTGGTTTGTTTGCCGTTCTACAATCAAAACAATGTATAACTTCAGCTCTGAGATCCCAGCCGGCTATATTTGTTACAAAATTTCAAACTGCCAGCTCAGAGGCCGGCAAGTCAGGCGGGGAACGTTGGAGTCCGCAGTCAGTGGAGCAAGCAAGCCTCATGTTCGCTTCCAGCTGCCTGGCTGCCGGCCGCCATCTTGGCTGACAGTTAATTTGCATAAGGATACGCTGATTAGCCAATGGGAAGGGTAGCGGTCGTACGCTAATTATCATTTTTCTCTTTTATTAGTGTAGATAATAAAAGGGTAATATGCTAATTAGACTGAATGTCCTTCTGGACGTCCTTCCAGATGACCTTCCGGACGAAGCCGGGGCTGCCAGGGAAGCCCGGGTCCCGGGTGCCAGAGGGAAGCCGATGCCAGCAGCCATAGGAAGGAAGGCCTACACTTGCATGAATTTCGTGCATTGGGCCTCTAGTATCACAATAAAGCTGGGAAAAAGTAAAACTTAAAAAACAATGTTGCCAACAAACCACAGAGCATGTGCCATTGAAGAAAGCTGCAAACTGCATCCCCCATGACAGCTAAACTGAGATAAATTATAAATGAAACTTTACAATAACATATTCAGAAACAAGAGTATGAATTTAGGTAATGTATCACAAATGGTCAATTTAAATTAAAACTGGGAATATTTTCTTCCTCCTATTCTAAGTTGAAAATCTGTTATAGTTTTGATACATGACAAGCTATTTTATCATATGAAATGCAGTAGGTACACATTCAAACATTATATATGAAAATACATATACATCCCTGAGATTAAAACTTACATTATGTATCTTGAAAAATAAGCATATAAAATATTTTACATAATATTTATTTTAACTTTACAATAAGAGGAAATTATTCCATGATACAGGGAGTGGGCAGCTTGATAGAAAACATGATTTTCCATAAAAAGGGAATCGTTATAATTGCCTTATTGATGAAGAAAGGCTGAGTGAGATCCAGAAACTCACCAATTTCCTCATCATTATACATATCGGACCAGTGTAAACCTCAAGAAAATTTCCCGCTACTTACCTAACTTTGTCCCTTTATTAACTGAACAATTATTTATTGAGGACTACTCTACGCTGGGTGTTGTGTCTTTCATGAAAAACCTAGTTTCTTAGTTTAATGGGAATGAGAATCATGAAAATAGGGCATCAATCTCTGAGGATAAGGAAAGGGTCTAATCATTCCTGCCTTGAGAATGCTATCCACCCTCGCCAGGCAGCTCAGTGGGTTGGAGCCTCATCCAGTACATCAAAAGGTTTTGGACTCAATTCCTGGTCAGGGCACATAGTTAGGTTGTGGGTTCCATCGTATAGAAGGCAACCAATCAACGTTTCTCTCTCTCTCTCTCTCCTTTACTCTCTCTGTAAAATCAATAAACATAACCTCAGGAGAGGATTAAAAATTATACCTAAAAATGCCATAACCATATTTTTATTTTATATGTTTTATGTAATATACTGATTCTCCCACCCAACAAATATGGGTAAACTATAGAACAGTATTGGAAATAGAACATTGTATATATGGTAAACATATGGTATTTTCATAATGATAGCATAAAAATAAACTACTCAGTAAACATATATGATGTCAAAATTTCCCTGGACAAATCAATTATAAAAATACATATATGAGATCATCAGTAAGCTTGATATAAAATTATAGATATTAGGGGATTATTTTCCTTTAGCATTTTATTTTGATTATGTGAAAACAAAACTCTTTATCTCTTACTGATGTTTGTTAAAACATTTAATAATGAAATAATATGCTACCTGGAATTTTCTTCAAAGTAATCAAATGATATAGTGTGTGGGGGGAAAGAGATTGAATAGATGAATTGTCCATATGCTGATTCTAGTTGACTGATGGATGGGTCCATGTGATTAAGTATACTTCTCTCTTGACTTTTTTTTTTGCAATTTGAAAATTTTTATAATAAAAAGTTTAAGTAATATAATACATTCATAAGTTAATATGTATTTAAAATTATGTATTTAATATTTTGTATTTAAGGTCATAGCATCTTAAATTAAACATTTTTCATTGTAGTTTCACAAGTTTGATTTGGTTAGCACTGAATAAAATAGTAATAATAAATTGAAAGGAAAAATTTAAACATTTAGTTTCTAGATACTGCAGAATAAAAATATGGTCTCTTCACATTGATAACATAAAAATAAATTACCTTTCCAGTAAACATATTTAATGTAAAATTTATATCCAAAGGAAGTTTTTCTGTTTTTGAAATTTATTTATTTTTAACAACTTAGATTTCAGTATACTGACAATTCAAAAATGTTACTGTATTTTAATGATTCTACATACTATAATAGAGAAAAAATAATCTTTAGAAGTTAAGGTTATAAAAATGCAACATATCTGTAAAAATAATCATTTTAATAGTATTATGTCCTGAATTCTCATAAATATACACAGAAATGTTTCAGAATACACAAAATAAATGATCATTATACCTTTAAAGTCACCTGATTTTTTTAATATACAATCTGAAGTTTGAATATAAAAATGATTAAATCTCAAGATATATCTATTGATATAAGTACATTGAATAGAGGCTATTAATTTGTTTATTTATTTATTTCATAGCCAGTGTAGAACCTTGGCTCCTAGGGGTCTTGGTGAGCCCTGCATCAATCATCAGTGAACTGGAAGAGGTGAGATAATGGATTGTTTATACACCATAAATCTACTTTCAGTGAGCTGGAAATGTGGTAGATAATAGCTTGTTTATGATTTGCAAATCTGTTCAGTGAGCTGAAAACTTGTCAGATAATGGGCTGATTATGAATTCTAAATCAATATTCAGTGAGTTGGAACTATGTTAGATAATGGTCTATGTCTAAGTTATAAATCTGTTTTCCGTAAACTGGAAACATGTTAGATAATGGGCTGTTTCTGAGCAGTAAATCTGTTTCAGTGAGTTGAAAACATGTTAGGCAATGGGTTGCTCCTGAATTGTAAATCTGTTTTTTAGTGAACAGAAAACCTATTTAATAAATGACTCTTCAATGAACATGAAATGTGCTAGAATAATGGGTTTGTTTTGACTAGAAGATCCCACTTTACATTATGAGAAACCTGTCACCTCATAGATCCTTTATGAGTAGATGTATGTTCAAGCAATTAAGATATATGGCATGATGCTACCCTGTTTACATAAGCATTGTAACTTTAATCTATTTTCAGCATGTTGCTCTCTGCCGAATAATGGTTCTACTTGATTATGGGTAATGGAGTGAGAAGCTACTAAAGGTCTGTTTTCAGTGATGTGGAGCCAGTCTAGTTTTTGAAGTACATTGAGGTTTGTTAATTTTTAACAGTTACCAAGTTCCCCTGGTACTCAAGAAATGCTATTATATAAAAATCGTATGTTCTAGCTTCAGTACACTTATATTCAAACATACATATGTGCCTCATAAGAAATGGGGAATAGTCAGAGAGGCAGAGTGAATACTGCCTTACCATGGGTAGAGATAGAAAACAAGAAATTTGAAATCTCAGTGGGAAGACAACACAGTGAAAAATAAAACAATGAAATGTAATATGAAAGTAATATTCATATTCATGATTAAGTAAAAAAAAAAAAAAAAAAAAAACAACTTAGGGTTAAGAGCCTAATGAGAAGATGGTTACTGGGTGAGGAACAGGTAAGAAATAAAACGTAATAAGAGGAAAAAATCATTTTTCATAACAAATTGATTTCCAATATCTTTTCAACTTTTAAATAAGTCAAATGTCTAATATTTCATATTTATTAATAATTGCTATTTCAGTTTTTAATAAAAATGTGGAAAATAAGTACATATCCTATTATCAGTAATTATGTAAACTAATGCTAAATTTATCAATGTGATACCTGCTCATTGGGTTTTTCAAAAAGTATGTCTTATTAGAAGACTCTAGAAATCCTCCATAAATGTCCCATACTCTTACTTAAAAACACAGAAAACTTGTAAACTCCTACTTTGCAAAGAGATTTATTTTCAACATTTAATGTAATTTTTTTCATATTTATAAATAATGTAGCTATACCTCATTGTTTTCTTTTAATTTTAGACAATTCCTGTTTGGGTACATGCCTACAATTTTTATACTTTCAATATGTTAAATGTCAATTATGGTGTTTATTAAAGAGCCAAGTATTATATTGCGGTTATATTTCCTGCTTGTATTTTGTTTTTTTCCTGTAGCTAAAAATAAACTTACTTACTTCATTTTCTATACCTGTCTCTTATTCTTTATAAATATGGAATGCCAGTTAAACATAAAATTATATTTGAGATGATCACACACCATGAAATCTATCAAAACCATTTTTTCTCAGAAGTGCTCTCTTTCATAGACCCTGAACTCTTCCTGCGACCTGGAGCCAGGAAGGATGCCTGATGAACTCTTTTTATATTGTGTATGTGTTATATGAGATTCTCTTACATCTTGAAGACCATGTCTTTCTCTTCTTGGTTGTACTCCCTTCTCTTAGTAAATTCACATTCTTCTCTATTAGCTTCCTTGGTGATCAAACATGTCTGAAAATGTCTTTGCATGAATTGATTATTTAGTCAAGTATAAAATTCTAAGTAGAAGTTTATTTTTTCTCCAGGGTTTGAAAAGAGTACTTATTCTGATTCTTGTTCTTCAACATGTAATTTCTTGTTTTTCTCTTTAAAGAAGCTCATGAGCTTTTTCTTCATTTGCAGGATTTGGTTTTGTTTCCATCACAAATGCAGAACACTCTGAGAGTTTACAATATGGAGAAACATGCTCTTTAGATCTCAAAAATTTGATATAGTTTATCCCTTTGTTGTCATATATTGGATTTCATGCATTAAAGTATCAAGTCTATTTTATTTCTTTCCTAATTTCTACCTACCTGTCTTTTCAATTTTATGAGCATTTTTACAACTGTATTTTCCAAGTATTTGAATTTTCAATTACTATTTTATATTTGACCTCCAAATGCTCTTTTTTGTTTGCTTAGTTTTTATGATTATTTATTGTTTTGATGCATATCTTCTTGGAATATCTTATTTACATTTTAAAAGTTTTCTACCATTCTCTGCTTATTCATTTTCTATAACTATTTTTTTTTTGTCTGTTGCTTGGTCTTGGCTTCTCTCTTTCATGTTTGACACATTCCTCGAATATATAGTGATATTTGGCTGTCTGTTTACACTTAAGTGTGAGTTATTAAAAAGCTGA
This sequence comes from Myotis yumanensis, assembly GCF_028538775.1. Taxonomy (NCBI): domain Eukaryota; kingdom Metazoa; phylum Chordata; class Mammalia; order Chiroptera; family Vespertilionidae; genus Myotis; species Myotis yumanensis. The sequence goes on along the minus strand of NW_027223759.1, from coordinate 70,915,326 downwards.
TGAGAAGCTCTGTGTCAAGTATTTTTTCACACAAGGTGCTCAGACCTTTTCCATAGGGATCTCTAACAGCAACTGAGATATAAACTCTAAAACCAATTAATTTCTATGGAAAAAATTCATTTGTGTTCTACCTGAGCCTGTAGTCAACATCAGATTTAGAGAATGAGACAGAATAGACTCAGAAAATCCAAATATTTTGTTTTCAACCCTGTTACCCAACTTCTGGAAGATCAGAGCCCTTAAGTCCAGAGATTCTAATAGATTCTTCAGGGTGAATGAGCTCACTTCTGTTCCTAACTTTCACTATAGCCATTTTAAATTGGAATTTCCTCTAGTTTTTTAGGGCTTTCACTGAAATTTCCATTTGTTATCTCCCAAATTTGTTGATATTTCTCATTACTGTTTCTCCTTGTCTTTTTGTTCCTGGATATTTCTTGCTTTATTCATTTATTTATTTCTCTCTCTCATTTCAATTGCATTTAAAACAAGTAGATAGCCCAACAAGTGTGACTCAGTGGTTGAGCTTCAACCTATGAACCAGGAGGTCATGGTTTGATTCCTGGTCAGAGCACATGCCAGGGTTGCAGGCTCAATCCCCAGTGTGGGATGTGCAGGAGGTAGGTGATCAATGATTCTCTCTCATCATTGATGTTTCTCTCTCTCTCTTCCTCTCCTTTCTTCTCTGAAATCATTAAAAAAATATTTTTAAAGATAAAACAATAAAATGAGTAGATAAATGGTGCTATTCTTAATTCTGATTTGTTAATAATGGCATACTTATGTTTACTCATCATCTGTTTTTTATATCTCCTAAGTCTCTTGCTATGAAACCCATTATTTTTGTCCCTTCTCATAATCAGAAATCAAAGTTAATTTAGTCAATTAATGTACAAAGTCTCATACAGAAAATATTGAAATCATGTAGCAATCATTAAGAAATTTTCAATGGTGAATACATATCAATAATTAAATTACCTTCTCAGTTATCTATCTGAATCACTAGGCATAGAATGGTATTAACAAATATACTAGAAAGTATAAAATAAAAAATAGAAGAGTTGATCCCTCCACTTTTGTCATAAAGATGTTGCAATTAGAGCACTGGATGCCTAAAGAATATAGTTAACCATAGAGTCCCAATGCAGGAAATTATTGCAAGAGTAGGCCTTCCTTCCCCCAGCTGCTGGCACTGGTTTCCCACTGGCACCCAGAACCCGGACTTCCCTCTGGCACCTGGGACCCGGGCTTCCCTCTGGCCACCGACAGGCACTTGGGACCCAGACTTCTCTCTGGCCACCGACAGGCACTCGGGACCCGGGCTTCCCTCTGGCCACCGACAGCCACTCGGGACCCAGACTTCTCTCTGGCCACCAACAGGCAGCTGGGACCCCGGCTTCTCTAGCAGCCCCAGCTTAGTTCAGAAGGTCATCCGGAAGGATGTCTGGTCTAATTAGCATATTACACTTTTATTATTATAGATTATCAGTGTTTTAAGACTACAGGTATAGAGAGACAAAGTTAGTTTAATAGTTATCCATTGAAATGAACATACGGGTGCAAAAATCCTTTTGAATTAGTGTTTTGGATATTTTTACACTCAGAAGTGGAATCGTTGGTTTGTATAGTAGTGCTAGTTTTAATTTTTTGAGGAACTTCCATACTAGTTTCCATAGTGGCTGCACCTATTTGCAATCTCACCAACAGAGCAGGAGAGTTCTTTTTTCTCCACATCCTCAATCCTCACCAACACTTGTTTGTTATTTATTGATGATAACCATTCTGACATGTATGAGGTGATATCTCATTGTGATTTTAATCTGTATTTCTTGGATGATTAGTGATGGTGAGCATCTTTTCATATATCTATTGGCCATCAGTATATCCTGCTATCAAAAATGTCTAATCAGGTTTTGTGCCAAATTTTAAATTGTATTGTAGGGTTTTTTTGGTGCTGAGTTACATGAGTTCTTTATAAATTTTGGATATTAATCCCACCATCAGATGTATTATTGGCAAATATGTTCTCCCATTCAGTAGATTGTCTTTTGGTTTTGTTGATAGTTTCATTTGTTGTACAAGAACTTTCTAGATTGATGGAGTCCCATTTGTTTATTTTATTTTTCCCTTGCCTGAGGAGACGTATCATAAAAAAATTACTAAAAGCAATGTCAGAGATTTGACTGTGTATGATTTCTTTTAGAAGTTTCTTTATAATAACCAAGATATGGAAGCAACCTAAGTGCCCACCAATTGACAATTGGATAAGGAATTTGTGGTACATCTATAAAATGGAATATTACTAGGACAAAATGAAATCTTGCCATTTATAACAATATAGGTGGACCTAGAGCAAGCATGTCAAACTCAAGGCTACACATGCAGCCCACAATGAATATTTTTTCGGCCCAGTCAATATAACAATATTTAAGAAAAGTTTTAATAAAAATTTCATAACTTAATTTTTACAACATCCTGTTATACATAATTATTAATAACAAACTACAACGTTCGCTAATGACTGATTACTATAATCACATGGCATTCATTTCCCTTATGCGCAGGTGCACCATTTCTCTCCACTAATAGTAGCAGTGAATATTTTAGCAGCCAATTGCCACGTCATTAGTCTTGGACTATTTGTTTGATGTGCGCAACAGGAAATATTTCACTTTCAGAGAACAAGAACAATAGCTTTATTTGCGATACACTTATTAATTTGTGTAGTTATTCAGTGTCTGATAACTTATTGTTCAAGAAAAATATTAATTTTTATTAAAATGTTCTATTATTTTATGTTGACGATTACCAATTTACTTCAGCCCCTTGTATTCAGCATGTCTCTATTGAAATAAACCTATGTTTCTATGAAAATTGAAGCTTTGTTTTTTTGTTGCCCACATAAACTTAAACCTTGTTTATTTGGCCCATGTTAGCTTTTGAGTTTGACATGCTTGACCTAGAGGGTATCATGGTAGTTAAAATAAGTCAGACAAAGATAAATACCATATGATTTCACTTATATATGAAATCTAAACAACAAAATTAGTGAAAAAAAATAGGCACAGACTCATAGATATAGAGAACAAACTGAGGGGCCCTAACCGGTTTGGCTCAGTGGATAGAGCGTCAGCCTGCAGACTCAAGGGTCCCAGGTTCGATTCCAGTCAAGGGCATGTACCTTGGTTGCGGGTACATCCCCAGTAGGGGGTGTGCAGGAGGCCGCTGGTCGATGTTTCTCTCTCATCAATGTTTCTAACTCTCTATCCCTCTCCCTTCCTCTCTGTAAAAAATCAATAAAATATTTAAAAAAAACTGAGGGGTGCCAGATGGGAGGGTATTTGGGGGGTGTTGTGTGAAAAAATGAAGGAGCCCTGGACAGGTAGCTCAGTTGGTTAGAACGTCATCCAACGCATCAAGGTTGTGGGTTTGATCCCTGGTCAAAGCACATGCAATAATCAACCAATGAATGCATAAATAAGTGGAACAACAAATTGATGTTCCTCTCTCTCTTTCTCTCATAATATCAAGAAAATGGTTGCAGATGGGTAATAAAATTATGGGGGGTGATCACTTTATAAAATATTTAATTGTCTGATCACTATGTTGTACACCTTTAATTAATATAAAATAATATTAAATTTCAACTATAATTTTAAAAGAAATAAAAGTCCATAGGGACTTTATATTATATCTTGCAGCTTCATGTATATTTGCAAATATCTCAATAAGAATTTTAATTAAAAATACAACAGAAACTATACTGAAAATAAATGCTTTAATACATAAAAAAGTTGTCACTGGATTAAATCCTATGGGTGAGCAATCTAGAATCTAATTTCTCTCTGATAATTTCCTACTACTTATTAAAGTTTTAGATTATAAACAAGTTTTATCATATCGCCTATCTCATATATATATATATTAAATGCACATCATGCTTCCTTTGATATACCATTAAGGTATTTATTTGATTTAAACTGTTTCAAGCTGTGATACCATAAAAATTATATATTCTGTTATATTAGTATAACACTAAAAATATATAAAAATACATTGTAAAATATATTCCTAATTAAAACAATCCACATAACTAACCCAGGTCATTATCTGAATTTTCTCTTTTATAATTCATCTCTTAACATTGTGTTAGACAGTTGGATGTAATTCTACTGACCAGAATAAAACAACACAATACAAATTTTTATTTCAGTACATTTTAGATTAGAAAAAAACAACAACAAAAAACTAGAAGCAAGGTCATTAGTAATTAACAAGAGAATTAATAAAATGTGGTACATTCATAATATATAATATTACTTGGCTACCAAAGGAATAAATATTAGTTCATTTGACTATTTGAGTATTTCTTGAAAGATAAAATTAGGTGTTATAAGTAGGGAAGAATAAAATTATCTACAGTTTTTATTTGTATAACTATATAAGCATATAGTGTTTATATAACATACAAGTTATGTAAGTTAAGGAAAAACAGTTAAGAATAAATAACTGGTATTAACAAGAATTTTCTTGGGATGAAAGAATTAGATGAAGATAAATTTTTTAAATGACATAGAACTAAGTTAACTTTAGGCATTGGCAAAAGTCCTGGAATTTATCTTATCCCCTATTGATATTAATAAAAAATATAATTTCAGCAATGAAAGAATTACTTTTTTATTGGAATGCATTTTATTTTATTTTGCACAAATAGAATAGAATAAGGAAGATTCTAAAAATTTCATAATATTCCCAATAGCAAACTATATTTGTCTTGGCATTGAGTATCTGTTTTCAAGTAAAATTTCTGAAACATAGCCTTAGGTAAAAAATGTTAGTTCTCAGAGGTAACACCATTCTTGGTGAGAGAATTTTAAAAATGTTTGCACATATAGAGAGAAAATTGCCAAAGGCTAATTATTTCAGTGGAAAGTATGCAAAAGCTTTGAAGTAAAAAGTATTAATAACAGAAAAGTTAGAGGGTGATAATTTTTAATAATGACCTATTGAATTAAATTTACATGATTTACTTTATGAAAGTAATTTGGAGCAAAATACCATGTATCCTTCAGAACATGAGAGGAGAATATATGTTAATTGTAATTCAATAATATATTAAATCCCATGCTATATACAAAAATATGTTATCAACCAAGAATTAATTAGTGTTTTTGGTATTTGACACTCTTGAAATTATATGAAAATCCAAAAAAACTCCTACTAAGGTACTACAAAATAAAAACCTTTGCCTAGCCGAGCTCAGTGGTTGAGTATCAACCTATGAACTAGGTACTAGGAGGTCACAGATCAATTCCTGGTCAGGGCACACGCCCAGGTTCCAGGCTGGACAAGTAGGGGGCATGCAGGAGGCAGTTGATCAGTGATTCTCTCTCATGATTGACGTTTCTATCTCTCTCACCCTCTCTCTTCCTCTCTGAAATAAATAAAAATATATTTTTAAAAATCTTGTAAATTACAGACCATTTAACACAGAACAAGTTGGAAATGTGTTGTTCATCATCACCATCATTGAGTATTGTGGGAAACTGATATAGGGTTAAGCCTCGGACTGACCTGCTGGCAAAGTCACAAACAAGTCCTAGCTTAAAGGGCACAGTCCTCTTAGCATAATTAGGCTTGACCTTATAACACTCCCTAGATCTTATCTGGGAATGCTAATGGGATGAGGAAGTGCAGGAAGTGTAACCATGGTCAAAACAAGTGAAACTCACAAGAACTGTGTAACTATGGTAATCACTACCTTGTTTACCTCTCACTATAAAAGCTTGGTGAGGCCTGAGCACAGTGGAAGTCCTTCTCCCTGAGTTGGACTTGCTCGCCTGGTCCCCCATATTCCCAAATTATCTTGTGTCTTTTCTATTTCATTTGTGTGCGGCTCCACTTCCAGACCCGAACCCTGAACCACGCAGGACGTGGAGGGAAACACTTACGACAGAGTATTCACCACAGTGACATTTAGAAAAACACACTACTCCAGTGACTCATGACAAGTTTCAAACATACCTCATATAGCCAGAACCACCAACAATATGCCACTTAAAAGGGGGTCTATGGGTAATATGAGAAATTTTCTTGAAATAAAAATTGTTCTTAATGTCTGAAAATAGACACTGAATAACTTCTGTTTTGGAAAGTAAGATTTGCTAGTTTGCCAACCATCCAAATAAGAAAATTAAGGGATTCCCAAATTCCTCGACTGAATACTATCTAGTAAAAGAAAACAGTGACACATTGAAAATAATGAATCATTCAGGGGTTTTCCTCTTTATCTATTCTCTACAAATTAAAAAAGGAAAGAAAAAGAAGAAAAATAAAAATTAAAGAGCAAATAAAGATAAAAGAATGCCTATTTTTTTAAAGAATGCCTATTTTTAAGAAAATAGCAAAGCATCATTTGCATATTTTACACCATCATCCTGATGATATGTCATAATACAAAAAGATAAAACGATTTCTCTAAATTTAGGACCTTATTTAAATAATAGAAATTGATTTTATCCTATATAATAAAAGCCTAATATGCTAAGAGTCTGGTCATCAGGTCATCCATTCTACCAGTCAAAGCGTAGTATGCTAATGATATGCTAAGGCCATTCAACCGCTCGCTATGACATGCACTGAGCACCAGGGTGGGGCAGACAGTTGACTGTCGACCAGTCGCTATGATGTGCACTGACCACAAGGGGCAGTTGTTCTGACCGGTAGGTTAGCTTGCTTCTGGGGTCTGGTCGATCGGGACTGAGTGAGATAAGCTGGTCATGCCCTGAAGCCCTCCCGTGGTCCCTCCCCAGCTGGCCAACCTCCCGCATCCCTCCCTGGCCCCAATCATGCACTGGTGGGGTCCCTAGGTCTGGTCTGCATCCTTGTGCAATCCAGGACCCCTCAGGGGATGTTGGAGAGTCGGTTTCAGCCCAATCCTGCTCAATGCAGGAGCTGACCCCTGGTGGTCAGTGCACTCCCACAGGGGGAGCACCACTCAGCCAGAAGCCGGGTTTAGGGCTGGTAAGTGCAGTGGCGGTGGCCGGAGCCTGTCCCACCACTGTGGCAGCACTAAGGATGTCTAACTGCCAGCTTAGGTCTGCTCCCCCGCCCCCTGAGTGCACACATTTTGTGCACCGGGCCTCTAGTAATAATATCAGCATGCAATATTAAGAAAGAGACAAATGGATTCATGGTTTGTCCAGTAACATACTATTGCTGATTATCTTTATGTTTAAACTGGAACATATTACAAATCCTTATATTCTGTGTTGTTAAATGCTATGTGATATATTTCCTGATAAGCCAATATAATGTCACTGTGTAGTGACTTTAAATTTTAGTATCTGGAATGCCCTTTCTTTAGTAAGATTAATCTCCCTGATGCAGTGAAATGAAACAATGTGTTGTTGCTTCATTTCACTACCATTTCCATAGAGCAAATACAAATTTCAAAAAGATCACTTTTAGATTTAAACAACTAAATCAAGTCTGATGCTTGATAAGAATCAATATTTGCATATTTGCTACAGAGATTAAAGAGCTTGGGGATCTGGATCTGATCAATGATTTGAACTACCATTGCAGTGCAAGAGAATAACAGGAAAGTTTGTTTACATGTATTGTTCTCATCTAAGGGAAGGTCATGCTATGACATAATCTGACATCGTTGAAGTGTAAATGCTTCATTTGAACATTATTTTTATTCATAAAAAGTTGAACTAAGTTGTCAAATATTTCTTTCTCCTTTGACACCTAAAATAGCATAAAAATGTAATAACTGAAGATTCATCCATATTTAATTATTTTAGAAGAAACTCTATTTTAAAGGAAAATAGTTTTAAAATTGACATTGTAAAATGGATTCAAATTTATACCTGGTCCACCATTTTTCACCAACCTAGACTCTAAGGAAATAAGCAAGCAACCACATTTATAATTGTGACAACACTACTATTCCACCAAGTAAAACTTCTAATAAATAAATAAATAAATACTTTCATAAATGTAAGTCAATGATTTTCCCCTTTCCCCATGCCATACTTCAATGCCTACTTGTGCCCATTTTCTTTAATCAGCAGATTTGAAATATGTCTCCACTGCAGAATCTCCTGAGAACTGAACAAAGATATATTTCAAATTAAAGGCCGCACACTGCCCTCCCTGAAAAACAACTTTACATGTAAGTGTGTGTACATGATGGCAAATTCCCAGCTAAACAAGGAAACTGTATAACATGTCGAGAGCACGATGCTAAAACAGACATTCGTACAAAGTCACTGGAGTAGTTCTCTTGCCTAGAATAATTTTAAAATAGATTTTTTTCTAGGTAATCTACCAGAAATCATGAATTTTCCATTCTCCTGCTTGCTGGCAATTTATCTATTTGTGCACATAGATTTTTTTATCTTAAGTCTTGAAGAATCCCACTTTATACTCTAGTGGTAAACTAAATTTAGTCCAAAGAATCATTTCAGTGAAGTAAAATCTTTTATTAGTATTCATTTATTTTACACACACACACACACACACACACACACAATTGCATTATAGAATTCCAGAATATAGGGGCATGTGGTGGGGGAGGAAGGGGAGAAGAGTATCAACTTTTGATGTGAGATCTGTGAAGAAAGAATGTGTTAACTCTTGACCAATACTGAAATCCTTTATCTTATCTAGTTTAGTTAGAAACCAAAGAAGTAAGAGAGCATAGAAATAACTTGGGGCTTGATGATGTCATTTGGCATAGTGGCATAGGACTACTATTTTATTATGATTTTTGTAATTACTTGAGTAAAAAGATGGCAAGAAAGATATTTATATAATAGTTTCATGTTCAAAAACCTAAAACTCAGTTATGCATCCTGATGTCATCAAGAAATGATTTATAAGAATTGTTTTCAGAAAACAACTGCAAAATTTTGGCTTTAAGACTAGAACAATTTAAAGAAGTTTTCCTAAAAAGTTGAATTTTTCTGTCTGCAAAATGAGTCTTGAGCATTTTAACAAGGGATTTTGTTTTGAGATGCAGAAGTGAAAAAATACGAAAAACTCCAAAAGCAACACACACACACACACACACAAAAAAAACAACTTTGTGATTTGCCATCAGAGAATTACCCTCTGCCATCAACAAAGTCTCTAACAAAGCTAGTAATACACTCCCTAATGTACCAAACCTCCAACTCTTTTCCTCTTGAATTAAGGCAAAACATTTCTTAAAGTGCCTTGCTCAAGTACACCAGAGAGACATACATATTATTGTATTTTCAGCAGAAATCTGGATTCTAAGGCCAATGGTGTGTTTAAAATGAGGAATTAGATGGGCATAGTGTTCCAGAAAATGAGGTGCCTCTCATGCTGTGATCCAAGATACCAGCTGCTTCCCGCTGGATGAGGAAAGAACAAAGCTTGCTTAGCATGCTGTTATCACTATGCCTGAGACAGAGCAGGCAAGCAATTTATGTTAATTGAATAAATGCATGAAGAAAATGCATATACTATATATACTATGATTACCTTGGGCGGGATACCTTCCTTAACATATACCCTTCGGATAGTATGCATCATGCTACATTAGGCAATGGTGTTGGACAATTTAGGCTTCATCTACCCTGGAGAAAACATATGTATATCTAAAGAGCCACTGACATCTAGGTATAAATAAGCCTTGGCTTGCTAAGGCTTTAAGCTGAAACCACTGCTAATAATATTTACTCTTATCTCATACATCTTGCGTAGTCTTATTTTAAAATTCAGTTGCTTCTTCATATAATTCCTCTGCTCCATGGACTATAGTATCTTTGTTTGATCTACTGGAAACATTTGAAAACTGCATAACCTATGTTTAAATACCTTTCAGAATCCTTGTGTTCCCTTCTCCTTGTAGCACATAAATCTTCTAGTTACACAAACCTTTGTACTCTCTTTGCCACCTACAATTCAGTTCTAACTTTATGTATTTGTTCTACTCTCAGAACTGAAAGTGAGTTTTCCATTCTCAGAGCACATGCTTTGTAGCTCCCTTAGGACATTAATTATATGCTGCCTTATTTTATAGTTGTTTATGAGTTTGTCTTGTTATCTTCTACTATATAAAATGACAGTCTTAAAGGTAGTAACTGTGCAGGACTCACTTCCTGGTCTCCTTTATCAAGAAGTATAGTGCTTTCCAAAGAATAGCAACTCACAAGTTTTTAATGACCTGGTCAATGTACATGAAAACCGAAGAATAGCCTGGCTGTTGTGGCTCAGATGTTGAACGTTGACCTATGAACCAAGAGGTCATGGTTTGATTCCTGGTCAGGGCACGTGCCCGGGATTGCAGGCTCAATCCCCAGTGTGGGTGTATAAGAGGCATCCGATCAATAATTCTTTCTCATCATTGATGTCTCTATCTCTCTCTCCCCATCTTGTCCTCTCTAAAATCAATAAAAACATATTTAAAAAAAACCTGAAGAATGCCTAATGTTGAAGATTCGGGGACTAGAAATACAATATATCATTTATATATGAAAACAAACAAATAAATCAATAAAATAGTGCCTTCAATAAAATAGTTTAAATGAGTGCCTTCAATAAAGGGGTTTAGGGCAGGTCTACTACTTTTTAACAGGCATTTTAGAATTATATAATTCTTTAAATGTGTATAAATTGGTGAATTATTTTCTGATTTAATTGTAACAAATCACCACAAATTTAGTGACATAAAACAACACAAATGTATTACCTCATAATTCTAGAGTTCAGAAATTTGAAATCCATATCACTGGACTAAAATTGAGGTATAAGCGGGTTTGGATTTCTTCTGGAAGCTCTAGATAAAAATCTGTTTCCTTGCTTTTCCCAACCTCTAGCGGCCACCTATGTTCCTCTTCCTCTTCTTCCATATTCTACGTGCTTCACTCCAATCTCTCATCCATTCCTATATATTTTCTCTTTAATGCTAATCTTTCTGTCTCTGTTATATAAGGACACTTGTGGTTACACTGAGTCCAGGATAACTCTCCCCCTCAAAATATGAACTAATAATAATGAAGCTTGATACTAGTACATCAATATTGAATTTTCTTTACTAAGAAGTAAAGAATGAAGTTAAAAATAATTAGTACATTTCACATTGTGGGAATCAAGAAAAAAATTAAGGCAACAATCTTTCTGCATTGTGAATTTGTCAAAACAGCCATACACTATATCCAGTGGCTACTTCAGACTGAGTGGGTTAAGATTCCCTTAACTTTATAGTCAGAACTGCTGGACGTTGCCTATAATTGTTGGGACCAGGCACTGTGGTAAGCACTCTTATGCCACGGTTTTCATTAATCCTCAATAAACTGTTAGTTGATGCTAATATATTCCCTAATTTTCAATTAAGGCACATACAGCCTGATTATATTAAAACAATGAACATGATCTGTACTTAAATCCAAGTCTCATTTATTCCAAAATCCATGTTTTTAATCTTAATAAAATTCCAACTTACCAAATATCTCTAGGTGTCAATGAACATAATAATTATGAGATGTGAATAATGTGACCCCAATCTTGATATCACCAAAATTAGAAAAAAAAATCTCTAAAATCCCGGTGGCAAAGAGGAAGACAAGCTTTAGATGTCACATTCTAATGTTTTAATATGATTTGTACTCCCTAACAGAAAAAACAAAACAAAACACTAAGAATCCCGCAATAGTGCATAAATCACTATTGATTTTGTTGAACTTTAAAAGGCAGTGCTGAATGAATGGTTTGCTGTGTTTATATATGTATAGTGCTAAGCTACATAGGACATAAATAATGAGAAAACATGTCTTTGTAAAGGTGCATATATATTATTAAATAAAAATGTTGCCTGATGCATGATGGTTTCCAAAAACAATTATTTGGCTTATAGCTCATATTTTCAATGCTAACAATTTTTGCCAGTATTGTTATATATATACACTGAGTGGCCAGATTATTATGACCGGCCAGATTATTATGACTACCTCATCAGTACTTCATTGACACTTCCAAAAATACTAAATATTGAAAACTTCCTAAGCAAATACTCTCAAGGTTTCATTATTATTATTATTATTATTATTTTTAAATATACTTTTTTAATTTTTTACAGAGAGGAAGGGAGAGAGATAGAGAGTTAGAAACATCAATGAGAGAGAAACATTGATCAGCTGCCTCCTGCACACCTCCCACTGGGGATGTGCCCGCAACCAAGGTACATGCCCTTGACCGGAATCAAACCTGGAACCTGGGACATTTTAGTCCGCAGGCCGACGCTCTATCCACTGAGCCAAACCGGTTTCGGCTTCATTATTATTATTATTTGCATAACTAATTCACTTCATTGTACCGAAGTGAATTGTAGTACATTGTAGTGTAAATTGCATTAGTTCTGACTTTCCAAATGAAGAGGATTGAAGAAACACTGAATCACATATTCCCATAATACTTAGCATATAGTAAATGTACAATAAATTTTTAGGGAACAAATGAAGGGCACAATAAAGATTCAATAAATAAATATTATCTATTAATTTATTCACAACTAAAGTCAAGAGTAACAGCTCATGTTAATCAAAAATATTTTGTGAAATAAAACACTTCAATATGTTCTATGAAGAATTAATATAATTTCTATAGATTTCTAAACCTGATGTAAAGTACTTCTGCTAAAGAGATGAGTGGAAGTAAAAACTGCTGTTACTTATGAAATGATAGAGCCTTTAATATTTCATTTCAAATGAGAATGAGCAGACTCTGATCCTTGTAACTACTAAGAGAAAATTTGTGAAATTGAATTAAATAAGGCAAGAATATAAATGATGACATTAAGTCGATAGGAAGGTGATAATTTCAAATTGCAGCATTATCTTGTGCAAAAGTATTATATTACCTGACAACTGTAATTCTGTCTCCTCAAAGATAAGAAAATAGTAAGTTTAGGCAAAGCTCATCTTTTGTTAATATTATTCAAATCCAGACACAAAATTCATTTCTCGCTCTACTACCAAACCAGTCACTATTGCAAGGAACTCAGTAATAAAGAAAAAAGGAGCACTTACTGTGTAGTCATCAAGTAAGGTAAACAGTGGTATTGGTTCAATTTGTATGCCATGTCCAAGCTATTTTGTGCACAGGGGAAACCAGAATGGCATGTGTAGATATAAAGGTAAGCCATATTCTGAAGTCTCTCCTATTTTAAGAAACCATCTGTCACCAGATGATTTTAAAATAAGATAAAGATGTGTTGTCTTGATACTATTTTAAGAAAAATATTAATGAACTAGTTCATATGCAAAAAGTCATCAATTTACCCTTATGCCTATTGGTCAGAGTGACCAAAATAGCAATTCTCACCAGCAACTCCAGGAAGCCCCTTTAATCATCTTGGCTGGCAAATATTTTGTTTTAGTTTTGGTACCTGCAAAATTCTGTTTACACTAATACCACCCTCTTGCCATACTAACTTATAGTTATTTCTGCTACAAACTTCCCCTACTACCTTGTACATTCCATAAGGGCAAGAATCTTGATTTTCAGAGAGCATATGATTCTTTTTTTGGTGAAATTTTCTTGATTGCTTACTAAGTTCCAGCAACTCTGCAGCCAGGGTTCAGACTGCTCAAAAGCTATTTATAACACCCGTCAACACAGTGCCTCGAGGGCTGACAAGAGGCTGGGCTGGAGATCAACTGATGGAAAAGGCACAGTGTCCTCTCATATAACAAAGGCAAGGTGATAATTCAATTAAAAATAATATTATAACAAACTAGTTGCAAATCATTTGTAAAAACTAGAAGGCATGCTCATCTCTGGCTTAAGATAACTGTGTGTGTGTGTGTGTGTGTGTGTACATATGTGTGTGTGTGTGTGTGTGTGATGTGGGTGTTGAGGAAGAGCTAAACTAAAACCTGAAGTGTGAAGTGTGAACACAAACTAACCAAGTAAAATACTGGTAAGGAAACGGCACATTTAATGTTTATCTAGAAGAAAGAGAACGTCCTACTCAAACACTGCAATTGTTTAGCTGAGTGAATATTTAACCAATCTGAATAGAATGGTTTAATTCATTTGTACATTTCAAATAACAGACCTATCCTCCCTTATCTCTGAATCTTTGTAGTTTATCATCAGAGTATGCAGAAAACTTTTGCATTGCTTGACTCTTCCTATAGTTCAAATAACCCAGTTACCTTTATACCTCCTCAGAATGACACTGTTTTATGTAAGCTGTTAGATACAAATATTAATCTGAAATTTTGCTACTTTCCAATTTTCTCCCTTATATTGTGAATATATTTTAATAATAGTAATGGAGGTAAATAAAAGAAGTAAAGAAAATGTTATGGGGTTTACAAAATAAGTTATACATAAATATCTAATGCTATTAAGAGGTATTTGATCAATTATTGAATATGGCTCATGTCATCCTGGTGAAAAACTACTTGGAAAATTATGCTTCTATTTTTATTAATTCTGAAACAAATATTCATCTCACTAAATTCTGTTTATTCTCTACTAACACTGCATAGCAGGAAAGTTATTGTAAATGTCTTTTGAATGGTAACTAAACTAATCTCATTTTATCTTATTATCCACCTAAATAATAGGTACAATTGTCAGACACTTCACTTTCACAGACTTTAGCTGTCCAGACTCAAGTACCCATGTCATACTAAACATGCAAGTTCCCATCAGATGACCCACCTTGCTAATTCATCTCACCATGTCTATGCTATTCAAATCCCAGGATTTTGTGAATGTAGGAAAAACATAGAACATTATGCTCTACAAAGGTTTTGCCACTTCAGGCTTTCATTAATTAATAATAAATTCTGTTCTTAGCCATCACTCTACAAATATAGGTCTCTAAGCAATATTATACTGAAGATTCAAAAGGAATAAGGCAAATTAAACTTATTAAATATGCTTTAATACATGGTACATTCTTGCATATCTGATGAATACTTATATTTACCAATATTCCTTTTTATTTTTTTCAGTTTTGATTTAGTCTTATTTTCATGTGGGCACTCAACCAAATATGTTATCAGCAATTTTCAAAGTGCAAAGGGTGGAGGACAGAGGGTATTTAGATATTTGGAAAATTAAATGCTTCTAACAACAGGAGTACCTTAATTCTGTCACCTTAAATATATCACTTTCTATTGGTTTTTTTTTTTCATCTCCTACCTCACAGTTTTTTGCTACTCATATAAGAATATTCTATTAATATATCACAAGTGCCCTCTGTCATGCAATTCCCTAGGAGAAGCTCCATAGTGCCTAGAACACGTATCAATTGAGTGCATATCCTACCTAATATAAGAGTAATATGCAAATTAATCATCACTCCAACACAAAGATGGCAGCACCGATAGCCACAAGATGGCAGCGCCCAGTCCTCTCAGCCCTGCTGGAGTCCTCCAGTCCCAATGGGCGGCCGCTGAGAGCAGGGCTTGCTTGGCCGTCACCAGTGACCCGGGAGTGGCCAAGCGGGCCCCGCAGACAGCAGAGAACAACAGGGAGTGGGCCTAAGTCGTCAGAACGACATTCCCAGAGGGCTTCTGGATTGGAGAGGGTGCAGGTTGGGCTGAGGGACTCCCCCGCCCCCCATGCACAAATTTCATGCACCGGGCCTCTAGTGTTCAATAAACAACTGAGGGATGATTGAAGAACTCTGGAGCCTTAGGTCCTCTTCATCTACACAAGTCCTTCTACTTGGGGATCTTCTAGTGTCTTTACTCAGAGTATTTGAAAGTTTGAGGGGAGAATCACATCTGTTCTTGACAAAATGTTTGGTCATTTTGCATGCAGATTTTACTAATTTATTATAATCTAGCTCTAAAGAAAATGAGTCAATTAAGGAAAATGATGGCAAAACCTCATAATGGTTTATGCTAATTGAATACTTACTAAATTCTAGGCACTGATCTAAAAAACACTTATTAACTCATTAGATTCCATCAACCCTCTGAGATTTATACTAAACTCAAGGCAAAAAAAGAAAGCAAGTGGATTAGTAATTATTCAGTAATTAAGGAACGAAAACATATTCCTAAAATGGAAAACTGAAGCAAGGAAAGGGGATAATTTGCCTAAGGACACAGCTTGTAAGGGGTGAACAGTGAGGGAAGGACTTGTGAAACAAGTCTTTTAATAATCTAATTATATGGTTAACACTGCAAATTCACATTATAGCTAGTTAGTTTCATTTTATAAGTGAAGAGTTCTATTTTAGATTAGAAGGTGTGTAGAAAGAGTATATGTAATGGAACCTGCCTAGAAGAACTTGACATTTCTTTGGAGAGATCATATAGACAAGAATGAAGAAAAAGAATAGCATACAATATTAACCAAGGAATTAAGTCCTGAATGTTTTTTTAAAAGAAGATCACTATGAGCTGCAGGTATAGGGGAAAAAAAATCCTTTAATGGAATGAAAAAATTATATCTAAATTACTAAGTTCCCAAAATATAAACCAATTAAAAGGCCATAAAATTTCTTCCATTGCAGTTTAGCAACATAAGTAAAGGAGTGGAATCTTAGACAAGAATGTTGTATATTCTGAAGACAAATAGGGTGTGTTGGACTAGAGGAAAGAGTGAATTTTACATAGTAGAGAGATTTGTGGTGAGATAGATCAATTAAATTGAGATTACACCAAACCTAGAGACATAAATGAATTACAATTTTAGATGCAGAAATGGTGAAACAACTAGTGTTTTAGGGAGTAACTAAGTGAAAACATTGTTGTACATAATAGATAGACACTTCTAGAAACTCAGGTCAGGAAAAAGGAAAGCCAGAAGAAAATTAACAATTATGTTATCTAATTAAAGGAAACATGCAAATTGACCATACCTCCACTACACTCACAAGCCATGCCCACCAGCCAGGCCCACCAGCCAATCAGAGTGACTATATGCAAATTAACCCAAACAAGATGGCGGCTGGCAGCCATGGAGCTGGAGCAAGCAGGAGGCTTGGCTGCCCCAGCGATGGAGGAAACCAAGCTTCCCGCCTGCCCTGGCCAATCCTGGCCTCCGCTCAAGGCTACAAAGTTTCAATTATAGAAGATAAATAAATCCCAGATACTTGCTTCCAGCCAGCCTTCACTGGGAGCTTGGGTGGCTGGGGGCCGTGGTGAGCCTGCAAACAGCCATCAGCCCCTCACCCAGACTGGCCAGGCACCCCAGCGGGGACCCCCACCCTCAAGGGGCTGTGACCAGCCTGCAAAAAGCCATCAGCCTCTCACCCAGGTTGGCCAGGCACCCTAGCAGGGACCCCCATCCTGATCTGGGACACGCTTCAGGGCAAATCAGCTGGCCCCCACCCCATGCACCAGGCCTCTATCCTATGTAATAAAAGGGTAATATCAAATTGACCCTAACAGCAGAACGACTGGGAATGACTGGTCACTATGACACACACTGACCACCAGGGGGCAGACGCTCAATGCAGGAGCTGCCCCTGGCAGTCAGTGGGCTTCCATAGGGGGAGCTCTGCTCAGCCACAAGCCAGGCTGATGGCTGCCAGTACAGCAGTGGTGGTGGGAGCCTCTCCCGCCTCCTCAGCAGTGCTAAGGATGGGTAAGTGTGAAGTGTAGGATATTTATAAGGCAGATAGCAGACTGATAGATTATTCTAGATGCAATATAATCAGATTATGTTTAAAGAGAAGGAACATGAAGTTCAAGGTCTTTAGGTAGAGCAGTGCTAAAGAGTGATCAGATCTAGGCTATTATCAAGCCTTAGTGGAAAGTAAAAACAGAGCACAATGGAGTCAAAAGTATTCTTGAAAACTGTGAGAAGATTGATAAGGGCATGAAGGCATCAATAATAATACTGTTCTCATTGAGAAAGACTGTATGAAAGGGAAGGGAAGGAAGAAGGAAGAGCATCAGGTTTAAATTGCTGAAGGAAATGGAGAGGAACCGTAGCATATAGTGTATTGGTTAACACTTACATTTATCAACATGTCAGTAAACATTGAACTACACAGTACAATTTCTACTTTGTAGAAATCTAAAAAAACGTTAATGAGGCTTGCAGCAGCTGACATTAATTTAAACATAACATAAAGTATTTTGAGAATGCTGTTCTGTAAGAGTGATAACTGAGCCACATATTATGTTACTAGAGGCCCAGTGCATGAAAATGTGTGCACTGGGAGGGGCGGGGGGTCCCTCAGCATGGCCTGGGCCCTTTTGCTGTCCAGGACCCTTTGAAGTATGTCCACCTGCTGGGTTAGGCCTGCTCCCCAGGGGATCATGCCTAAGTTGGCAGTCAGACATCCTCTGACAACCTGGGAGCCCTTGGGAGATGCCCAACTGAGGGCAGTTGGACATCCTTAGCGCTGCTGAGGAGGTGGGAGAGGATCCTGCCACCGCCACTGCACTCACAGCCATCAGCTGGCTTGTAACTAAGCAGAGTTCCCTCTGTGGGAGTGCACTGACCACCAGAGGGCAGCTCCTGCATCAAGCGTCTGCCCCGTGGTGGTCAGTGTGTGTCATAGTGACCGGTTGTTCCACTGTTAGGGTCAATTTGCATATTACCCTTCTATTATATAAAAATAGATGTTGTAAATAAGGCTAACTATATCAATATTTGAAATATAATCTATTTATTTTTAAGTATGTCACTTTAAAACTATATAATTAAAACTCAAGTAAGGAAGAAAACTGTCCTGGGAAGCATATTATATAAAGGTTTGTTTTAGTGTAAATTCTTTTAATATTCTTCCCCTCTCTATCTCTCCTTCTCTCTCTTCCACTCACCTTTCCTCCATCCCTCTCTGTTGGAATTTTTAACTAGATATATTATCCTGAATAGCTCAGAATAGCAAGTTGAATATATAGATAACACACATTAATTTCTCATAAACTTTATTTATTCTTGCATTAGAAACCTAAAAATACTAAGCACATTCAGCATTTATATGAAATTGAAATATCTTGCCCCTTCAAACAATAGCAAGTAACTTCACTGCTGCCAATGATAACCATGTTTCAAGAAGAAACGGATTCACTTGTGTCCCTGCCTTTATCAACAGGTGCTCTGCTGCTTTCTTAAGAGTTTTGAATTCATCATCCAGGCCCTCAAACACCTATTTATAATTCACAGTACATTGATTTCATCTGCTGAATTCATGCCACACATCTCTCAAAAGGAAAAGGAGATTCTAATGTGTATACTTTCTTTTATTACTTTCTATGAAAAATGCCTCCTCTAACACTACATCACAGATTTTTTTTCCCTTAGTAGCCATTTATAACTTCTATGTTTGAGTCAAAACTACAAAAACAAAACAAAACAAAATAAAGAAACTTTTTTCAGTCACATTGATTTCATAAAATTGTTAAGTGATCAAAGTGGCTTAATAGCAGCTGATCATGAGGAACTTCTTAGAAAAAAAGCATTATTTGAGATAAATCTGAAAAAGTTTATACTCTTGATGGTGACAATCAATACAGTGCCATTAAATCCACTAAACTATCCATAGTTTTGTCATATCTTTTTCCCACTAGATAATTCCTGTCTAGTTTTATTTTTTCACCATTAAATATAGATTGATGTATAGCTCATGTGTAAACAAGATATTATTGTCATAGCTTACTACTGGTTGCCAAGAAACATTGTATAACAAATAAAACAACAAAGAAAGTGAATTGTCAAAAGCCAGGCCAAATTTTAAATTATTATTTAGGATTTTAGAGGGATAAGCTAAAAATCACTTATATAATTGTGTTGCTCACAGAAGATGGAACTTCCTCTTCATGTATGTGTGCGGCCTTTTTGCAGAATCTGCCATCAATGTGAATCTATTCTTTGAACCTGGACTTGGTCATGTGACTTGCCCTGACCAATGAGACATTAATAAAAATGGCTTACAAAATATTTTCATATTGGGGCCAGCTCTTTCTTAGGTCTCTGAGACCATGCCAAGCTAGCTGGTTGCATAATGACAGATTTGAGGCCCAGTAACTCAGAACACAGGCTGCCTACTACCAGGTATATGAGGGAGACCATCCTTGAAAACCAGCTACCATTTGATCTGCCAGCTGGTTGGAGATCTGAGAAGCTGAGTCAGACTAGAAGAACCACCTAGATAACCCATACAATAGTGGTATTTATAAGTAGTCATTGTTTTAAGACATTGAATTCTGGGATGCTTTATTATGAAATTAAAGCTAATTGATACAAACTAAACTCTCAACTTCTAGACTAGGGTTTAAAAACGTGTATATAGCCCTAACCAGTTTGGCTCAGCAGATAGAGCGTCGGCCTGCGGACCGAAGGGTCCTGGGTTTGATTCCGGTCAAGAGCATGTACCTTGGTTGCGGGCACATCCCCAGTGGGGGGTGTGCAGGAGGCAGCTGATCGATGCTTCTCTCTCATGGATGTTTCTAACTCTCTATCTCTATCCCTCTCCTTTCCTCTCTGTAAAAAATCAATAAAATATATTTTTTAAAAAACAAACAAAAACATGTATATATAATTAACTTTAAATTGACATTTAATACTGAAGTTGTTCTGATCAGGGAATAGTAATCTTGTTATCCCCACCCCCACTCACCTACTGAGAACTTACTTGGCAGTAATCCAATATTGGGACATTAATTCATATCTGAATTACTACTGCCCTAAAGTCCACCTAACATCCCTATAAATTGCTCTATCCAATGACAGATGCTTCAGTTTCCCAGAACCCTTCCTATCCTCTCTCCATTCTTAATCAGACTCACTAACTATAACAATTATAGATCCCTCCATACATTTCTTAGTGAAGTTTAAGTTTTATAATAAACGTTGGCCCTAGCTTTCTTCCACATGGACATGATCCAGAAGTTTGTGTGTATTTTTTTTTTTTTTTTTTGCAAACAGAACTCTTATCAGATCTACTGTCATGATCTACTGGGGCAGTCACCCAAGCCTGACACAGAGTTCTCTTTTCCTTTTTAGATACCACATATAGTATTTGTCTTTCTCTGTTTGACTTATTTTACTTCCCCTAAAGCCCTCTAGGTACCATGTTGTCACAAATGGCAAAATTTCATTCTTTTTTTTTTTTTTTTTAAATATATTTTATTGATTTTTTACAGAGAGGAAGGGAGAGAGATAGAGAGTTAGAAACATCGATGAGAGAGAAACATCGATCAGCCGCCTCCTGCACATCTCCTACTGGGGATGTGCCCGCAACCCAGGTACATGCCCTTGACCGGAATCGAACCTGGGACCTTTCAGTCCGCAGGCCGACGCTCTATCCACTGAGCCAAACCGGTTTCGGCAAAATTTCATTCTTTATTAAATGACTGAATAATACAATATATTTACCCATTTATCCATCAAAGTACACTTAGGTTGTTTCCATTTCTTGGCTATAGTAAGTAAGGGTGTTTTAATCAAGCTGTATTTGAGATAAAAACTATGTGTATATACACAGTGGGGCAAAAATAGGTTAAAAGTAATGCAATAATTAATGTTTTGGGTACTCACAAATGTAAACCTACTTCTGCCCCAATCTGTACACAACACATTGGTGTGTTTTTTTTAAGTTTTTTTTTAAATTGTCATAAAATATACCCTTGTGTTTTTTAAAGGTGGAAATACCTAAGTTTACTCCAAAAGTGGGAATTACTGGATGAAAGAATATGTACTTTTCCAATATTTCAAAATATTGCAAAATGGCTCTCTCTAAAGTGGTCGTATAAAATTGTAAAAAAGTATATGAACATTCCAGTTTCTCCACATTATCAAACTTTTTAAAAATTTGTGAAATTCATAAATAGAAAATACCATCACATTGTTTGATTAGGAAATTTTCAATGAATTGTGAATTTGAATATACTTTAATATAAATATGTTTTCTGGGAGTGGCATTTTATCATGACTTACCCATACTTCTATTAGTCTTTGTAGTGGTATATTTTAAAATTCAATTGCCATTCTTTTTGATTTTAGGAAATACAAATATCTTCGGTTAGTCTTCATTTGTTTTGGCTTTTAAATTCCTTTACATCTTCTGTTGGAAATGTTTTTAATTTCAACTGTATTATGTTTTTTGTCTTTTTAAAATATGTTACTATTCTGAGTTTATAAAAATATTCTTCTATAATTTCTTTGATGTTAAAAGTTATATTTATACTCAATGTACTTAGAACTTACTTTTGAGTATAGCATGAGCTAGAGATAGAATTTTGTTTTATCTCTTGCATACAAAATGTACTAGCATAGTCTGGTAAAGGCAGTTCATTATTATTTAACTGATTTGAATTAGCAATGTGGCAATGCATAACAAATTCACCTGCAAGATATGTACATATGGATCTACTTCTGAGCCCCCTGTTCTAATTCTTTTGGTAATATCATATTGCTTTAAATTTTATAGCTTTTTAATAAGTTAAGTGTTTGTCAAGGAGACACTACAAGTGTAGGTTTCTTTAAAACTGCCTTAGCCATTGTTGGAATTGTGCTCTTCCATGAGACTTTTAGTATCAGCATGAAGTTTTAGTTTTATTATGGAGTTCTGTGAAAAAGTCATTTTGGCATTTGGAATTGCATTAAACTTACAGAAAATTTGGGACAAATTTCCATAGGTGTGGAAATGGAGTTTTCTCATAATGAAACTATTTTATTACTTTATTTAAGGTCATTTTTATGTCCACTAACATTTTGTAATTTTCTCCATTAAGGTCTTCAGCATCCTCTGTTTTTCTTCCTAGTTCAAGAGTAGCTTCATTTAATTATATATCTTAATTGTTTATTGAATGCAGAGACACCATTTGAGCTTATTTGAAACAATGTTTGGTTAAAATAAACAAACAAACAAAAAACAACTATGCTTAGGTTGGCTAAAAATAACATCAGAATAAGTCCTACAGAATAAAGATATTGCTTTGTAAATCTGAAACATATACTGAGTCACAATGTAAAATACAAAATTTATTTCAAACTGATTGCAGTCAAGTTTGAAGCAATTATTTCATGTCTTTATTTGTGAGAATATTTAGATATACTATTGCTGACATTTTATGTCTAAAACAATCTTTATTTCTCTTCATTTTGGATAGAGTTTAGTCAATTATAGAATTATATGTTTTCTTAGAAGTGTGTAAATATTACCAATGTTACTGATGAGAAGTTTGCTTAAAACCATTTGTCCATCTGATCTCTCTAGTCCTTCTGGGAGCATCTTAAGTCTTTCCCTTTTTTTATGTTTAACTGAAGTTTTACTTTGATAGCCAACTTAATCTTCTTAGCACTCAGAGTGCATTTTCAATCTTAGCATCTATTTGTTTCTTCATTTCTAGTAAACTCCATCATTATCTCTTTGAAGGCTGCTTTTCTTCCCTTTCTGGCATTAGTCAATATCTACCAGCTATAAGTGTATTGAACCTACTACTTCCAAGTTTCACAACTGCGCTCATGTTTGTTTTGTTACCATTTTTCTCTAATTTTTGGATTAATTCCTCATTAATTAATTTACATCCCATTTATTCATTTTCACACCCACTACTCCAGCATAAACTTTATTCTACCAATGGGGATTTCTTTTTAATTGTTATTATAATGTTATATTTTTCATTTCCAAGATTTTTATTTGTTTCCATTTTAATTATTTCTTACTCAATGGTGATGGTTGCACAATATTGTGAATGTAATTAATGACACTGAATTGTACAATTAAAAATAGTTAAATGGGAAATTTTATGTTACATACACAAACATACATATGTATTTACCTAATTTTAAAAGCTAATTATGCTCAGTGAAACAAGCCATTCAGAGAAAGACAAATACCATATGATCTCACTTATATGTGGATGAAATGAATAAAATAAACTGATAAACAAATAGAACCAGAAGCATGGATACATGGAACAGAATGACAGCTGTCAGTGTGGGGGACCACATGAAAGAAGGTAACGAGATTAGCCAAAGAACATATATACATAGCCCATGGATACAGATAATAGTGAGGTGATAGTCAAAGGGAAGTGGGAATGGGAGATGGGTGGAGGTGGGCAAAGGGGAGATGGGGACAACTGTAATAGTGTCAACAATAAAAATAAAGTTAAATAAAAACCAATCATGTACTATCATATAATATTCAATATTACTATTGAACTGTACACTTTTAACAGGTGAATTTTATGGTGTGTAAATTATATATCAACTAGAGGCTGTGCATGAAATTTGTGCATGGGGGGGGGGTCCCCCTCAGCCTGGCCTGCACCCTCTCCAATCTGGGATCCCTCTCTCAATCCAGAACCACTGGCTCCTAAGCTCTCACCTGCCTGCCTGCCTGATGCCCATAACTGCTCTCCCCTCCTGACCTGATCCCTCTAACTGCCTAACTGCTCTCCCCTGCCAGCCTGATCCCCCTAAGTGCTCTCTCCTCCTTTTCTGATCCCCCTAACTGCCTATCTGCTCTCTGCTCCTGGCCTAAACCCCCTAACTGCCCATCTGCTCTCTGTTCCTCTCTGCGCCTTCAGACCACAGTGCAGGAGTGCTGAGAGCTCCCTGCCGAGGCCCTGCCCCCCCTCCTGACGCCCCCCCTCCGGGCCAGGCGGAGCTGTGGGCCTGTGTGAAAATCTGCCAGGGGGGCTCCCCCATCCTGATGCCCCGCTCTGGGCCAGGTGGAGCAGCAGGCCTGGACATGCCTTCATTGGGAGCAGCCTCTGCCTCCGAGGCAGCGTGATGTTAGTGCTGGGCAGGCCTGCCTGAGCCTGCGCTGGTGGCGGAAGTCCCTGCCCCCGTCCCCGCCCACCAGCTCCTGTGCGCGTGCAGCCTGTTGACCCGTCTTGACTGGGACACTGTTAGGACCAATTAGCATATTACCTCTTTATATATATTATTTATATATATATATATATATATAAAGCCTATGTTGGCAGACCAAATTCTAGATATTGGATTCTTCCATAGGACTCCAGCTTCATCTAACACCAATTCATGCTATGTACACCCATGTTTTAATCATACCAAATGATATGTGACTCCTTGTCTACCTTGTGCTTTTTCAAATCTTTATGCAAAAAAAAAAAAAAAAAAAATCCCTTAATCTAGCAGTTTGCAATCTTTTTGATCTGAGGTGTTTTTCACTCTTAAAAATTATCAAGGACTCCAGAGATATGATGTATATTTGAGTTAGGTTATTTACTATAGTAAATTCTATAGTTATCCTATATAATAAAAGGCTAATATGCAAATTGACTGAACCGCAGAACGACCACTTGCTATGACACACACTGACCACCAGGGGGCAGCGCTCAATGCAGGAGCTCTCAAGGCTGGTGAGTGCAGCAGCAGTGGTGGGAGCATGGAGGATGTCCGACTGACACTTAGGCCTGCTCCCCGCGCCATTAGTTGGACATCCCCTGAGGGCTCCCAGACTACGAGAGGGTGCAGGCTAGGCCAAGAGACTCCCCCGAGTGCATGAATTTCGTGCACCGGGCCTCTAGTTTACTATATGGGAAATTTAAGCTAAAAATTTTGTTTTTAAGGTAAATTAATTTATTTTAAAATACAAAAATGAATTACTTGCATATTAATATAAATAACATCTAAGTAAGTAGCTATATTTTTTAAATAAAAATAAAATATTTTCTTACAATTTTATAAATCTGTTTAAAGTCTGGATTACTAGAAGATAGCTTAATTCTCACATCTACTTCCTCATCCTATCTACTGTGGTGTTTTAGTTGACATTATGTGAAGAAAATACAGCTTCACACAGCCATGCAATTGAAAAGGGATATTATTTCATACTACCCAACATATGGCAAGTGGTCATTACTTGAAGGTTAGCTTTAATGTGGTATCAGAAAACACCATGATGAACTTCTTATGTTCTATTACATTAACATTCATTGGTTTATCTTGAACTCTGAATGGATCATTTACCCATGCATCATTTTATCATATTATTTGGAAAATATTTTTCTGAATTATTTATATCTGTCAGATGATGACATATCACATTATGCAATACCCCAAAATTCACATTAGTCATGTTACCACTCCTCTCATCAGAAAAGCCTTTAAATATTGGGAAAATATCAAGTCTATTGTAGTGAATACAAGTCTTACACAGTTTAATTTTACCTCAAAGCTTGATTTTTAATATTTGCAACAAACACCGAAACATATTTCTTTGTAGTGACAGACTCATTGTGCCAATGCTCTAGAAAATGTCTGTCACACACCTAGGTTTGAATAACTATAGTTTGTCTATTCCTCATTCTTTCAAGTGAAAAATAACATTCCTTAAAAGAAGCTGGAATTCAAATAATCACACAAATACAGGGTTTCCTTCAGGTAAATGAAACCATGAATGCATACCATACTTCAGGGTGCATAAAAAGTGTATTATGTGCATTTTACTACACAGAGTGTTTAAAAGATGTGTACTGAAGTATCAGAATATAATACAATTAATTTTTTACTCTTCAAAGATGTTAAGGGAAATTGTCTTTTTTTTTTTTTACTACTATTAAGTGGCAGTGAAAATTACAATTGCTATTAGTACAGTTTGGTGCCACGGTTTTTTGTTTTGGTTTTGAATCCTCACCTGAGGACAAGCTTAGAGAGAGAGAGAGAGATTGGCCACCCTCTGCATGTGCCCTGAGCGGGTATTGAACCCGCAACCCAGGTATGGGCCCTGACCAGGAATCTAACCTGAGACCTTTGGTGCATAGGATGATTCTCCAACTAACTGAGCCATACCAGCAGAGCAGTGCCACTGTTTTGATTAGTCTAAGCTACTAGCAAATCAGCCACCATTGCTTCTGCACCATCAGCGCAGATGTCAACACAGTTTCAAAAGGCAAATATCTAGTATTACTATGAGACAGTTTTGATCTGTTAGACTCCTTGAACATGAATTGGGGATGCCCAGGAAACCACATGTCTAGAATTATTCCTCTTTCTATCCTCTTTTTCACTTGACCCAATCAACTGACAGACACCTATTGATCCTTTAAATTTCCTCAACTCAGCTCAATGGACTCCTCTTCCTTCCTCAGGCAGATTTTTAAATATTCTCTAGGCCTTTGGAATCTTGTGAATTCTATTAAATTTCAATGTTATTCATTTGTAGCTTTCCTCTTAAACTGTGGCCTCTGGAGTCTATGAACTTATATTCATTTTTACTTCCAGGGTGCCTGACAAAATAAAAATTGGAGCACAACAAATGAATAAGTTCATTAATATATTATGGATATAATATGAACACTTCCAACTCTGAATTGCATATGTCTAGGAAAATGGAAGACCAAAGCATATTATAATGTAAACTTCATATAGATATTCCCAAAGAATCAAATACATCTGAACTCTGTGGCCAGTACTGCTATAGTTGTATTTTCACACACACACGCGAGCACACACACACACACACACACACACACAGTCAAAATGGTATGTGCTAAAATATATAAATTGGTGTGAAATTATCAATAACCTAGAGAATAAAAGAACAAGAATGTATATTTGTATAGTAAATATGTTTATAAAGTATATACTTGAACTCATTTGGAAAGGCTCTATAGGATCTGAACAAACAAAATGGATTTTGAAGGATATTAAATGTTGAAAGAACAAATTGAGCAGTGGCAGATATAGCATGGGGTGTACAGTACAAAGTCTGATCTGAAATATCTATTTTTATGTGAGTAAACATAGAATTAGATGCTGGAGCTCATATGTTAGCAGGTAAATGTATATTAATATATGTTGACATTTTTATTTGTTAGTCATAAGATAAAAATTATAAAATCACATATATAATACCTTAATCAATAAAGAAATTAAAAAAAGAAAATCATTGTTGGCAAAAGTAAGGAAAGATAGGTTTTTACAGATAATTGATGAAAACATAAAATGATATGGTCTTTTTTGAGAGAAATTCAATCAGCTATAAAATAATAAAATAAACACTGACTTTGCAATTCCATTATTCCTATGATTTTATGCTAAAAATATCATATATGTGAATACACATACTTATATATGCAAATGTTTACTGTGCCATTGTAAATAATGATGAGATACCAGAAACAGCCTAAATGTTTATCAATAAGAAAATGGTTAAGTAAATTACTTTATCCTTAGTATAGAATTAGGAACAGGCTTTCAAAAGAATAAGATGCAGCCTATGTACTGAAATGAAAGCTTTTCAAGATATGTTATAGGTGGGAAAAAAGCAACCGAATAATGCACATAGGATCATTCTATTTTTTGTAACTACCAACAACACTCACACACATGCATAATAAATTCTAGAGGCATACCAATCTTCAATTATGAGTAAATAAATTGAATCAATGTTGTATGTAAAGGCAGAATGATCATTTTTAAGCCCATATAACTTGAAGCCTTTATAATAAATATGTATAGTATTTACAATTTAAAATATAACAAAAGTGATTGATCTCAGTATAGTGAAAGTGGAAAAGTGGGGAATATATGGAAATCACATAAAGATAGAAAAAAGAGAGATGCTGTATGAGGAATATGAAGATAGTCCTTGTAAAAGCTGGATGATAGGAAAAAGGTTTCTCTAAATTATAAATGGATAATCTACACAATATTATGCTTGAAGAAGTATTTAAAGTATTTAAAAATAATAAAGTCTTTCTTTTAATAACATTTTCTTATCAAGACTGTACATGTTTGTAAATATACTATATATATTAAAAGATTCATTTGAGAAAACAAATTCACTGAAATAATTAAGACTATATTCTTTAAAAAAGAAGATATTCTTAAAGATATACTTTTATCCAGTGAAATAAAATTAGTAAGTTTTATACTGAAAATAATGTTCCATGAATTTTAATCTACTTACTAGTATTTATAAGAAACATTATGAGGGAATATATTGAAAATTCCATGATTAGAGGCAAATAATCATAATGTATATGCTGTCAAGCATGTCAAACTCAAAGGCTAATGCAGGGCAAATAAATGAGGCATGCAGCCTGCAGGCTTCGAGTTTAACATGCTTGCTGTACATGCTAGCAGTTAATTATTTCTTTGACTTTTGGTAGGTTGGATAATTTAGTTGCATTAATTCTTGAATATAAACTTTAGGAAAATGTTATTCCTCCATGGAATTACCACTCTAATCTCTCTACTGATCCAAAGGATACTCATTTCCATCAAAGTATTTTAAAATAAATTCTTGTACTTACTTTCAACAATTACTTGTCTGTCTTCCCAGTTATCTTTAATAAGCTGTATATTTCCAAAGTGTGCATCACTGTAAAAAATTCGGTTGGTACCTCTTCTTTGTTGATTATAGTCAAAAGCCAAGGCTATGACATTCTTGAAATAATGTGGGTTCTCATATGGCCTTATCGGTGAGTTTAAATTGGCTTCATCAGAAAGATGTATGCTTTTTAATATCGTTCTCCCTGAATACAGCAAATAGCCTTCATGCCTTCGGCAATTAACTCCATCCTCTGCTAAAGAACCATGGGCACAAGCACAAGTTCTCTGGGAATTCCCTCTATAAAGACAAAGTTGCTGGCATCCACCATTGTCCTTGGCACAAACATTGGTCCCTAAGGATTGAAAAGGAATAACACAGACACACGCATATTTATATCTTTCTTTTGTTTTCCAAATATATTTTTCTAATATAAATATTAAAAAATTAATATTGAATATTTTGTTTTTTATTCTTAATTTTAAAATGGCCATCAAAAACCAAATACTATAAAGTACTGAGTTTTTAAATCACACAATCCTAAAAACTCTGATTTTCTTATTTCAAAGATCACATTCTTCTACTTCCCTCACCATCCAAATAAAAGAACTTAGAATTTCCCCTAATCTGCTAGTTAAGTGTATAACTCTTTTTTGAAACTTAACACTGAAAATATAATAAGTTATATGTACTGTAATCTTTGGCATAAGTAGCAGATTCACTAAAAACATGAAGTGAATTTACAAAAAAATCATGCACTACTTAATTCTCTATATCTACAAAGTACGTAAAGTATCAAAGGAATTTATGGCTCCAATGTGCCTAACATCTTAAGAATATTGGGAATAAGTTTTTTACTCCAGTTTTGAGTGAAGATGTAATATTTTATTAAGATTTCTCCATCAGGCTAATTCTCTGTGCATCCATCATCATCTTCAAAAGTATTATATCTTTCTTTGAATATCAAGAAAATGAAATGCAATTTATTTTAATGAACATAAACCAAATATTATTTTAATGGAGGTAATTTTTAAAAAAATATCAAATCACTGTCATATCAGTTTCAAAATATACATTTTAAAGAAGTGATGACATTGGAAATATTTCACACTAACAGGAAACTTCTGGAGCCATAATTACTTTATATATTAAAATATAATAAAAACAAACATTTTACTCTCTAAGATCCCAATTTGCTTTGTATTTTTTTCATTGACTATGTGTATCAAGTTTTTCTGTATTACTTAGCCCAAACTATACTGAAATCATACCAGGAATATAATCTGCCCCTATACACAAACTGTCCTAAGCAAATATATCTATATATGAACTACTATACATTTATTTTATTAAGCTACTATATAACTTTTATAAGAAATTAGACACCCCACCTCCCCCCTCAAAAAAAAAAAAAGGGCTGTGAGGTTTTGGACTCAAATATGAATTAATCCCTAACCTAAGTTTGATAAATGTTAAAAAGAAATGAGAGAAAGAAATAGCATAAAGTACATTTATTATACGAGAAGGCTAACCTTTCTCTCTTACTCGGTTAAAGATTTTAACCTCCTTCAGGTTCACTCCAAGCCCCGTTCTCATGGTTATGGTTTCTGTAGCATCATTTTTGTGGCCCCTCCTGATGGACCCGTTGGCATGTGCTCTGACGAGAAGATGAACATACATGATCAACGCTCTTTGATTCAAACCAAGTCAGTTACTTAAGCTCAAGGTAACAGGTATCCCAGCAAAAGGGAAAGAAATCAACTCTTCGTCTGTGACATTGAAACGGCTGAGCCTAGAAGAGGAAGAGTGGCCGGCCTTTCTTGCAGAAATTACAAGGTTTTGTGAGATCCTTTTCCCGACCTTGCTAGGGGATGGCTAATCCTACAAGGGTAAAGCAACTAACGGGCACTGAAATAACATTCTGAGTCTCAAAGGCTCATGAAAAAATAAATTACCTGTCAGACCAGTAGATGTAAGCCCCAAAGACGGCAACTGAAAACATGTCCACATTGCTCCCTGCCAGCACCATCTCACGATTCCCTCCAGTCTCAAGGTCGATTCTTTCTATTTTGTCTGTGCGGGCATCACACCAGTACAATTTATTTTCCTAAAGATCAATTGAAAAGTAACATTACAAGCTGTATTTGATTGTTTTATTGAGGAAGTAAGACTGTCAGCTCAAGGAGTACAGTGATCTTTACTCTTGTTTACTCACTGTTATACCTATGGCAGTAGATAACTAGAATCTTTTTAAAAATGAAAAGTAGTGGTATTAAATATTTAATTTATGATGTATAGGTGAATACATCATAACTTTCAATTCTGTCCACTGCTAAATATAATAATTCTAATTCAAATTTTAAAAATTATCTTGTGAAACATCTTAAAATATTGATTTATACAAAAGCAGACATTCTTATTTTAGCAATTTTGTAATGTGATATGTAATGTGGGAGAAAATAAAACACAGAAAGAAAATCTAGAGCATGCTGTAATAAAACATTGAAAAGTAGACTATAGGAAACGCAAGGTGAATAGTCAATGCTTTCTTTTACTCATTCATTCAACAAATACAATATTTGTAATACAATACAGAAATTCATGTTTTCATATAAATAAGATCCATCTTTTCTAAATTATGTCAACTGAAGTTTTTATTCAACTGTTGGATAAAAGCACTGATTAAAGTTGAGAAAAATGTGGCAATTATTAATTCAGATAAAGTGGGGTGTATCTGTTTGATTATTTTATTGAGAAAATAAGAGAATGCTAAAAGAGGATTAATCAAGGTGGCAGTTAATGCACTCTAAATATTTAAGAAAGAAAAATCCAACAAACCTCATAGTCAATGGAGATGCCATTAGGCCATGCGATTCCCATGCTTACGAGGACAACCTTCTCCGAGCCATCTAAGCGAGCCTTCCCAATGCACGGCATCTGTCCCCATTCAGTCCAGAACAAGTAGCTGAAATTAAATTGTTGATTTTGTGCAGATAAGCACAAAAAAGATATATTGTTAATAACAGCAGTAACATTCATACTAACAAATAAAAATAATGCATCCTAGAAATCAATATACATGTGTGTTTGGTTGCAATAAAATATTTTTACTATAAAAAATATTTAAGCATTCATAGAATGTGTGGATGAATTCAAATCCTAACAAGTGCCTTCAGCACATGCCACTCCCTATCTGAAATTCTCTTTTGCACCCAGCTTGCCTTGTGTGGTTTTTTTTATATCTCAAACATCATTTCCTTCAAGAAACCTTCCATGTTCTCTCTGATTATTGCACCATGTAATCTGCTTCATGTCATAGATGAATGAGGTGGCAAATTAAAACTTGTATTTCTGTAGTGCTATTTTTTATTAATATTTTTGTCCCCCCAAACTGTCAGCTCAATGACTACAGTGATCTTTTCTCTTGTTTACTCACTGCTATACCTATAGCAGTAGATAACTAGAATATTTTTAAAAATGAAAATTAGTGATATTAAATATTTAATTTATGATTATATGTGATTATATCATGACTTTCAATTTTGTCCACTGCTAAATATAATTATCCTAGTTCAAATTTTAAAAAGTATCCTGTTAAGCATCTTAAAATATTGATTTAAATAAAAGCAGACATTCCTATTTTAGCAATTTTGTAATATAAAATGTAATGTGAAAGGAATGTGCAAGAAAATAAAATACAGAAAGAAAATCTAGAGCATGCTGTAATAAAACAGCATTGAAAAGTAAATTGTAGGAAAACAAAAGGCACATAATCGATGCTTTCTTTTACTCATTCATTCAACAAATAAATATTTGTAATACAATACAGAAATTCATGCTTTCATATAAATAAGATCCATCCTTTCTAAATTATGTCAAATGAAGTTTTTATTCAACTGTTAGATAAAAGCATTGATTAAAGTTGAGAAAACTATGGCAATTATTAATTCAGATAAAGTGGGATGTATTCTGTGCATATTTTAATACTTACATATGATAGATCATATACAACAGAAGAAAATGAGATTGCATGTAGAAAAATCAAAGGTCTAATTCATATTTTATATCCACTATATGCAGTAATTATTAATGCATGAAAAAAGACACAAACTATATGAAAATATATGTATTCCCTTTATGCATATTGTTTTAATTTATTTTAAAAGTTGATTCTTTTCCTGAAAATTCTGTATAAAATAAATGTTTGGACTTTCATAACCAGACAAAAAAGAGGTGTGGCTAAAATCCCAAGTATATTATTTTGAAGACAGTTTAATTCATATTTATAAAGTCTACAAATCAGAAAGGAAAACCTTTATAGCAGAAATACAACTAATATTTTATTGGTTAGTTGTGGCATGAAGCAAGCACATAAATATCTATACTTGTATTAAAGGTAAGATTTTTAAAGCTTTAAGAGGGACTTATTACATTAAAATTATTTAAAATAACTATTTAACTGGGAAGTAAAATGTGCTGCTCCACTTAACATTCTGAGGACAAATTTTAGCATAACAATGCTCTTAAAATGAACAGTCAGTCATTCTTTTAAAATGACAATGGATGTTAAACTGGGAAGGAGGCATTTTGGAAGCCAAGTTAGACATATAATTACTTATTCAATCTAATTCTTTCCATCTACTATCACATACTATTAAGTTCAAAAATGGCTAGGAATATGTATTACATACTTTTTATTTAATAATAGTCTGCTTTCAAATGAACTAAATGAGTAAATAATAAAATATTATTTTGAGTAGGTTGATTAATCTAATTAACATATTTAACCCTAATTCTCGGAGCTATAAAAGTTGCAGCTCAGGATGTGAATGCCCCACAGTCACAGTGCTGATAAGGGTCCACGCCAGGAACTGCACTCGGCTTTGCTAACTCAGGACTGTACATCCTCTCTATGATATGTTGTGTCACCAAATGTAAATATAATACCACAGCATAATAATCGTTTATCAAATTCTATTCTTCTTTAGGAATAAAATGTATAACAAAGATCTTCATACTTAAAACGAAACAAAACATGTAAAAGCTATTAGTATTAGAGAAAAAGTTTCTCTCTTTCCCCCTCACCCCCCAACTAGTCCCTATTCATTTGAAATTCATTATATCCATGAGGAAGGCTTAGGTGAATGGCAATAAA
The DNA here is from genome assembly GCF_028538775.1 of Myotis yumanensis. Classification (NCBI taxonomy): domain Eukaryota; kingdom Metazoa; phylum Chordata; class Mammalia; order Chiroptera; family Vespertilionidae; genus Myotis; species Myotis yumanensis. Next base: position 70,880,956 of record NW_027223759.1, on the reverse strand, counting down.
ATTAGGGATAAAATTTATTCAAAATAAAATTATCTTGAGTACAGATTATACTCAAATTTTGAGTGGTGATTTGATAAACTATCATAATATATAAAGCCAAATCTGACAGCAAGAATCATTTTTATGGCCAAATAATTAATCAACTTAATAAAATTAAAGGATTGTACACCTATCAAAATTAAGCAACATTTTATTAATGTTAGGCAAAAATAATTTGTTTGCTCCATAAACTGAACTTGAAAGTAAAGAGTTGAATAGAATAAAGACTTTGAGAACCTTTAGGGGTTATAAATCAAATTTAGAGAACACTCTCTAGGCATATAAAACTGCAGGGAGAAACTTATTTAAGATAGTAATTCACATAGATGTACTTGAGATATTTTTAATGAACAGAGTATTTGTATCGAAGTGTGATCTTTGGCAATGGGAAGAAATGAAATTCCTTGTCTCTGGTTTTTGAGACTCATGGAAAGATTCATTGATGGTATTACATAATGATATTTTCCCCATTCTAGATCAAATTTTGCTGTTAATAAAGTTTGTTGGATTGTATACTATGGCCTTTAGAGTGTTAGCTTGATAAATCCAGCCCTGAAAATACTTCCTGAGGTTTTATTAGACCCAGAAATTCTCAAAATCATCCAAATCAAATACTATGTGGCAATATTGAAGTTTCTCTCAATAATAATTTCTCCTAAACAGAAAATGTCCTTATTTACAAAGGCTTAAAATGACAGAATTTAAAAATTCAAAATGTAACAAAGAATATTCAAAAGTGTTTTGAAAAATTATATAAATACTAACAGAAATCATCATAACACAAATATCCCTATTGTCTTCTCTAGACCCAGAAGATATTGGCAGAAAAATGTGCAATGGATACATACCATGAGTTAATTTCTAATTAATTACTGACATTTGGATAATATTTAAAAGACTGCATTTGGTTGCAGTGGGACTGCTACCAAAAGCCTTGCATACACTTTCAGAATCCAAAGTTTATTGAAGTTATCATAGAACAATTATATGGTATCAGAATTAGTTTACACACAGGTACACTTATATAGAAAAAACAAATCATTTTTATGTCATAATTAGAATCAAACTGAAAAATATATGTTTAAGGCATTATAAGTGTCCTCGAATAATTTCAAATAAAGTATTTTTGTGAAATAAGGCTACATGGAAACAAAGCTCCGACTTTAGTGGGGGGAGGGTAAAGAAGTGAAAGGGACTGTCAAACTACAGCGGGAAGGGAGGGTGGGGGGGGGGGCATTAAGAGATCAACCAAAGGACTTGTATGCATGCATATAAGCATAACCCATGGACACAAGACACTGGGGGGTAGGGGAGGCCGGGGGAATGTCAAGGGGGAAAAAAAGGAGACATATGTAATACTTTTTGTAATACTTTAAGCAATAAAACAAAATTTAAAAAAAAAAGAAGTGTAAGGGAAAAAAGAGAAGGATGAATAAGTCTAAATTGTTAAAAATGGCCGGGCCAAGTAGTTCAGTTGGTTAGAGCATCTTCTTCACATGCCAAAGTGGCAGGTGTCATCATCCCCAGTCAAGGCACATACAAGAATCAACCAATGAATGCATAAAAAGTGTAACAACAAAGTGATCTCTCTCTCAAAAAAAAAAAAAAATCAGTCAATAAAAACAATTTGCAAAAGTAAATTTAAAAACACCAAATAAATTGTTAAAAAAGAAATCGTATTAAATGTGGTTCTTCAGTATGAAGTTTCCTCAAAAAACTAAAAATGGAACTTCCATTTGACCCAGTGATCCCACTTCTAGGAATATACCCCAAGAAACTAAAAACACCAATTAGAAAGGATATGTGTTTCCCTATGTTCATAGCAGCACAATTTACAATAGCTAAGATTTGGAAACACTCTAAGTGCCCATCAGCAGATGAATGGATTAGAAAACTATGGTACATCTACATAATGGAATACTAAGCTGCTGTAAAAAGGAAGGAACTCCTACCATTTGCAACAGCATGGATGGACCTGGAGAGCATTATGCTAAGCGAAATAAGCCAGTCAGAGAAAGATACATATCATATGATCTCATTCATTTGTGGAATATAATGAACAACATAAACTGATGAACAAAAACAGATCCAGAGACAGAGAAGCATCGATCATACCAATCATACTGTCAAACCTCAGAGGGAAGGCAGGGAAGGGTGGAAGGAAGGGAGAGAGATCAACCAAAGGACTTGTATGCAAGCATATAAGCCTACCAATGGACACATACACTAGGGGGGTGAGGAGTAATGGGGGGATAAGGACACATATGTAATATCTTAATCAATAAAAAAACAAATAAATGTGGTTCTTACATTTTAGATATATAAACAATAGTGAAAACCAACTGATTTGAATCAATTCTTTTCTTTGAATTTAATATTATCTTTGTTGACTGCTAAACTATTTCCCTGGAGCACACATCTGGGTTGCAATTTTTACAATGGACTTGCCATTTCTTCTGATTCGTACTCCTTCTTTAAGGGAGCATGGCTTAGATATTTTATCAGATATGTTAAAGAAAACCTGAGATCACTAAAATTTATCATGCTGGCACAAAAATGAAGACTGTGCAATTCTCTTGCCTTGGTGAAGAAGACAATCAAGAATGTCATTGTGGCCGAAACCGGTTTGGCTCAGTGGATAGAGCGTCGGCCTGCAGACTGAAAGGTCCCAGGTTCGATTCCGGTCAAGGGCATGTACCTGGGTTGCGGGCACATCCCCAGTGGGAGATGTGCAGGAGGCAGCTGATCGATGTTTCTCTCTCATCGATGTTTCTAACTCTCTCTCTCTCTCCCTTCCTCTCTGTAAAAAAAAATCAATAAAATATATTTAAAAAAAAAAAAAAAAAAAAAAAAAAAAAAAAAAAAAAAAAAAGAATGTCATTGTGCCCTCTGCTAGACTGGTGGTCAATCATGTGTTAGTTAATATATATGCAAAAAGTAAGACCAAAACACACACACAAGATTACAGATTAGCAATAGCAGCTAGACCAGTGGTTGGCAAACGGTGGCTCGGCAAACCACGGCTCGAGAGCCACATGCGGCACTTTGGCCCCTTTAGTGTGGCTCTTCCACAAAATACTGACTTCTGTGCATGGGCCAAGAAGTTTCAATTGCACTGTACGTGTGTGCCTGCACGTGGTATTTTGTGGAAGAGCCACACTGAAGGGGACAAAGAGCCGCATGTGGCTCCCGAGCCGCAGTTTGCCGACCACGGAAGACTGTGAGCATCAGCCTTTGAATAAACACTGCTTGTAATTTTAAATGTTTTATCAGTTTTACTAGACTCACATCTCATACCAGTTGAATACCTTATAAGCCAACATGCCAATGTCTCCATCTTCAGCACATAAACAAAATAATATTGTAAAAATTTGAATACATTTCACAAATATATGAATTGAATCCTTCATCCCCTATGAAAAATATGGTATAATGCAAAACTTTCTCTATTTCTGTAAGGGCTTTGTTACATTTCCTTTGTATTCTTTTATGTGGTTTTGTTTTGACAAAGTATCACATGCCAATTCCAAATCACTTTCATGTCCTGAAAGAGAAACTATTGCATAGAGGCTCCAGTAATATACAAAGAACTCAACCACAGACCACAGGACATTCTGATCAAAGGAAGAAAGTCTAAATACAGTACTTTTCCTTTCTTTCTTCCTTTATTTTTTTTTCTTCTTTCTTTCTTTCTTTCTTTCTTTCTTTCTTTCTTTCTTTCTTTCTTTCTCTTTCTTTCTTCTTTCTTTCTCTTTCTTTCTTCCTTCCTTCCTTCCTTCCTCCCTCCCTCCCTCCCTCCCTCCCTCCCTCTCTTTCTTTCTTTCTTTCTTTCTTTCTTTCTTTCTTTCTTTCTTTCTTTCTTTCTTTCTTTCTTTCTTTCTTTCTTTTCCTGCTGTGGGTACTTTGGTGGATAGTTCTCAAATATATTATTTGATTTCAGTCATGTACTCATTCAACAAATGTTAAGTATCTATTATGTGCTGGGTGGTGATGATACAAAATAAATGGGACTTAATGATTCTCATGCAGCTCACTGTTTAATGACAGAGGCAAATGGGTAAGTAATTACCTGAGAAAAATGCTAACAGAAATGTCTAAAACTTGCTAGTTGTAAAACATGAAATTATAGGGGCTTCAACCCTAAAATTTTTGAAGTGCTGTGGTAAGAGAAGTTGTCATTCCTATAAACAACTTCAGAAATGAAATTATGAGCTAAAATAAAGATACGGGCCATCTGAGTTGTTTCTCTTTCTCTTTAAGCTTATAACTATTTGTAAGTTATTTGTTTTACAGTTCTCATTCTGGTGCTGGTTTTTCTTAAGCTTTACATTAGAATCCTTCTCCATTCACTATTTTGTGATATTGAATAATTACATATAGCAATTATTTCTTATATAAAAAAATAGATTTCTTATACAAAACAAAAAAATAGTGTTGCTCAGACAATGCTGAAGAAGTACAGGAAAAAATTCTTAACAAAGAAACAATTTGGGGGCACCTGTAATCCCACAGCAGATTAGGTTTATCATCCTGTATTAGATTTAATTCCTTACTTTATTTATGTGTTTGTGCACTGCCTCACTGCCCATCCTCTCATTTTAGAGAATACATATATATGCATGTACTTGTACATATATGATATTATCTTACTATTTACATTTTTGTGTTCTTGAGTGAGTAATCTTTATTAAGTTTTGGTATTTTCAATATATAATATTTGATGTTCCCCTATGAAATATTTAACACCTAGACTCTTAGAGCCCAGAATCCTAGTAATCATAAGCTTATTTATAATTCTTAAAATATTATACAGAAATTTTACATATTTTTCATGACCTCCAATCTATCTTATATGTCAGAAATCATCTATGCTGGGTATTCTGCATCAAAAAAACCTGAGAGAATGTCTATAGGTAAATAATGAAATGTATCTTTCAAACTTCTCTTTACCCTTTTACTGTGTTTTTATGGGTCAGATCCCTTGAAGAATTAGGAAAAGGTATTGTATTGGTGTGTGACTATCTTTGGTGTCCATTCAACATGTTTCTGGTGGCCTGGGCCAGGGGCTCCCTCCTGCAGTGAGAGGTGGCATAACCTTCTGGCCATGCTTTGCAACAAGCCACACAGCTACAGTTATAGTTCAGGGCATCTTGATCATTTCCTGTCCTTCTTCCCTCTTTTTAGAGCAGAGGTTCTCAACCTTGGCTGCACATTAGAATCACCTTGGAATCTTTTTAAAATCCTGATTTCTGGGCCTCATCCTCCGGAAATTCTGTTTCTTTGTTATGGGGTGGGGCCACAACATTAGTAACAAAGAAACAGAATTTCCAGAGGATGAGGCCCAGAAATCAGGATTTTAAAAAGATTCCAAGGTGATTCTAATGTGCAGCCAAGGTTGAGAACCTCTGTTTTAGAGGGAGAGATAAAAATCTAAGATCATGTTTGAGGAAAGAGAATGCAGCATATTGGAAAAGATTAGGTGAGTGAGACTTAACTAGCTTTGAAAGAAGGGTGGTGCCTGCAGTAGAATTTTTGAGAAAATTTCTAATGGAAAATAGTGTGACACTTTCCTTTCATTTGCCTTCATAATTTTTATATGCCTGGCTCAGACACATGTAGAGAGAGGTGGCTATGATCTGGAGCATGGTTGTCATATTCCTAAGTTACCTGAACATCATGGTATCTTAAGATTATGTACTAGCATGTGGTTTCCACTATTATTTCTTTTGTAAATCAAATTTAATTCCATTTCATTTTTATAGGTGTTGCCTTGACATCAAATTCAAAATAAACTCTAGAAAATGATGTTAAATTTAACTACACTCTTGCTAGCTCAACAGATGTTAAGTTGTCTTTCAAGACCTTCTGCATATTGTTAAGCATATTCTAAAAGTACATATACATATTTATATATGTGCATATACATATATAATCAATCAAAGATCATTTGAAAATAAGTGCTTGAACAGGGAGAGCCATTGTCAAGCTGAATCTTTGCATTGGAAAGAAATACCTTTTAGCAACTTATAGTATTAGAAATAGAAAGTTAATTTAAGAGAGGCAATGTACATCCTGGTGCCTCAAAAGAAAACAAAATTACAGAATATTTGTGCTCAATTAGAGATCATATTCCATGGAAAGTTATTCAACTTTTTCGGCATCATACTGTGAATTCCTATACATATTCTGTTGTTGCTGTTTTAAGTAGAAAATGACTTTTAGCATAATGAAAATTATTACATTTCAATTTTTTAAAAGAAAGTGATGGCTTACTAAAGTAAGTCAATGGAGGAAAGAAACTAATTTTTTAAAGCTGAACTAAATTCATATATACTTTCTTTTTTAATTAATTATTTTTTTTATTGTTTAACATATTACAAATAGTAGTACATATGTCTCCTTTTTTCCCCATTGATAAATTCATATATACTTTCTATTTTGCAATTGGCTACATTTTAAGAGACTTCAAATTTCCATTGTTGAAAACAGGCTTCATGTCCACTTTTCAAAGCATATTCATATCTTGGATTCAGTCAATTTACTTCATTATGTTCCACCTTTTCCTTTGGCAATACCACTTGCCATAATTTAACTTCAAACAGAACAACAAAATGCTATACTTTATCCCTATGATGTAAATTTTGACACTTAAATGTCTATCTAATATTACCTGAAAATCAATGTTTGAAAAAGTTATACAGGCTGATCATTTCAAGCTTTTTTCTCCCACACTGAACTCAAGTCAGTAAACTTGTGGATAATGTATAGGGAGCAATATATCAGTAATGTTTCCAAGCAGGAGTAAACACTTCCTGAAAGCAAGCTTAATATTTTAAAAGGCGTATTGATTCTGAACTGTGAATCCAGACAAATATCAATCCATGTGATTTATGTAATACTTAAGAAATATTTTTAAGAAGGAGTGAGGGTATAGAGATAAATAATGTTTAAAATATTGCTACAGAGTCAAAGATTTCTTGTTTTGTGGGAAAAAATATAAATCTTATTTTGGGGGCTCAAATTAAGAAACAAAAAATATTTACTGAGATCCTCCAGCTGAGTCAGTGCTGAGCTCATAGTTGCAATGGAGAGAAATATAAAATCTAAGACATTGGGGAAGAAGAACTGACAGGATTTAACCAATAGAAATAGGTAATGAGAAACTACAGAAAATCTAAGGTAAGTTTCAATCTTGCCAGGGCAAAAGAACACGACAAAATAAAAAGAGATGCCATGGTTAGGAAAGGAATGCAATGCAGTTATTAAAATATAAAGACATAAAAATAAGTTTAAAAGATAAATATAGCAAGAGAGATAATGGCATTCAAAGCCTTAAATGAGGAGAAAAATGATCGGAGGTGATATACAATGCTTAAGAAGACAGGTCTGGAGGAGGTCAGAGAGAACAAGAAAAGTAAGAGTTAGAGAAGGTAACAGAGAAAGTAAATTCTTGAGCGGATAATTAATGAAAAAAATATCTCAAGGAGAAGGCAAATGATGTGAAACCAGGAAAAAATTGTCCTCCACTATTGATAAATTTAGAAATGTCTGGAATGAACAGAAGCTGAAAATCCATTTCAGAAGTTCAATGTAGAAACAATGGGTATAGAATCTCTATTCTATGAAGTTAAGAAGTAAACATATGTGGAGAAATAAGACATTGGTGTGTTGTTGTTTTTTTCAAATAGGAGGAATCTGAGTCCATTTGAAAGCAAGGGGAAAGACTTCATTGAAAGAAACCATTTAAAGATGATTGATTTGAAAAGAATAGTTATCCTGTGAGTTGCCTGAGGAAACAGATACCATTGTGTCCAGAATAAAAATGGAAAAGTAAATTTTAGTAAAAGAAGAAAACTTTCTCTGCAGTTACATTCACTTCTTTCAAAACATGCTCAGTATGAACTCAGACATTTCATTTTCCCACACCATCAGATCATCACTGTACCGCAATTAACCACAAAATCTATTTAACTGCTTTACTACTTGCTGACAACTTTCCCATCCTCTTTCTCCACTGCTGACATAGTTTATGACTCATGTTGATGATCCTGTGAATATCCCAGCCCCTAGTCCCTCATCATGCTCCAGGAACCTACATCTCTCTTTTGTCCTTGCATTATATAAGCAAGGACACAAACTAAGCTCAGTTATCAGTGAGAATGCTCTACTTCCAATAACAATTTTTGAAATACCTGATGTAAGATGCAGATCTTGTCTATCTATCTTCTGCCCCCTATTATTTCTGGTCCATCTTATTGCTTCTTCCTTGCCAAGGTTCCTCCTGCAATCCCTGGAATTTGTCTCTTCTTCATGTGCATTTTCTCCCTCTTCCTTTTTGTTAGTTTTTTTTCCCCTTCTGCCTATGAATATTTGCAGTACTACCTGACTCCCATACTAAGAAAAACTTTTTACATACCTTACTAACTTTTCAACATACCTCTATTTTCTCCTTGTTCTCTTCCTTGTCCAAGTCTTTGTAACTGCAGTCTAAATCTGCTAATTCCACTTTCTAATTATCTTTCACTTATTAATTACTCATACTAGTAGTTGGCTCTTGCCCTTACCAATCTCCTGAAATTAACAATTAACAATAGCATCATACTCCGCAATTGCATGCTCTGTTCTTTCATTTTATGCCTCCTAATCTCTTTATTGCTGATGTAAAAATCTTCCTAAAACTCCCTTCCCTTGACTTCTATGATACAGTAATTATCTGCAGACTTGAAATGGCTCTCTCTCTTCTCTCTCTCTCTCTCTCTCTCTCTCTCTCTCTCTCTCTCTCTCCTTATTGTTGATTTTCTTGCCTCATCCCCCCACCCAACAATTCATCCTCTAACTATAAACATCCTTTATTTTTGTTCAGGCTTATTATGTCTGTATTCTTTCTTGAGTAATCTCTTCCACTATCATGGTTTATTGCAGAGTTGCAACTCTGTTGAGATAAGTAGGAAGGGATTCATATTTATTCAACTCCTGATTCCATTTATGCTCTATTCAACATCTCTTCTTCAGAATTTGATATCTCAGGAAGAATCCACTACTTTTAGGACAATTTTACTTAAAAGAAGAGGATCATGTTGTTAAGATGAATTTTCAAGCATAAAAGACCAGGTCTTTCAACATCCAAACTTAAGTCTCATATATATTTTAAACTTTTCTTCCTTCTCTCTAATAACCTGACTCCTCCTGGTCTGAGGACCTGCAGTAAGAGAGTGCCACATTTTATTTTTATTTTTTACTTACTGTTCCTAGAACCCTATTTATTTTAGTCTTCTCCTTACATATTTGCTTCTATCTCTCCCCATCACTTGGCCCGTGAGTAGAGAAAGAACCCTCCCCACTCCTCCATAACACTCTACCTGAAATAATGAGTAAGCACTTGAAAAAATTCCCTATTTCAAGAATGCTACCAAGTCCATAAACTCTCATCACACTTCTGATCCCTTCTTATGTGGGTTGTTTGGGACCAGAGGAGAGGTTTTGGAGAGAGGGTCCAGAACCAGTTTAGACTTCACTTGGTAAATAAACTGAATGTTAAAACTGAATTATCTATTTTATGGACCCAATTTATCTTCCAGCTGCATCACCTGCTCTTTCCCACACATATGTCATGTACTTATACTCTTGCTAATGTCCTTTGTTTTGCCAATATATTCCCACTTCATCTCAGAAAACTTTTTCCTTCAAGTCTCTTTCATAAAGCCTTAGTAATCGCCACTATTGCTGCCATTAGCCTCACGTTTATTAACTCCTCTAATTATATGCTCTCTTTTCTCTTCAAACTCAATATAATTTTCTAATGGCCTTATGTAAATTATTACTTTAACATGAGATTTAGATATGAGATTTAAGCTTAAGTTGTGTAGCTCTAGTCTTTTTATGCCTGAAAACAAGTCTTACTTTACAAAATGAAACTATTCTTTAACTAAAACATCAAGTTTAAACAAAAAACTCATTGTGAACAGAAGCAACATTTTATTTATACCATCATACTTCACAGTGCCCACCAGTGTCTCTTACATGGTAAGCAGTCCTGTTTTGTCAAAATGTACTGAATTGAAGCAGGAAATGGAGCTGTACTGACATGACCTGTTTCATGGTACCTACTGCTCAATAAATGTTCATTGAACAAACTGACATAAAATGAAGTATATGTGGGTTCCTTTGCCTGATGTTCTCAATCATCATAGGGAGTAGTAGGTATAGTTTATGCTAAGATGGCTATAGATATAGAAAAGATCTGAAAGGAAAATAAGGTCTAGAATAACAACTTGAGGGTGTATACCAGGTTTCAATAAGAAATAAAAAAGAAAAATTAGATTGACAAATAATAGCAAGAGGCCTGCTATATTGAACTGCATGAATCTATAGTAGGCTAAGCATAGAGGTTCTCTATGAAACAAATGAAGTGTTGGACTTACTACAAATACGAAGGGAAGAAATTCTTTATTGGAAACAAATCCATTTTCTGTATATGTAAGGGATTTCACATTTAAATTATACTTATTTCTACCACCAGAATAATTATTCACAGTCAAGCAATTGATTAAATTTTCTCTATTGAGGCTACAATGATTTATTGCTTGATTATGAATTATAATATAAAAAGAGATTTTTAAAATACTGCAACACAGGAAGAGAACATTTTAAAAATATATTTTCATTGATTTCAGAGAGAGGAAGGAAGAGAGAGATAGAAACATCAATGATGAGAGAGAATCATTGATCTGCTGCCTCCTGCATGCCCCACACTGGGGATCGAGCCTGCAATCTGGGCATGTGCCCTGACCAGGAATCAAATCATGACCTCCTAGTTCATAGATTGATGCCCAACCATTGAGCCATGTTGGCCTGGCTGTTGTGAGATTTAAACAGAGTGAAAAGGGGCCCTCTGGTAAATTTTGAGCAAAGAAGTGATAGCTACTTAAGTTACAAAAGAATAACTAGGCCACTATGTGAAAAACAGACATTAGGGCTATGAGGGTAGAAGACGGTACACAATAATTCAGAAATATTGGCAAGTGTGATAACAACTCAGGCTAGGGTGGTAGCAATAAAAATTGTAAGAAGTAGGTAGAGTATGAATATATTTTGAAGCCAAAAGTAGCAGAATTTTTGGTATATTGACATGGAGTATGTAAGAGAGGCACCAAAGATGATGTCAAGTGTTTTTGGCCTAAGCAAATGAAATAACAGAACTGTCATCAACCAATGGAGAAGTCATAATTATAGAAAAATATTCAGTTTAATTTTAGACCTGTTAAGGTTAAGATTTCTGATGTATCTTGTTCTAGTTATCTATTATTCCTTAACAAATCATTACACTTTAAAGGCTTAAAACACACTAATTTATTTGCTTATGAATTTGCAGTTTGGTCAGAACTCTGCATGAACTCATTTCTTCTTCACTAAATTCTGGGCATAGAGAAATAAACCAAACACACATGGCTCTTTTTTCATAAAGTTATAGTGAAGAATAGAGGCATTATCCAGTTAGTGGAAAACAGAGCTACTAGTATAAATATTAATAAATAAGGATGTTTGAGTACACAGAATGTATAAAAATGAAAGCACTGGTATTTGGTGTTCTATAACAGAAAAATCTACTGTATTTGCAAAGCCAAGGAAGGATAAATAACATTTTGCAAGGTAAATGTAGGAAGGAAAACACTGCTGGTAATGGGAAGAGACAGTTCAAAGGCTGGGAATGGAAAAGTATGGGGTATATTTGAAAATATTTTATAAACTTAGAAGTCCAACTTTCTTTGCTATCTGATTGAGATAGCAAAGAGACAGTAGCAAAAGATACAGGCCTTGTTAAGAAGGATCACAATAGAAATTTCTGGACTTTACACAAAATTCAATGGGCATCCCTTGAAAGTTTTTAAGTAGGTTTATATAAAATTAAAAAATTCAGTCTAGTCTTTTGTAAGGTTAGGAGATCAACTGCAGTGGTATATGTGTAAGAAAAGAACAGATTTAATTAAGGTTGAGGCTGTAAAGATGGAGAGTGGTAGATTGGTAATATTTAAAAGGAAAAAATCAGCAAAACTTTTTGGCAGATTGCATTCATTATAATTTTTGATGTACAGTTTTTGTGTCCTCAACACATCCAATGGAAATGTTGGGAGACAGACATACTTATCTGAAACTAAGGGAAAAAACAACAAACAAAAAAAGCTTAAGATGAACATGTTGATTTGACCCACCCTCCCCTGCCTTTCCTCTGAGGTTTGATACTCTGTTGGATGCTTCTCTGTCTCTGGATCTATTTTTGTCCATCAGTTTACGTTGTTCATTAGATTCCACATATGAGTGAGATCATGTGATATTTGTCTTTTTCTGACTGGCTTATTTCACTTAGCATAATGCTCTCCAGGTCCATATTGGTCTATTCATTTGGATTTACATACACATTAGAGAGCTGCATAACAAATGTATCCCACCAAATATGTACTAAAATATACGTGACCAAATGAAAATAAACTTTATTCCTGCTTAGGTAAGCTATTTTTGAGTGTTTTGTTTTTTTTTTAAACATTATAACTAAAAAGAAGTATTAATGTGGAAGTCTGGATATTTTTAATGAAACTAGAAAACTCACTTAAAATTCAAAAGAGATATGTAAATTTATAATTACCCTTTCTCTGGGTGCACAGCTATAGATCTTGGCTGATCCAGGCCTTGGGAAATAATTACATAACGGAAAGATCCATTGAGTCTTGCAACTTCAATTAAGTTGAAACCATGATCTGTCCAATATATGTTACCTAGAAGAAATACAGATGTGTTTATGATACAGTTGTGAGAAGGAAGACTATTTATTAGTTATGGCTTTAATTATTAACTGTCTGAGCATTATATAAACTCTCATATATAATGTGTACATTATATTTTTTTTTTTTTTTTTTTTTTTTTTTTTTTTTTTTTTTAAATATATTTTATTGATTTTTTACAGAGAGGAAGGGAGAGAGATAGAGAGTTAGAAACATCGATGAGAGAGAAACATCGATCAGCTGCCTCCTGCACATCTCCTACTGGGGATGTGCCCGCAACCCAGGTACATGCCCTTGACCGGAATCGAACCCGGGACCTTTCAGTCCGCAGGCCGACGCTCTATCCACTGAGCCAAACCGGTCTCGGCAATATAATGTGTACATTATATTTTTAATGTGTACATTTCCTCAGCAGAAAGTTGTAAATAAACTAATATGCAAATACTTCCTAAATCTCATACACCTGTAGTTTAAACCATGTAATGATACACTTATATGTTAAAAATAAGTTAAAACTTCTCTCAATCAGAGGAGAAATATATTTTAGCTTTCTGTAGACTTCAGGCAAGAAAAGTAACACTTCTGTCTACCTGCCTCACGGAGCTCTCAGTAGATTTAGGCAAAGATAACACTATATAATCTGCTTCTAAAAAAAACCCCAAAAAACACTTTTCAAAAGGCTCAAAAGCATTAGATAAAGAATGAGGCCCAAAATAAGAGACTATTTACCTCTATGGCTACAATAAAAATTGTTGAGTCACTCAGAATTTTTATGAGGCAAATTGAGCTCTTAAAAGTAAGTGTGATACACACACACACACACACACACACACAAAACAACACAGAAAAAGTCATAGATTATACCAGCAATCCAGTCAATAGCAATCCCTTCCACTCTTCCCAAGCCATTGGTAATGATATCTTCTTTCCAAGTTTGGTCTCTTTTAGCTCGACTAATTTTATTGAAGCCCATGTCTGTCCAGTAGATGGTATCATTTTCTATGGATAAGATAGAGAGAGAAAAAATACACACACTATAAAAAGTATCAGTGTACATATTAGGATCACATTGCATCACTATTTGGGAATTAATATCCCGGGTGTGGTAATGTATAAGTAAGTATTCTTCAGGATAATACACTAATACAAATAGTTAGAAAGATAATAAAACAATATGAAAGAACCTAGTCAAATGTATTTTTAAATGTTTTTAAAATATATGTGGAATGACCTATCCCAGGGGTGGGCAATCCCTGGCATGCGTGCCAAACATGGCACGCCAGTAACTTTTGTTGGCACGAGAAACCCTCTCTTATAATTTTCCATTTACAATTTTTTTCTTAATATCGACTTTTTTATTTTTCAGATAAATACAGTCTAGGTGCATCTTAGATAAATAAATAATTTTACATAACAAGTTATCTTAAAGACCATAGACATGGATTGACGAGAGAGGGGAAGAGCAATTTCTATGCCTCTGCCTTAACTCTCCCTGCCTTCCTAGATCTGACCAGTGTTTTGGTTTCATCCACATACGCTTGTGAATTTTTGTTCTCAGTGATGAATTTTGTTAAGTCTCATCACAGGAGTAGCCTGACAGATGAAAGTAGCTCGTGCATCTCTCTGAAGGTCACGAAACATAAACCTGATGTAAAATCTCTGTCATCAGTGATGCAGCAGCAAAAGTCCCACTGATGATATCAAATGGAGTCATAAAGTTTTCTGTCGGACTATCAGTGTACATGTATACATTAAAAAATAAATGTATTTTTCATCATCATATACTGTGTTTTTGTCGCTCAAATGAATTTTATTGTTTCTTCAAGGTTCTTCACATAGTACACCTTGAGAGATATCAAGTAGGTATAACATGTTCTCAAAAAATTAGGGTTGGCACGCAGAAGAATTTTGAGTCAGAGATTTTGCTGGTTTTGGCACGCACTCACAAAAAGGTTGCCCACCCCTGACCTATCCCATCCTTTATTATTTTTTCTTCATTTTCTAACTTAAACTCAGTAAATACTTATCTTATCCCCCATGAATTTGCCATCTGGATAGCAAACCATGTTATTTTGGATAACAATTTTTCTCTTCACATTAATACCTGTGTCTGAGTCCTCTAAATAAATAAATAAATAAAACTACTGGAGATAATCAACTCGATAAAGTCTCAAAATAGAGAGAGGATAGAAACATAAGGGCGTTTCAGCTATATCAAGGCTATTTTAAGTATAAGGTCATTCAAGATGTATGAAGTCTTTAAAATGCTTTATCATTTAATTACTCCTTCTGAGACACTAATTTAGCAAATGTCAACTACAAACTCCTTAGGTTATTTTTCAAACTCTCATTGTACAAATAGTCTTAAAAATACTTAAAGAATGGCTCTATGCTATTATAGTCTTTAAATATAGTGTGTTTTTGATTATTTTAATGAAAAATGTTTCTAAAAGTTATAAATAAAATACATGTGCATGCATATGCATAAAGGGTAGCAATTATAGTCCAATGATTTTAAATACAGCCACCAGAAACACATTGGGGACAAATCATTAAATAATAAATTTGCCACCAGCTAAGTAAGTGTTTGTGTGGTGACCTACATGGCCATTTGTAGAACAAATCTTTTTAAGACCAATATAATTTCCCTCTGGCACAGTGACAGACTATGGGAGTAAGGAAAAAGCAATTAGTATAATAAACCATTTATCAGTAAGTTTTGGAATTCTGTTTCAAATGAATTATAATGGAAATATTTTTATTTATTTGAGAAATGATTCCAAATATCACCTATCCTCAACAACATTTAACTCAGAAACACAATTGTTTGAACCAGAACAAATATGCCATTTCAAATATATATATCTGGAAAGCAAAGATTTGTTTGACTTTTCCAATTTTGTAAAAAGTACTAGTTAAAATGTTTTCATTATTAAAAGAGTAAATCAATCAGTAAAAATAAGCATTATTTTTGCATAAGCATTAAGCATTATAACCCAAGTCCAAACATTAGATCCATATATCCAATAGCCTACTTTGTATTCCCACTTGTATGTAGAAAAGGCAATCTTGATAAACAAAAGGCAAATTCTGGGTGTGAAACAGGCTTCTCTTGCAGCCTTCCAATGGCAACTTTCCCCGCTACAGTGACGGATAAGTGATAGCTCCACCCTTTGTTTCACAGGCTGAAAACCTTACATTGTTCCTAATCACTTTCTCCACACTTCACATCTAATCCATAATCAAACAGTCTCATATTCAATCTCTTACCAGGTGTTTTGGCTCTTTTTATTGTTCTTTCAAATCATATCCATCTTCCAACCACCTCTCACCCTCTCTACTCTTTATAATGTAATGGAAGTCACTATTACCTCTTGCCTGAGCAATGCAATAACCTCCTAACTTATTGCCCAGGTTCCACTTTGTCTCAGCACTCCCATTTCCTCATGAGTCTTTTCTCCACTGAGAGTCCATCACTGCCCTTGTAAAAATAAATGAGATAACTTCTCTCCCCTCCACCCAAACTCTCTAACATTCATGACCTACCCACATCCTTCCACACTCTCTCACCTGATATCCTTCCACTATCCCCCTCAATCAACCATCTCTAATAACAGAATTTCCTCTTCTTGAAATAAGCCTAATGCTGTCCAGTAAAAGGTTCTTTTTTAAAAATATATATATGTTTGTATTGATTTCAGAGAGGAAGGGAGAGAGAGAAACATCAATGATGAGAGAGAATCACTGATCAGCTGCCTCCTGCATGCCATCTATTGGGGATTGAGCCTGCAACCCGGGCATGTGCCCTGACCGGGAATGGAACCCATGACCTCCTGGTTCATAGGTTCAACCACTGAGCTATGCTGGCCAGGCTAGTCAAAGGTTCTTTACATTTCTTTGTGACTAGAATGCTTCCCTCCCCATTCCCTCCTCAATATCTGCATGACTCTGTTTTAGCTTAAATAGTCCCCTTCTTACTGAAAATTCCTCTGACTACTCCATAAAATTATTCCCTTGCTATTCTCTATATTCATTACCAAATCTATTTTTCTCCATTGTATGGCATGCATTACTGCAAACACATTACATATTTATTGTTTCTGTTTGTTTGTTTACTGTCTGTCTTGTCTCAGAGAACTATAATCTCTTTGAGGTCTAGGACATTATTTTGTTCACTGCTTTATTCCTGGCAGATAGAATATTGCCTGACACATAGTAAGCTCTAAGTCAACATTTGGTGAATAAGTGAACAAATGTGATATACGAAGACTGACTAGGAGTGGATACAAGGAAGACACAGCTATTACCATTAGAAGCTTTCAAAGCTCATTAAACAACAGAGGGTAGTATGCAGATATAAAAAATGACTAACGGTTAACAAGAGTATAGCATGAGCAGAATATAAGTAGTACAGACATTTTTGTAGGAGTTCAAAGAAGACATTTACAACAATCTTTATAAATATTAGAAAAAAGGACACTAATTTTACATGTGACTCTTACTTTTGTGTTATTCTAATGGCTTTGCCATCCCTGCAAATTTTTATTCCATTTAATCAGGAACATTCTTTCTCATGTATAGAGCTGAATCTTGCACATACCTTTACTATCTTATTGAGCAGAAATTTCTTCTTTTATTTTTAGAAATAGACTGTGAGATTTTTCATAAATAGCAACTGCAATTGACCCAACTTTGCTAAAACAGTCACATTAGCTTTCCACAGATATAAGACAAATAGTATAATTGGTAACCATTTTCAAGGATAACTATACAGATATTGGTGGCCAGCTATTGTGCACTGTAATTACAGTCAGAAATTTTAAAAAGCCACATGTCATAATTGTCTGTAAAACAAGGGAGAGGCTTTTTAACACTGAGAAAATTTAAACTATAGAGTTGAGCTGAAGTGATAACCACCTACAGAGGATGGAGTATGCAGATCATGTCTGAAAATAGGAAACAAGGAATACAGGTTTCTTAAAGTATTTCCACCCTTAGGTATCTATTTTCTCATGATTAATTAACCAGCACTTACTGATCACCTGTTGTGAGCACACTGGACTCTGTGTTAACTTGTACTTCTGAGTTCTAGGAAATTCAAAATCATGTTTCCTGGCTTATATTTACAAGCTGTTTTAGAAAATGCCATACAGTCATGAAAAAACAACCAGGTAAAATATAATGTATTAGTTTACTATGCTTCTATTAAGCCACATTTTTCCTAAATCCTCACCTGAGGATATGTTTATTGATTTTTATTTTTTTTATAATTTTCATCCGAGGATATTTTCCCATTGATTTTTAGAGAGCGTGGTAGAGAGGGAAAGACAGAGAGAAATATCGATGTGAGAGAAACACATCAATTGGTTGCCTCCTGCACGAGCCCTGACCAGGGCCTGGGCTGGGGAGGAGCCTGCAACCAAGGTACAGGCCCTTGACCGGAATTGAACCTGGGACCCTTTGGTCCACAGGCCTATGTTCTATCCACTAAGCCAAACTGGCAAAGGCTGTTTATTGATTTTAGAGAGAGAGGAAGGAAGGTGAAGGGAGGGAGGGAGGGAGGAAGGAAGGGAGAGTGGGGGAGAAACATCGTTCAATTGTCTCCTGTACATAACCTGACCAGGGATTCAACCCACAACCTAGGTATAAGCCCTGACCTGGAATCAACCTGCAACCTTTTCGGTGTATGGGACAATGATCCAACTAACTGAGCCGCCAGGCTGGGGCACATTTTTTTAGCTGCAGAACTTTACATTTATCCTATCAGATGCCAGCTCATTAAATTTGTTCAGGGGCCCTAACTGTTGACATTTTTAAAAATGATATGTTATCCAATGAATTATTTCTGTGATATCCACACATTTAATAAGTAGGTATTTTTAACTTCATTCAAGCCAGTGATAAGTGTATTAAGCTGGATTAAAACATATACTTTGATATACCATTAAAGACTTCCGTCTGAGGCAAATTGTCTCATGTTTATTATACCCTTAAAGCCCTCTCCAGTTTGGCTCAGTGGATAGAGTGTCGGCTTGTAGACCGAAGTGTCCCAGGTTCGATTCTGGTCAAGGGCATGTACCTCTGTTGCAGGCTCCTCCCCGGTCTGGGCCCTGGTCAGGGCTCACGCAGGAGGCAACCAATTGATGTGTTTCTCTCACACCAATAATTCTCTCGGTCTTTTCTTCTCTCTTCCACTCTCTCTCTAAAAATCAATGGAAACATATCCTCTGGTGAGGATTAAAAAAAAATTATACCCTTATAATGTATAATTTATGCATATTTAAGTGCACAATTATTCAGTGTACAGGTTGATTAACTTTTTTATATGGAACTTAGCCATGTAACCACCAATCAGATTAAGATTTAGATCACTATCAGCAGCCCTTTTGTTGCTACCTCACCTCAGAAGCCTTCTTCTTCCCTAGTGGGCAGCCACTGTCCTGACTTCTTTCAGCAGAAATTAGTTTTCTTAATTGTCGATAAATGGTATCATTCTGTATATACTCTTTATCTGACTTCTCTTATTCGGTATTATGACTTTCAAATCCACTTTTTCCATTGAATGTACTTTGCTTTTTGTTGGTGTGAAAATACCATAAACTATTTACCTATTTTGGATGTTCAGGTTGTGTCTAATTTCTGCCTATTGTGAATAATATGAACATTTTTGTCCATTTCTTTCATGAATATATGCTATCATTTCTGTTAGGTACAGACCCACAGGTAAATTGTTGAGCCATAGGATAACTATAGTAGGTAGAGTTCCCTTGTTTCATTTTCACTTTTGTTGTTGTCTTATCTAATAAAAGAGAAACATGCAAATTGACTGTACCTCTGCTACACTCACAAGCCACACCCACAAGCCATGCCCACAAGCCAATCAGAAGTGAGTATGCAAATAAATCCAACCAAGATGGTGGCGGCCACAGAGCTGGAGCAAACAAGAGGCTTAGGTTGCCCCTGGCGATGGAGGAAGCCAAGCTTCCCACCTGCCCTGGCCAGCTGTGGGCTCTGCTCAAGGCTACAAAGTTTCAATTATAGAAGACAAATAAATCCCAGATACCTGCTTCCAGCCGCTGTGGCCTCCACTCAAGGAGAGTATGGAAGCCTGGGTTTCCCAGGGCCATGGCCAGCCTGCAAACAGCCATCAGCCCCTCACCCAGACTGTCCAGGCACCCCAGTGGGACCCCCTATCCTGAAGGGGGTGCAGCCAGCCTGCAAACAGCCCTCAGTCTCTCACCCAGGCTGGCCACACCCTCATGGGGTGAGGGTCCCCGCTGCGGGGCTTGGCCAGCCCACAAACAGCCATCAGCACCTCACCCAGGCTGGCCAGGCACCCCAGCAGGGACCCTCACCCCATGGGGGCGTGGCCAGCCTGCAAACCACCACAGGCCACTCTCCCAGGCCACCCCATGCCCCAAGGGAACCCCCAACCTGATCTGGGACACCCTTCAGGGCAATTCAGCCAGCCGCCACCCGTGCACCAGGCCTCTATCTATACTAATGAAAGGGTCATATGCTAATTAGACTGGGAGACCTTCCTGGAGACCTTCCGGATGTTCTTCTGGACAAAGCCATGGTGGTGGGGCTGAGGTAGAGGTGGTTAGAGGCCAAGAGGGGAGGGCAGTTATTGGGTGACCAGGTTGGTGGGGAGCGGGGCCGTTGGAGGTAAGCAGACCAGCAGGGGGGCCAGTTGGGGGCAAGCAGGCCATCAGTGGGGATCAGTTGGAGGTGATCAGGACAGCAGGGGGGGGCAGTTTGGAGTGAGCAGGCCAGCAGGGGGGAAGTTGGGGGCAAGCAGGCCAGTGGGGAGGGAAGGTGGAGGTGAACAGGCCAGTAGGGGGTCAGTTGGGGGTGATCAGGCTGGTGGGGGGGCATTTAGGGGCAAGCAGGCTGACGGCAGGGGGAAGTTGGGGGTGAGCAGGCCAGCAGGCAGAGTGGTTAGGGGCAAGCAGGCAGGCAGACAGGTGAGCAGTTAGGAGACAGCAGTCTTGGATTGCAAGAGGGATGTCCGACTGCCGATTTAGGCCTGATCCCTGTAAACTGGCAGTAGAACATCCTTTGAGGGGTCCCAGATTGGAGAGGATGCAGGCCGGGCTGAGGAACACCCTCTCCCCCATGCACGAATTTCATACACCAGGCCACTAGTATACAAATAAGGCTTGACTGTATGCAGTCCATATAAACTCCTGGTACTGATGCCTATACAGAATTTCACTTTAACTTTGATCTTCGGGATTAGAAAGAACAATGTCCCTCCCCTGTCCCCTCTCCAGCCATCAACTTTTACTTAGACCTTGATTATTAAATACCACTTCGAGATTACCTGGTTGCAGACACCTTTCTTCATTTGAGGGCATAAGTATAAGCACTCTCCATGGCTTTTATTGTCATTTATGCAGCTATGAACTTAACAGGTAGGCCCAGAAATATAACTGTTGCTACTTTTAGGAAGGCTATCTTAAGGACCTGTGAATCATTAATTTTGCCAGCTTATCTAATAGTTTCCAAACTGATTTTTATTCTAAAACCTTGGCAGATGTGACAGTTACTTCTAATCCAAACCCCATCTTTTGCTCTTTCAGAAATCACTGTATCTAATCTGGGTGAAGAATAGACTTTCTCATATCATTCCTACATTTTTCAGTAATCATGCATCTCAAAGCAATATTTTATTTCCTGAGCTGTGTCATTTCAACACAGATCCCTGATTTAGTCCTTTTCCCCAGTCCATTTCTTATTCTGCCACCCATATTCACAGGCAGGACTATTGATACAGACATGAAGTACAAACAATGCCTCAGAATTATAGAAACATAGGATAGGAAGGTATATTATAACAGCATCAAAACTTCAAACTAAAGCTTAGGCATCCTTATTCTAAAAGGTACTCTGTTTACACCCACCATGGTGTATCCCCAGATCCTGTCTTGCCCTCTCAGTGTCTATCCTCTCATCTCAACGTATCATTGCCTCCCTTTTCTGACTACTCATAAAAGAAACCCTCTCTAACCACTGTCCCCAAATTCAGCAACAGGTCTGCCTTCACATGGTTAGAGTTCAGTAATTCTCAAATGGCTGCCCATTAAAATTGCCTAGTAAAATGTAAAAAACACCACCAACAAAAAACAACCTGCAGCCACCCAACAGAGATTTTAAATTGCTTAGTCTGGGCATCATGAGAATTCCTAGTTAACTCATCAGTGGTATACATAAAAAGAATAGCACTTGTTATTTAACAGGGTCCAAGATCTTGTGAAGACTACTCCCTTCCCCCCACATCCCATCTTCACTCCCATTACAATCTCATTGATATTAATGGCTCACTACTAAAGTAAATTTTTAAGGAAAGAAGAGGAAGATGTGAGCTAGACATAGTTTTTAGAATATCAGATTTGGGGATTTTTTTCCCCACTCCAGTTGGGGGAAGACTTCAACTTGAAAAAACAAAACAAAACACATTTGAAAAAGAATCTGTTCAGTTGATTCTGCCATATCTCTAATCCTAGATCTGTTCTTTAATTTGTGCCAGAATCACGCCAAATCAAGGCAGCTCACAAGAAAATTCCTTTACTCTGATGCATTTCCACTTCCAATCAAGCTGGCTTTGCCTGAGCTACACGTGTATCCTGTGCCACAGGTATGTTTCTTCACTCAATTATTTAAAGATTTTAAACTATATAGACATTGTGAGCACTAAAATTGATCATATTTCTCTTTGCACTGGTTATTATATATTTTATTCTCTTTACACTGTAATTAATTAAATTATAGTAACTAAATTAGTTAAATGGAGTATAAATTTACTGCCAACTACTAGCAAAAATACAAAATTTTACAATATGCATTATAGCTCTAGATTCATGTTATTTCCCCCCAATTTTTCTCTTAGCACTTATTTCTACCATCTAAATTGTTTTTCTCATTGCAATTCCTCCATTTTTGGAATTTACATAAAATAATTTTAGGACAAATTGATATCTATCTCTATATATCTATCTATCATCTATAGATATTGATAGATAAATATAGATATAGATATGTATTTAACATATCAAGTCACATGTTATAGATAAGTGACATCAAAATCGGATATACATACACACTGTAGAGAGTGGCTACCAAAACCAAGAAAATCTAAGGCAATGCAAAACATTTTAAATCAATTTTTCTTTGTTTTTGTTTTTGTTACTCATCGTTTCAGATTTCATTTTGGGTGTACATTCTAAAATGCATTAAATCACAATATTGAATACAGTAATAATACATATTCTTTATAAGTAAATAATTTATTAATAAAATAGTAAATAAACACATGCCTTTAAGGGAAATATTTTTAAACTAGTAAATTTTACAATAAAAAAGGAAGGTTTAGAATGCTGGTACGGTGCTACTTTCCAATCATGCCCCATTTTTGGCACATTCAGTGTCGTGACCCACCAGTTGAAACCTCTGGAGCAGACTATCAAAATTATAGAAATGGAGGGGAAAGCAAAGTCAGCCAAGGCCATCAGAGAAGGCTTCAGTAAAAAAGACTTTGGCTATCTATGAAGACTAGGTAGCATATGGATTAGGAGATATGTATGATATAGTTCATGGAAACCTAGTCCAGATTAAAAACCAATTTAATGAATGTGGACATCCTCATTTCAGGAGGGAGGGTCAACAATATCGTTTATAGAAAAGCGGTAAGCAAAAACTATGATGACAACTGCTTCTGAATTTATCAGATGTCTGGGTACAGATATAGGTTGAGCTGGCTTTCTATTATTTTCCAACTTTGACAGCATTTCTTCAAACATTTCAGAGGTTAATAAGGACCTAGGTCCTCAAAATTCCATATTAAAAGGGATTCAATATTAAAATGCTAATGAATTACATTTGTTTCTTTCACTTTGAGAAAGGCAAATCAATACAAACGCTAATGGGAAATTTTCATAGAGCAAAAAATCACTAAGAACTCCATCCTTGTGAGTAAATAAAATCAAATCTGTAGACTTCAAAAGTTTTAGATAGCTTAATCCCCTTAAGGCACAATGTTATGAAACCTTGGATAATGTACATACTCTTTTAAATTACTCTTTTATCAAATAAGCAATATATGCCTGTTTTGCTTTTGTGTTCTGAATGAAATTTGCATTAAACATACTTTTTATAAAAGCAATTCCATTTTTAAGTTTTGAACTTTTTCCGCTCAGGGTAACAAACCAAAAAAAGTCTTTTACATTTCCTTATGCATTGATTGTTCTTTTTTTTTCTCCAAAGCAATTGCACTGTGCTGTTTCTCATATTCATGAAGTTAATTCTGACAGTCCTTATGTGCCTAATTTTGACTTTCAGGTAACATATGAGAACACAATTGTGCTGTCACACTCTCATCTTCTTCAAATTAGAAGAGGACTGATAGCAGCTCCAAGGAGAAATTGTTTTAATTTATCCTGCTTTGAACTTCCAGAGCTAAGCTGTAAAACTGAGACAGCATGTTGAATAGATATATCTTTAGGGGACACCTACTCAGACATTTCTTCAGGAAACCATCAGCCTGTTCCGGAAAACACTGCCATTGTATTTTATTTTCAAATGAGGAAAAGACAGAAATTGTGTTCCTCAAATGCCTGGTTTCTGGTTTCTATGTGATGCTTCAAATTAGCAAATCAGACAAAGATGGAGCACACACCTTAAAAACAGAGGCTTTTCCAGCAAATATATTTGTATTTTTTTTATCATCACCCTTGGTAAAAAAACTAACAAGAAGTTTACTGAAGCCCTTAACTGGTTTGGCTCAGCGGATAGAGCGTTGGCCTGGAGACTGAAGGGTCCCAGGTTTGATTCTGGTCAAGGGCATGTACCTTGGTTGTGGGCACATTCCCAGTAGGAAGTGTGCACAAGGCAGCTGATCGATGTTCTCTCTCATTGATGTTTCTTACTCTCTATCCCTCTCCCTTCGTCTCTGTAAAAAAAACAAAAAAATATATTTTTTTAAAAAGAAGTTTACTGAAGAGAGGCATGTAGCATAATAACTAAAAGCTTAGATGGTGTGTTGTGATGTTCTGAGTTTAAAATCTCAGCAGAAGCATCCAACAGACTGTCAAACCTCAGAGGGAAGGCAGGGGAGGTTGGAGGGGGGTGGTTAAGAGATCAACCAAAGGACTTGTATGCATGCATATAAACATAACCAATAGACACAGACACTAGAGTGGTGAGGGCCTGTGCTGGGGGAGTGGGAGTGGCCAGGGAAGGTCAATGGGGAAAAAGGAGGCATATGTAATACTTTAAACAATAAAGAATTAAAAAAAAAAAATCTCAGCTCCAGTACTGAATGGCTCTATGACAAGAGAAAGGTATTTAATACTAGAGGCCTGATGCATGAAATTTGTGCAAGAGTAGGCCTTTCTTCCCTCAGCTGCTGGTACCGGCTTCCCTCTGGCACTCAGGACTCAAGCTTTCCTTGCAGCCCAGGCTCGCCCGGTTGGTCATCTGAAAGGGCATCCAGTCTAATTAGCATATTATGTTTTTATTATTATAGATTTCTGTTCAGTTTCCCAATATGTCAATTGAGAATAATAGAGTTGTTATAAGGGCTAAATAAATCAATATTTGTTAAAGCACTTAATGTCTACTACAAAATAAATATAATAAAATATTAACTATTAAAATTAAAAGTTATGATGTATCAAAATGAAGATTACATAAGCTGATAAGTTTGGTAATTGTGTCTTTGAAATTTTAGCATGGTTTAGCTTGACAGAGTATCATCTTTATAAATATAAATCTAAAAAGAAAATATTTTGGTAGTTCCTTTGCAAAAGGAGAAAAATCTAATTTTAATTAACCTCACTCAAGGAAATAATAAAAGGGGTAGGAAAATAAACAGACATTTCTATGTATTTCAAATATACATTTCTATGAATTTGTTATATTAAAAGTTAAAAGATTTGGCTACACAGTGGAATCACACATTTTCAGAAAGGCAAAATTAAGCTTAATATTAAAAGTTACACAGAAAATTTGCTCTAAAAAGTGATTAAAATTATTAGTATTTATTGTACTTAATGGCAGGTCAAAAATAATTTTAAGGATAATAATAAATTATTATTAACATTATTAAAGAATCAACAAAATTTATGTCCTCAGTGGTAATTAAATGCATATTATCTAATTCTCAGGTGACAGATACATACAAGACTTATAATATGATTATTTTCTTGTTTGAAAATGATATAATTTTACTTTATTATGATTGAGTCACAGCTAATGTGACAACAAATAGATATATAATTGTGCTCTGCTTGGTCTTTCAGAAAAAAAACAACACAATGAATTTTTTTTTTCAGAACAAGTCCTGTTAAAAATTAATAATTATATAAATTAGTAATTTTTATTGAGTGTATTGTAGGAGATACAAAATTACCAAGAAGCCCACTTCAAACTTCCCAGAAAATCAATCACCCAAACCTCTTATAAATACTCAGAAGCCCTATACTTTATCTATCATTTTATAGTAAAGTTGTAGTTTTTCCTCAACCTATATTGGGAATACATTAAAGGAAGGCTCCATATTACCTTCCTAGTTAGTTCCACAGAATCCAGTGCAATAGTTTGGACCATATAGTTACAAAAGTTCAGTGAATCAATGATCAAGCATGACTATATGCATTCTTGCCATCTAAAAGTCATGTTATAAAGATCTAAACTCCCAACAGAGGAGCACCTAAGTATATAAAACAAATATTAATGAACATACAGGGAGAAATTCACATTAATACAATAATAGTAGCAATTTTAATACCCTACTTGCATCAATTAATAGATCATGTAGACAGAAAATTAATAAGAAAATAAGGGCATTTCTAGTATATGTCACATTAGACCAGATACTCTTTATAGATATCTTAAAACTTTTAATCCAAAAACTACAGAGAACACTTTTTTTTTTCAAGTGCACATGAAACAGTCTCCAGGATGGGTTACATATCAGGCCACAAAACAAGCTTCAAAAATTAAGAGGATTAAAAACATATCAAGCATCTGTTCCAAACACAATGGCATGAAAGTAGAAATCAACCACAGGAAGAAATGGAAAAAATATAACAAATATGAACTAACAATATGCTACTAACAATCAATGGATCAAAAAGAAGTCAAACAGAAAATAAAAAAACCACCTTGAGAAAACTGAAATAGGATGTAGCACAAGCAGTTATACAAGAAAAGTTCATAGCTATCCAGGACCACCTCAAGAAACAAGAAAAATTCCAAATTAACAATCTAACAGTTAAGTTCCTTTGCACCCAAAGGAACTGATAAAAGGTGAACTAAAATAAATAAAAAGAAAGAAATAATAAAGATCAGAGAGAAAATAAGCAAAATAAAAAATTTAAAAACAATAAAAAAAGATAAATAAAACTAAGTTATTTGAAAAAAATCAACAGACCTTTAGCCAAATTCATCAAGTAAAGAGAGAGAGCTCCCCAAAATAAAATCATAAATGAAAGAGGAGTATTTACAACCAACACTACAGAAATACAAAGAATTATGAAAAAATACTATGAACAATTAATTATATACCAACAAATTTGACAACCTAGAAGAAATGCATACATTCCTAGAAGCATATAACCTCCCAAGACTAAATTAAAAGGAAATTGAAAATCTAAACAAACCAATTACTAGCAATTAAATTGAAATAGTAATAAAAATTACTCCCAACAATAAAATTCCAGACCCAGATGGTTTCACAGGTGAATTTGCCAAACATTTAAAGAAGAATTAATACCTATCCTTCTTAAACTATTTTTAAAAATAAAGAGGAATTAATACTTTCAACTCATTCTGTGACACCAACATTACCCTGATACCTAAACCAAAAACACTACAAACAACAGAAACAGGCCTATATCCTTAAGGAACAATTGTAAAAAATTTCAACAAAGTATTAGCAAACCAAATTCAGTAATACATTAAAAGGATTTACACAATGACCAAGTGGAATTTATCACAGGGATGCAGACAAAGCAATTGACAAAATTCAACATCCTTTGCAATACAAACTTTCAACAAGGTAGGTATGGAAGGTCCATACTTCAACATAACAAAGTCTACATATGACAAATTCACAGCTAATATGTAATTAGTAGTAAAAAGCTGAAACCTTTCCTCTAAGGTCAGGAACAAGACAAGGATGCCTATTATCACCCTATCTATTCAACATAGTATTGGAGGTCCTAGCCACGGTAATCAGGGAAGATAAAGAAATAAAAGGCATTCAAATTGGAAAGGAAGAAGTAACACTCACACTCTTTGCAGGAGACCCTATCTGTAGTTGCCCTCACTCCCTTGAACACACCTATCACATCATTTCTCATCTCTATGCCTTTCCTCCTGTCATTTTTTCTGTACCTCTTTACCCAGGAAACTATTCAGAGATTAAGAGTCATGTCTCTCTCATCCAGAAAGCCCTTTGTCCCATCTAGGTCATTATTCTCCTTATGTCTCTTATAACAACCTGTGCTTATCTCTATGGTTGTACTTAATGTGAAGAATTGCACAGATCACTTTTTATGCATCTTCCTTCCCAGTAGATTAAAACTGGTTTTCATTCATCTTGTATTCACCATGTCTATCTCCAGCTTTCCATGCATGTAATTGAATAAATATTGATATTCAATTAACAGTAATGAAAATAGAATCAAGAAAATAGTAAAGGGATGAAAAGCAAGCAGAGTATATCTAGAGCAAAGGGTAAGATAAAAAATAATTTTCTGATAATGTAAGAAATAATTTCATAAGGTAGCAATAATCTAGCTGATTATTGAATCAGCTAAATGACAAATATTCATTGAGTATCTTATTTATGAAACTATATATTGCCTTCTTTGGCAAAAATATTAAAATCAGGTGGCAGGATATAATTATCGTAAGTATAATTTTATAATAAATTGCATTATAAATCAACTATATATTAAAAGAGCAAAATGTGATTTCATAAAGGTTAAGCTCATAAGTCAAAGCATTTTTTGAAATTTTGAATATTTAAAATTATAACAATGTTTGATAAGTTATACACAAAAAGATAAAGTATTTGTCACATATTGTTTAGCACAGTTCAATAATGAAATATAGAATTGTCTTAGAATTGCATGAATTTGATGCAACAAATTGTTCATGAATTGAAACAGATGATGAGTATAGGGTTCATTATACTCTTCTTTATGTCTATCTATCTATCCATATATCCTATATAATAAAAGGCTAATATGCAAATCGACCAAATGGTGGACCGACCACTCGCTATGATGCACACTGACCACCCAGGGGGCAGATGCTCAACACAGGAGCTGCTTCCTGGTGGCCAGTGCGCTCCCATAAGGGGAATGCCACTCAGGCAGAAGCCAGGCTCACGGCTGGTGAGCGCAGCAGTGGTGGTGGGAGCCTCTCCCGCCTCCACAGCAGTGCTAATGTTGTCGGACTGATGGCTTAGGCCAGCTCCCTAAGCTGTCAACCGGACATCCCCTGATGGCCCCCAGACTGTGAGAGGGTGCACGCAGGGCTGAGGGATCCCACCTTCTCCCGAATGCAGGAATTTTGTGCGCCGGGCCTCTAGTGGATATGTACAGACAGTCCCCAGATTACATCGGACTTGACATACATAGTTTCATGGTTACATTGCCATCTCCATTTATTAAAAAAAAAAATCCGTAATTTCAACGTATGTACATATGTGCTTTATGTTTTTTATTATTTATTTACCACAAGGTCAGAAATTGTTATCTTTCTTTTAATTTTTTTTTTTTACTGTTTCACTTCATTACTGCTGTGTATGTGCTCCATGTGAGTGACATAGGTGTTTATGTAGGTGGGTTCTGACTTGCGGTGAAAATTGCATTACGTCATGCCGTAGGAATGGATCTCCGACATAACCCAAGGACCTACTGTATTGATATATAGATATATTATATATTTTAAACTGGCAACAGTTTAAAATATGTCCCACAAGACTGAATAGTCCACACTTTAATTTTCATTCCTAGCCATATTCAGAAGCTTTTTTCACAATAAAATATATTTAAAAAATCTCTTAGCTTTAATATAATTTAATTGGATGGCACTCTCAGTATTGTACCCATGCAGAAAACTAAGAAACTTTGACAATTTCAGCAAAATGTTATTTGAATGGTACTATATTAACTACAAATTTTCATTTTAGCAGTCAAGAAATAGCATTAAACAAACTTGCAAACAAACCTGGAATAAAGATAGTATTTATATTAGTTTGACATTGGAGGGTACATATTAGAAATTAACATATTCTTTTTCTCAGCAGAATCCAAAGGTTTACTAAAAATATATAGAGTCTTAAAAAAGCTCAGGCAAAGGCTGATTTTTCATTTCAATTAGACCATGCTCATGCTGATGACAGGTTAAAGATTACTAGTATATTAGAAAACCATAATAAGGTAGAACAAGTTAGACAGATCCTCCTATCAGCTTGCATTATTAGGTAAATAGAGATGTAATTTAATTTTAAAAATTAATAAGCTACGCTCAGACATTTTAAAAATTGTAATACATCCCAAGGAGATTAAAAAATAAAAGATATCTTAAGAAACGGTGATGGAAGAGTTGACTTGGGGTGGTGAACACACCATATAATATACAGATGATGTAGTATTGAATTGCACACCTGAAACTCATATTATTATATTAACCAATGTCATCCCAATAAATTCTACAAAATATAAATTTTGATTCAGTGAGAATACAAATGAAATGGATTTAGAAAGTCTGTGATAGAACATCTTCAGCAGGGTAGATCAAAGACAAAGACTTGTTCTGAATAGCTAACTTGAAATGTTTTCAATTATCAAAGTAAGAATATAACAATTCTCTCCTTAAATGTATGTTATGTTATGTTATGTGTGCGGGTTTGTGACAGATCTTAAAAAGAAAAAGTAGTATATAATTAGGTAGGGGGTCTACAAAAGAAAACTCTAGTGTTTCAGGAAAAATAGTAAGTGATTGAGTGGAACTTCTGCCATCCTTTGGACTTCAAATTGAGTCTATGCCATTAAAAAGACTATTAAAGACACATGTGATGGAGAATCTCATCACATAAACTTTACAATATATGTCTTATTTTGTTGCCTTTGTTTCACCTCAATGTATAAAATTTGATGATTAGGTCATAGAGTTAAACAATGAAAAGAATGTCCACAAAATGCTGTGTAGAAGAAAGTTAAAAGCTTTATTCATAAGAACCATAATTAGAAATATACACAGCTGTTCATCAATGAAAGAATGGATAAATAGGCTATGATATATTCACCCAATTGTACATCACTTATAATAAAAATGAACACACTACTAACACATGCAACAATATGCTGAATCTCATAAATATTACGTGAAGTGAAAGAAATCAGATATAAAAGAATACATATCGTGTGATTCCATTTATATAAAATTCTAGAACAGCGGTTCTCAACCTGTGGGTTGTGACCCCTTTGGTGGTTGAACGACCCTTTCACAGGGGTCGCCTAAGACCATCCTGCATATCAGATATTTACATTACGATTCATAACAGTAGCAACATTACAGTTATGATTCAGCAACGAAAATAATTTTATGGTTGGGTCACAACATGAGGAACTGTATTTAAAGGGCTAGAAGATTGAGAACCACTGTTCTAAAATAACAAAAGTAAATTATGGTGATAAAAGTCAGATCAGAAATTGTTTCTGAGGATAGGTATTACCTGGGTAGGAGCAAGAGAGAACTTGGTAAAGTGATAGAAATATTTCATATCTTATTCATTCATCAAAAATGAAAGAAATGGGACACATGATATCTGAGCATCTTACTATACATAACTTATTTTGCTTGAAAAATCCAATATGATTAATTTTAAGTAGTAATCTGGCTTTTTAAAAAAAAATCATCCTAAAACACAGATATGCCTTTGGGATGCAGGACCCTAGAAATAAATTTGCCTAACCTAAAACAAATTACAATGTAGAAAAAAACTCATAGAACAATAAACAATAACACATGGTTGAGTGCCAATTCAATGGGCAGACAAATTGAAAACAAGCTCTAGTTGTGTGCATTTTACTTTGAAGGGACCTTTTTAATTATAGTGGGGGTATAAATACAAATAGAATATGAATCATGCTCTTTTAAAAGTGAAAACCAGAAAGGTAATAGAGAAATGTGCATGAGTAACTACAAATTAGAAAGTAAACTCAATGAAACGTGCAGAAATTTTCATGAAAATCCAGAAAAGGGAATGATTACATCCATTTGGGAGACTATATGTGGACAAAACTCTGAGAATGTGGCACAAGGGAACTTCCTGTCCATTGGAACATGAGGGAATGATCGAGAAGAGTCAGAAATCAGGTTGGAAAGGTGAATATTTGTGTAAAACACTCAGTTTATTTGTTGTTATGAAAAGATGGCTTTTAGGGCTAAGAGTTTAAGATTTTATTTGACGGTGATGATGATAATGATGGTGATGGTGACAACTAGAATGACCAACCATCTATTTGCCCAGTACTCTTCTGGTCTTACTAAAAGTCCGATGTCCCAGGAAATCCATCAATACTAAAACGGTCCTTAGAGATCCCTAACTTTAGAGTGCATACCTGACAGATGGTCCCAGGTGCTCTGTTCTGAACCTACCACCATGTTTGTGCCAAGGCCACTCTCATCTAATGATGGTGTAAGGCAGAAATAGTAAGGTAGGTCATTCTTGCATCAGGTGAAATGCCTCTGTTGGGCAACATCGGCTTGACAGGTGAATCTGGCTCCCCACCAGCCTTGTTGAAACTTTATTAACACTCACCACAGTCTAAGACATTTCCTACCTAACCTTTCTTCCCTCTATCTTTTCTATGGGTCATAGCTGCATCGTAGTCTGACAACTCTTCTAATTTTTTTCTCACAGGTGTTTTCTTGAATAAGACTTTCGCATATCAAATCCTGTCTTAGTTTCATTTCTCAGAGGACCCAAGCTAGCATGAGTGGTGACAGGAGCAATCTAAAGAAAATAAGTGGTAAGACTGGGTCCTGGGTCTGTCTCACTCTTCAAACAACAGGCAAAGAGAATATAATATGTGAGGCATGAACAAGTCTTGGAACGTGACATTCAATTGCTAAAGATATCATAAAAAGTGACCTGGGAAAATACCTTTGGAAGAAAGAATGTCCTTGCATGATGAGTCATGCATTTGAAAAATGTGGAAGAAAAAAATCTCTACAAAGAGTTGACTGGTAACTGCCACATTATAATGATGCACTACAGAGAAATAACAAAGAACTGAGAGCTATTAACAAGCAGTTCAGACTAAATGTGTGAGTCAGTTTTGGGAGATTATAAAGACGTGGTAGAGAGAGAAACCAAGATGGCGGCATAGGTAAACACCGGAGATTGCTGCCTCGTACAACCACTTCAAAAATACAACTAAAAGACGGAACGGACATCATCCAGAACCACAGGAAGGCTGGCTGAGTGGAAATTCTACAACTAGAAGGAAAGAGAAAAGCATACCAAGACTCAGAGGAGGTGCGGTGCAGAAGTAAAATACAAAGGTGCGGAGGTGCATGCGGAGAGGGCTGGCGGCTGAGGACACGATTGTATTTTTCAATCGGGAGGGAGTCTCGGGCTCTGAGCTCCAGTTCCGGGCAAGTCTCTGGGGATCCAGACTCATATGGAAGAAACGGGACTGTCTGGCATCTGTTGGAACTCGAGGGCAGCTTTCTCTCGGAAGCACTCACAGTGATTGCCGGGGCCTCTGAAGGCAGGATTGAGAGCAGCCATACTGCTCGCTCTGCCCACCCTGTTGATCCTCTGGGACCTGGCCCCGCCCAAGCCATGCACGTAGGCTTTTGCATATGAAAGGTCCGGCTCTTTCTAATCTGAAAATTACTTAACAAACTGCAGCTGCCCCAAGGCCCCAGGGCAACTTGCATCGCTTTACAGCTGGCTTCTGCTGGGTAGCCTCAGGTAGAGGCTAGATTAGCTCCTCCTTAGATCCAAGAGCCAGTGTACCCAGTGGTCAGAGTGGGACCATCCAATTACAACTCCTCAGATCCATAAGGGACACACTCAGGGGGCAGACTCAGTGAGCACCAAAGCCCCACTGAAGCAAGTCTTGCCCTAGAAGGGTGTCTCCAGCACAGAAGTTCTCCCACCGTAAACACAGCTGATTTTCACAGCCAATTGGCCTGGAGTTCAAATCCTCCCAGTGTTACCTACAACAATCAAGGCTTAACTACAACAAGACTGTGCACAAAGCCCACAAGGGTGTGCACCAAAAGTGTCCACCTCAGGTAATTGGGGAGGCTGAGCCACTGGGCCCTATAGGACACTTAGCACAGAAAGCCACTCTATTGACACAGTGAAGCATAAAAAATGCCGAGACAAAGAAACAGGACACAAATGACAGAAATGGAGGAAAGCAAACTACTGGATATAGAGTTCAAAACCACATTTTAAGGTTTTTCAAGAATTTTCTAGAAACCACTGATAAACTTAATGAGACCCTCAAGAAATCTAGTGAGACCCTCAATGTTGTGATAAAGAACCAACTAGAAATTAAGCATACACTGACTGAAATAAAGAATATTATACAGACTCCCAACAGCAGACCAGATGATCGCAAGAATCAAGTCAAAGATTTGAAATACGAAGAAGCAAAAACACCCAACCAGAAAAGCAAAATGAAAAAAGAATCCAAAAATATGAAGATAGTGTAAGGAGCCTCTGGGACAGCTTCAGGCATACCAACATCCGAATTATAGGGATGCCAGAAGAAGAGAGACAGCAAGATATTAAAAACCTATTTGAAGAAATAATGACAGAAAACTTCCCCTACCTGGTGAAAGAAATAGACTTACAAGTCCAAGAAGCGCAGAGAACCCCAAACAAAAGGAATCCAAAGAGGACCACACCAAGACACATCATAATTAAAATGCCAAGAGCAAAAGACAAAGAGAGATTCTTAAAAGCAGCAAGAGAAAAAAAGTCAGTTACCTAAAAGGGAGTACCCATACGACTGTCAGCTGATTTCTCAACAGAAACTTTGCAGGCCAGAAGGGAATGGCAAGAAATATTCAAAGTGATGAATAGCAAGAGCCTACAACCAAGATTACTTTACCCAGCAAAGCTATCATTCAGAACTGAAGGTCAGAGAAAGAGCTTCACAGATAAGAAAAAGCTAAAAGAGTTCACCACCATCAAACCAGTATTATATGAAATGCTGAAAAGTATCCTTTAAGAGGAGGAAGAAGAAGAAAAAGGTAAAGATACAAATTATGAACAACAAATGCATATCTATCAACAAGTGAATCTAAAAATCAAGTGAATAAATAATCTGATGAACAGAATGAACTGGTGATTATAATAGAATCAGGGACATAGAAAGGGAATGGACTGACTATTCTTGGGTGGGGGGGAGAAAGGGGTGTGGGGGTGCGGAAAGAGATTGGACAATAATTGTGCACCTATGGATGAGGATGGTGGGTGGGGAGTGAGGGCGAAGGGTGGGGTGGGAACTGGGTGGAGGGGAGTTATGGGGGGGGAGAGGAACCAATGTAATAATCTGAACAATAAAGATTTAATTAAAAATAAAAAAATAAAAAAGAAAAGACGTGGTAGAGGAGCAGACACAGTTGAGCAGCAAACAGAAGATCTAATATTTAGGTTTCAAAGCTCCAGAGATGTTTAAATGTTCAGCAAAGGCAAGTCTGCCATTCTTAAATCAGAGACCTGCTTGTTAAGACCTTGGATCCTGAGATAAAAAATGAGGATATATGGATAGATGTTCCTAAGAGTGTTGGCTCCTGAATCACGCCCTTGGACTTCTCCCTGCTAAAGGCTGGTACCTCCCTTGTGCTGAAAGATGTAGCAGAAACAGGTACCCCCTGAGGATATATACTCACTTCCTCTCCTGGCCATTAGGCTGGTAACTATGCTTAAGGGCAATATAGGTCTTTCCCAAAGCAACTTGAGGTGACTTTTGAAAATGGTTGTTTTGATATTGGAATTGGTAGGTGCGCCCAGGCCAAAGGTGGGGCTGGACACAGGGTCAGTGGCCCAAGAAAAGTGCTAAATTTTTGCTGCACATGCTTAAAAATTCAGAGAGTAATGCTAAACTTAAGGGTTTACATCTGGTCTTTGAGCACATCCAAGTTAACACAACTCCCAAGATACCACAGAACTGACAGATCTCATGGGTGGACTGACACATCCCTGCCACGTTGAGATGATCCTTACTGAAGATGAGAAGATTGTTCCTGAGCAGAAGAGGAGGTTGTACAGAAGAAAAGGATATCCCAGAAGAAACTGAAGAAACAAAAACATATGGCCTGGGGGTAATTTCAGCATAAAATAAATGCTAATGAAATTTTTTTAAAGCCTAATATAATTCAGCTGGGGAATTGCGGGGCCTCACAAGGGAGAAAAGACATTAGCACCGACAGAGCTGAAAGAATAACCAGCACCACCAGCAAGAGTCAGGAAGTACCTCCTGGAGTTGAGTTTTCAAGGTGCTTGAGCAAGAGGGGCTAGAATACAAGACTGGATAAGTAAGGGTCCTTTTTACTTGGGAGGACTTTTGTGACATATGGGATGTAATAGTCTGGCAAGGACTCAGTGTGTGGGGAAAAATCTCTGTGAGGGTAGCTCTTAAAGGCATGAAGAAAATATGCTTTTTGCCCTGGCCAGTTTTGCTCAGTGGATAGAGCATTGGCCTGCGGACTGAAGGTTCCAAGATTCGATTCTGGTCAAGGGCATGTACCTTGGTTGTGGGCACATCCCCAGTAGGGAGTGTGCAGGAGGCAGCTGAATCGATGTTTCTCTCTCATCGATGTTTCTAACTCTCTGTTCCTCTCCCTCTTCCTTCCTCTCTGTAAAAAAAAAAAAAAATCAATAAAATTTATTTTTTAAAGAAGAAAATATGCCTTTCTCTATATAGAAACACCTGATCTTCTCTAGCAGATGGTAGAAGTAATAAAGAAGATAAGAGAAGGAAGTTGACATGCAGATATACATTATGCAAATAAAGAAAATCTACTAAAGGATTATGTTCCATGGGAGGCTTCAGAGGACTCACCATTCGCCAAAACTGATGGTAATATAGTGGTATGATATTGTGATTTATAATAAAAATGATATATTTGCTTTTGTCTCTATTTCTGGCACAGAGCTCCCCAAGCCCTTGGAATTTCCTTAGCAATTAGAGCATAAAAGTGTCTGCTGTTATCTGAATGAGGCGACTTTTAGAAAGCACCGAAGGATGGGGGCTGGTTGCCAGAAGAACCAACCGTGTGATTAGAAAGTTAGAGCTTCCAGTCTCATCCTCCTCTCCAGGTAGCTAGTGTCAGAGTTGAGTTCAATTGTAGGGAACCCAGCTGGTGTTAGAGAATTGCTTAGTGGTGTGGGGAACCATACCCCCAGGTTGGAATTGGGGTCACAAGCCTTTTAAGTGGTGAGAGAGACAGCCTCACCACCAAGAATTTAGCCTGGCTGTGCCTGGCAAACCAAGATGACACCAGGAGGGGCTGTCACAGAGCTCAGCTCAGTAATATCCATGGTTATGATCTCTTCTCCCTATCTACCCCCAATTTAAGAGAGGAAGTTTGCTATGCTTAACTACCAGAAACCAAGAGGCTGTAACTTCCATACTGGTAAGATTGAAGTTATAGGCAAGGAGGCTTAAACTGCAGGAGTGTTGGGAAGGTTACTACAGCCTGGTGCTCCTAAGGCCAAAAGTAAACTGGCAGCCAATAAAGATGCTGCTTAACATTTCCAACCCCCAAACACAATGATGGAGGAGCAGGAGCCATTGTTGGGATTCCCAACAAGAAGGCATTTTGCTCTGCTCAGACCTCAGACCTGACCTAATTTTCAGATCCAGAACCTACTGACTGAAGTGGCCAAACCCTAGTGGAAGGGACCCTGTAGCACTGTGGCCACACAACGTAAAAATAACCTATCCAACTTGAACAAGCAACTTTTTAACAATTTAAAAATCATTATAAGATGGCTTTCCTCTGTCCAATTAACAGTAAAAATGCATTTATTTTCTTAAAAATATAATTTTCCCTTGAACAATATGCAAAAATGATAAGATTTTGTTGTTGTTGTTGTTGTTTTATTTTATTTTATTGATATTTTAGAGAGGGAGGATGTGGGGAGAAAGAGAAAGAGAGGTTGATGTGAGAGAGATACAATGATCATCGATTGGTTACCTCCCACATGCACCCCAATCAGGGGATCAAAATCACAACCTAGGTATGTGCCCAGATTGGAATTTGAACCCGTGACCTTCCCGTGCTCAGGACAATGCTCCAACCAACTGAGCCACACTGGTCAGGGCAAGTTATGGTTTCTTGCTGTTTTTTAAATACATCCCACTTTGAGAGTTCACTCTCCTGTTCTCCCTTTCTCATTTTCGCCCTTTATCAGATTGGCTCCATTTCATAAAGTATTTTCTTTCTGAAATCAGACGCTTCACAGTCCTGTCCCCCCAAAACCTCTCACACAAGAGTCATTTTTCTATCTTCAGTATGAAAAATCTGTCTGTGTCTCATTTGCTCACAGTGACTATACATTTCACTTATAACTTCTCATTAGACATAAAAGAATGATGGAATTAAATAAGTTTCACTGTTTAGCTGAGAGAATATGATAGGGTGGAAAGAAAAATTGACATGAGAGGCAGGAGGGAACTAGATATCTATTTTGGCAGTACAATGTATTAGATACGTGACTTTGAACGAGGTATTTAACCTCTCTGCACCTGGGTTACAAATCCTTAAAATAAGAATAAAGCTCATCTCATAAGTTGCATGATATCTGTGGGAAGCCTTGTGTTAATATGATATTCATGATACATTTAATAAACAAACACTTGTTGTTTTTGTTCTAAGGGTTACAGAAATTTGCAAATAGGAGAGACTCTTCGGCACTTCTTCAATTCCCCACATATAAGTTCTATTTTCCCTCCCTATTTATAGTTAGCAAAAATAACAATAAGTTGATTTCCTTTCCCAAAAGAAAAAAAACTAAATTTTTTTTTAAAAAATCAACCACTTCTAAGACAAAATTGTAGCTAAAAAGCTTATTTATCTAATAAATAAACAACTTATTTTATCTACTACTGGATCAAATTATAATTTTGCTAGGCAGGTGAATATGTAGGCTTTTCCCCTAATTCTTTTATTATGTTAGTCACCAAGGATGAAATTATTAAAACCAATTTAGCTTGAATCACAGTTGAAAAATTTCAATGCTCAGAGCACTGATAATGATCTGGAAACAATTCAAGTTATGCTTCACAAGGTTAACTTGTGATTAACTCTGTATTTTGTTGTGATTATTCTGAATTCACAAATGCACACAGGAGAGAGCCAGTTTTTTTTTTCTTTCTGAATTTGAGCATTTATTTTCTCACCAGATGCATTTGAAGACAGGTTGTGCATTTCTGATTATTTGTTAGGGCCCGTTAGTCAGGTTTTTGCCATCAGCAGAGAAAATGAAGTCACTTTATGCCATATAATTAAAGGGAAGTATTTTGGTCTTTACTTTCAAGGTAAAGCTATGTTCAGAGAAACAATGAATCTAGGATAGCAATAAAGAAAAAAATCAAAGCACCGCTATTTACTTTCAAATAGCCTCATAAAAAATTAAACAAAATATGACAGCATCCTAATGTTTTAGGAAATAAAAGCAAACATGTGGTGGATTAGAAAAAGCATTAAACTCAGAATCAAAACACCGTTATCATCTATCACCGGTTCTGTCACAGTTGCGCATCTTTGGGCAAGTCACTTCAGCATTCTTGGCTTCCCTGCCAATGTCTAAGGCTGTAAAAAACCAGCCCAAACATAGTGGCCCGAAATAACAAATATTGCTTTGAATGCGTAGTGTGGGCAGTGCTCAGCAGGGGCAGCTTTCCTGCTGTGGTCTATACTCTGCTTGACATCAGCTGGGGTGGGCAGGAGGCTAGGAAAGTGGTCCTGTGGAAGCTCCCTCTCTCCCTAGTCTGGGAAAACTCAGCTGGGGCTGGCACAGTTAGAGTTCCTTAGGTACTTCTCTGTTTCTGTGACATCTGTCTTCATGTGGGCCTTTTTTAGAACAATCTCCTTTATCTTGTATGAAAAAGGGTCAGGTTGTATTAGATAATCTCTAATGTCTCTCATCTCAGAAAGTCTCATAAGTCTTTAATTAAATGGAAACAGGAATAGCTTGAAAGTGATCTGAGACAGCTACAACATAAGTTGACACTTAGGGATAGAAGAGAACTTCAGGCAACAAGGAACTCTAGAAGTGTATAAACCAA
Source organism: Myotis yumanensis (assembly GCF_028538775.1). Lineage (NCBI taxonomy): Eukaryota > Metazoa > Chordata > Mammalia > Chiroptera > Vespertilionidae > Myotis > Myotis yumanensis. Next base: position 70,840,797 of record NW_027223759.1, on the reverse strand, counting down.
GCATGTCAAACTCACGGCCCTCGGGCTGCATGCCTCGTTTGTTTGGCCCGTGTTAGCCTTTGAGTTTGACATGCCTGGTATAAAGCATCTAAGGCAGCAAATGACCACATTTTTCAAGATTAAGGATTGTGTGTTATTACAAATGCAGCACTCAGGTTTACTGTTCCGTGCCATTTAGTCTTTCTCTTTGACAACATAATTATTATCATGGCCCATTTACATTTCAAACACCAGGTGTGATATTAAGAGCTGAAAAGGCACTACTATTGCTAAGATTAAAAAGAGTTTATAATGTAAAAGATATGTATTTTAGTACATGATCAATCCATATAAAATTCTGAGTCATTATAATGTAATACTGTTTTGCATGTCCATCTTTGGTCTTGATGACCCATCTGATAGTAACTGACTAAGGGATAAAAATCAATGTTACCAGTGGCAAATTGTCTTGAACAAAAATTAACCTGCTTGAACTCCAGCAGACTCCATATATCAGATAGGGTGAGGACAATGAAACAAGGAGAATCCGCCATGGTCAAATGGAAGGAATCCAAGTATAAACAGATGTATACAAGTCAACCACTCCATTCTGATTTCAAGTTTTATATTTGTTTTAACGCATAATGAGCTATCCTGATATTTTTATTATATATCCATGAAATACATTTACCTATGCAAAATATGTTATGATGGCTTTCCGTAAATAGATGGCTTTCCCGTATAGGGGGAGCTTATTAAACAAAGCATGGACACTAGGCAGCTGTTTCCTATCTTCCACCAGAGTTATCTGCATTTTATCAGTTGGAAAACTTAAATCCACAAAGGCTAAAGCTTGCGAGGTCACATCATTTGTCAATCTCAACCTCGTAAATTATTGGTATTGTGATGTGAGCCTGCCTTTAAATTCTTCACTTTATGCGCCTCTATTATTTCACACAAAAGGAAAATGACACAAACACAAGAGGAATGTTCGTGTTGAATTTCTCAATCTCCCCAAAGTGTGACTGTAAATATGCAAAGACACTTTAATATCTAAGTGGCCCTAAATAAGCAGTGCTTGGGTACCTTGATAAATCCCTTCGGGATGGGGCATATTTTCCCAGTAAACTGGAAACAATTCTGACACATATCTGTGATCTGAATGTAAAAATCTAATATTTGCTTGAATATAAAAATCTAATATTTTTAGAAGTTCATTATGTTCAAGTGAGATCTCCATAAAATATCTGGGAACAGAAGTGGTCTAGATGAACATAAATGAAAATTATTTTTCAAAGTTGAAGAAATTTGTGTTCAAAAACCCTTTTGATGATGAGCACGAAAGTGGTTCTCAAATTTTCCATCACGGTTTTCTGAAGTACAATTTTATCTTTAAATTCCATCCCATGATATATGAATTGATGTAAATATATAAAAGTAATATTTAAAAATTATTTCCTCCCAGAAAATCTTCAAGTACAACTGATGCCAAGAAGCTCATAGTTTCAAGTTTCTTCTCAAATATTTGCCACACACACCAAAGAGATTTAAATTCCAGTTTAAGGATAGAGCATTTCCATTAATAAAATCAAACTTTGATATTCCACGTTTGTCAATAAAAAGAGATTCTCTACTAGGAGAAAGATGTTTAAATCATGCTGCTCTTACTCTTGTCCCTCAGATTCATGGTCCTCTTTGGAGTCTTTCTATGAGCAAAGCTATACCACCATTGGAGTCTCAGAAAAACCATTACTAATTACAACAGAATGAACTAATGTCCATATAAGAGACATATATAGTAGCAACAGTAGCAGAAGGAGTGATTATTATAGAATCTATTAATCTGAATAGAAAAACATATTATGTAAGAACACTAAACAACCACTGAATGGACAGAACTGTACTAAATCTAATTATAAGAAATCACTAATTAAAGAGCCATATTTCAGCATTTATTCTCTAATGAATAATGTGTGTGTGTGTAATTTGCTCCTGAATAATTGTATATCAAGTATTCCTTTTTAATAGACTATTTTTAGAGCAATTTTAGGTTTACAGAAAAATTGAGGGCAAGAAGGATTTCCCATATATCACCTGCCTCAACACAACCTCCCCACTATCAAAATCCCACACCAGAGTGGTACATTTGTTTCAATCAAGGAACCTACATTGACACATCATCATAACCCAAAGTCCAGCGTTTACATTAGGCTTCACTCTTGGTATTGTATATTCCATGGATTTGACAAATGAATAATGACATATATCAACCATTATGTATCACAAAGGGTAGTTTTGTTACCCTGAAAATCCTCTGTGCTCGACCTATTCATTCTTCTCTTTCCATGCACTATTGACAATCACTGATCATTTTACTGTTGCTATAGTTTTTCTAGAATGTTGCATATATTAAATCATTTCTTCACTGTGATTTTAGAATAGTGTAGTCATAGACATATTTTTTCAGTTTTAGATAAATATTTAAAAGTATAACCAAATTATGTAATTTACAGCTAAGTGCACTTTATAGCTGTAATAACCAATTATATAATCTCTGTGCACTCATTTAATGTTTGTAGTAAATTAAACTTCAAAATCCCATCCCACTTCATAAGGACAATATTAGTCATCTCCCTAAAAGATTAATTATTTAAATAAAGGTTTACCCATTTGTTCTCATATTTCTTACATAAATTATATGAAAATGCTTGTTCAGACAGAGTTCAAACAGTGTCACTGATTCATACAGACTCAAATAGGAAATACCAAGACGTCTGCTTCCCAGATGTTGGCATGAGGAGCCTGGTGGACCTAATTAATCCCCAGTGAACCAAATGTAACTGGTAAAAACTATATTTTTCAAAAAATTAAATTATCTCAAAATTTACCTAAGGGTGTGTGATAAATAAATAACTAAATATTAAGAAAATCTACCAAATCTTGGTAAAAAACAGTTTCTCCCTCCATCTTCCCAACTGAGCTTGATGGGAGATCTAATATGGGCAGGAGAAGAGGATGAGCTTCTCCTTCTCCTTGGTTCTCGCCAGGAGAGGCAGGACACCAGCATTTCTCATGCTCTATTAGTCCGAGTTGCACAGGCTAAACACCTGCAGAGAGACCAGGGGTTCCCCACTTCATTCAGCTCTCCTCTCCTTCCCACCTACCCCTCCCCACCCTGCTCATTAAGGGAAGATTCTGCTTTAGGGCAAAAGCTCCAAAACAAGAAAGACAAGCCTGAGGCACCATTGTATCTACTACCAGGTTCAGTGACTGAGATGTTAAATCAGGTAGAGAAAGAGACCATAAGAATAGAAAACTCAAAAACTCTCCGCAAAGTAACTATTTTAAACAGAGTGTGGAGGAGTCCAAGTCCAAGTGTATTATCTAAAACAATAGAGATTTTGGTTGGAAGCTATTAAGAGGAGGCTTTAGCCATAAGCTAAAAGGCAGGCCAACTAGCTGACCAGACAAAAACATGGAAATGTAAATCAAGGAAGAACCTTCCTGGAGTCCTACAAAACCTCAAAAAAAAGACTGGTCTTAGAAACTATCCCTGCACAAAACTGAACTGTACCAGTGAGGAGCAATTTATATCAGAAGGAACTGTCAAAACATTAAAGCAGTCAGCAAGCTTTTAGTGAACCCTAACATATGGGTTTGATAGCAAATAGAAGATCAAACTCAATAAGGATTAAAATCATACAAATTTATTTTCTCTGACTACAATGGAGTTGAATGACAAACCAGTAATAAACAAAAAAATTGAAAAATTTATTAATATGGGGAAATAATACCTCATTGTCCTAAATAATTATTGAGTCAATGAAAAAAAATTACAATGAAACTTAGAAATTTGAAATTAATGAAAATAAGGACTCAACATGACAAAACTAATGAGGTCAAGATCATGTAATTCTTAGAGGGAAATTACTAGGGAAATTCTTAGAGGGAAATATGCATGCATTAAAAAGAAATACAGTGGGGCCTTGACTTACGAGCTTAATTCGTTCCAAGACCGAGCTCGTTAAGGAGCTCATTAACTCAAATTACTCTATCAACTCAATGCAAAAAATTGGCCAAGAGACAGCTGGTATCTCAAAAAACTCGTTAGTCGGGACACTCATAAGTCAAGGCCCCACTGTATCTCAAATTAATAACTTTCCAACTTAGTACTAAAAAAATAACTTCAAAATAACCCCCCCCCCAAAAAAAAATAAAACAAGGAAACGATAAATATTAGAGTAAAAATTTAAAAATACAGGTAAGAATATAATAGTATTCTTGGATTAGGCAATGGTTTCTTAGATAAAACATTAAACACAACAAAAGAAAAAAAAAGATAAATGGGACCTCACTAAAATGTAAAACATTTATATTTCAAACTATGTATACTGAAAAAGTGAAAAGACAACCACAGCATGGGAGAAAAATTTTGCACTTTACATACTTTAAAATGGACTTTCTTTAGATTATATAAAGAACTCTAGCAGCTCAACATAACAAACACAAAACAAAACTAAAACAAACTTCAGTTAAAATAATGGGAAGAGAATCTGAATAGACATACAAATGGCCAATAAGCACTTGAAAAAATGCTCAACATCATTAAATGGGTCAGGGAAATGCAAATCAAAGCCACACTAAGATCCCATTTCATACCATTAGAGTGACTATAGTATTTAAAAGGACACTGGGGAGGATGTGGAGAAATTGTATACTTCATGAACTGCTGGTCGGAGGGCACAATATTTTAACAAGTTTGGAAAGCAGTGTGGCAGTTACCCAAAATATAAACACAGAGTTACCACATAATCTATTAAGATCATTCCTAGCGCCCAGCAGGCATGGCTCAGTGGTTGAACATCAAGCTATGAACCAGGAGGTCATGGTTCCATTCCTGGTCAGGGCACATGCCCAGGTTCCTGGCTCCATCCCCAGTAGGGGGCATGCAGGAGGCAGCCAATCAATGATTCTCTCTCATTACTGATGTTTCTATCTCTTTCTCGCTCTCTCTCTCCCTCTCTTGTCCTCTATAAAATAAATAAAAATATATTTTAAATAAATTATTCCTAGCTATATGCCCTAAAAAATAAGAATGAATACCCAGACCAAAACTTGTACATGAATGCTCCTGGGCAGCTTTATTTGTAATAATCAAAAAAGTGAAACAACTCAAATGTTCATCAAGTGATGAATAGATAAATAAAATGTCATATGTCCATACAATGCCATGTTATCTGGCAAAAAGTAAAGAAGTATTGATATACGCTACAACATGGATGAACATTATGCTAGATAAAAGAAGTCAATCACAAAGTACCACATATTACATGATTTCATTTATATGAAATGTCCAGAATAGGCAAATCTATAGAGACAGGAAGTATATAATTGGTTATCTTAGGGCCAGGAAATTAGAAGAAATATGAGAAGCTTTAGTGGATATGAAGTTTCCCTAGAACTGAAAATGTTCTAAAATTAGATATTGGTGTTGGTTGCTCAACTCTGTTAATATATCCCAAACCACTGACTTCTATATTTTAAGTATGTGAATTCTATTAGATGGAAGTTATATCTCAAAGAGGTTGTTAGTTTAAAAAAAGGAAATTCTATTTTAATAAATTATCACAAATGATGAAAAAGATTTTTAGCCCAAAATTGGAAACAACCAAAATCTTCAAAAATATTGGAAAGGTTAAAATATTTATGATAAGCCACATGGTAGAATAATATACTCCTATTAAAAATAGTATTTAAAATTTGTTAATCATAACATAGAAAGTGTTTTGTTAGAATGGTAAGCAATAGAAGCAAGACACATTTTTATCAATAATGATATTATTTACATATTTAAAAATAGCATGAATATTATTAATATGTCAACATATTAATAGCTGCTGGCTGTGTACTAGTAGTATTAGTGATTTTTATTTCAATTTTGTTTCACATTTCCTAATTTTCCAAGTTTTCTATAATGTATAATTTTAATAAATAATAAATTTTTAATAAATAAAAATATTTAATTATAAATTGAGATCTATCATCAATAAATGATTGGTGAACCAATGGCTATTACTCCACAATGTAATTTTAACAACATTTAATGATAATTGAATTGCTAGATACCTATTTTTTCATTTATTCATTTCTATTTTGAATTAATGTGTCTTTAGATAAACATTGAAAATAATTGAGCATGGAAATATACTCATTGTTATCTTTTATTAAAAGTACCTATAAATTCAAATATGAGCCAAGTGACCTCAGTTGTTTCATCACTAAAATAGCATGAAAGGAAAACATTAAATGGAAACAATCATAAAGCTATAGTCACATTTTAAATAAGGTTATTGATAAGAATCACCAATAAATCTTAGCACATTTTCCTACTCTTCTTAATATGTTTGGGTGACAAAATAGAACTTTTAAATCATTTTACTCAGGATTTAGAAAATTACTTTTTATATATGATTAGATCATTGAATTACTGTGGAATCATCAATTCTTTTTAGTATCTTTAAATTTAATTTGTAAAGAAAGCAGTAACATAATTATGTTCTCTTCTGTGAATATTTACTTTTCCCCTGAAGAAAAGAATAGATTCTACAATACCATCTACTTTCTGTGTTCAAACTACGTACCTTAAATTCTGATTCTGTTCACATAGGTTTTAATGGCTGTTGACCAAGAAAATAGATGGTGTTAAAAAAAAAAAAAATAGCCGGTAGGTTGTTACCGTTTAAGCTGTTAATAGTGGAAGTTGAATAGTGAAAAAACTGGAAGAGACCCAGAGAATTCCTTATTCAAAGAGGTGGTTTAACTCTTTAAAACACTCCAGTGCCAGAGAGTCACACCCCTTAAGTAATCTATTCTAATATCTAATACACTGACAATCAAGTACCATTTCTGCTTCCATCTGAGTTTTTTTCTACTTAGTTTATATCTAGGGCCTCTTATTTAAGCCTCAGTAAAATTTAATAATAAAACAAGTACAATTTTAGACTAAATAAATGAGTTCTGTTTTGTTTTTAAACACAATTCTAAGGACATGCTGTCCTTAGAAGATCTGCATAAGTGCTCTTGTGCACCACAGTGGACACAGATAACTGCGAAGTGGTGCTAAGTACTTTGGAGCTCTCTTTCTGGCCACAAAACTCGAACAGGGACACTTGATGCAATACTAGAACTCATTCTAAGCAGAGTTAACATTAGTCAACAGTCAGGCTGCATTGGTGATGAAAAAGAAAATAAGTACACGATAATTCTGGTGTTTACACATTTTTGTATCCCCTGGGGAATTCTAGATAAGTACAGGCAATTTCTTTAAAGAGCTTTTCTTAAAGACCTTTGGTGCCAGAGAGTTGTCAGTAGAAGATTTAGCATTAATATTACACGAAGACTTCTTTCTGATACTGGTAAAAAAAAAAAAAATTGTAAATGCTGGGTAGAGGGAGTTGCTGGCTTTTGCTAAAGGACTTTTCTAGATGGATGGCCAAAATCAATTTGGTAAATTCATGCCATGAAAAGCTAGGTACTAATGAATGAGATGAAAAAGTTAACAGGGGTCTGCTATTACTGAGATAAGTGCTGCTAAACCAGCGATACACTTCAAAATCATTGAAAACGCATGTTAGATTTGCCCTGCTGTAGGTTTCTCATTCTCGGCACTGTTAGTATTTGGGGATGGGTAAATTCCTTGTGGGAAAATGTTATGTGCATTTTTTAGCCTCTACTCAATAGATGCCGGTAGCACCCTTTCAATCACAGCAGCCAGAAATGTTTCCAGAAATTGACAAATATAATCTGGAGTACACAATCATCCCCAGTTAAGAACCACTGCCAAAATTCTACTAAATTGGTACTTAGACCTAGGACTATCAACTATCACTCCTCCCAAGCCTGGCTTTATAAACCCCACACTAGTGGTCAGATATCTCTGAGCTTTCGCCTTATATAACATATTTTGTGTTGTTGTGGCAGAACATTCTTTCATTCTTGGAATCTTTCATCACTTTTGTCTTACTCTAACATAGTGGCGTAAATAAAACTAGAGTTTGAGGAGTATTTATAAATTAAAAGTCTGGCTTTGTCCCATTCCATCTTCAAAGCATTAGGCAGATAATTTAAGCATCAACTTTTTTTTTTTCTGCCCAGAGGATTTCACCAGGTATTCAAGGCATACTGGTTATTGGAGGCAAAATGGGGTCAAGACCATTATCCTAGTGTTTCACAATAATTCATCCTCACTTGGTTTAAGCCAGAATACAGAAGTTCTCATACAGGAGCATCATTGGTAACCCAAATGAATCATCAAGATTTGCCTCTTACAAAGTTATATATGGGGATAATATGGACAAAACATCAATAATATTGTGATAAACAGCCTCGAATGTGGCCACTAATGATCCCTACTACCTGATATTTAGATCAGACTCTAATGATCACTTCCCTTTGAGAACGGGCTAGAGCCAGGGGTAGGTAAACTTTTTGACTTGAGGGCCACAATGGGTTCTGAAACTGGACCGGAGGGCCGGAACAAAAGCATGGATGGAGTGTTTGTGTGAACTAATATAAATTCAAAGTAAACATCATTACATAAAAGGGTACGGTCTTTTTTTTTTTTAGTTTTATTCATTTCAAACGGGCCAGATCCGGCCCACGGCTGGGCTAGACCTAGCTTCTAATAAACAGAATATGCCAAAGGTGATGGCATGACACTTCTGGATGGGGATGCAAAGGCCTGGCTCCTGGTTTGTGTCTGTCCTCCAACTCCATTGTTCATTAGCTCTAAGGGAAGCTGACAGTCATGCTGTGAATTCTATTATAGAGAGGCTCACATGACAAGAAACTGAGGTCAATAGCCAGTGAGGAGCTATGACTCCCTGTTGAACAGCCCATGGGGAACTGAATCTAGACAACAGTTGGAAATGGATCCTCCCTAGTTGAGCCTTCTGATGAAACCATAAGTATGGTTAGTACCTTGATTGCAACCTTATGAGGCATGTAAGCTGACCCATAGAAGCTCTAAGATAATTTCTATTTGTTGATTAAAGTTGCTAAATCTTGGTAGTTTCATTATACAGCAATAAATAATACAAACAGTGGAATAAATGATTTTTTCCTCCTCATTCTCTTCCTCCTTTCACTGATGATGATAATGATCATCTCTCTCATTCTTCTTTCAGATGAAACTGTACTATTAACCTTTGCACCTAAGCTTAGCAGGGATAATCCTACACTTAAATCACCATTCCTCCAAACCCTGAGACCTCATATTGCCTACATATTTTACCCATCATAATTACAATATTATTAAAATTTTCATTATGAAATTATTAAGGGTCTCATGTTGATTACTCCACTACTGATTGTTCAACTCATGACTTATGTCAATCTCAACAACCCAAATGTAATTTCTGAATACAGAATTTAATTTGGGCATCCTAAAGCTACCATCTTTCTTTGGCATATGTATCTCATTCCAAAACCCAGTTTTTTTCATTACTAAAATAATGTCACCTTCCTCAAGAGATGATTTTGATGAATTAAATTGCATAAATATATACAATCTTTCAAATGTTATTCCTATAATGTAGCAAGTGCTCAATAAATATTTAGATTTTTTGATGGCCCTGGCCAGTGTGGCTCAGTTCATTGAGCTCCATCCCATGCACCAAAGGTTGCCAGTTCAATTCCTGGTCCTGATCAGGGACATGCCCTAGTTGTGGGCTTGATCCCCAGTAGGGGTCAGGCAGGAGGCAGCAGATCAATGTTTCTCTCTCTCTCTCTCTCTCTCTCTCTCTCTCTCATCAATAAAAGCATATTTAAAATTTAAAAATATATATTTTTGATTATGTTATTTTAATTTCTTCCTCTTCCAAACCCTGTTTTCTTAACGCACTTGTAGAAAATTAGTCCAATTTCTAGGCTTTCTACTTCAGCCCTGTTCTAAATATTCTAAAGAATTCTTAGAAATAATTAGTCCACTTTCCAAGTCCCCAAAAGGATCTACTTACTACTTCTACATCTAGATAAGAATAAGGCCAAAGATAAAAAGGAATTAAATATCTATTGCTTATGACCAGTCCAAAAATCAATTACTCTTATTTTTCTCTATTAACTAGAAAATTGTCTGCTTGATTAAAAACAAATGACCACCAATCTTAGAAGCTGAATCATAGCTATGTATGGTTTTTTAAGAAAGCTCTTCAAACAGAAAAATAGACTAATAGATCCTTGGTTTTCTTAAAATGGAGAAAATACACTTTTCCAATGTTAAAGTTACACTTAATACTAAGAGCATCAATGTACCTAAGGCAGTGATGGCGAACCTATGACACTCATTTTTTTGGTTGATTTTTCTTTGATAAATGGCATTTAAATATATAAAATAAATATCAAAAATATAAATCTTTGTTTTACTATGGTTGTAAATATCAAAAAATTTCTATATGTGACACGGCACCAGAGTTAAGTTAGGGTTTTTCAAAATGCTGACACGCCGAGCTCAAAAGGTTCGCCATCACTGCCCTAACTTAGGTAAAGAAGACCTCTTCATTATCACTTAACAAGTCAAGATATTAACAGTTAAGTTTCTAGAAACAAACAGGTGTCAATCTATTGTATAAGACATAGAGTACAATGTAATTTGTAAAACATCCAAAAGGTTAAACTATCCCTAAACTATGTTCTTCAGATATCTTTAGTGATGCTTTAGTTGGATTTATCATGTTGGATTAATGTACTGTGCTTTGCTCAAACACACTTAGTAAAATAACTTGCCTATCTCTTAGCAACTACTAATAACTTACTGTGAAGTAGTATAATTAATATTTTTGAGATTAGGGTTTTTGTTAAAGGAGTTTTGAAAAAGAAAAGAGTAGAAATAGAGTATCAGATTGTGAATGTAGCTCTACTAAAGAGACTCCTGGGCAGCTAAAAAAATATAGCAGCAGAGAGTGACTCCAGAAAGGGGAAAAGAAAGGGACCTAAATGCAACTTGGATGTGTTCCATGTAAATTAGTCTAAAGCAGGTGCTGAGACTTTTCAATTTCACGATGAGAGCTAACTTCTTAAGAAAGAAGTTTCACGAGACTTGCTTAAATGATACAATGTTGCAGTCCGGTTGGCTGAAGCCCGACTGTCATTGTCTCAATAACAGAGAAAAGAATGTATGTCCCAAATAAGTTGACCAAGACTTTAATCTTAAAAGGCCATTAATGTGAATCTTCTGGGGCTTTTGGTTTTGAGTTACCTATTGAAGAATCCAGATGCCTAAGAGAACATTGGTTATTTTTTGTCTTATTTTGTTTTTTTTAGGTTTGGGGGTCCAGAAAAGATTTGTGAGATATTTCCAATAAGGAAATATCTTAAACTATAATGCCTTATTTTGCATATATTTATGATATTTGTCTCCCAAAAAATGTTAAAAAATTGTTTTGTTCTAGTGGTTGTTAGTATTTCACATCTTAAAAGATTTACTGGATATGACCATCTATAAACACATACAGATTGTTCACATGATCTGAAACTACAGTCTTGAAGCAAGTTTGACATGACAACACCAAGTATTGGTTCACTGTCCCAAGAACAGGAAGAAATTGAACCAGCCCTTGAAATGCACTTTGTAACCAAGGGACTAATTTTTATAAGATTGAAAGAATGTCCCAAAGCAACAGTATTATATTTCTTAAGCTATTACTGTTACTGACATAAAAAGACTTCTTTCTATAATTCTTCTAAGGCCTTGGTTGATGACAAAGGGATTACTAGAAAATTTTTACAAATGGCTGTTTTTTCCGCCTCTAGGCATAGAAAAAAAGAGACTCTGACTTGAGTGTCACCTGCTTCAATTATTAAATGGGTTTTAAGGCCACAGGATTCAGTATATAAATCAAAATAAAACATGATTTACCAGCCAAAATTTGCAGAAATACAATGTCATTTCCTCAGGTCAGAGGAACAATCTACACTAATAAAAGAGAAACACGGTAATTAGCGTACGACCGCTACCCTTCCCATTGGCTAATCAGCATATCCTTATGCAAATTAACTGTCAGCCAAGATGACGGCCTGCAGCCAGGAAGCTGGAAGTGAACAGGGAGGCTTGCTTGCTCCAGTGACTGCGGACTCCAACGTTCGAGCCTGACTTGCCGGCCTCTCAGCTGCAACTCTAAGCAACTATGTTGCAAATATAGGAGCTAAACAAAACCCCAGAAACTGGCTTTCAGTCAGTCAGGCTTCAGCCAACCGGACTGCAACATTGTATCAATGTTTTCAGCAGCGAGGCCTCAGAGCTAAAGCTGGCCCAGAATAAAAAAAAAGAAAAAAAGGAGCAGTTGGGAGCTTCAGTCACCCGCCAGCAAGAAAACAGCCCTCAGCCCCTCAGCCAGACTGGCCAGGAACCCCAGTGGGGACCCCCACCCTGATCCAGGACACCCTTCAGGGCAAACCAGCCAGCCTCCACCCGTGCACCAGGCCTCTATCCTATACAGTAAAAAGGTAATATGCCTCCTGGCACCGGGATCAGAGTGACAGGGGGCAGTGCCCAAACCCCCAGATCGCCCTGAGGCTCTGTGTGTGAAAGGGGAAGGCGCCCCAACCCCCTGATCAGCCCTGCTCTGTGCCTGATAGGGGGGAGCTCCCCAACCCCCTGATCACCCTGCAGCTCTGTGTGTGACAGGGTGCCGCGCCCCAAGCCCCCCTCCCCCCACGGGCCCTGCTCTGTGTGTGACAGGGTAGAGCCATAACCTCTCCATTGGCCCTGCCCTGAGTGTGACAGTGGCGGTGCCCCAACCCCCTGATCGGCCCTACTCTGTGGGTGATAGAGGGCGGTGCCCCAACCCCCCTCCACAGGCCTTGCTCTGTGTATGACGGGGGAGAGCCATAACCTCCCCATTGGCCCTGCCCTGAGTGTGACAGGGTGCAGCGCCCCAACTCCCTGATTTGTCTTGCTCTGTGTGTGACAGGGGGCGGTGCCCCAACTCCCCTATCGGCCCTACTCTGTGCATGACAGGGGGGAGCTCCTCAACTCCCTGATGGGCCCTGCTCTGTGCATGATAGGGGGGAGCTCCCCAAACCCCTGATCGACCCTGCTCTGTCTGTGACAGGGTACGTAGCCCCAACCCCCCTGATGGGCCCTGCTCTGTGAGTGACAGGGGGGCAGCGCCCCAACCCCCTGATCCACCCTGCTCTGTCTGTGACAGGGGGCAGTGCCCCAACTCCCCTATCGGCCCTACTCTGTGCATGACAGGGGGGAGCTCCCCAACCCCCTGATTGACCCTGCTCTGTGTGTGACAGGTTAGGGAGCCCCAACCCCCCTAATGGGCCCTGCTCTGTGTGTGACAGGGGGCAGCACCCCAACCCCCTGATCGGCCCTGCTCTGTGCGTGACAGGGGGTGGTGCCGCAACCTCCCCATCGACCCTGCTCTGTGTGTGACAAGGAGCGGTGCCCCAACCCCCAAATCGGCCCTACCCTGAGCGTGACTGAGGGTGGAATTGCAACCTCCCGATCTGCCCTGCTCTGTGCATGCCAGGGGGCGGCGCCCCAACTCCCCAATTGGCCCTGCTCTGAGCCTGACCAGGGGCTGCACCTAGGAATTGGGCATGCCCTCTGCCATCCGGGAGCAGGCCTAAGTCAGCAGATTGTTATTTCCCGAGGGGTCCCAGACTGCGAGAGGGCACAGGCTGGGCTGGGGGACCACCCCTCCCACCCCCCCTCCCACCCCAGTGCACAAATTTTTGTGCACCGGGCCTCTAGTAAATAAATAAATAAAATTTGTTCCATTGCTTACAAATGGAAGATGGCATAGTGTAGAGAATTAGAAGTAGAGTACTCCATTTTTACACAGCCCCCTTGATCACTTTGGGCTCCAGTTTCCTTATCTGTAACATGAAGGGATGCTGCTTGATGTTATCAAATGTCCCTTCTAGTTCTAACATTCAGAGCTATATGTAAAGGTTGTGGGACTATTAAGAAGATAGTCTTTCATGTAAATAGCTGACATTCTACTCTGACAATACGGCAAAGATATTTTGTCACATAGTCTCCTTCAGTGATTATTTTAATAGATGTTATTTTTTAGAGTAGTTTTAGATTCATAGCAAAATTGAACAGAGTTCCCATACAACCTTTCCTCTCCAGCACTCACTGCTTCCTCTACTATCAACACCTCACATCAGACTGGTATATTTGCTGTAAATGATGAGCCTACATTGACATATACATAGGTTTAGATTAGGATCTATAGTTTTGAGTTTACTCTCCATGATGTACATTTCATGGGTTTTCACAGATATAGTATTACATGTTACTTCAGTGTTTTCATTTCGTAATAGCTGGATCACTAGCTAGATGGTGTAAAAGGCATTAGACGATTTCCCCATAGTGAGTGCCAAGGAATGACATTCAAATAAAGATCTTTGGATACAATTTTAAAAATCCCTATAGATCAATCACTTATGCATTACCACAGAAACATTCCTTGTTACCTTTATCCTCCACAGCAATTGAGCTGTTATATCCTAAAGGTAGCAGAAAGTAATATTCGTTAACAGAGTTGGCTAACTCATATTTGAACAATAGAAATAAAAGATGGAAAATAATATAAGCTTGAAAATATTAGATAAATAACATTCTCTAAGGGGAATTTCCTCTATTACATAATTATTATGAAAAGTCATAAATACCCCCAAGGTGGGGGGTGGGAGAACTGAATAAAGCATTACTTCCTGAAGATCACATCACTAACCAAAGCAATGGGCTTTGTTTTAAGGCTTTCCTCCTCAGGAAAGGATATTGTTTAAAGTATCAAACACAGTAATAATTCATCAGGAAGACTATCAGCAAGCAGGCAAGGATTTTCAAAGCTTAGTTTGTTTTTCCAGTGGAATAGGACTTTTCCAGTGAAGTGATCAGAATGCTTTGAACATTTTAAATCTAGCCACAGGGTCTTCTTTTTGCTGTGGATAGTACCTAGAATTGCTTCATCTGGTGTGTGAAATCCTTTTACTGCAGAATACTTTGACTCATTAGGACCAAAACCCAGCAAGGTTCAGGTTTGTTTGTCCTCCTGAAATGCACAGGTTTTAACAATATATTTCTCCCTCCTTGGAAAATGTGGTAAAGAAACAGTATTACATAAGTTATGATAGTTATACTTAATAAGTGATCCTCTTTCTCGCCATGTCCTCATTATGATTAGAATAAGGGCCAACTGTGCCCTTTCAATTTGTCATCATTATATTTGATTAATCATAAGTAGAGATTACGTCCCTGAGATAAATGTCCTTAAAGAAAGAAAAGGAAATAAGATGTCTGCAAAATAGAGAGGGAACATATAATCAGGTAAACCATAAAGCTCCTGGTTAAAAAAAGTAAAATAAAATTGAGGTTTACAAACCAAAATTTGTTTTTCCATCTCTCTCAGGAGCAATCCAGTCATTTTCCTTCCTTCCTTCCTCCCTGAAGCAACTTCATTCTACAAAGTTTCAGAGCTTGTATATTGTCTATACTCTATAATAATATTATAAATCAAGTTGCTGATACTTATTTTGATTCTAATATGTTTTCTTGAGACACAATTAGTAAAGGATTAGACTGTAAGGGAGATGGAAGTACAAATGTATGTAAAGTTGTTGAAAACTCTTGATATCTCCATCATCATCATCATCATCATCATCATCATCATCATCTAGTTCAGTGGTTCTCAAGCTTCCTAACGCTGCGACCCTTTAATACAGTTCCTCATGTGTGGTGACCCCCAATTCCATTGTTACAAATTGAACATAATTAAAGCGTAGTTATTAATCACAAAACAATATATAATTATATATGTGTTTTCTGATGGTCTTAGGTGACCCCTGTGAAAGGGTCGTTCGACCCCCAAAGAAGTCGCGACCCACAGATTGAGAACCGCTGATTTAGTTGGTTCATTGTCTAAGCACACTGTCTGCTAGCCTCTTAGGTTTACATTTAATGACTTCAAAAGCTGGTAATTTTGCTTAATCCTTCCTTAAATATCTGCTCTACAGACTATTCATTAACATTATTACTAAGTTAATTTCACTAGGGAATTTTACTTTTTCTTGAACATTCTAATTTTATATGACTTCTAATTTTATATGCTTATATAATTTTATATTTAGAAGAACAGAGTTTTTTAAAAAATAATTTCTCTCTAGAAATGAAATTTTAAAATATGATGGGCATAAAATGAAGAACATAAAGTCTTAAATAATAACTGGTAATATTTCTAATGAAAAACTACATTGACACCATTTGTTGAAGAGGCTTTCCTTTCTCCATTGTATGTTTTTTACTCCTTTGTGAAAAATTAGTTGCCTCTATAAGGATGGGTTTATTTCTAAGCTCTCAATTCTGTTCCATTGATCTATGCATTTATGTTTCTGCCAATATCTTACTGTTTTTATTATTGTAACTCCATAGCATAATTTGAAGTAAGGGGAGTGTAACACTTCCAGCTTTGTTCTTTTTTTTCCAGGATTGCTTTGGCTATACATACAAATTTGAGGATTATTTTCTCTGTTTCTTTGGAAAAAAAATAATCCATTGGGAAGACATACAGATGGCCAACAGGAACAAGAAAAGATGCTCAACTTCACTTATCATCAGAGAAATGCAAATAAAATGAAAAAGAGATATACCCTCACACCTATCAGAATAGCTATTATCAATAAGACAAAAATAACAAGTGTTGGAGAGGATATGAAGGAAAGGGAATCCTTATACATTGCTGATGGAAATGTAAATTGGTACAGCTTCTATGGAAAACAGTGTAGAGGTTCCTAAAAAAAAATTAAGAATGGAGCTGTCATATAGGCCAACAACCCCTGTTCTTGGTACCTACTCAAAACATTTGGACACATTTATTCATAAAGGTATATGTACCCCTATGTTTAATGCAGCATTATTCACAATAGCCAAGACATGGAAGCAACCTGAGTGTCCTTCGATGGATGACTGGATAATTTAAGATGTGGTACATATACACAATGAAATACTGCTCAGCCATAAAAAAATAATGAAATATTATAAGTGAAAATATGGATAGATCTTGAGAGTATCATGCTAAGTTAAATAAGTCCAATAGAAAAGGACAAGAACCATGTGATTTCATTCATATGTGGGATTTAAAACAGAAAGCAACAAATGAACTAACAAACTCACTGACATAGAAAATAGTATGGTGTTTACCAGAGGAAAAGGGAGGTAGGTAATAAGAGGATGGAGAAAATAAAGGGGACCATATATATGCTGAAAGAAGGAACCTGGGCTTTTGGTGGTGAGAACACACGCAATATACAGAGGTTGTATTATACAATTGTACACCTGAAACATATCATGTAATTAACTAATGTTACCCTAGTAAATTTAAATTTAAAAAAGAAAACCTACCTTAAATTAAAATAATTTATTATGATATTAGTAATTATTGGGAATTTAGAAACAGGGAGAGAACTATTTAATGCAAATAAAAGGATCCTGTATCATAGCACATTATATGAAACTTAACCATTCAGAGTCAACATAAAATCTTGAAGAGTGAAATCAGCTTATACAAATAATCAGTTTACCCTTAAGAAACAAGAAATTTACTGATGATCTAATCAGGACAGTTAGATCAAATGCCTTATTTTAATATTCGTACCTCACGGAAATGTTTCCAATACTTTCAAAAATCATTACAGATTCTTTAAAAGAACAAATAAGTGATAGCAGCTAAAACAAGGATGATGTGTATTTAGTAAAAAAAAATATGCATATATACATAAATCTTTTCAAGAAGTTCAAATTTTCTCAGTTTTGTGCTTACTAAATCCTATGTAACAAAATTCTAAAGAATAAAATGCATGTAAATAAGAGACAAAGTAGATTATGCATGGCAGGGTAGTGAGATTTAATGAATAATAAGGTTTAATTAAACAGCCTTATTTGATCAAAAACCACACAGTGATTTTGGCAAAAAATAGCATATTACTCAATAAAATAAGCTATGTCTATCCATATTTCTTTTAAGGGAAAGCCCTTTTTAGAAGTAGAATGTTTGCCTCTATTTGATTCCAAACATTTAGTACAAAGCAAATTAATTAAGAGAAGTCATTTTTGAACCATTTGTGAAGTTTCCTAGTAATTCATTAATTTGTAGCCAATAATTTCATTAACACATGATTAAACAAAATGTATTGGAACTGGGGAAAAATAAGCTTACTACTAGGAACCCACATGCTAATGCTTAAGGATTTCTTTAAGATTATAAATCAAAGAACTATTTGTTTTTAATATTAGATATAATTAAGACTTTAGAAAAATATGGTACATGCATATACTTCTTCAACACTAAAATATTAACTCAGGAAGCATATGATTTTGTTGGGTGAGAGGTGAAGACATTTGTTTTTATAAGTTTAAACTCTCATTTGTAAAATAATAAATCTGAATATTATGAGAGAAGCATATTCAATGCTCATAATATCTGAATTTAGCAATTACCATCAAAACACTTGTTTATTTCAATAAATTTAAAAGTATCTACCATCAATTCCCAATCATACATTTTTTTTATTAGCCACAGTAAAATGTTAGTGTCTAATCTGCTTTCTCTTACTGTTTGCTAAAACAAGAAAGTAAGGTAAAATCTGACTTCAAAATGATACATACTATACTGAAAAGTAATTTAAAATGTCTTAGAATTTTTTAATTGTTTTCATTATTTGGATTTCATTTGCTACCACCTGTATTATAATATAAGTTAATCACATCCTAAAAATATTTTAATAATATTGTGTTTTAAGTATGTAAAAATAAAATGTTTTACATATATATTTTTATAATTAGATAAAAGTAAAAGTCTTATTTGTGGAAAACAAAGAGAGAAATAAAAATGAAGCAACCAAATGTCAATCATGATGTTTTAATTCATTTGCAAATCAAATACTAAACTTTAGAATTATACTTTTTTTTCAGGCAAAACATATTTAGAACAATTTGTGTTTGGCTTAAAAATGCATCTCTAATTTGCTATCTTAGTCCTCATTTTGATTATCAGAGTATAGATGAACTAGTTATATTCCCATCGTGTTTAATACAGCAAGTGAAAACATTAATACAGCAAGTGAAAACATTATATATAAATTATGAATAAAAAGCTATTTACCTGCATGGAAATCTATTCCCACAGCAAAAGAGGTTCCAGATATAGGCATCAACGCATCCATTTTGTCACTTGGTTCCAGAGGTATTCCTCTGATTCCTTCGTGGACGGAGTACATAAGAAATGACTCTATTCCTAATTGGAAGCAAAAAAAGAAAAAAAAGTCCAAAATGAGTAGTTAACATCAAAACCATTCATTAGCACTATTTTTCTTTTAATTTGAGAGGATGTTTACACTGGGGAAATGAGCCTAGGCTGGGCTACTTTGACTCACTAAGAACTCAGAGAAAAGGGGGCCTTGGGGACAGGGTCTGGGGGGTTGCCCGGGATGAGCTGCCCATGTCCATTGCTGCTCTGGTTGTAAGCCTCCTGGGGTCCCTTAGAGGTTACGAGGTGTGTGTGTGTGCCTGTGGGGGAAGAAAGGGTGGGAGGGGAAAGGCGAGGGGGTGCCTGGGAAGGAGAGCACTTCCATTAGCACTATTTTTAATGATCCAAACTTCTTTCATAAAATAATGTTTTAATCCACCTTCCCTTTTTCCACTGAATGCTACATTTCTGACCAGTTAAAAGGTAGTTGGATTAGTTGTTCTAGAACTTGAGGAAACGTCAGCATCTCCTGGAGGAATGGTTAAAGCCAATCCCCGGACTCCAGCCCTGGGGCCTGAGAATGTGAATTTCTAAAAGCTAGGGACGATGCTGCTGATGTGGGAACCATAAACACTGAGGTAGATGATACTTGAAAGCATACCTGGCCTCACAACCAAAATTCACCCTCTTCTCAAAAGCCCGAGTATCTCCTTGCTACTGTTTGATAGATTTTGATTGTAGATAACTATATCAGTTACCTTTCGAATAGACTTCTTAAATCTCTAAAACTAAAAGCACACCAAGTGCTCAACTTTTGCTAAGATTTTGCTTTTTCAGTACCAAAAATATGTCCTAAAATGAGTACACATATGTAAGGTGACTACCAGAAGTCTTCAGGATGAAGCTTATGAATTTTTCTAACAGGCCAGAAAATGTTAATGCATACAGATTTTCTTACTAAAACAAAAATTCCTAGGTTTAGATATGTCTTCACCACAGCAGAGTTGTGTGACTTGGACAAGTTAGTTAATTTTCTGTGACTCAGTTTCCTCATCTCTAAAAATGGGAACAAGAAACCTATTTCACAAAGTTATGATGAGGATTCTATGAATTAATGTGTTAAGGTAATGAGAGCAGTGCCTGCACATGAGTGCCACATAAATATATGATTTAAAATGAAATATATGCTGGTATTAACATACATATTTCTCATAAAAATATGAAAATTTTAAAAATAAAAGTAAGTTATAATCACTGGATAAAAATATTATTCTAGAACCAAAGCCCTTTGGGACTAGTAGAACTAGAGTCTTGAAATAAAAAGCAAAAAGATATATTTATTCACTTCCTGTTCTTCTGAAGCCTTCTCCCACAGTTAAGTAAAGCTGAGAATTTACATGATCTCTGGTACTTTTTCATAAATAGTTGAAAGAAAGTAAATATAAACTTTTTCTTTTTTTTTTTACTTTCAAATAAACTACATCCCAATTAGATTGTAACTGTAGCAAAGCAACCACTGTTTTTTGTTTTGTTTTTACCTATTTTCAAGTTTCAGGTAGCTTTGACTGGATTTGGTTAAAGGTGTGATAATAAACTGTAATTCCTGAAAATAACTAAAAACTTAGAAAGTTTCCCCAGAACAGAGATACTGAAAATATTGTAGATACATTTGAAATTCTACATATGGTACTTATTAGGGGTACTACTGTCCTAATAAAAAGCTAATATTATTGTTTTCTAATTTTTATCTGATTTTGGTTGCCTAATATCTGCAAGGATAAGTAAATGAATCAGAACTAAAATTTTTCAAAACCGTATACCTTGACATGACATGCGGTTCTTTTGGAGATAATATCCCACCGTACACATGCAAGTCCTTGTAGTTTCAGAGGTTGGTAAACAAAGCTGAGAGCATCCACCATTATTTAGCTGGCAGGAATTGCTGCCTGCATTGGTGAGAAACAAAGGAAAGTAACAAAATTAAAATATATATATATCATGGGCTGTCAATAATTTGAACAAATATTGTGCTATGGTTGATTTCTAAATGCAGTTGTTTTCTATTGAATAATTTGAAGGAGCAGAATACAGTTGAAAACGGCCCTTCCAAAGAGATAAATGGAGATTTAGAATATGGCATACTGATTATAGACAATAATAACATAATCAATTTATAGTATCAATTTAACTTGGAATACAATTCAGTGTTGCTAAGACCAGATATTCATTGTTCCCAACACACACACACATAGACACACATAGGCAAAAAGGTGACATGATAGATGTGTTAGCTAAAGATACAGTGGTAACCATATTGCAATATACTAATGTACCAAATTAACATACTGTACACCTTAAACTTATACACTGTTATACTCCTAATGTATGTCAATAAAAATAAATTTGAAAATAAATTAAAATAGTCATTAAAAATTTTTAAGTAAAGGGAGATATATGAGAAGATTCATAGTTACAGAGCAGCAAAAGAAAATTGATTTGTCATGAATACTGTCATAGACCTTTGTAACATTTTAAGATCACATAAACAGAAAATCTTTATTTTTTTACTTCTAAGTTTTATTTACAACTCTACAGGTACTTCCTTTTCAAGAATACTTTAATCAAATGTCTCAAATAAATAGCTGTTAAATTATATTATTAACTCAACTCCAAGATTATGCCATTGAAAGAAAGAAGGTATATATAAATTTGATTAATTTTTTGAAAGCAAGAGAATAAGTTTTGCCATTCCTAGAAACATAATTCTCCCCAAATGTGTTTAAAGCACACCCTCTAGTAGTCATTTAATTAACTGGCATATTAACTCTCATATTTGTATGTAGTGGCAAAGGCAAATATTAGTCAGATAATCACAAGTAGGCATTCTATGAAGATGTTCCATTGCATTTACTAGATTCAGTGTGTCAGTTCGATAGAGCGAAGTTAAGTAATTTACAATCTCACCTAGTAAGTTCATTAAATATTCAATTTTTACAACAATTTTATTATTCTAAGACACGCAATGTCATTTACTGGATGTTCAAGCTCTGATATGAAGTGAAATAAATCCAGTGAGAATTACAAAGCATGATGAAAGCTATATATCAAAATTGCTCTATAGATAATTCAAAGTACCAATGCAATTCATTATTTCTGCTTTCCTGAAGTAAAGACAGTCTGATGGAATTTAATTGTCAATCAAACCTGTCATGAGTTCTGTCATTTTTGAAGTATGAAATACCCTCAACTTGGGAGATTTCTTATCAGGAGATCCACCATATTTGAACACAGTTGGAATAATAGCAATAAATATTGTATTATATTTATTTTTTATAAATAATAAAATTAATCCAAGTGAACAACTATGTTGTACAACAACACACACTTTATGTACAATTTGTTTAATCTCTAAGGAAAAATTGATAGTGAAGGAGAGAAAAGTAAAAAAGAAAAGGAAATCAGTCATTATTAACAATATGTATCTTTGCCGATTAAATATGGATTTGTTACAGGAAAATATTAGAGTAATATTTAAAAGTGACAACTTAGGTAATAATTATCTAGCAAGTATGAAATACTAGCTTGGCTTAATATTTTCTAATGATGCTGATGTTCAAATCTCATGCCTCAATTCTCCAGTGGGAGCTAGAAATTCCACTTCACTACCAAGAAGTCTCAGCACTCCAGTGATCTATGTCAAAAATGATAAATGAAGTAGCTAATTGTATTTTGAAATTCAAAGAGGTAGTAATGTTAACATCTTAAGGAGTCCTAAATTGTTCATATTTCATATTAATGAAGCTTTTAAGCTACCTGCTGTAATTCTGTTAATGGGATTATCTTTAATACAGATGCTTTTATCAGCATATTATTCTTTAAAAATACTATTTTCCTTGCACTTTAAGCTTACTCATATTATACCATTAATTTCTAATTCCTAGAGGATCTTGTCAGTTTGCTAACACTCTCACAGGTGTAGAATACCCATCTGTATCTATATAATCAAATCCTTAAAAGACAAGAGAAATCATGTTACCATGAACAAAATGAGCCAAGAATATTACACTAAAATTTTCCTCCTAGAAACTTTACTGAAACTGTATCTAGAAAAATTAGATATAATATATTAATTTACAAATTCAAACAAAACACATACTTGCTCACATTTAGAAAAAGTGAATATAGATTTTAAAAAAACTGTTTAGAAATTATTTTTCTGTCTCTCATATTTTCTAATGTGTGTTTTCAGATATAATCTCCTCAAGTATTAACTAGGAATTGAAGTTTATCATGATACTATAAGGTTTTATACTTATTTATTGTATTAAAATCCACAAAAATGTCATGATATTTTATTGAGTACCAGTGGCTTTTTCCCAATTAATAATTTACTCCCCTCGACTTGAATGCCAGTTAAGTTGTTTATTTTGATACAGAAAATGTTCCATTATGAAATTGCTAGTGAAAACAATGCTGCTCATTATTATAGACAATGGCCAAAATAAATGTCAAAACCAAATACAGGTTTGTGCTGATGAGTTTGGGCGCTGGTGTCTCCTCAACCATGAAAAGAACAAACACAGTAATCACTTCAGGTGGTATTTTACAGCAATGGCTTTCTCTTAAAAATGTTTCATTTATTTTAGTTTATGAAAAAGAAATATGATTCCTGCTGTTCCTGTAAAAAGAAAAAAAAATGATTTCATGCCCAAATTTGGCCCATGCTTTTTCCAGGGAAAGCAACCATGAATCTGGTCTTCATTTGTCTCTCGATGTGCAGGCCTGTCTCTCAATTGGTATCTCCAACAAATCCTGCCTCCTCAGTGATTGTCACCTGAGTACTAAATTGATGATCCCCTTGGTTCCTTATTCTTCCCTCTCCTCTTCTCTGCTTGGGTCTACATGCCTACCAACCTTAGATACAAAATACATTTTCTTGACTTGTTTCCTAGGACTAAAGATACATGAAGATAGCGATTCTCGTGACAGTGACTATATATTTTTTTTTTCTCTGAAGGGAGTTCTGCTAATGTCACAGATCTTGGAGTAAAAACTAAGAAAAGACTAGCAGGTGTGGGGCTGTCCTGGCTGGCATCTCTGGACTAAGTGCCATTTGGGCAATGTGACAAGTCCACCTATGTAAACCATCTGCTAGTTCTCTCACTCCGTTTCACTGCACACCATTTGGACAAGCAAAAAACAAAAAAAGCAAAATGTTTAGAGCCAATAACGCTGCGCTTTTGGATATGGAATCCTTATGTCAACCTGGTCCATTAGAATCCGACTAGTTCATTCCGTTTCTGGGCTTAATTGTACATTTCCTATATTTTGCTGGGATTTTTTTTTCCCCTTAATCTTATATTTTGTAATAAAAAACCGAGTAAGACCCGCTTCGAAGACCTGACGACATGATGAATCCCTGGGCAGCTCTGCTAATGTTTTGAAAGCTCATTACAGACCTTGTATGAAAGTAATTTCTTCTCTAGTATTAAGCAGAATTTAGACTTTCATCCCTTTTTATGTTAAAAGAAAAAATACGAACCGTCAATTGTTGAATTGAGAAAATAATATGAAAAAAAGAGAACATTATATATTCAAAAGGCGGCGCAAGCTCATTTCATTGCTACGTACCTTGCTGTGCCGCTTTATCGTACACTTTCATATGTACCACCCCAGAAGTCTTATTTCTCAGGACAGTGGGGTTCCTTCCGTCTCTTTTGCTGCAGGTTCCCAGCTGAGCTAAGTTGTGGTCTGCCCACCATAGTTTCTTATCTATAAAAATGAAAAGGTTTTTTATGGAACAGATAATCATCTTATTTAATAATAAATAGCTATTAAACTATAATACTCTCTGTTTTCTTTTATTATAGTCTCAATCTCTGTTTTCTAAGAGAAGCGGTAAAATCACTTTTACCTTTAAAAATGCAAATCATAGTGACATTTTAGTGTTTAAATTTTCCTCCTCAAACAAAATACCCAAGCAAGTACAAAAAAGATTGTTCTTTAACTTGTTTAAAGTGTGTAAGCTTTTAACCATTAGTACTTTCCATTACTGGGTTCTTTACAGTTATAGTAATCTCTTTTAATTTTTTTTCACAGTTTATGCCTCTTTCTCCAAAATTTTATTACTGTATATTGTTAAGTCGTATTGAGTGCTCACTTAGTAACAGAGACTCTGCAATGTCCCACAGATAAAAAAACAGTCCTGATCTTCAGGATACTAGCATTTTACTGGAAATCACACATTTATTATTATATTATTTTATACTGTCATAGCAAACCTGTCAGAAAACTATTATCTTTCTCTTTTCATCGATAAACAATATAAGATATATCACTTCATATACATTAACTTTCTTAATTAAATTTACACATTTTGTCTTCCTGTCTATAAAACCTGTGCTCTTTCTAAGACTCCAGGCAGAGTACACTGAACAAAAATTTAAGGTAATGCAATGATTTAAAACAAAGTTCTTAATTTAACATTTTTGGATAAATTTTATACTTTTCAACAAGAATCAAGTGACAGTTGAGATCAAATCAATTTCCACCTAGAAGTGAAAATAAGGTTATTTATGTCTGCGAACAAAACAATATAGTCTTTACCTTCAAGGAACAATTATTTTCATTTAAATGCCACGATATTTTGACTGAACCAAAGCATAGCTTCAGGTATGGCAAGAACAGTAATAATGCAGATGTCACAATAATCATCCCTTCCTGCATCTGATTTCGTGCAATGCACAATTCTAAACAATATCGGTAATTCATTCATTTAACTTTCATAATAATTCTACAAAGGTAAGTACTACTACTATTAAATCATTTTAGGGTTAAAAACACTGAGGCAAAGAGGGAGTAAGTAGGTTTCCCTGGGTCATAGAATGAATAGTAGCCCCAGGTTATGGACCAAGCACTGATTTCAGCCTATTAGTTAATCTCCTTCCCATGGAAAAAGTTTAGTGTTCTCTCCCTTGACATTCAGATATGGCACCTAGAGTAGGACAGTGAAGTTGAGTAGCCTATTCACTTATGCTTTTATTTGTACACAGATGTGCATAAGAATAGCAACAGCCCCTGTGAATAAAAAAAAGGTAGAAATTTTGACTGGAGTAAACATGTGTTTTTGCTTCTATTTCTTCCACTATACCACTGTGATAAAAATGTAGAATCATAAAAGATTTAAAAAAATGCACCCATATAATAAACAAGAAAATTAAAGCATATATAGCTTTATATGGAGAAATGGGCAAAGTTGCAACATGAAAAAAGCTACAGAGGAATGGAAGCTACCGCTCTCCACAGAATTCTGGATGACCAGGATTCCAGCCTATAAATAAAAGGGTGAAAGTAAAAAGAAAGATTAAATATAGAGTGAATGAGCGACATTACCTTTACAAGTAATGCCACTACCATTTCCCCCACTCCCTGTCCTGAGACCAAACATATGAGGACCACATTTTCAAGTAATCCTCCAGCAAAAAGAGTAGAAAACATGAACGTGCATGTGTGTGTGTGTGTGTGTGTGTGTGCGTGTGTGTGACATTTTAGACTAAGATGCTTAAAGAACACCTTTTTCTTAACTTCTCATACAGAAAAAGGTAAATAACTTTCAAAGGAGTACAAATTAAACATATGTCATACTTCTTTTCAACTATGCTAGAAGCAAGAAAACAGAAAAACAATATTCAAAATTATTAGGGGAAATTATAATCAAGCTAGAGTTCTACACCAAACTATTAACTAACTGTATAGATTGTATGTGGGGGGAGTAGAGGGGTATATGTAGGGGTGGGGGTTTATCTCAAAGTTTCAAAGTTTATCAGCCATCAACTCTTAAGAAGAAACTGAAAGTTGGATCTTGAGCAAAATAAGTCAAAATAATGCCATGGAATCTAAGAAACAGAAAATTGAACAAAGCAAGATGACAAAAGAAAGCTCCAGAATAAATCATATGCATTAAACATAAGGAAAAAGCTGTTCACACTGGATCACGAGACTGGAAACACTGGGAGTAAGATCTCCAGGGGAAAAATAAAAAGAATGAGAGAGAAAGAGATGGAAACAGAGATAGAGAGATATAAAGAGAGAGAGAGAGAGAGACTAAAAAATAAGTACATGTAATCCTACCCTTTAATTCTAATCTGTTTTATAATCCTAATAAATGCCATTTACTTGTTTTCAATTTTAAAGTCAGTCTTTAAACAAAGCACAGAGGACTCACTGTGAGTACAGTATATAACATTAATGTTAAAAACATTATATATATATATATATATATATATATATATATATATATGCCAAGCGACTGGAACAATGGAACAACTGGAATGACCAGAACGACCAGTTGCTATGATGTACACTGCTGGCAGGCATCCAGCCCAATTGGGGCCCTTATCAGCCCCCGTCAAACTCCCTTGGCCCCTCCACCCAGTTGACCCCATCTCAGATCAGCCCCTATTGGTGCACTGGGCCTCTAGTGTAAAAATAAAAGTGGAGTTGTCTAAAGATTTAACATGCAAAGCAAGAAGAAAATGTGGTTAGAAAGAAGAAAGAATATCATGGAAAAAATGGAGAGTCATTTTAATAGAAAAGTAAATAGAGATTGAGAAAATTTGTTTAGTTTAGAAACCTTTGAAAGGAGAAGAATAGGGGTAACATAAATGATTGCATATAAGCAAATTAATGCATGATATCTAAAGTTGATAAATAAAAAATTAGTTGTTTTGACATATCACCTAGAATGTTTGCTAGTAATGCCAGAAAACTAATAGACAGAAATAAGAGATTTACCTGTGAAATGTGACTGGGGTGAAAAGGTTGAATTAGGAGATATTGCTGTTGATAACAGTTTTTTTTTTATATTACTTGCTTTATTGTTATAAGTATATTATTTCAGAAATAAAATTTATAAAAAATGTGGACACAATCAATAACTAATAAGAATTTACCTAAAGTATGGAATTCAGAGTCTAATGAACTGACCTCTCTCTGACTCAAGAAAAAGGCTATGCTGGTTAGGTTTTTAAAGTAGCTCACGTTGAAACACCACACACTTCTGTCTTCTATGCCAAAACACTTCACCACTAGGACATAGATGACTGAGTGAAGCTAAGAGCTTTAACTCTGAGAACCAGGGATCTCTTCTTTTGAACCATCTCTGAGTGTATCACTTAGGGGATGAGGATGATCTTTCCTTTCTCAGCCTCTAAGACCTAATGTGTCTTGAGCAGCAACTCTGCTTTGGTCGGCAAACTGTGGCTCGCGAGCCACATGCGGCTCTTTGGCCCCTTGAGTGTGGCTCTTCCTAAGCCTTAGGAGTACCCTAATTAGGTTAATAACAATGTACCTACCTATATAGTTTAAATTTAAAAAATTTGGCTCTCAAAAGAAATTTCAATCATTGTACTGTTGATATTTGGCTCTGTTGACTAATGAGTTTGCCGACCACTGCTCTATGGCAACAAGGGGTAAGTGATTTTTTAAGATAATATCTCTCTCCGCAAATTCTCAAGTTTCAGTCAGCTAACATATAACTTATCATGACCCTGGGTCCTATCCATTTAAAACTGAACATGTTAACAAATCTCTATGGCAAAATAATAAAAATGTTATTTCTGGTTGCATTGTTCTTATTGCTACAGGAGATTAATGAAAAAATAAGAAGAAAAACACTCTCTCCTTAACCACTAGAAGGTAACCACCCTGTGGCAGACTGAAGGTATTATCTAATGGTCCAATTATATTTTTATGGGGTATTACAGAGTTAGGAAATAAGTAGGAGAAGGACTGAACACAAAGAACCATGGCCTTGAGGACAATGACTAAAGAATCCGGTGCCCATGAAGGACTATGAGGATTTGGATAACAGCAGTGACCAGCATGAAACAGTGACCAGCATGAAACTAGGATCACAAGTATCCTGGAAAAACTAGTTAGGTTCATCTCTAGTTCTTGATCAAGATTCTTCAAACTACCTAATAATTTACTGCCTCAAATACAAAATTCTCTATCAGGTTTTTAAATCACTATGTAAACTACATTGATTCTACCTACTGACAGGTCTTTTCAACCTCCCTTTAATACATGCATTCAGCCTACTCTCACCACATCATAATATTCCAATAATGTTGATCATCTATTATTTGTAAAGCACTAACTTTGACAATGAAAACATGACAGAAGACAATTCAAGAAGATATCTGCCTTTATAGATTTATGTTCTTGTGAGAGAAACACACAAGAAATAAAGAAATAGAAAAGAAATAACTGAAATTCCTATAAACCAGTAGGAAAAAAAACAAAAACACTTATTGAAAATGGGCAAAGGGCTTGATTAAACATTTATCCAAAGAGATGCAAACAGCCAACAGATATATGAAAAGATACTCAACATCACTAATATCAGGGAAATACAAATCAAAACCACAATAAGATATCACTTCACACCTGTGAGGATGACAATCAACATAAAAAAAAGATAACAATGTTGGAAAGGATGTGGAGAAATAAGAACTTTTGTACACTGTTGCTGGGAATGTAAAATGGCACCGCCACTACAGAAAACAGGATTACTCAAAAAATTAAAAACTGAGCTACCATATGACCTAGCAGTCCCCCTTCTGGGTATGTATCCAAGAGAACTGAAGTCAGAATCTTGAAGAGATATCAGCACTCCAATATTCATTGCAGCACTATTCATAATAGTAAAGGTATGGAAACACCATAAATGTCCTTCAGAGAACAAGTGGATAAAAAATGTGATATATATGTGTGTATAGATAGATAGGTAGATAGATAGATAGATAGATAGATAGATG
The DNA here is from genome assembly GCF_028538775.1 of Myotis yumanensis. NCBI lineage: Eukaryota > Metazoa > Chordata > Mammalia > Chiroptera > Vespertilionidae > Myotis > Myotis yumanensis. Next base: position 70,810,739 of record NW_027223759.1, on the reverse strand, counting down.
ATAGATAGATAGATAGATAGATAGATAGATATCATATACATACATACACACAATGGATTACTCAACCTTTAAAAAGAAGGAAGTAATCTGCTGAGGGGATGTTGAGAATGGGGGAGGCTATATGTGTGGGGGAGATAAAAGGTATATAGGAAATCTCTGTATTGCAATCTTACTATGAAACAAACTGCTCTAACAAAACAAAGTCTTTAAAAAAATGGAAGATAAAGAAAATTTTGCCATATGCAACAACATGAATGAAATTCAAGGACATTATGCTAAGTGAAATTTGCCAGTGACAAAAGGACAAATACTATATGATTTCACTTATATGAGGAGTCTAAAGTATTCAAATTCATTGAAACAGGGAGTAGAATGATGGTTATTAAGGGTTGAGGGGAGGGAGAAATGAGGAGTTGCTATTTAACAGGCATAAAGTGTCATTTGCATAAAATGAATAAGTTCTAGATACCTGTCAGGCCTATAGTGAATAATACCATACTGTGCACTTAAAAGCTTGTTAAGAAGATGTGTATCATGTTAAGTTTTCTTTAAAAAATGACATAACTGAACACTGCTATCAGTGATGTGAAGAATATAGACACAATTCAATTATTTATTTTGTTGGTTTCTTTACTTTTGTGCATAATTCTACCATAATTCCATCATTGCACAAGTATAACCCCACCCACAGTAAAATATTTCAGACTATCATATCTCACAGACCCTGCCTTCTCATTGGTTCTATGGCCTGTAAGGACAGAATCATACAGTTTTATTTTGTTGCTTTTTCTATTCTTTTCACTTGTACAAATTTAGACTCCTTATCCAGAAATGAAAATTCCTTCGAGCAAGGATCTTGTACTTCTTTGTATTCTTCACAATACTTTGCATTCTTTTAACTGAGTATAATGTAGAAATTCCCTAAATACATGTTCAATGATTGGGAAAATAAATATCCCCCAAAATATCTCTCATGATAATTCATAACTTTGAAAGCATTTCAATAAACCCATCTCTCCCAATCCCTATTGATATTATCTTTTAAAAATATTTCTTTATAAATATTATCCTTTATAAAGATTCCTCTAATAGAAATAATTTTGCTTTTGATGGTGTAATTAGTATTTTGATTCACAATTGTTTCTTTCACATTGTTATTAACATGAATACACAAGAATCTTCAGAAATTACCATAATTCAAAAGCTGTTTGCTTAAGTTGCTAGCAAGTAATTATTAATAACTATGTATTTCACTGTAATGGGCTGAATTGTCTTCCCCAAAATTCATATGTTGACGTTCTAACTCCCAGTATGTCAGACTATGACTATATTTAGAGACAGGGCCTTTAATGAGGCAATTAATTTAAAATGAGGCCATTGGGGTAGGTCACAATCCACATGACTAGTGCCCTTATAAGAGGAGGAAATTAGAATACAGATCCATAGAGTGAAGACCCAGGGAGAAGAAGATAGGCACCTACAGGAGGCCTCAGAAGAAATAAAAAATTCCCACAGCACAAGCCTACAGAATAATGAGAAAAGAAATTTCTGTTAAGTCACCCAATCTGTGGGATTTGTATGGCAGCCCTAGCAAATTAATACATTTGCTAATAGAGACAGTAAAGAATTTGATGAAATATGAAAAAAGAATTACAAAAGTAACATAAATATAAATTGTTTTTACCATACAGTCTTTAAAATCTTCACTCAAAAGTGTGGGGGGGAGAATAACTTTACTAAAATCTAGTAAGTTCTAGTGCCTTTGCTAGGCTCTGAACATAAGCGAATCTGATTGTCTCATTTAATCATCATAACTGAGATGTAATGTATTAAAACATCTATTAAAGATAAGCAACCAGAAGGTCAAAAGATGACCTTCCCCAGGGTCGCACAGAAGTGGGTTCATTCTCAGCTGATATCACTTGAATTGCAATGCTCTTTCCACTGCATTGTTCTGTGCATAAAATAGTAACCCACAGAAACTGATAACATTATACTTTGCAATGCAAATGTTACTTGATAAATATAAACTTACTTAAAGTTTTATCCAAAATTAAAGCAAGTTGCAATATATATTTCAGTAAATACATTTTAAAATTAGAAGTATAAAGTTTTAATAATGCCTTACTACTTAAAATAATCATCAAAATTAATAACTTACTTTTTAAATATTTAGAATATTTATTTTAGTGAATATTACCCCAATTGTTGAGATTCATTTTAAAGTTAGATTTTCTCAAACATTAGCCCTTTATGTTTAAAAATAGGGGCCCGATGCATGCAAATTCGTGCAAGAGTAGGCCTTCCTTTCCCCGGCTGCCAGCACCAGCTTCCTTCCAGCACCCGGGGCCGGGCTGGCTTCCCCTGGGCCGCCCACAGGCACCGAGGACCCGGCTGTCTTCCCTCTGGCCCTGGCTTTGTCCGGAAGGACGTCCAGAATGATGTCTGGTCTAATTAGCCTATTAACCTTTTATTATTACAGATAGAAACTATAATAAGATGCCTAGTTACATTTGAATTTAAGATGAATGAAACATAACTTTTTAGGGCATACTTATACCCCCCAAAATAAATCATTTGTTGTTTATTTGAAATTTCAGTTTAACTGGATGTCCTGTATTTTATATGGCAATTATATTATTTCTACTCTTCTAAAATCCCCAAATTTACAAGAAAGCAGTGAAAACGTCATAAGCCTACAAAGAGGAGAAATAGGAGAGGAGTCCATGTCTATTAAAAGTAGTAGGTTGAAAGTAGATTATAATTGTTGACTGGCTTAATAGATAACATGAAAATCTAGACCTGTAGGAGCCAGACGCAAGTTAATTTGCACTGCAGAAATTCAGAAGAGATCAGGAATTGGAGAGTTTAAGACCTCTCAAATAGATAAATGCAACAACAACAACAACAACGAAGATGATTTGTTTAGTCTAATTAGAAGCAGTTAGAAAATGGTTTACACAGCGAAGAAAGTGGTCCTTCTGAAGTCTGGTCAAAGATGGAAGATTTATTCTCTGAAGAAGATGACCACACCAGGAATGGCAGTGAAAATAAAAGACAACTGAAGCTATGAATATCATATATAAATGCAGATATTCAATGATAATCTACATTCGTGGGACTCATTTCTGAGTGTGAATTAGAATCAGCTGAAGGGCCTTTCAAGCTTTCTGGGCCCCACTACAGAGTTTAAAATTCAATAGGTCTGAGGTGGGGCTTGATAATTTGCATTTCTAAGAAGTTCCAAGATGCTGCTGATATTTGCTGGTCAAGCAGTCTCCACCTGAGACACACATCAAAATCACCAGGGGGAACCTTTAAAAAATAAACACCTGGTAGCCACTCTGAGATTGTTGTAGTCTGTGGCACGACAACAAGATTTTTCAAATCTTCTTAGGTAATTCTAGTGTGCAACTAGGATTAAGGACCACAGACCTAAATGCTAAATTATGAGACCTCTACTCTACCTCACTTTCTCCAATCTCTAAGGAAGCTAGCATCTAGACCAGTGGTTCTCAACCTTCTGGCCCTTTAAATACAGTTCCTCATGTTGTGACCCAACCATAAAATTATTTTCGTTGCTACTTCATAACTGTAATGTTGCTACTGTTATGAATCGTAATGTAAATATCTGCTATGCAGGATGGTCTTAGGCGACCCCTGTGAAAGGGTCGTTCGACCGCCAAAGGGGTCGCGACCCACAGGTTGAGAACCTCTGGGTTAAGAGCTCTGTGTTTTCAGCTCCCATAGTATTAAGAACAAAGTCACCACAAACTTTACATTACCAAAATAAAATCCATTTTATTTTTTCCATGTATGCTTCTTTCCCAGTAAACATCTGTTATGGATTTAATGTTTGTGATGCCCCAAATGCATACATTGAATGTTAATCCCCAAAGTGTGGTGCCTAGGGAGGTGATTAGGTTGTAAGAGTGGAGTCCTCATGGATGGAATTAGTGCCCTTATAAAAAACACACACCCAAGAGAGCTCTCTCCACACTTCCAGTGTGAGACAGCAAGACAGCCTGGCTTTCTGTGAACTAGGAAGTGGGCTCTCACCAGATAGCAGATATGCTGGTGCCTTGATCTTGGACATCTCAGTCCCCTGAGCAATGAGAAATAAATATTTGTTGTTTAAGCCACCCAGTATCTTTTGTTATAGCAGCCTGAACCAACTAAGACAACTTCTCATAAAGAATAGCTCCCACTCAATCATCAGAAGTAAATACCAGTCGGGCATCTGTTCCCCCCACCTTGCCTCCATGGCCTCTCCCAGGTACCTATTAATTCCAAGCAAGTCCACTTAAGACCTCACCCTTATTATCTCTCCAAAGGAATATTTTTTCTCCCTCCATTCCTACTGAAACTGCTGAGCTCAGTGCCTTATCAATTGAAACATGCCATCCTGATGCTTAAACCTCTCTCCTGGCTTCCCCATCAAACCTCTAAGCATGGCATGAAGGCCTTCCATGATTTGATGCCCACTTAACTTGCCATCACCTGATCTGTAATGGCCCCCAGTGCTCCGTGTTCCAGGAATATTGAATTGCAGTCAACGTTCAATTCCCAGGGATAGATTAACCATGTTTCAGAAAAGACATGGATGACAATAACCAGAAGAAAAATAATTAAAACTATTGTGAATATGAGAAATAGCTACCCATCAGAATGAGTCTATCATTTATAATTACCTAGACACCATTACATTTCTACACTGACCTATCACAAATCAGAAACGCCCCTCCAGCTGGACAGTCAGAGATGTGTGTGTCTGCCTACAGCTGTCCATTAGCCTGTGAGCTGCTCTTCTGGTGCGGGAGCAGCTCTGCAGTGGCTGAAGCCCTGTGCGAAACTCTGTGTCTCAGGGCAGTGAGTGACAGAACTAGATGTCTCTTTGCTCTTCCTTCTCCTAAGAACAGTTTCAATTTTTATTTCGTCTCAAACAGAGAATTTGGAGAAGAACAGTGGAAGTAGGATGGAAAACACTGCAAAACAAAGTCAAGAATTTTGCTTTGAAGCCTTTGTGACCTTGAACTGACAGATATGACCCTAACTTCCTTCCATTCAGTGTTATATTGAGACACTTGCCTCATTGAGAGCTGAGGGGGCAGTCTGGGGTTATAGGGAGAAAAGCTTGAGAATGGCAGGTAATTTAATTTCTGAGTTAATGGCTTGACTGTGTTGCCAGTGAACTTGATTTTTTGTGCAATGATGAAGGTGAAATGACAGTGAGAAGAAAGAATAAGCTGACAAAACAAGGCAACTCCAAATAACTGCTTTCAAGGATGTTTAGAAAATAAAAAAAGTAGAGTTTATTTAATGCAAACTGATGTTACCTAAGATTGTCTTCATTAGAAAAAGGAAAGAAGAAGAGGGGCAGGGAAAGGAAGGGATGAAGAATTACTCAAATCCAATAACAGAGCAGATGATTTGAAAATTTTAATTACATACATTTGAATTAAGTATTCATTTTGCATCACAGTTGTGTTTGTGTCTGCACTGTTTTATCTGTTTCCTCTTACCATGTACCCTAGATACCAATTAATAGATTAATATAGAGTTGAGAGCATTTATAATTTTTCAAATAATTGCCAGGCATTTTTATACCTTTTTGTATTTTCAGTCAATTTACTTCCTCCATCTGAAACCCTTAACTGCCACTGCTACACCCACCTACATTTTGATTATGTGAATAATGGATACATACACAGATTTCTAGACTCAGCTCAAAAGGCACCTCTATTTGGAAACTATAGTTGTCCCCAAGAGGTAGAGTGGCTCACTTAATCCTTTGTATTGTTCTGTGGTCTGTTTATAATTTTATTAAAACACTAGAGGTCCGGTGCACAAAAGGTTGTGCACTGGGGGGGGGGGGGGGGGGCGGGGGGGGGGTCCCTCAGCCCCACCTGTGCCCTCTCATAGTCTGGGACCTCTCAGGGGATGACCACCTGTTGGCTTAGGTCTGCTCCCCGGGTATTGGGCCTAAGCTGGCAATCAGACATCCCTCTGTCAGCCCGGCAGCCCTCGGGGGATGTCCACTTGCCAGCGGGGAGCAGCCCTAAGCTGTAGTCGGACATCCTTAGCGCTGCTGAGGAGGCAGGAGAGACTCCCACCACCACCGCTGTACTGGCAGCCATCAGCATGGCTTGTGGCTGAGCAGAGCTCCCCCATGTGGGAGCGCACTGACCACCAGAGGGCAGCTCCTACATTGAGCATCTGCCCCCTGGTGGTCAGCGTGTGTCATAGTGACCAGTCATTCCCAGTCTTTCTGCTGTTAGGGTCAGTTTGCATATTACCCTTTTACTGTATAGGATAGAGGCCTGGTGCACAGGTGGGGGCCGACTGGTTTGCCCTGAAGGGTGTCCCAAATCAGGGTGGGGGTCCTGCTTGGGTGCCTGGCCAGCCTGGATGAGGGGCTGATGGCTGTTTGCAGCTGGTCACAGCCCCTTCATGGTGAGGGTCCCCACTGGGGTGCCTGGCCAGCCTGAATGAGGGGCTGAGGGCCGTTTTCAGGCTGGCCACACCCCCTTTAGGGTGGGGGCCCCCACTGGGGTGCCTGGCCAGCCTGGGTGAGGGGCTGAGGGCCATTTTCAGGCTGGCTGGTGACTGAAGCTCCCAGCCTCTCCTTTTTTTTTTTTCTTATTCTGGGATTTATTTACCTTCTATAATTGAAACTTTGTTGCCATCACTGGAGCTGAGAGCCAGCTCCTACTCACTCCAGCTCTGAGGCCATGGCCTGCTGAAAGCAGGTATCTGGGGTTTGTTTAGCTTCTATAATTGAAACATTGTTGCTTTCGGAGCTCAGAGCCGGGCTGCGGCAGGCAGGGAACCTTGGCTTCCTCCATCACTGGAGCAAGCAAGCCTCCTGCTCGCTTCAGCTGCGTGGCTGCCGGCCGCCATCTTAGTTGGGTTAATTTGGATATCGTGCTGATTAGCCAATGGGAGGCATAGCAAAGGTACGGTCAATTACCATGTTTGTCTATTATTAGATAGGATTCATAATCCTATAGCACTTTGTTATTTCCATGTATGTCTCCTTGTTTAAAATACAAGACTCTTCAGGGCAGGAATTAATATGTCTTGTTAACTTTTATTCTCCATACATATTCCAATGCCAGTCATGAATGGTATTCCAGGCTGGTTGAGAGTCACTAGAGTAGGTGAGAGAATGTGGCTTAGAGTCACACAAATCTGCTTAGATATTTAACTGTGACATTTACTCTTTGATTCTTAGTATTCCTCTTATCAGCCATAAATGAGGTAAATTTTAAAAGCCTTATACAGTATGTGACATATTTAGCCAAGTGACTTAAATGGTAAGGACAGTCATTGATAGCTATATGAAATAAAAGAATGAGAAAAAATGTACAGAAAATCTGATACATACATGTGACTATACTAATAAAATATAAATAATGTCAATAGGAATGTATATGGAAGTACTTTGTCAGAATGATGAATGAATCTGCACTATTTTTTCTATGATTTTATACTACTTCTCTTGTTGCTAGCAGAAAGTGCCACCCCAAAATGTGCCTCTTTGGCATAAGAATTACTTTGAGCTGATTATTATTTTTTAAAAAACAGACACAAGAGAAGCTCTGTATACAGAGTAGAACTTGCTCTTTGTAGGAGAAATTTACATTTGAAAGGGGTCCTATACCAGAAAAAGAGCTTTTATCAGTGATGACTTTTTCATCTGTGCATGGCAGGGGATGTTTACCAAACATTTCTACTGACTTTCACATGAATTGCCTCCCTGCTTTGAAACCACAGACCCCTCCCTATCTCTTTTCTTACTCAGGATGCTATATAAGACTCAATAGTCTGGTTACCTTTTGAATCTCAAATATTTATGGTGTTCCTGAACATATAGAATTAAAATTATTTATGTTTTATTCTCCTATTAATTTACTTTTTTAAAAAATTTCAATTCCTTATTGTTAAATGTATTACATATATCTCCTCCCCCCCCCCCCCCCGTCCTCTCCCCAGCCACTCCCACCCCCTAGCACAGTGATGGCGAACCTTTTGAGCTCCGAGTGTCAGCATTTTGAAAAACCCTAACTTAACTCTGGTGCCGTGTCACATATAGAAATTTTTTGATATTTGCAACCATAGTAAAACAAAGACATAGTTTTGATATTTCTTTTATATATTTAAATGCCATTTAACAAAGAAAAATCAACCAAAAAAAATGAGTTCACGTGTCACCTCTGACACATGTGACATAGGTTCACCATCACTGCCCTAGCACATGCCCTCATCCCCCTACTGTCTGTGTCCATTGCATCCATACAAGTTCTTTGGTTGTTCACTTACCCTCTCCTGCAAGCCTCCTGCTCACTTCAGCTGCGTGGCTGCCGACCGCCATCTTGGTTGGGTTAATTTGAATATCGTGCTGATTAGCCAATGGGAGGCATAGCAAAGGTACGGTCAATTACCATGTTTGTCTATTATTAGATAGGATTCATAATCCTATAGCACTTTGTTATTTCCATGTATGTCTCCTTGTTTAAAATATAAGACTCTTCAGGGCAGGAATTATTATGTCTTGTTAACTTTTATCCTCCATACATATACCAATGCCAGTCATGAATGGTATTCCATTCATGACTAGCTCCATCCTACCCTACCTTCCTTCCCTCTTTTATTACTAGAGATATTGATGGGGAAAAAGTGACATTTTGGGGGGCTAGCAATCTGAATCTAGTCACTGCCCCTTTAATTGTCTGGTCCTGCAAGACCTGATTACTCCCATTTTAGAGAGGCCATAAACCTTCCCCAGACGAAGTTATCAGTGCTGGCACCAGGCCAGGCCTTTGGTTGAGGTCTCAAAGCCCCAGCACATAGGGCTCTTTAAGAACTTGCAAAGGAGACCGGAAAACGCCATTTGGGAGACAAAGGACTGAGAAAGATATAAAAAGGGACAACTTCCTCCATGTTGTTGCTCAGAATTTGAAAGATTTTTTTTTCTCTGGGCCCATCTGTAATAAAGTATAACTCTATTTCTCTAAGCGTTGCTTGGTTTTTCTCCAGTCTTCTGTAACAATATGTGCCAAGAATTTAGAAGGGAAGAGGGAAAATCATTTTCCTTCTCCTACACTAGTTATTAGTAGTGGAAATTTTTGATAGTGGAAAGAAAATAATGCTAATTGTCTGTGGTAATCACTCCACAGGTGATCACCAAATTCAAGTCGTACATAAATTACCTATTAATACAGGGAAAATTAAATATTATAACTCATATTTAAATTTATCACCATTTTAAACAAGTGAGACTAGCGATGTTAAAAGAAAACACTATTTTTTAAACCTTGACTTACACATTGTTTAGGACAAAGTTCTAAGAGAATAATTTTCCCACATATTAAGAAGCTCAGCTTAAGCAAAGTCTAAACAGGGCTAAATTGGATATTGCCTTCCCTGTTTTGTGCCCCCAACCCTCACACACACACAAAAAGCTTATATATTGAATTTCTACCTCCCAAATGTGACTGTATTTGCACATAGGATCTTGAAAGAGGTGACTAAGGTTACATGAGGTTATAAAGATGGAGCCTGAATCCAATAATCCAATAGAACTGTTGTCTTTATAAGAAGAAACACCAGGGAGGTAAGCGCAAAGGAAAGACTATATGAAGACATGGAGAAAAGGTGGTCATCTACAAAACAAGGAGGCCCATGGAGAAACAAACCAGCTGACACTTTGATCTTGGACTTCCAAATCCAGAACAGTGAGAAAATGCATTTCTATTGTTTAAATCACTCATTCTGTAGCATTTCGTTAAGGCACCCCTAGCTGGCTAATATACACTACCCCATATCTGCTAATTTATTAAGAATAGAACAAAGTACTGGGGTGGGGGGAAGTTATTAAAATGAGACTAAGACAGGAATTGGAAGTCCAGCCTAAGAAGCATAAGAGGATCCACTGAGAGAAGACACACCTTAAGTTGAAGCAGATCTGAACCTTACTTCTCAGATAGCTTCCAATTACCTAATACCCAATTACTTCTCTGACTCCACTCCCCCTTCTTCCACTGCCACCACACTAGCCCAGGCTATCACAGCCTCTTCTGAGCTCCTATAACAGACTCCTGAAGTTCGCCAGCTTTTATTCTTGCCCTCCTTCACAGACCAGTCTTCCAACAATGTCAAGTAATCCTTTAAAACATAAACCAGATTATAAAACTCCTGTTTAACCCTCAACTGACTATTAGAATAAAGTTCTCATACTTTTTAGCAGTCTTTAGTCTCTCAAGATCTCTTCTTGGCTTTCCTCTGCTCTGGAATGAAGCTCCTACCTCCTGACCCACATTAGCCACAACATGCCAAGCACTTTTTGGCCTTTCAGGCTTTTTATTTCCTATGTTCTCTTCCTAGAAAGCTCTTTCTTAGAATTATTTATAAGGATACATCTTTCTTGTCATTCCAGTGTAAGTTCAAATAGCACCTCCATCTCAAGGACTTCCTAAAACCCTACTCCGTTTTAGTTCACTCTACTTTTTCCTATCTAACATTTTCACATATAGAGTATCCTCCCAAAAATGTATACACACTTTGAATAATTATAAAGGTAGTGTTTATTAAAATACATTTTATTTTCAAAATTGAGCTATCAACTATTAAAGTATGTATATATTTTGGGGGGACACACTGTATATTTGTGCATGTATTGTCTACCCCAACTCAATTCAAGCTCTATGAAGACAGGGATTTAATTTACCTTTTAGACCTCTGTATTTCCAGCTCCTTAAAAACATAATCTAGCCAAAACCGGTTTGGCTCAGTGGATAGAGCATCGGCCTGTGGACTGAAAGGTCCCGGGTTCAATTCTGGTCAAGGGCATGTACCTGGGTTGCGGGCACATCCCCAATGGGAGATGTGCAGGAGGCAGCTGATCGATGTTTCTCCCTCATCGATGTTTCTAACTCTCTATCTCTCTCCTTTCCTCTCTGTAAAAAATCAATAAAATATATTAAAAAAACAACATAATCTAGTTATACAATAATAAATAAAATAATAATTATTCTAAGAAAAGTTCTGGTCCTAAAAATTATTGGCAAATACTAGAAATATCCCCAATTTAGTCACTCTAATGCTTAGCTCATGCTTTGGGCAAAAGGGCAGTGTGTGACTGAGTGAGAGAAAGAGAGAAGATAATAAAAAATGACAACTTAGAATTATTATCACCTGAGCTTTGGGAAGTTTTATGGGTTTTTCTTTTTTTTTCTTTTATTTTGATATCCCTGAATAAATGGGGCACTCAAGAACAAATCTCCACTTTTTCTTCAAGTAGCAATGGAGTCTTGAACTTCTAACATTGAGTTTCATCAGTGAACCTAAGGGCAGCAAGTAATGGCTCTGTGCTGCCCCTTCCATGGCAGCCATAATAAATGGGGATATTTCTGAGATGGGTTGCCAGCTCTCTACTAGGTAGTGTGGTATGGCTGGAAGATCAAGTATCTGAAGGTCAGTGATTAACGAAGTAGGCCTGGACTCCTCTTGGAGATTGCAAACAATAAGATGATCAATTTAAAACCAAGGTAAGCACTTAGCCATGGCTGCACCTGCTTTCTGCACTCTCTGGGGATAGTGGAGGGATGTAATGTTATAATGTGCTGGGCGGCAAGTGGATGTCTGAGCGCTGGACTCAGGAGCCTGCTGTAGAGCCCTGTACAGCGCCCTTGCCTCCAGGTAAATCAAGATTTTATTTTCAAGATGGAGAGTCCATCATTCTCAGCTGGGAATTTACATAGCACACTACAAGCTTGTGTCAATCCACTGTCACCCCACACAAGTACTTCAGGAAGACAACCTCTGAGTAGAACACAGAGAAAATGATTTAAGAAAACAAGATTTTCGTTTAAGTCCTGTTAAAATGTGATAAAGTGTCTTACAGTAGGAAATGAAGAAAATGATGATATCTTTTCAGTGAAATCAGCATCTTCACCAGAAGAAAGAAAACTGGAATTTCAAGATAATTGAGTGGCTAAAACTAGTTAAGATGTACAGACCAAGAATAAGCTGTATCAGTTAAGTTACTAATGAAGAAGTGGAGAGGCTGTAGCAGGTGCTGCTTTATGAGCTGTGCTCAGCTATATCTGAGGAGAACAAAAAACGGAGCCTTACTCAGTTGATAGACCAGTATGGGTTAGGTGATAAACTGCTATACCATTACACAAATGAAGAAGAATGTATAAGTGTTTAATTCATACTTTTTTACCAAAATATTTTTACAAATGACAACTTAACTAAAAGATACGTATACATTTTAAAGGGAAGATATAAACCATTAGGTCTTGCAAACTCAGAGACCTAAAGTAACCACAAAGGGTGTCCTAGATTAGAATCTTCCTTAGACAAAGGCATTCTTAAATAAGCCTGTCTCTTTCTTTTGCATCTATGATAACATTTCTTTGCCATGTCAGGGTAACTCCCTTTTCCAGAATCCTCAGGTCATAATCAATGCACCAGGGTTGAAACCATAAATCCTCTCATTGTTTTATCATGTAAATTGTTGACTGTTAACTATCCCATACCCACCTATGTAAACGATGTACGTGGCTATCATTTTACTTTCCATCTAATCCCAAAGGTTCCCCCCAATTTTGCTTCCTCGTACCTCCTTAATCTATCACCAAAGGATTTCATGTAACCCACTAGTGTCATCTCTTCTTATTATAATGTGTAAAATAAGGTTCAAAACTGCTATTCTCCAGACCATTATTTCAATCCCTTGAGATTTTGCTTCCTGGCAATTGTTGACAGTTTGGTTCAAATAAACTCACAGAAATCCTTCACATTGGAATGTTTCTTATGACAGGTTAGCAATTGCTGGGCTCTCTGGTTACACTTAGTTGAAAGCAACCAAGCCCTATTTCTATATTTTGAGTAAGTTTTTTTCCTTAATGTCTACTCATTTCAACACAGGGCAGGAGAAGCCATGATGTATCATGAGTCAGCAATTGTCCATAATTTTTACTGCCGAAATCCCTAGAGCTGCCTCATATCAGATGGACCATCCAGGTCTGTCTGTGTGACTTAGGCATTCTGTGGTTTTCAATCTTGGATTTTGTTAAGATTCCTTTTTCACCTTGGAGTCACTGTATTTTAATAACAGACACTTCCTCCCATTACCTGAGATGACCAGCCTGAAATCCTCTGTTCCCAGTAACCCAATCCATATATAATAGTATCCAGAAAATAGGAATCTCAAGTAGACCTTATCCTAGATATATTTTTATTATTATATTCAGATCTTGGTTTTCAGTTTTTGGAAAACTGAAAAATGGGAAATAAGCTTAGAAGATAGCCATCATGACATAGAAGGTTCTGAGAACCATGAGACACTGAATAAAATAAAGAAACCTAGGTATCTAACTAGATATTTCTGGGGGTGGGGGGGGATACAATTGACATAATAACTATGAGAGCAAAAAAAAAAAAAAAAAAGATTAATGATAAAACCTTAAAAATGTGTAAACCATTAGGCCCAGAAATGCTAAATCTAAAACTGTACCCTAAGCTCTGTAAATAACTAGTAATCACAATACCTATAATTATAAAAAAAATATATTTAAAACCTTAACTGATTATATATAGGTAATTATATAAATAAAATATTCAGTAGAATATTACGTAAACATTAAAATGATATTGTAGAAATGTTTATGACAAATTAAAAATGAAAGTTTATATATGATTTTTAAATTGTCATAAATTTTAACCTTCCTAAATAGAAAAGCTTTAAACCACATTTCTTCATATCTTCAAATGTTACTATTTTTGCCTATTTAAAATAATTTAGCATTCACATTATATAACTTCAAATTTGATTTCAATTAATTTAAATCATATTTACTGTGTGTTTCTTAGCATTTTTGTTTCTTTTAATACTGTATGAGAATCAACAAACTGGCATTTCATTCTGGTTTAAACATACTATATATTATAAAGTTTCCATATTTTTAAAATGCCTCAATTGGCTGTTTTATCTTGGATAATTTACTGTTCTGTCCTTATTACTAAAATATGAATGTAATTTTTGTAGTTACTACCCAACTCTTGACATTGCCAAATAATACTGCAAAATTACTGATTAGAAATATATGTGTGGGTGTGAATATAAATACATTACTAGGAACAGTTAAAAAATAAATGCTGTTACAAATAAATAATCTTTGGTGCTTTCATTTGCCATGTTCCTGTCTTTCCCAAATAATTTAATATGATATATCTATTCACTTGAAAATAAAAACATGTAAAATATACAAATGATAGCACATTTCGGGGGGGGGGGGGCAGGGGGAGGAATTGCCCGTTTAAGTAATCAGTTACCAAAGTATTATGTCATTGCAACTCAATACATTCAATTGAATTGGATGGGACATCTGCCAGCTATACTCTTGAATCAGAAAATGAAAATAAAATTGTTGTTCATAAAATGAGCACCATCTTATAATCCTTTATTTTATTTTAGAGAGAGAAACATTGATCGGTTGCCTCCCATGCACAGCCTGATCCCAGACCAAACCCTCAACCTGGGCATGTGCCCTGACCAGGAATTGAACCAGTGACCTTTTGGTGGACAAAGCTCAACCAACTGAGCCACATGGGCCAATGCATATTTTTTTTAATTTATTTTATAGTTGACTAAGTCATAAATGTCATGTTTGAAATTTAAATCATAAAATAAATGAAAATGCATGTGCCTTTATTAAGAAATTCAGAATTATATTCTTTATTTGATCACTTTATTGTGCCCTAATTTTCATGCCTGGAAATCCACTAAATAAGGAACAAATCATGATATAATGTTCCTAAATAAGGAATATACCTCTGAGATTGCTAATACATACAGTTCTCATTCTATTCAGAATTTAAGGAAAAATGGTCATCTTATTGGTATAAAAGTCTTCTTTTTTTTTTTTAAGAAGAGTAGTAAGATCATCAGGTGATGTGATTTTTGTCATTCTACAGAAGTATTCCCCAACTTTGATTAGACTTATCACAATCGTTATGAAAAATCAGGATGGCACGATATAATGAATGCCTAGATTTAATTTGCATGGAAATGATTTGAAGGTTTATTAGCTATTAAAAACAACGGCAATAACAACAACAACAAAAAAAACATGTTTCAAAGGAACAGTGGAGATAAATTTTCAAATAATAGAATATGGTTAAATGATTTTGTAAATTTATTGACAATACTAGAGGCCCAGTGCACGAAAATTCTGTGGGGGGGGGGTCCCTCAGCTGGGCCTGCACCCTCTCGTAGTCTGGAAGCCCTTGGGGGATGTCCGACCACCAGCTTAAGCTGATAGTCGGACATCCCCTGCCTGAGCCCAGCTTCTGGCTGAGTGGCACTCCCGCTGTGGGAGCGCACTACCATCAGGGGGCAGCTCCTGCGTTAAGTGTCTGCCCCCTGGTGGTCAGTGCGCATCATAGTGACCAGTTATTCTGCCCTTGTTCGATTTGCATATTAGCCTTTTATTATATAGGATATGTCATGGCTACTTTTTATAACTATTCAGCTTTTATGTATTCTACTATCCATATAGAAATATTCCGATATATAATATATTCCAACTTAAGGAGTCTTCAATATTTTTGCCTCCATCAAAAGCAATACTGGTGATTATGAGGTCAAATCCATCCTTTAAAAAACTAAAAATTTTCTTCTGAGTTGAAATCTTAGCTTTCCTTACCATTTTAAAGCATTATTTGCATCTTAGTATTGAACTAAAGAGTCCTCTTGTGAAGCTTTCTAAGTCACCTATCTGTCCTTCTAAAGCTCATGATATCTTTTAGGCAAAGCTCTTATCTCTATTCTAAGATAACAGAATCATTTTCCTCCCACACATAATCTCATTAAGAGTCAATTCAGTGCAAAGTAATCTTTTCACTGGCCTTCTGAGTACTGTCCATCTTTGATACATCTATATTAAGAGCTACATAGAACAATTATACTTATAATTTAAAAAGTTAAACCATTAGTATTTTATTAAAGATGCATATGATTTATAGTTGCTTTTCTTTTCCCATAATGCACAAGATATTCCTTAGAGTTTAAATATGGAATATTGTTAATTAAAATTAAATTGATATAGACACTTATTTTAACTTTGTAATGCTTAATATTCCTCCCACAGTATATAAGACTAGGCTGATACTGATTATGAAAGGAAAAAATAAGAGAGATTTAAATATATTGAGGCTCATTACAATTTTTTTTTAATTTATCTATAACTAGCCCCAGAAAATACTGTATGATCAGATATCATCTGTCCATGCCAAATCTGAATTGGAGAAAATTGCCAAATATTTAAAAGTGCTCAAGTCTGATTAACTTCAATTTAAATGAATAATGTTCACCAGATCATGACATGATATCAACTTATGTGTTACATACAGTCCAACCTGAGATAATACCTATAGTATATGGGCAAACTTCTGAAATGACCTCCCCAGTTCATTTTCAAGCGCTAATTAAAATGCTGTTGTAATTATATTAACTAAAAAATTGATAATAAATCTAAAGCATAGTATGTTTTGTCACTCTAAACATTTCACTATTTCTTCTGTTAAAATAAAAGGAGAGCCATGGGGCAATCCTATATAATAAAAGCCTAATATGAAAATTGTACCCTTGACTGGGAGTTCAACCAGGAGTTCGACCGGGATTTCCACCAGGGGGTGGGGCCTACCAGCCAACTGCCCATGGCCCATCCCCCTGGCCAGCCCCATCCCGGCTAGTGGTGGTGGCAGGCAACTGAGAAAAGGGAGGCCCTGGCTGACAGCCAACAGCCGCTAGGGACCCAACCCATGCATGAATTTCATGCACTGGGCCTCTAGTATAAAATAATTATGTCTCTACTAAAAAAATATATATATATGCATTTCCAAATTTGTTCTTTTTTTAGTGTCATAAACACGAACAATATAATTTTTTTTCTTAGAAATGATTCCAGAAAAGTTAACCTTTAGTAGTTTACAAAGGGAAAATAATCACTATTTAATTCTTTTAAATATGGTAAAGCTGAGATGACTTAATTATCCTTTTTATGTTAATGAGACCAGTCTCTGATTGCTAATTATAATCTGGTTAAAAAATAATACTACGATGCATTTTGGAATTGTAGTATTTATCCATTCTGTTTGGTGATTAGCATTAAGAAGAGCAACATATTGGAACATATTGCAATTTAAGGTGACAAAAATTGCTGGAATAGTATTACATGTAGTCCTTCAGAGATTTCTCCTAGTACTTTTAATGTAAATTTTGATGGGCTATTAGTTTTCATTAATGGTGGTTTGAATACTTAGTGAAGACAACTATGTGCTATACTTTGTGCTGGGCAAATTGCCTGGATATATTTCATATATTACTGTTACTTTAATGAATAGTGTTAATGGCAATTGCAAGACTGATGGCTTGGAAAATTTATGTGGATATATTTGAAGTTCATTGAACTAAGAGGCATTGGTCAGTATACACTAAAAAGTAACATCCTTTTTGAACAATATAATTTGAAAGCAGAATTACTTAAATACATAGCATAATTATAGTGCATTTAAAATAAACTGGTTCATACATATCAAAGTACATGTAAATGTAATGCAAGTATAACAGTAATAAAATCACTGGATCTGTTACAGAAAAGTGGTTGTAAATATAATTTTTAAGAAAATAGGGTATCATTTGAATCTTTTTAAATGATATATTATTTGCTTAACTTTACATATATTTTGTTAAGTGAAATGCTCATATAATTCAGGTATAAGTACACTATAATAATTATACAACTATTTAATATAATTGCACTGATGATCATTTATCTAACAATATTAACATTTTTAAATCTTTGAAAAATATAGCAACTGGCTTAATATTTCTAATCTCTTTAAGAGGCTCTACATTTAAAAAAATTATTCTCAAGCATTATATTCCATGGTTCATGAATGCTTTCTATTGAGTAATGTTTTATGAATATATTATCTGATCTCTAGAGATCATTCTCTCAATAATAGTCAATCTTTAAAAAAAACTAAGTTTATTTTTCTAAGTCTAGGTAATTTTAACTTGTGTAATACAATTCTATATGCATATAACTCATTCAAGTTTTTTTTTAGAACATTTGAAGTTAAGGCAAGAAAACTAGAATTTATTCAAAGTTAATTTTGTTCTGACTATAATTAGTATATTCTTCATATGGCTGATTTTATGGCTTAATTTTTGTATAAACATTAACCATAATAGCTTGTAATAATCATATTTATCAGAATTTCTTTTCTATTTTTATTAAAATGCATAATCATTAATAGTAACTTGTATATAATACAGTGGAAACAAAGCAGAACACATGGGGCAGAACTAATTTCATCATCATTAGTAATTTCATACACATGAAGGCTAAAAGCTTCCCATCAGAGAAATTACTACATATTACTACTTTTAGCTCATATGCATAAATTAACTATGCATTCTCTTTTAGTAGATACATTAATGTCTACAGTGAAACACCATGAAACATCAGGTATTTTTTTAAATGTAGTAAAAGTTTCATGGAGGGGGAAAGTAGGTTGGATGGCCACTAAAAAAATTACATACACACACACACACATTCCCCTTTCAAAAGCAAAAGTGTTTAAAAATGTAGTCAAATAGTAAATTTGCAATTTTCATTTCCTCTTCCTTATAAGCTCTCTCTTTCTTATATGTTCTCCTCCCAGATACCTTAACAACTCAGTCCCTCACTTCAAACTTTTGCTTATCATTTCTCAGTGAAAATAATTGCCAAGGCCTGCTCCTTCTCAACCCACCTCTGCACTCCCTATTTCTTTGCCCTGGTTGAATTTTCTACCTTAATACTTTGCACCACCTGACAAACTTTATTTCACTTATTTGCTTAAACACTGTTCCTGGGTCCCCTTCCCCCATCCCAGGGAATATCAGCACTTAATGACAGTGAATTGTTACGCCCTGCTGGATTCTAGCACCTAAATCAGTGATGGCGAACCTTTTAAGCTCAGCATGTCAGCATTTTGAAAAACCCTAACTTAACTCTGGTGCCGTGTCACATATAGAAATTTTTTGATATTTGCAATCATAGTAAAACAAAGACATATTTTTTATATTTATTTTATACTAGAGGCCCAGTGCACAAAAATTTGTGCACTGGCGGGGCGGGGGTATCCCTCTCACAGTCTGGGACCCCTCGGGAGATAACGACCTGCTGGCTTAGGCCTGCTCCCGGGTGGCAGAGGGCAGGCCCAATCCCTAGGTACAGCCCCTGGTCGGGCTCAGAGCAGGGCCGATTGGGGAGTTGGGGCGCCGCCCCATCATGCACAGAGAAGGGCGGATCAGGAGGTTGCGATGCCACCCTCAGTCACGCTCAGGGTAGGGCAGATTGGGGGGTTGGGTCGCCGCCCCCTGTCACACTCAAGGCAGGGTCGATGGGGAGGTTGCGGCGCCACCCCCTGTCACGCACAGAGCAGGGCGGATCAGGGGGTTGGGGCAACAACCCCTGTAACCCACAGAGCAGGGCCAATCAGGGGGTTGGGGCACTGCACCCTGTCACACTCAGGGCAGGGCCAATGGGGAAGTTGCGGCTCCACACAGTCACACACAGAGCAGGGCCCATGGGGGAGTTGGGGTGCCGCACCCTGTCATATACAGAGCCGCAGGGTGATCAGGGTGTTTGGGCACTGCCCCCTGTCACGCTGCTCCAGGGGCCAGGAGCCCTCGTGGCTCCGCTGATCCCAGTGCTGGGAGGCCTCACGGCTCCGCTGATCCTGGTGCTGGGAGGCATATTACCCTTTTACTATATAGGATAGAGGCCTGGTGCATGGGTGGGGGCCCGGCTGGTTTGCCCTGAAGAGTGTCCTGGATCAGAGTGGGGGGTCCCGCTTGGGTGCCTGGCCAGCCTGGGTGAGGGGCTGATGGCTGTTTGCAGCTGGTCACACCCCCTTCTGCTGGGGTCCAACCCCAGCGGGTCCAGGGGTCCCCAAAGGTGTGGACGGAGTAGGCGAAGAAGGAATGACACGGAGGCAGCATTCAGGTGATCATCATAGTTGGGTTCCTCAGCCAGGTTCTGTTGCCAGGTTCTGTAGCCAGGTTCTCCTGCCATGTTCTGTCTAGGTTCTCCGGCCAGATTCTATAGTCAGGTTCTGTCCAGGATCTTTTGCCATGTTCTCTCCCTAGGTTCTCTCTCTAGGTTCTGTCTAGGATTTCCAGCCAAGTCCTGTCTCTAGGTTCTGTGTCTAGGTTCTGTCTAGGATCTCCAGCCAAGTCCTGTCTCTAGGTTCTGTCCCTAGGTTCTGTCCCTAGGTTCTTCTTCTGCTGTCTTGTTACATCTGTATTTATACCAGTTGATTCCAATCCTATCAATCTCTATTCCAAAGGTTAGGGCGTTTCTTATCTCCATTCCAGGGAGTAAAGATTATGTATCTTAAGTGTGATTGTTCGTAGTTAAAGTGATTAACTACGCGCCTGGCATGTAGTTAAGGGGTTTTATTCCCTCCCTAACTTCAGGGAAAAATTCCTACCTGGGGAAACAACCTTTCTCAGAGAGGTGACCTTGGTTAAAACACATAGCGCCAAGAAGGGGAGCAAACATAAGAACAGTATGCCATATATGCCAGGTCCCTTGAAACATATGCTGTGCAGATGTTTCTTCTCTGCAGCGAATGTGTCAAGCAGCAAGGATGGACCGGCTCCCGGCACCCTTCAGGATGGAGGGGCCACTGTGGTGCCTGTCCAGTCTGAGTGAGGGGCTGAGGGCCGTTTTCAGGCTGGCGGGTGACTGAAGCTCCCAACCTCTCCTTTCTTT
This sequence comes from Myotis yumanensis, assembly GCF_028538775.1. NCBI lineage: Eukaryota > Metazoa > Chordata > Mammalia > Chiroptera > Vespertilionidae > Myotis > Myotis yumanensis. The sequence continues at coordinate 70,789,899 of NW_027223759.1, read as the reverse complement.
CTTTCTTTTTTTTTAATTCTGGGATTTATTTACCTTCTATGGCTATCACTGGAGCTGAGAGACAGCTTTAGCTCTGAGGCTCGGTTCCAGCTCTGAGACCTTGGCTGCTGAAAGCAGGTTTCTGGGCTTTGTTTACCTTCTGTATTTGAAACTTTGTTTCGATTCCAGCTCTGAGATCCCAGCTGACTGAAAGCAGTTTTCTGGGTTTTGTCTAGCTTCTATATTTGCAACATTGTTTCTTAGAGAGCAAGCTCAGAGCTGGGCTGCGGCAGGCGGGGAACGTTGGCTTCCTCCGTCACTGGAGCAAGCAAGCCCCATGTTCACTTCAGCTGCCTGGCTGCCGGCCGCCATCTTGGCTGGCAGTTAATTTGCATATCTCGCTGATTAGCCAATGGGAAAGGTAGCAAAGTTATAGTTAATTACCATGTTTCTCTATTATTAGGTAGGATATTTAAATGCCATTTAACAAAGAAAAATCAACCAAAAAAATGAGTTCACGTGTCACCTCTGACATGCGTGTCATAGGTTCACCATCACTGACCTAAATAGTGCCTGGCTCATAATTGAGACAGATAAGAATATTATGTGGCCCTGGCTGGTGTCACTCAGTTTGTTGGAGTCTTGTCCCTTACACCAAAAAGGTGGTGGATTCAACTCCCAGTCAGGACACATGCCTCAATTGTGATTGTGGGTTTGATCCCCAGAGGCAACTAATCAATGCTTCTCTCTCTCTCCCTCCCTCTCCCTCTCCATCCCTCTCTCCCTTTCCTTCCCTCACTCCTTACTTCCCTTTCTCTATTAAAAAATATTATCTTTATTATTTGATACAGTATATAAGTATAGAATAGGTGTAAACATAAGATGCCAATCCTGACCATTTTTCATTAAATTATATTTCAAAAAAAGAACACAAACATAAAAGATATGTATCTTCCTTCCATTCTCTGCCACTGGATCTTTCTCTTCAAGGCAATTCCTACCATCAGCTTTTATAAATGCCACGTTCACTTTTACTTTTTTAAGGATTTCTATTTTAGCCAAAATTTGTGATGATAGGTCTGTCACAATATCAGGCTTCATACAGTTAGTTGATTGGCCTCTGAGGGTCAACAGGAATCTTTTTGGTACAGAGCAGTTTTCTCAAGCTTACCACTATTAACATTTTGGGCCCAAGAGTTCCTTGTTATTAGGGAGATGACGTTGTGTCTTATAGGATATTTACCAGTCTCCCTGTTTTGTCCACTAGAATGAGTAGTAACCCTTTCTACCCAGCACTATGACTCTAAAATGGAATGGGCCTAAGCCGGCAGTTAGACATCCCCTGAGAGCTCCCGGACTGTGAGAGGGTGCAGGCCAGGCTGAGGGACCTCCCCTGCCAGAGTGCACAAATTTCATGCACCAGGCCTCTAGTATATAATAAAAATTAAAGCAGCATGTACTAGGCTATTTGAACCTACCTATTTTTCATTAAAATATATTTTGGATAATTGTTCAAATCAGTATATAGATTTACCCTATTTTAATAGCTACATAAAATTTTATTTTACATATCTATATATATCTATATATATAAAAGGCTAAGTGACCTTCCAACCGACTGACTGGCCATTAGGTATGATGTGCACTGACCACCGGGAGGCACACACAGGAGCTGCTGAGCTACTGTGACTTGGCAGCAGTGGTTCTCGGGTGATGCACCCCAGAACCAGAGAGGAGGGAGCTTTCGCACTCCGGGACCCCTCGGAGGATGTCGGAGAGCTGGTTTTGGCCCAATGCCCGCAGGCCAGGCTGAGGGATCCCACCTGCAGGAGGGACCCTGCTCACTTCGCAGATGCCCCGGTGTGGCCAGCAGGGGAGGAACCACAGGAGGTTGGCTCCAGGGCGTCTGGCCTGTCTAGCCCAGTCCTGCCCCACCAGCCACCTTCTAATTAATTTCCTTTCAAAGAATCATGATTTAGAAAGCTTGCTATACTATTTATTAACTGTTTAACCTGAGCAATTAATTCAGGCTGGCTGGACCTCAGCTGGAACCTCTGAAATAAGTTATGTTAATGGTTCCTCTCTCAAGGGATTGAAGTGAGAAATGCATGAGTTAAGAATTGTAAATTAAACAATAGAATATTTATTTAGACCAGTGATTCCCAAAGTGGGCGCTACCGCCCCCCGGTGGGCGCTGTAGCGATCGGGGGGGCGGTGATGGCCACAGGTGCATTTGGGGGCAATGAGTAACTGCTATTAAAATTTTTAAAAAATTAATTTCCAGGGGCTGAGTAATATTTTTTCTGGAAAGGGGGCGGCAGGCCAAATAAGTTTGGGAACCACTGATTTAGACTATCAGTTATTATTATTATTAAAGAGAATAATGCTGTGAGGCCCAGCTGTGAAAGACTAACTTTAAGAGCTTAAAACATTCAAAACACCAAAGTTTTTCTTTAGTTTTAGAACTATTTTACTTGCTTATGTTTATGGATAGAGTTTTCTTCTCCTTCCATTAATCTGTTTAGTTCCTTTGAGAACAAACAAAATCCAATACAACCTTTCTTTTCTTGCACCTCTATGTACATATGTACATATAACATATGCCAGAAATTGTACACATATATCTTGTTATTCATTAATTCAAATTATTATATGTTAAAGCATCTTCTTTCATATTTATTTCAATATGTACAGTCATCCCTCAACATCCATGACGTGGATTGATTCCAGGATGCCCCCAAGGATACTCAGTTCTATAGATGCTCAAGTCCCTTATAAAAACTAGAGGCCCGGTGCATGACATTCATGCACTAGGCGAGGGGGAAAGGGAGGCAGGGTTCCTCAGCCCAGCCTGCGCCCTCTCGTAGTCCGGGACCCCTCAGAGGATGTCTGCCTGCCCCAGAGGCTGGAGAGGCTCCCTCCACCGCTGCTGTACTCACCAGCCATGAGCCTGGCTTCTGGCAGAGCGGCACTCCCCCTATGGGAGTGCACTGACTACCAGGGGGCAGCTTCTGCATTGAGTGTCTGCCCCCTGGTGGTCAGTGCGCATCATAGCGATTGGTCATTCTGCCATTCAGTCAATTTGCATATTAGGGTTTTATTATATAGGATGCTGTAGATTTGCATATAAACTATATTTGCTGAATACAGGCTACAACAGGGTGTACATACACATCACTTCATTCATGTGGATTTAGTGGTGTGCTCAACTCTTGGCAAATTCAACAAGCTCAACGTTTGTGTTTTGGATCTTCCTAGGATTTTTTTTTTCTTGGACCCATAGTTAATTGATCTGTGGGTATGAAACCCACAGATACGGAGAACTGACTATATTCAAATTCTACAATATATTTAGGGTTATAACCACTCTATATACTGGTAAATATGTTCCTGATCTTATTGAAAATATAATTTGATTGCTGTGGCAAATGATTTTCTGTGCGGATGGCCATCGTTTTATTTAGTCATACATTTAACTCCTACTTATTGAAATGTATTCAGTGTAAGCACCTTGCTGTGTGTCATGAATGATGCCTATATGAATAAAATGTGGTCCCAAATTATGAAGAAGTGATACATGTTCACAATCAGAAAAGAAAAAACACAACATTCTACTGCAGTAGGAAAACACAAAAGAAAGTTCATAGGAGAAAAAAAAAATCTCTAAATCAAACAGGTAAAGTTGAAGTAGGCCTTGAAGAGTGGCATTTCACCTTTTAGGGTAGCTGATAAATATGAAAAGCAGTCAAGAAAGAAGAAATAGAGAGACAAATAGAAATAAGCAGGCATGGTTCACTCTCCCTCTTAGGAGCTGCCAGAGCCTGTCCCTTTTCCTTTGCCCTCCCTGTGCCCCTCCCCACCCCCCCAAAAAAGAAAGGAGCAGACATGATCAGAGAGAGGGGAACAATTTGCCTGGATTTGCACCTGACTGACCGAAGTGGGGGTAGAGGAGGATTAAATGAAAATAGTTATGACACGAAGGCTCTTCTGGGCAATGAAAACAGCCCTTAACTTTAATCAACGTCTTTGAACTTGAATCTCAGAGGACTGGGTTTTAACAAATCGCATTGACCCTAAGGTGAAACTACGAATGCTGTGACATACAACTTTTGTTGAATGAAAAGGGCGACAAAATGAGCATTTCAGAGTAAGTTGTGAGTGCTATCTCAGATCTAAAATACTACAGCTGAGTAGGGGATGCTACAGCAGGTCAGAAGATGGCAGGGCCTGATAGTTTGGAGACTGACGATACAGAGTGTGAACAGAAGTAAGGGGTTGTTGCAGTAACCCATAGGAAATGTCCAGTACTACCTCACGAGACTGTGAAAGGAAATGAAACAACAAATCCAAGGGAGAGCTCTCAGATTATAAAGGGGAAACTGGCAACTACATTTCAGCCCCTTTTCACATTCAGAGGGAGGGATATATTTAGTAAGCTTTGATTTTAAAAAGCAAACAAAAACCCTGCACTTGGCAACATACTAGTATAAAGTGGGCGTGCATTGCATAGATCAGAGAAAATGACTCCATAAGGTAGACTATTGAAGTCAAGAACTTTGAAGTTATGCATTGGCATAAGAAGACTAGGGTAGAGGATCCTTTCAGACTAGATTTCAGAGTGAATCTGCAAGTGCTCAGTGTAAGGATCTTAACAAGACTAAATGCACCAGAATCACACCCTCTCCCCAACGTTTATAATGCTCCGTAGATGTCAGGACAACTGGCCATAATAATTTATCTTAGGAAGTAGGACAAGGGCTTTTGATGATTTCTGCATGCGAATTTTATGGGTTATGTATTGTACACATATTTTTCAAATTTCTATTATTTTTAATATGTATATATTTGAAGGTTCATAACAAGTATACAAACTGAGTGCTAGAGATGGCTTATTTTTAATAAATCCTAACTTTAGTCACTATACCATATAATATTTTGCTGAAGTGAATACAGATACAGATTTTAAAATGCATAAAACTGAGAAATTAGCTGAGAGGGCCTAAGTGTTACTGTAGATAGAGAATACTTTTATTACCTTTAGATTAGAGTTTCTTTGCATCAGCAGAGAGACCAGGCAATTTTAAGAGCTTTGTTGTAGAAACTCCAGTGGAAACATTAGAAACATTTAATCCCCAACAATATTAACACTAGATCCTTTTTTTTTTCTTTTAATCCTCACTAGAGGATATTTTTTCCATTGATTATTTATTTATTTACTTATCCTTACCCGAGGATATTTTCCCATTGATTTTGAGACAGAGTGGGAGGGGGAGAGACAGAGAGAGAGAAACATCAGTGTGAGAGACACACATCGATTGGTTGCCTCCTGCACGAGCCCAGACCAGTGCCTGGGGCCGGGCCACTGGGGAGGAGACTGCAACAGAGGTAGGTGCCCTAGACCAGAATTGAGCCCAGTACCCTTCAGTTCACAGGCTGATGCTCTATCCCTGAACCAAACTGGCGAGGGCTCCGTTGATTTTTTAGACAGGGTGGAAGGGAGAGGGACAGACAGAGAGGAGACAAAAACATCGATGTGAGAGAAACACATTGATTGGTTGCCTCCCACACACGCCCCAACTGGACTGAGAATCAAGCTTGCAACAGAGGTACTTGCCCTTGACCAGAACTGAACCTGGGATATTTCAGTCCTTGGGCCAATGCTCCAACAAATGAGCCAAACCAGGTAGGGCAACACTACTAGTATATCCATTCTTAAGCAAATAAATATGACCTTCGCATGCATATTCAGATGGTTCTGGAAGCATTTTAATCGGACAGCCTTGGCTTTCCTCGGGTACACTATCCATGTGCTAGACTCTCCATAGCAACTATAATGATTATTTCAAATTTGTGAAGTGAGCCTATGAAAAGGATGAGAAAATGTCCTTACCGGTTACTTTTATTACAGCTTTTCAAGGGCTCCCTAAAGGGCAAATGATTGTTTTGCTAACACTGATTTAAAACAAATGTGGGCATAACCAAATCAAGGGAAGTTAACTCATTACAGGTTTGAGTTCATATCTGATAGGAGAATGAAATGCCTTTTTTATTTCTTGATAGACTCTAACAGTAGACAAAATTAAATATCCTTCTTGAAAGGGTGAGGGCTATGCCCTCCATCTTGCCTGTATCCTCCATGTTGGGGCCACGTGCGGCCTTCTTCCCGGAAGCCCAGGCTTCTGCTGGCCACGCCCGGGACTTTAAACTAACCAATGACAATCAAGGGAAGTGAGCGCCATAGATATGACCACATCCTGTGTAACAGGACCCGGCTTGCGCCTGGCCAATCGGCAGAGCACAGTCCTTCCTCCTCCCCTTACTCCGACCCCCCCCTATATAACCGGTCTCTGGGCGGGGTTGGCTCTCTCTTGGCCACTTGGCTAGCCGATGTGTCGGTGAGTCTGGTGGATGGAGAGCTCAAGTTAGCTTGAAATACAGATTCTTATGCTTTTGCATCGGATTGGATGGCTCCCTGATGTGGTTTCTTGGGAATCTTGAAATCTGGGCATAACACTTCTAATATTTACACATTAAACTTACTCTGGCAATTTGCTACTTAAAACAAATCAATAGTACAATATATTTAAACTGCTATTAATAAGAAATAAATTCAGCAGAGAGCTTAACTATTCATAGAAAATGCATAATTAAATAATTGTTTTGGCCTTACCTGTGACTCAAAGTGCTGGAGTCCATTCATTGTCTTCACTAGCTGAGTTTAAACAGAGACCCCCAAAAGCTAGTAACCTTTGAAGTCCTAGCAAAGGTCAGAACTGCACCACCCAGTTAATCTAGGAACCACCCAGTTAATTTAGGTAATAATAGCTGAAGCATCCCCACCTTAGTTCCCTTAATTCCCATTTATTATTATGTAAATCCTTGCTGATGGGCTAGTCTGCCTGTTAATGGGGTCACCTGCCTAAGGGCTATGCTATGAGTGCATCCCAGATCAATAAAAGCTTGGTGAGACCTAAACACAGAAGAGGAAGTCCTTCGGGACTTGCCCGCCTGGTCCCCCAATATTGCAAAATTATCTCGTGTCTTTTTCTTTCATTTGTTGTGCGGCTCCACTTTCAGATACCGAACCCTACTCCACGCAGAACGTGGAGGGAGTGTTACTCAACACAAAGTTTCTTTTATTTTAAAAAGAATTTAGCCAATTTTTGTAAGTGATTCTAAGGTTAGATGGATGTTGGAGATAGATACTTAGACATTTATAAAAAGTATCAATCCATTCGAAAGACAAGAAATTTAAGGAACTGTATATTGTAAATATCCACCAAACTCTTAATTAAATGTTAAAATTGAATAATATTGCCAAACTTCTGAAACAGATTAATATGAACTCGGAATAGCATAACTTCACAAGTGAACTTTATTTTTATTGACAATTTTTGTCTCTCCTGTATTGCTTCAACTTAGACGATGCTTTATTTTAGACTATTTCCTGCATCCTTGAGTCAAAACATTAGTGATAAAATCATACAAGTTTTTTAGGGCTTTGTAACTCATTTGGTCAAGGCTCATATTTTTGCAGAATAGAAAACTAAGGTCTAGTAATTGCACCATAACCATAGCTGGTTAATGAATAGTAGGAATAGAAGTATACTTGTTTAATTGATAAAAGTGATAAATTTAATAATCTTTAAAGCTTACATTTAATTCTAAAAGTCTATGTTTTCATCATACAATAAAGACTATATGTACATGATTCAAATATCATGGTAAAAGTAATTTCTCAAGATCATTTAGCCCCATAAAAGTACAACAATAAAAGTAGATGTATAATTGAATTTCAATGAGAGTAACTGTATGCAATGGATCGGCAGAGAACAATGAATAAACATCTCATAAGATGTGCATGTAGTATAGAGCTTTAAGTTTAAGCTTGTACCCTTTGTAGTGCTCTGTGCTCAAACCCTTTTGCTTTAGCAAAACTTGATAAATTATTACATGACTCATTTTAATGTACTATGTCAAGATCACTTATGATAAATAAGATATCAAACATTAAATTCACCAATGAGAGGTATTTTCTATAAAGACATACATATTTCTTCAAGTTTGCTTGAATAATCCCCATACTCTCACTTCTATTTTAAATCAATGATCCATTTGCCCCAATAAAAAACACAGATAAGTCATTATCCTACAATTTCCTGAATTGCATCTTAATTTTCTCCAAATACCAATAAACCTATTTCTGCCAGTACATTTGTTTTATTTGTACATTTTCTCTCAGCTCCATGAATTGATTTTTCTAACTTTCTCTTCAATGTGAATACAATATATACAGTCTGCTCTCAAACTAAATATGCTGACAGTGAGAAGAAGCATATGCTAAATATAATACATACATACCCCACAAGCCCTAATTTTAGTCAATAGCTTTAACCTCCTCCTCCTCACAAAGGCAACTAAAATTGAATGGCAACTTGATTAATTTGCATTTAACTCACTGTCTCCTACAGATAGTAACGATCAGGAAAATACCAGTGTTATATGGAAAAGATGAATAAAAGCAAACAAATAAACTATATTTGAAAACTAGGCAATCAATAATTAAGTATAACACAGCTGACTATACATTATCTTATAGCACAAGCCACTTGAAAATCATGTAAGAAAAGTGTTTTAGTGTATCATTATTTCATGAACCTGAAGTATATTTATAAAAAAATAATTCCTTAAAAAAAGGAGTTGCTAAATACTGAGGGAAAAAAATTAAGGAAAGTAAGTAGTAGATGAAATTTATCAGCTACAAGCTACTGTATTTAAAAGCAAAAACTACTGTATTTGCTAACTCTCACAGTTGAAAAAAGACAATTGACAGGGTCATTTTTTTTAAATGAGGAATAATTTAATGTTCGAAGTTACAACCTAGTCAGTTTATATGTAATAACTGGAAAGATGTCCTAGTTTAGGCTACTGTAACAAAAATGCCAAAAAATTGCATATCTACACCACAGAAAGGGTTTCTCACAGTTCTGGAGCCTGGAAGTCAAAGATCATGATGCCATCACTTCCGTGCTCTATCCTCACATGGCGGAGAGAGAGAGGCTAACATTCTGGCCTCTTCTTAGAAGGACACTAACCCATGTGGGCTCTACAGTCACAATCTAATAGCCTTCCAAATGCCCCCACCTCCACATGCCTTCAGGGCTCTGGCATATAATTCAGGAGAACACGAACATTCAGTCCATGGCCAAAGGTATTAAGAGTCCTCCTCAACTGCCATTGGACACAATGAGCAAATCAATCCTGATAAAGTACTAAACTCTGTTCCTTGAGACAATGGAGAAAAGGTAAAGCACAGACAGTACTGCATTTGGAGCATGTCGCCTTCTGCACTTCCACCTGTGCCTGATGGCTGGGTGTGGGGAGCATCCAAGAAAGGAGCAGTGGCACCTGACAGCACTTCAGTCCTGGAGAGAGCTGCCCCTCCAGTCATCACCTACAGTTAGACTATTCAGTTCCTCTCCATGTGTCCCTGGCACTTCTAGTGCTGCTGTCTCTTTGCTGGAGTCTAGGGTTGGTATTCATGAGAGAGTGAGTCTATGCTCAGGCCCTTTAAGAGGACCCCTGTGTCTATAGCAGCCCTCAGTGTCACCTGCATGGAATCCTTGCTGATTTTCACAGCCATATGTTGTGGGTACTTCTCTTCTCTGCACTCTTGCTCTGGGCTAGGGAGTCTAGTGTGGAGCTAGGACCCCTTGCTCCTCAGGGATATCTATAGCTGAGATACCCTCCCAATTCCTAACCCCACACATGGGTATGGGCTCTGCCCATTTTGTGTCTCTGCCCTTCCTACCAGCCTCAATATGGTTTGTTCTTTATATCCTTAGTTATCTGAGTTTTGTTCAGCTAGTCTTTAGGTGGTTCTCAAGGGTAGTTGTTCTATATTTTAGTTGTAATTTTAATATGGTCATTGGAGGATATGAGCCCAGTGTTTACCTACTCTACCATCTTGACCAGGAAGAATTAATATAATTAAAATATCCATACTACCCAAAACAATCTATAGATTAAACACAATTCCTATAAATATACCAAAGACATTTTTTTCACTGAACTAGAACAGATAATCCTAAACTTTATATGGAACCACAAAGGGCCCTGGATAGCCCAAGCAATCTTGAGAAAGGACAAAGTTGGAGGTATCATGCTACTTGATAAACAGATTATACTACAAGACTATAGTAATCAAAACAGCATTCTAGTGGCATGAAAACAGACACATAGATTAACAGAATGGAATAGAGAGCCCAGCAATAAATCCATGCCTATATGGTCAATTAATGACAAAGGAGGCAAGAATATACAATGGAGTAAAGATAGTCTCTTTAATACATGGTTTTTGGAAAATTGGACATATACATGCAAAAATATGGAACTAGTCCACTTTTTCACATCCTATACAAGAATAAAGTAAATTGGATTAAAGACTTAAATGGAAGACCCAAAATCATAAAATTCCTAGGGGGAAAAAACAACAACAAAAAACATAGACAGTAAACTCTCTGGCACTGCTCTTAGTAATATTTTGGTAATTCTCAAAATATTTTAAACTGTTCATTATTATATTTGTTATGGTGTAATCATTTTGGGAAACCAGGAACTGTACCCATGTAAGACAGCTAACTTAATTGATAAATGGTGGGTATGTTCTGACTGCTCCAGCAGCAGGCTGTTCTCCATCATTTTCCCTCTCATTAGACTTCCGTATTTCTTGAGGCACAATAATATTAAAATTAGGCCAGTTTATAACCCTATAATGGCCTCAAAGTGTCCAAGAGAAGGGAAGAGTCACACATAATTAAATCAAAAGCTAGAATGACTAAGCTTGGTGAAAAAGGCACGTAAAATGCCTAGACAGGCCAAAAGCTTCATGTTTTGGACCAAACAGCCAAGTTGTGAATCAAAGGAAAAGTTCTTGGGGGAAACAAAAAGTGCTTCTCTTTTAGTGAACATACAAATGATAAGAAAGTGAAGCTGTCTTGTTGCTGAACTCATTCCCGGTGAAGATAATGTGAAGATTGTTGAAATGACAACAAAGCATTTAGAATATCATGGGAACTTGGTTGATAAAGCAGTGGCAGTTGGTAAAGCAGTTTGAGAGAATTAACTCCAATTGTGAATGCTCTACCATGGGTAAAATGCTATCAAACAGCATCACATGCTACAGAAAAATCACTGTGACGAGAAGAGTCAATTGATGTGACAAAGTTCATTGTAGTCCTATTTTTAGAAATTGCTACAGCCACCAGGACCTTCAGCAACCACTACCCTTACCAGTTGTCAGCTATTGACATTGAAGCCAGACCTTGCACCAGCAAAATGATCACAACTCTTGATGAACTCAGATGATGGTTAGCCTTTTTAACAATAATGTATTTTTTTTTAATTTAGGTATATGCATTGCTCTTCTATACATAATGCTATTACACACTTAATAGACTACAGTATAGTGCAAATATAACTTTAGTATGCATTGAGAAAACCCAAAAAATATTAGTGTGACTCACTATCTAGCAATATTTGCTTTATTGTGGTGGTTTGGAACCCATCCTGCAATATCTCTGAGGTATGTCTATATAGAAAAGAATTATTTGCTGGAGAATAATTTCTATTATTGTTCAATGGACCCTGTGGCCTTGTCTCTTGAATTATCTGCATGGATCAAACTATCTTTTATAAGTAGAGATAAGCTACATTTGTTATTGTGACAAATACACAAGGCCCTTAGACTTTAAAACACTTCAGTAGGACATAAAAAATAATCATAAAACAATTCACAGTAAGCCAAGAATCAATAATAGTAAAGTCCCTGATCTGTATAATGTTACAAGTCTGTTCGCTAACATTAAGAAAAGAAGAAGAAGGAAAAAAACCCTCATAGAGATGTGCAATTTAAATGTGCTTCTGGAATTAATGGAGCAGTGACTCTTGTCAGCCTTTAACGGATCATAATTAATCAACCCCCAATCAATAATAACATCCTAACTATAGAACCACTGTACTTACCCATGATGGTTAGGGCTGTAGCTTTTGTTAATTCTTCTTTCATTGACTCTATTACTTCTAAATTACCACCATCTAGGTTGCATCTATTTATGGTTCCATTTCCGGAACTGATCCAATAAAGCTTGTTTTCCACATAGTCTATCGATAGACCTGTAATTAAATTATATATCTTAAACATAAGGGTAGCCACTTAAATTGCAATAGTCACCTAGCACTACATTTGAGCGGGGGGAAATATGTTGCAAACTCAGATTTTTGTCTGAAAATATGAGGTCTAGCTAATGGAAAATATATGGGGGGGGAGGGGACAAAAGCAATTTAATAATATAATATATAATACAATAACTAATGAATACATAATACAAAGGTAAATTCTGTGTTTTTCATACTTACAACTGTAAACCTACTTTTGCATATATATATATATATACACTGTTTTAACTTTCTGTGAAACAATATATTTTAACAGGAACTTAACCATTATCTCTGTTGATCATCACAGCAATCTTGTGACACCGAATTCTACTTTACAGATAAGGAACATAATACAAAGAATAGTTAAAAAATGAGTCCCTAGATAGTAGGTGGTCACCCCCGAAATTTTAATAAAGGTACTATTTCCAAATTGAGTGCCTGGCCTCTTATTATACCAGTTGTCTTCATAAAGTTTTAAAGTGTAATACTCATTTATGACACTAATTTGACTTATATAATGTACAATCTCTCCTCTACTTTTAGTAAAATTTACCTTAGGCAGACTTAAACTTAAATTGGGTGTTTCAACTTTTTTTCAAGTAAATTCAAAGGTGGAAGAATTTCAAGAATTAATCATTTCACTGATATATCAAATTGAATGGGGAACATTTAGGGGCTGCCTAGAAAGATAAACCATTCAACAAGTGAACTAAGCCAAAGTCACAATGTGTCAATCTAGGTTAACTTTATTATATAGGATGGACCATTTCATATATTGTAGTTGTATTTATGGTTTTTAAAGTCTCAGTACATGTACATTTTGATTGCCGAGGGTTCTTAGTACACATCTACTTAATTACATGCATGTTAAATAGGCTTGGGATCTACATTATAACAATAACTCTGTGGCTCCAATTTGGTCATCTGTGATCCAGAACAAGGTGTGGAGCGCAGGTATTGTATTCCTGAGTATATGTGGACATATATGTAACTCAGGCATACAATATGGTAAACTCTCTGAGGTCTCCCTCAGGGAATGGGTTGAACAAACCACAAAAACTCTCCTCCTCATAAAAAATATCTAATGTTTTGTTTTTGTTTTTGAAAAAAAGGAAGAAAGGGAGGGAGGAAAGAAAGGAGAAAAGTAGGGACAAAGGGAAAAGGGAAGGATGGAGGGAAGAAGGGAGGGAGGAAGGGAGGAAGAGAGGGAGGGAGAGAGGGAGGGAGGGAGGAGAGACAAATGAAGAGAATTACAAGTTCAAGTGCATTGAGAGAGGATTAAAACAGCACAAATTTCTCAACTATAGATAGTCCCAGGTCAGAGAGTGGGATTGGCTTATCAGACCAGTTTTAATCAAGTAGAAATAATTCAACAAGTCTATAAAATATACCAGAGATTTATTGACTTATTGGTATGTTTTGCTAATAGAAGTCTGGATGGTTCACCAGAAAATTCACAGTTCCCCAAATTAGATATTTCAAGGAAGACATTTTCATTCTTTTGTTTTTTATTGTACTTTTGATGACCCTGGTAAGTGATTGCTTTTAATCACAATGGAAAAATAATCAAATCATGACTATCATAGTCATATTCTATGGTGTAACATTTTCAGGGCAACACTCTATTCACCATTCAATTTTTTATGAGAGAAAGTTGGTTACTCTGCAGGTACCTAAGTGCATCTTTTCTAGTATTAAAATGAATTTTTAGTGGTTTAGACCACTCAATTTCCAGAAGTGCTCTATTTTACTTTCTGCTTAGTTGACTATCTAGAGCACATAATTCCATCTCTAATCACCAATGAAGATATCTTTACTACAAATTTATGATACAAAATATAACCCCAAACTTTCTATTGCTGAATTTCCAACAAGACTTGAATAAACAAATACATTCATGAAGAATTCCCTTTAGGAAGGTTATCTATCCTTCTGTGTACTTTAAATTTTATCTCTCAATCAAGCCAAATCATCAGAGAACAATATTACATTTTTATATCGCTGTGTTTTTGTCCCTCTCTGAATCTCTTGCTGAATTGAGCTTTGGCATTATGCCCTTGGTTTAAATGAAGGATGCTATATCAGATACAGTATCTGAAAACAGTACCTCACACAGTGACCTCTTTATACAAGGACCCATGGGAGAAATTTCTTTCAGGACTCAGTGCCAGGAAAAGCTATATATGGAAAATATAAAATTGTAACTGATCATATTTCTCTCTTTGCTTTGGCTGCAAAGAAACTGAAGAGTCCTATTGTGAGCCATATACAGCAATTGTAAAGAAACTGCATTTATACTACTAATTTTACTCCTGGCTTAAGTAGAATAATCTATTATTGTACTTAACCTTGGGTTTTAAAATCAGCATTATTCCTGTCTTTCTTAGGGAATGTCTTTAAGTTTCCTCAACCCCTCTTTTGAAGGAGAGGGCATTTTTACTGACTGTGTCTAACTTCAAATTAGTCTGCAATGTCAGAACTTTCTCCTCCACCTAACACCCTGCCGTTTCTAGAGTCTGACTTGCACAATGTAGAGCAGTTATCAGAGAGAGCAGGAAAGTTACACAATTTGGGTCAACGTTCCCCAGAGTCTACTACTCAACACCTTTGTTTCTGAACTGTGAGCGCCTAGGGAAGGAGCTGTGTCAGTGATCTTTTACCTTCAGTGCCTAGCATGATGCCTAGAGCAAAGAAAAAATTATAAACATTGACTGGATAAATGATTTCTTTAAATAATCCCAGTATTAAAATTACTAGAGGCCCAGTGCACTAGATTTGTGCACTCAGGGGGTGTCCCTCAGCCTGGCCTGTGCCCTCTCACAGTCTGGATGTGGGGAGCGGGCCTAAGCTGTCAGTTGGACATCGTTAGCGTTGCCATGGAGGCGGGAGAGGCTCCTGCCACCACCACTGCACTCAAATGGGCTCCTGGCTGAGTGGTGCTCTCCCTGTGGGAGCACAATGACCACCAGGGGCAGCTCTTGCTTTGAGTGTCTGTCCCCTCATGGTCAGTACATGTCATAGCGACTGCCCATTCAGTCACTTTGCAATTAGCCTTTTATTATATAGGATAAATTGTCTTCAAGGAGTTCTGCCTAGTGAAGTAAAATAATAATCACAACAGACATATATATATGTGTGTGTGTGTGTATTTCATATACTCAGATGTACACACAATATTTTCTCAGTGATACAGGTACACCAAAATTAAAACTTCTGTTCTGTGAAAGCCAGTAAAAGACAAGCTTCAGTCAGAAAAAATATTTGCAATCTCCATATCCAACCAAATACTAGTATCAACAAAAGAATTCTCAAAACTCAGCAGTTAAAACAAAATTAGAAAATAGGCCAAAAAAAAAAAAAGTGAGCAGGCATTTCACAGAAATAAGATATACAGATGGCGAACAAGCACATGAAAAATATGTTCAATATCATAGAAAAATTAAAATGGCAATGATTTAAAAACTTACAAGACTGGCTAAAACAAAAGCAGTCATGAAATTATATGTTAGCGAGTATGCAAAGAAAAACTGGATCACTGATATACATTGCTAGTAAGAATGTATAGACACTCTTGAAAAATGCTTGGTGTTTCTTATAAAATCAAGCATGCTGCTCCCATAGGACCCAAAAATTGCATTCTTAGGAATTTATTACAGAGAAATGAAAGCTTATATTTATACAAAAAGCTGTACTTGAATATGTATATCAGTTTTATTTGTATTAGTCAATAATTAGAAACATCCTAACTCCTTCAACAGAAGGATTAAGTATACTATATGTACATATGATAGCATACTGCTCACTAATAAAGAAGAAAGAACTATTGATATATTGAACAATTTCAATGACTCTCCAAGGATATAAGCTATGTAAAAAAAATAAATAAATAATCCAAAAGGTTATGTGCTCTATGGTTCTATTTATATAACATTTTAAAATGATAAAATTTTACAAATGGAAGACAGATGGTATGTGGATGGTAAGTAGGATAGGAGTAGGTGTGGTCATAAAAGGGCAACATGACAGATTATTGAGGCATTAGAATTATACAGTATCTTGACTGTGGTAGTAAATATAGAAATCTACACATGTGATAAAATTTATAGATATAACTACAGAAACAAAAATGAGTACAAGTGAAACATAAAATATAAATAAGATTGTTGGATTGTATTAAGGTCAATATCGGGGTTGTAATCCGGCTGGTATAGCTCAGTGGTTGAGTGTTGACCCATGAACTGAGAGGTCCCTGGTTCAATTCCCAGTTAGGATACATGTCTAGTTTGCAGGCTCAATCCCCAGCAAGGGGTGCAGGAGGTAGCCGATTGATGTCTCTCTCTTATCAATGCTTCTATCTCTCTATCCCTCGTCCTTCCTCTATAAAAATAAATAAAACATTAAAAAATAAAAAAGATAATGTCTATATATGTACATATACGTATATGTCTGTATACTATACACACAGGTTTTAATATTGTACTATAGTTTTACATAATGTTTCAATTGGGGGAAATTAAATAAAGTACACATGGGACCTCTCTGTATTACTTTTTATAATTGAATGTGAATCTAAGCTTATCTCAATAAAAATTTCAATTAAAAAGGAAAGCATGCTATTCAACAACTAGTTTAGTATATACAGGACCAGAATATGCCACTCCAGAATATACCATTTTGGCTTAAAGATTATTCTGAGTCCAAGACATTTGAGAAATAGCAGGTGCACTCTGTCCTTTATTTGCCTAAAAGTAGACTTAATATCTTCATCACTAGTCTAAATTGATCATCCTAGAGATGGAACTGAGAGGAATCTACATAACAAAGCTCACTTACAACCCTTATCTTCCATTAGTTTTCCTCAGTTTCACCACTCCTCCGTTTGTCTCCCACACTTTTCCTTTGTCTTGTCACTTCTGAACAAATGTTTTGCTTTTTGTTAAGATGCTATATAAGCCTGAGTTCTGACCACTTCTTTGAGTTACTACTCATCAAGGACCATTTCCCATGTGTATACATGCTACTTGTATTAAAAAACACACACACACCATTTTTCTTTTGTTAATCTGTCTTTTTGGCAGTTTAATTTCCACTATTCCAGTCAGAGAACATAGGAGGACAGAGAAAAAAGAATATTTTTCCTCTTATACTGCCCAAATTTTAAATTGATCTAAATTCTTCCTTGGAATCATACTTCTCAATTCACTGAGTTTTAAGAAGTCATTAATACCATATAGAGTTACAGAGATAAGTTAATTAACTTAGTTTCTTTTGCTTATCATATCAAGCTAAGATTTCATCATCTCCTCCATTCTCTAGCACATATATTATTATACCTGGGATAATTCATTATTTCAAGCTTGATGAGTTGCAAAAATGATGTGCCTTATAAAAATAACATGCGAGGAAATGAAGGAAAGACCAAGACAAGTGACAGACTATTTCTTGAGAAGAGTTGTATTCTAAAATATTATTTTAAAAGCTTTAATTCCAATAGTTATATAATTTCCCAAACCTATATTCAATAGCTTGATAGGTAAAGGGGAACAAAGTATTCTTAAAAGCACTGGATTATGTAATTTTAATATTTTTAAAATTATAGTTCCTGTCAATATAATGCTAAATATTTCCTTATGTTAGAGATTTTTTCCTATCTACACAGAAATATTCAGTTTTCTTGATATATCACACTCTTTTGAGCCTATTATGCTTATTTACCCTTCCTGCCAAGAATAAGGAAAACCCCTTTTCCTATCGGTTCTTTAAAAACTAAAGCATAACCCTGGCCAGTGTTGCTCAGTTGGTTGTAGCATTGTCCCATACACTAATGGTGGTGAGTTCAATTCATGCTCAGAGCACATACCCAGGTTGTGGGTTTGATACCCAGTTGGAGTACATACGGAAGGTAAATGATTGATGTTTCTCTCTCTCCCTCTCTCTATTTCTCTCCCTTCCCCCTCTCTAAAATCAATAAAAATAAACAAATATATAAATATTTACATAAGTATATTTATCCTTCAATATCTAGTTGAAATTTCAAAATACCACCAATTTGGTTACAACTCATCTCTATTTTCCTTCCCCACAAAGAATTACTTGTTTTCTCTATTTTTGCAGTACCTAATCATATTAACCTTATGGTGTCTGGAAGCCAGTGCTTATGAACAACAATAAATGGTTTTGTTTTGCTTAACTTGACTAAAAATTTTATTAAATGATTTGTAGGTATCTATGTCTTTTTCATTCACTAAACCATGACCTTCCAGGTTTTATTTTCAGGGTGTGGTACCTAGTATATACTTCATAACATTTTTTATATCTTTTTTTTAATCTTTAAAAAATGAGTAAATGAATGATCAGAGGAAACAGTATAATACATTTCAATTATTTGTGTACGTATGCATGTGTAACTTTAATATTGTTCTGTCAATTCCTCTAATCTTTTAAAAAACCTATTGTTAACATTTATTTTGAGGTGCACAGCTTTATATATTGATTGTGCTTTATACATGATAAAAGTGACTGTGATGAATAATGAGTGTGTATAAATAACTGCATTATCAAGCGAAAAAAAAAATACCCAGGAATTTTTTTAAATGAGACCCCTTGAATTCTTTTGATGGGGTAAAAAGTGCTTATGAATGTTATCCATGGATAGGTTTCAAAATCTACATTATGTAGCATATGGGTTGAAATGATTAAATAATAAAATGTGTTGTGTAGGTTTCGAGAAGGTGTACTTGACGGTTGAATAAACAAATAAATTTTGGTTGAGATTGCATTAAAAGTAAAGGGAAAACATCAAGGAAATAAAATACAGTGTACACAATATTTTTAAGAATAAGCCATGGAGGGCAATGCTGATTGGCAGGCCAAGTTGCTTTATGAGGCTTAAAAGATAAAATTCATAATATGTAAACATTTTAAACATTGAAATGGCTTTAAGTAGTAAATTAAAATCCTCTGTTATGCAAACTGCTCTGAGCACTTAATGTATCCATGACAGAGCAATAAATCTTAATTGAGAATATTTAATTCAACAATGGATAACTGGAAGGTTGATTTGTATATAACAGAAACAAAGTTATTCAGCCCAAACTGCCTGGAGGCTGTAATTACTTAGTCTTCAGTGATACTCAAAAGATGTTATGCTGGGTGTTCTGATAAGATTATAATGCACTTCTATTTCAAGTGTATGGATTTAATAGCAAACAAGCAAGGGAAATCCAGTGAAATAGAATTTAACAGCAATTTCACAAACTGGAAAGCCTGTATATCAGTGACATTGCTGTTTAAATCTAGCATTGAAAGATTCAGAAATAATCATGTGGCATAATAATTGGCAGAGAGGTAAAACTGGTTCTTGCCTATGCCTGGTTGTTTAGAAAAGCTGACTGCTGAGTCCTAATTGGGCACATATTTCTCAGAAGTACCCAAGCTCTGGATTTTCCCTCACCCTCCATGCTTGAAAGAGAACCAGTTTCATTGCCTGATCTTTGCTTGACATCAGGTTCTTGCTATATGAAATGAGCCTCTATGGCAGCGGTTCTCAACCTGTGGGTCGCGACCCCTTTGGGTTGAACAAACCTTTCACAGGGGTTGCCTAAGACCATCGGAAAACACATATATAATTACATATTGTTTTTGTGATTAATCACTATGCTTTAATTATGTTCAATTTGTAACAATGAAAATACATCCTGCATATCAGATATTTACATGACGATTCATAACAGTAGCAAAATTACAGTTATGAAGTATCAATGAAAATAATTTTATGGTTGGGGGTCACCACAACATGAGGAACTGTATTAAAGGGTTGCGGCATTAGGAAGGTTGAGAACCACTGCTCTATGGGCATAACATAATTGCTAAGATTTAATATGGTTTCAAATATAAGATAAACTGATATTTGAATTCCGACTCTACCACTCATCACCACAACTAACTTCTCTCAACAAACCTCAGTTTCTGAATTCATAAACATTAAAGGAAGACTTCCAGAAATGATTACCGCAAGATGATTAATGCAAAGCATTTTGCTAGTGCTTGGCATATTCTAAGTGCTTAAAAAGTAGTCACTGTAATTATGTTATTTTTGTTTCCAAAGTGAGGATGGTTCTATAGTAACATACTTCCCAGGCTAAGTGCATGCAACACAAAGATGCAGTTTCATGGTAAGAATACAGTTCCATAAACGGTAGTAGATAATGATTGTTTTGAGTTGATACTTCCCAGCCTCAACAGAAAGACTTTTGTGTTTTCTCCTAACACACTGGGAAAAAATAATTTATAATCTGACAATCAATACGCATGAGGAGAAAATAAACTAAACAGCATCTCCTCCTCACCTAATAACCTAATTTTTTTTTTCACAGAAATGGCTAGGGAATGCAGTGAGCAGGTTTAAGCCACACATTGCTCAGACAGACTCATCATGAAAATATAATCACACTAATTCCCTGTAGTGATAAACATCAGTGAACTTCAATGAGTAAATAACACAGTAATAAATATCTCCATGCATATATCAGTATTTCATGGGCATGATCACCATGTGTACCAACAAATACAGGTTTGTATTTATTTTCTTCACACATTTATATACCCATTAACAGTACTGGAAAATTCCATTTTAGAAATAATCCCAGGAGAGTAGTTCTAGAAGCATCCGGTAAAGTGGGGTTACAAAAACATGAATTGTTGAGAGTATTTCAAAGATTCTTCTATATCAAATGTTTCCTTCTGAGTCTTCACCTTAATATTACACTAAATAGCAGTTTAAATTTACATATAAAACCAAGAAAAATATTTTGTTCACTAATTTGCATCACACCTCTAACCTATCCATAAAAAGAAGAAAAAAAAATAATAGCAACAAATAATTTTTTAAAAATAAGAAAAGCCAATAAACCAAGTATTTGGTATAAATTAATAAACAATATAAGTTCTTTAATATAGTTCAACAAAATGTTTCTAGATCAAAAGGAAAAAATACTATAACTTACTAGTAAAACAATAGTTATGATGCAACATAGTTATAAATCAGTGCATCATCTTAACCGCCCCTCCCCCCCATATTCCTCACAAATAAAGAATTTAAATATAGTGGATATTGCTGGGACTTTTCTGCTATAAACTTATTCACAGTAATATTTTTATAGTTAATTTACAGATAAGGGTTTTTCTAGCCTATAGGATAAATAAAAAAATTATGACAGGTTCAGGGTGAAGAGGGGTTATTATAAAAATATTTTAGTTTTATCTTTATACCCTGTGCCAAAGGCATTGTCAATAGATAACTTGAGCAATACTATTTTTGCCTATTCTTTCTTTGTATGAAAAATCTCTGAGTTGCTAATGAGAGGCTAATGGCCACAGGGTAGACAGGGGAGGGTGAGAAACAATAAGAGGAATAAGTGGAAAAGCCAATTTAGAGACCAAATACTTCCAACATTTCCTCCCTAGCCATGCATTTCTTCATAAACAACTAACTTCAAATGAGAATACTTTAATTTGTTTCCTACACATCAGATACACTG
Source organism: Myotis yumanensis (assembly GCF_028538775.1). Taxonomy (NCBI): domain Eukaryota; kingdom Metazoa; phylum Chordata; class Mammalia; order Chiroptera; family Vespertilionidae; genus Myotis; species Myotis yumanensis. Next base: position 70,768,162 of record NW_027223759.1, on the reverse strand, counting down.
AATGGAATGCATCATGAATCTATACCCAGATCACCAAGTATGCACTTCTTGCACATAGTAATCCCAGTCAACTAAGATACTGATAGACTCACCTTTCCCTGGAATGTGATTACTAAACCCACCCGTCCCTGGAATGGTGATGACTTACTGTAAATGCGATGTGGCCCCAACCCAGAAGGAACACCCTGTATGGACATATACATTGACTAACCAACCAGCTCTCGCCAAGTACCCCAAGCCCTCATGCCTTCCTCATTCTCCTTAAAAAGAGTTCTAACCGCTGCACATGCTGCTACTCTCCCTTTGCGAGACAGCCCGGCAGGTCTTTCCTCTATTGTAATAAAGCCTGTGTCACCTGGTTTTTGGCCTCCGACTGATCTTTCATATACAGGAATAAATCTTAGTTTTATTCAATTCTGTAACAGCTTCTTTCTGTGTAATAGGAAACAGTATTCACTCTATTCAACAAATATTTATTGAAGATCTACTTTATGTCCCACACTGAACTTTGAACTGAAAACACAATGGTAATAAAACAGATATGGTTCCTAACTTTGTAAGGTTTTCTTTCTAGTTGGCAAACATTCAACCAACAAATGGAAAATTAAAATAAAGGTAAGAGCTAAAAATGTGAAAAATAAATGATGCTAAAAGTGTCTCTAAGATACTTCAGCTTAGTCAGGGAAGTCAGGGAAGTCAGGGAAAGTTTCTTTGAAGAAATAATACTTGAGTTGAAATCTGGTAGATAGGTGGCAAACTAAGAGGAGACAGGGGACATTTCTGGGTGAAGGAATATACTGCTAGGGGAAAGAGATTGGCAAGTTGAAAGGAAATATATATATAGGTGAAATGAATAAGTTTTAGTCACGATTCAATTCCTTTTAGATTATAAAGTCCATGGGGAAAGGGATTGTATCTCCCTATTCATCTCTTTTCCATTAGCCAGGATAATATAGGAACTCTTTTTTTTTCTTTTCCTTCAAGATTCCACAAACAAACAAACTCGCATATGGATCTTTACCACTCATTCCTGCCTCTCTTTGTCATTATTATGGTAACACTGTAAGGGAAGCATTATGTAAAAGTCATCTATGTGTCATGCACAGGACTTACCATTACATGTTAACAGTAGTCACATACCACATGGATTTGGATTTTATAAAGAAAAATTGATTATGGAGTTGTTTGTTTTTCTTTCTCTCTCTCTTGCTCTCTCTCTCTCTCTCTCTCTGTCTCTGTAATATTTATAGGTAAATACTTCTGCAACTATTCAAAACATTCTCAAGCATTGTTTCTTTCTCTCCTCTAGGTTAAAAATGATATATTATCACATTTTATATAATAATCTACAGCAAAGTTAACATGGTTCAAAACTTGTGATGTTAGTGTGCCAACATGGCTGGGCCACAATCCCCAGTTATTTGATTAAACACTAGTTTAGGTTTTGCAGTGAAAGTATTTTGAAGATGTGATTATCATCCGCAATCAGATAACTTTAACGAAAGGGAATTGTTATCCTAAATAATCTTGGTGTGTCTAAATCAATAGTTAAAAGGCCTTAAGAACAGGACTGAGGTTTCTTTAGGGAAGAAGAAATTATGCCCCAGTGGACAGCTCGGCTCCTGCCTGAGAGTTTTCATCCTGCGCTAGGATTTCAAATTTGCCTAGCCAGCCCCCATAATCTCACACACTAAATCCTTAGGATACATCTCCTTTTATATACCTACTAGAGGCCTGGTGCACAAAAATTTGTGCACTGGGGGGAGGGGTCCCTCAGCCTGGCCTGTGCCCTCTCGCAATCTCCCTGGGTCACAGATCAGAGGCCCAGACCCGCGGACAGCTACTGGCGCTGCCTGCCCCACCTCCCTGGTCACAGATAGGAGACCAGGACCCTGCGGGCAGCGTCTCCTGCTGCCCACCCCACCTGCAGTATGCAAATTCAACAGCAATCTTTGTTGGGTTAATTTGCATACTCTTCTAATTGGCTGATGGGCATAGCAAAGGTATGGTCAATTAGCTTCTTTGTCTTTTATTAGTGTAGATATTTATATCTATCTGTCATCTATCTATTTACCTATCTACACAAGCTATCGGTTTTATTTCTCTCATGAACTCTGTTGGATACACAACTGTGTCCTATTGTAGATAAGTTATTAGAGTCAGCTGGTGAAAAATATATTAGTGTGCACATTTTCTTACAAAGAATATTTTTAATTCATTTTAAATAAGGAAAAATGATCCAAGAATTTTATAGATGAGAGCTAAAACCATTCTCTATATTAACTTGGCTTTACTATTCTCAGAAACTCTTGTCCAGTAAGATAAGATTTGCAGATAATATTATTGTCCAATTTAGGAATTTCCTGACTAACCCAACAACTCTTCAGCAAACAAGCACCAAATGACACTTTTACCTTAAGATACTTTGAACCCACCTTCCCTCAAAATCTTCTTTCTGTATCCACCAACCAAAAATTATTATATCATAATCCTTAATCCTAACCAAGACCCCTATTGAAATATCTGTCTTAAACCAGAGTGCAAAATCTCAGTTACTATTTCATTGGCCCTTTCCCCTCTGAGACACTACTAAGATGATGATGAATTAATGCTGACTTTTATTGTGGTACACAAGAAATCTGGCTTTGTCTACACCACAGGTTGTTTTAGTAATATTTTGAGAAGCCCAGATTTAACATAGAGGAGAGACAAAAATAAACAATCATGTATTCACTATATAGAACTGAACACTATTAATACTTTGTTTGTATTTCATTTGAATCTTTTATGAAATATAAAATACATTCTTTTTTAAAATATAAAAATTTCCCTTTGAATGTCATTATTGTTCCTTTCCAAATACAACTGTTATTATAAAATTAGTCTGCATAGTTGCAGTTTACTTTGTCCATATCTTTGTGAATATGTGCACCCAGGATCAATGTATATTAATGATGTGTGTTTCATTTTAAAGATATATAAATGGTATCATGCCATATCACTCTGCTAATTACTTTTCTCACTCAATGCTCTTGAAATCTATTTATGTCTTCATATATGTTTATATACACAAATATGTCTGTAGGTATATATGGTATTTCAGCACATAATCATGCTGCATTTATGTACTCCTTTTTCTTTTTTTAAAAAACATTTTTTATTAATTTCATTGAGGAAGGGAGAGGGACAGAGAGATAGAAACATCAATAATAAGAGGTAATCATTGATTGGCTGCCTCCTGAATGCCCCATCCTGGGGATTAAGCCCTCAACCTGGGCATGTGCCCTGACCTGGCATGGAATCGTGACTTCCTGGTTCATAGGTCAACGCTCAACCACTGAGCCATGCTGGCTGGACTACTCATTTTTCTTCTGATGGTGATTTACACTTTTTCCATTTTATTTATTATGAATGATTCATTGAACATCCTTGTATTTGTTTCAGCGCACACACACACAAGACTCATAAGGAAACAAAAGATACACACAGACTAAAAGTAAAGTGGTGGAAAAAGATGTAGCATGTAGACAGAAATGAGAAAAATGCTGGGGTAGCAATACTTATATCTGAAAAAATAGAATTTAAAACAAAGGCTACAGTAAGAGACAAAGGACACTATATAATGAGAAAGGGATCATTCCAATAAGAGGGTATAATCATTATAAATATTTTTGTACCCAAAATAAAAGCACTTAAGTATGTAAAGCAAATGTTGATGGACATAAAGGGAGAGGTTGATAGTAATAGATTCAGAGTAAGGGATTTTAACCTCCAGGGACATGAATGGAGAGAACTTCCAGAAAGAAAACCAACAACAAAATTATGGCCTTAAATGATACACTAGATCAGGTGGGCTTAATTGTTATCTTCAGAGCATTTTACTCCAAAGCATCACAATATATATTTTTTTCAAGTGCTCATGGAATATTTTCTAGGATAGACCATATATTAAGGCACAAATAAAATCTCATGAATTCAAGAAGATTGCAATCATGCTCTGGTCAATGTGGCTCAGTTGGTTGAGCATCATACCTTGCACCAACAGGTCACCAGTTCAATTCCCAGTCTGCCATATTCTCAGATTATGGGTTCAAGCCCTGGTCAAAGTGTATATGGGAGGCAAACAACTGATGTTTCTCTCTCTCTCTCTCTCTCTCTCTCTCTCTCTCTCTCTCCCCTCCCCCTCAGCTCTCTCTTTAAAATAAATAAAAATATATATTTTTTAAAAATCTTGAAATCATATAGAATTTTCTCTGGCTATAATGATATGAAACTAGAAAGCAATCAACCATAAGAAGGAAACTGAAAAACACACAAAGACATGGCAGCTAAATAACATGCTACTAAACAATGAATGGTAATAATAAGATCAAGGAAGAAATTAAAAGATACTATGAAACAAATGAAAATGAAAATACATAATCCAAAATCTATGGGACACAACAAATGTAGTCCTAACAGGGAAATTAATTCCCTCAAGAAACAGAAAAAAAATCTCAAATAAACAATCTAACTTGATACTTAAAGAAACTTGAAAAAAAACCAACAAAGCCCAAAGTGAGAAGAAACAATAAAGATCAGAACAGAAAAAAAACCCACATAAAAACACATAACACGAAATAGAATCTAGAAATACAAAAGATCAATAAAAGCAAGTGCTATTCTTTGAAAATATAAATACGAATGACAAACCTTTAACCAGACTAATCAAGAAAAAGAGGACCCAAATAAATAAAATCAGAATTGAAAGAAGATAAGTAACAACTGATATCAACAAAATACAAAAGATTGTGAGAAAATATTTTGAACAACTTTATGCCAATAAGTTGGACAATACAGAAGAAATGGATAATTCCTAGAAACATAAAATGCTCCGAAACTGAATCAGGAGGAATCAGAGAATCTGAATAGGCAGATTACAACTAGTGAAATTTAAGCAGTGATAAAAATAAAAAACAACAACCTCCAACAAACAAAATTCCTGGACCAGGTGGCTTCATAGGGGAATTTTATCAAACATTCAGAGAAAAAGGAACAATTATCTTCCTCAAACTATTCCAAAAAATTAAAGAGGAGCAAAGACTCCCAAGTTCATTTTATGAGGCCTGCATTATCTTAATTCCCAAACCAGAAAAAATGACACTACAAAGAAAAAAAAATTATAGGCCAATATCCAAGATTAACATAGATGCTTAAATCCTCAACAAAATATTAGCAAACCGGATCCATCAATACATGAAAAAGACCAGAGATCATGATCAAGTAGGATTATTCTGGGGATACAAGATTGGTACAATATGTGCAAATCAATAAATGTGATATACCACATAAAAAAAATGAAGAATAAAAACCACATGATCATATCTCTAGATGCAGAAAAATCATTTGATAAAACCCAACACACATTTATGATAAAAACTCTCATCAAAGTGGGAATAGAAGGAACATACCTCAAGGGAATAAAGGCCATATATAACAAACTAGAGCAAACATCATACTCAATGCGCAAAATCAAAAGCATTTCCCTTATGCCAACAAATTAGACAATAAGACAGGGATGTCTACTTTCACCATTCTTATTCATTATAGTACTGGAAGTCCTAGCCACATCAATCAGACAAGAAAAAAATAAAATAAAAAGCATCCAAGTTGGAAAGGAAAAATGAAAACTGTCATTATTTGCAGATGACATGATACTATATGTAGAGAATCCTAAAAGTTCCCACAATAAACTACTAGTACTGATAAATTAATTCAGTAAAGTAGCAGGATACAAAATAAATATCTAGAAATCAGTTGCATTTTTATGCACCGATAATGAACTATCAGAAAGTGAAACAGTATTGAATTTTAAACTGTAAAATAAAACATGTATTCTTCTGGTAGATTTCTATGAATTCTATTCTATGATTATTCTTACTGAATTCATTTATACTCTAAATACTACAGACAATCAAATCATTCATATTCCGGTCTATTGGACCCAATATATCTTCCATTACTTCTGTTTAAGGTTCTACTATTAAAGGCCAGACATGCTCCTCATAACTTTTATTCATTCAATTCTCATGAGAACTTTATAAAATAGATATTTTTTCTTGATTTTACAGATGAGAAAAGCCAGCACCACGAGCAAATAGTAATTTGCCCAAGGTCACTAAGTTTAATGAAATCTAAAATGATTTAGTTTCTGACATGCTTTAGAAGAAGGACAGTGTCAAATTCTTATCAATAGATCAAATACAGAAATCTGATACTAAAAAATCTGTTTATTCAATAAATTTCTAAGTCAAAAGACATACACAATTCTAATTAAGATATACTTTGTAATAAAGATTCTGTGGGGTTTTTTTCTGGTAAAGTAGTATATCTTGCACAAATTAAAATGAAAAATTGTGACTTTGGATTCATTTAAAAGTAATTTTCAAATCTTATCTAATAATAGACAAACATGGTAATTGACCGTACCTTTGCTATGCCTCCCATTGGCTAATCAGCATGATATGCAAACTAACCACCAACATACTGTAGGCAGGGCGGACCAGTGCGAGCTGCCTTCCAGGCCCCCGAGTGCCGCCTAGGCCCCGCCCCCAGCCCGGACCCCTGTGAGCGGCCCTGGGCAGCAGGGCTTGGTGAAGCGAACGAGCCACCTAATCCCCGCGGGACACCTGTGTGTGGCCCTGGACGGGCGGGGCTTGGTGGCGCAATTGGCCGAGGAAGCCCTATTCTTGCGGGAATCCTCCTGCAATGGGCTTCTAGTCTTATCTAATAAAAGAGAAATATGGTAATTAGCCGTACATCCATTACCCTTCCCATTGGCTAATCAGGGTGATATGCAAATTAACTGCCAGCCAAGATGGCGGCCGGCAGCCAGGCAGCTTCAAGAGAACATGAGGCTTGCTTGCTTCAATGACAGAGGACTCCAACGTTCCCCGCCTGCTGCTGCCGGCCTCTGAGCTTGCAGTTTGAAACATTGTAACAAATATAGAAGCTAAACAAAACCCCAGAAACCTGCTTTCAGCCAGCCAGGATCTCAGAGCTGGAGATGATACAGTGTTTCAACTATAGAACCCAAACAAACCAGATACCTGCTTTCAGCAGCCGAGGCCTAAGAGCTGAAGCCGAGCCTCAGAGCTAAAGCTGGCCCAGAATAAAAAAGAAAAAAGAAAAAAAGGAGCAGTTGGGAGCTTCAGTCACTCGCCAGCCTGAAAACATCCTTCAGCCCCTCAGGCAGACTGGCCAGGCACCCCAGTGGGGATCCCCACCCTGAAGGGTGTGTGACCAGATGCAAACAGCCATCATCCCCTCATCCAGGCTGGCTGGCCAGGCACCCCAGTGGGGACCCCCACCCTGATCCAGGAGACCCTTCAGGGCAAACCAGCCGGCCCCCACCCGTGCACCAGGGTACTATCCTATATAGTAAAAGGGTAATATGCCTCCCAGAACTGGGATCAGTGTGACAGGGGGCATCGCCCAAACCCCCTGATCGCCCTGCGGCTCTGTGTGACAGGGGGCGGGCCACAACCTCCCTATCCGCCATGCTCTGTTTGTGACGGGAAGGCGCCCCAACCCCCTGCTCTGTGCCTGATAGGGGGAGTTCCCAACCTCCTGATTGCCCTGTTGCTCTGTGTGTGACAGGGTGCAGCGCCCTAACCCCCTGATCGGCCCTGCTCTGTGTGTGACAGGGTGTGGCACCCCAACACCTTCCCCCACGGGCCCTGCTCTGTGTGTGACGGGGTAGAGCCATAACCTCCCCATTGGCCCTGTCCTGAGTGTGACAGCGTGCGGCGCCCCAGCACCCCCCCCACACGGGCCCTGCTCTGTGTGTGACGGGGTAGAGCCATAACCTCCCCATTGGCCCTGTCCTGAGTGTGACAGCGTGCGGCGCCCCAGCACCCCCCCCACACGGGCCCTGCTCTGTGTGTGACGGGGTAGAGCCATAACCTCCCCATTGGCCCTGCCCTGAGTGTGACAGTGGCGGCACCCCAACCCCCTGATCCGCCCTGCTCTGTATGTGACAGGGGGTGGTGCCCCAACTCCCCTTTCGGCCCTACTCTGTGCGTGACGGGGGGAGCTCCTCAACCCCCTCATCGGCCCTGCTCTGTATCTGACAGGGGGAGCTCCCCAACCCCCTCATGGGCCCTGCTCTGTGTGTGACAGGGGGGAGCTCCCCAACCCCCTGATCAACCCTGCTCTGTGCGTGACGGGGTGGCACCGCAACCTCTCCATTGACCCTGCCTTGAGTGTGACAGAGGGTTGTGCCCCAACCCCCCAATCGGCCCTACCCTGAACGTGACTAGGGGTAGCATCGCAACCTCCCGATCCGCCCTGCTCTGTGCATGACGGGGCGGCGCCCCAACTCCCCCATCGGCCCTGCTCTGAGCCCGACCAGGGGCTGCACCTAGGGATTGGGCTTGCCCTCTGCCACCCGGGAGCAGGCCTAAGCCAGCAGGTCGTTATCTCCCGAGGGGTCCCAGACTGGGAGAGGGCACAGGCCGGGCTGAAGGACCCCCCCCCCCCCAGTGCACAAATTTTTGTGCACCGGGCCTCTAGTATAATAATAACTGACATGGAGTAGACATCTAATATTTGTTATTAAAGGTCGAGTCTTCCATCTATATATGCTTAAAATATCATTTGGCACGTAACACTGGAGGGACCAAGTATAAAATGTAAGTAGCAACACTAATTTCTTTCTTGTAAACTTTTCTTATATAAGCTGTTAGTTTTTTTTTTCTTTAATTTATTTTGAGCAGAGAAATGGATATTGAGCATTAAAGAAGATAAGGTTTTCCCCATTAAAGAAACAAGCATGTAACCTAAAGCTACTACATTACAATATAAGGACTTTATTTGCACGTGCTATTATCAGCATACTCATTTTTACATTTTAAATATTCTGAATAACTCCAGATAAGTGTTAACTGAATTGGTTTAGTTCAAAGTAAGTCATTTGTATGGCTCCCAATCTTTAGAGCCCTTGTTTCTTTTGTTCTATCATCTTCCACACAGAAATGTTAGCATTTCATTTTACCTTTAATTTCTAACACTATTTTGAATTTCAATTGTGTATCAAATTTTAGAAGAGTCCAAGGAAAAGAGCTGTTTAAGTATCATTTTATATCAGATGTTTATATATGAAGAAATTATTTATTGCAAATATTGTTGATACTACACCTTTATTAAATCATCACTATTAAAAATAACCTATTTTAAGTAAGTGTACTTCCACATTTCAAAAACTGAAAAAAAAGTTTAAAAACTTCATGGTGTATTGATTTTACTCCCAAACTAAAACTATACTATATGCAATTCAAAATTATTTTCTTTTGTATATTCCATCATTTTCACATTTAACATAACATCAAAATCCAGTTTCATTTACGGATTTTTTAAAAGGTATTCTGAGATGACAAATAAGCAATATGATAATTCTTGCCTCTCAAAGAAATATTCGAAATTATGAGGGATGAGTGATTATAACTTGAAAAGAAAATGATGGTGTTTTAACAAATAATATACAATGGTTGTCAAAGGTAAAAAAACAAACTAAATGAACACAGCTGAGAGTGAATGAAAATAAAATAGCAACAACTTAACCTCAAATCATTCTAACTATTAATAATGGCACAATAATGATGGGGAAGTCTCAGTACAATATATTGGGACTGTAGCAACACAGACATTCACTGGTGAAAATAAGGTATTTATTACTTACATTAAGTTTTAAGCAACTCCAGTGCTTAAGTTATTGTAAAAAGACTCTTATCAAAAGACTTTTATTTTTATCCATAAAAAGATTGCTTTCTCCTTACCCCACATAGACCCAATGTATTTAATAAGATTGAAAATTTTCTAATTTAATTTATATGACTAATCTGTAATATTTTCTTTCAGATTCTAGAGCAGAGATACATTGCATAATATAGTTTTATCATATTAAAAACTGCAGTGATTATTCAAAAGACAACTTACCCACTGGTTCCTTTTGATTCTGAAAAAGAATTTTGCTATTACTGCCATCCATGTTTGCCATGTTGATTGTGTTTCCATCTGTCCAGTAAAGTTTCCTTAATTCAGAAAAGATATGGATTAAAATATTAGATGTATATCTGCTTGTTGACTAGAAATATACATGAAAGAACAAAATTAATGTTAAAGTAAATTTTTGGCCCAGTATTAATTTCTTATAGGAAGGTCCCAAATAGTTGAGCCACTTGCTTATAGCAACCTTCATATTTGCCTGAGAAGAAAGCATCACTCTTGCTTTTTCCTGTAACTGAAGGACAATTTTCTATCTCACTTCTTTTTACCTCCTACATTCACAATTGAATATTTAACTATGACTACAGTAAATTCTTCCCATTCAAAGTAATGCATCAATATTGAGTTATCTTGGCTTTGATAAATCAGGCATCTTAGAAAGGAACTGTCATTTCAACCATCCCCATGGAAAATGCTAAGAAGAAAGAATTTATTTTAGCCCTACACAAGCTTTCTATGTGGGTACATGCTGATTAACCAGTAAATGGGAGAGTCTAATCTATTTATGATAGCAACATGTGGTAAATATTATTAACAATTTGTTCTTGAAAAGAAATCACTGACTGTTTCATGCATTTTAAAAATTGTGATTCCTTAAAAACAAAATTTAATGGGATTTTATAAAAATATATAAGAATCTGATTTTATGCAAATAACAAAAATCTCTAACCAGGGATCCCTTTTACAATTTCCATCTTCACATTTGCTTTTCTGACTCTATACCATATATGTGTCCCCTTAATTAGACTAAGATTTTTTTTTTATTTTCAGGTACAGTAGATATTGAATATTATTTTATATTAGTTTCAGGTATACAGCATAGTGGTTAGACAATTATATAATTTACAGAGTGATGAAGTTTTTTTTAAATGTAAAATCAGAGCAAAGATGTGTGAAATTTTAGAAAAACTTAAAAAATAATCATACTTTACCCCCTGACTGGGTGAGCTGTCAGACACTGTGGCTTATCGATTCCATGAATAATTGAGGTTTTCAAAGAGCCATCTAGTCTTGCCACATTAATCTGTGTTTCATCAAATTCTGAGCTAATCCAGTACAAATTCCGTGAGACCCAATCCACTGCTAGCCCTCTGATACTCTGAATATCTACAAAACAGGAAAAAGAAAATTAAAAGTAAATGAAGTTTCTCATTCTTTCGGCTTTTCAAGTAAGTTATTTTCTGTCTCAGGGAAATTTTAATTTACACTTTAATTTGTTAGCTAAAATTGTACAAGATTGTAATCGCATTCCCTCATCAGCCCTTCTTAAACCATGAATAATCATTAATGTCTTACTGCCCAGCCGTTTTGAAACCAGACACCTCAATTAGCATTGAAATTACACTAACAGTCCATGATTCACTAGTAAACACTTAGCAGCAGAAACAAGCTACAGTCCTATGGGCCAAGGTGACGAAATTCAAATTAGAGTAATAGCTTCTCCAGTTGGTAGCACATCTTTCTAGTTAGGAGAAAGTACTTGTGAAGCATCAACAAATGTGCTATTTTATGTTTTAAGTGCCAATTTGTTACTGAAATGAAATAAAACAAGTCAACTTTCCTAAAAGAATTAATAGACTTGAACATCCTTCAAAATAGAAAGTTAACCGACTAAGATATGAACAAAGAAACTAAAACCCTTTTAACATTCCTCCATCGTGGATTCTACAGAAATTACTGAAATCTAATTAAGTTTCAGTACGTTATAGCCAATATGAATATTTGGGTTGTTATTCCTTGATTATTCAATTAGGCATTAAAAAAAAAGTGATGGAATTTAGGCTTAAATACAATTGCATATTTTAATTAAAGAAATAAATTAAAATAAAGTCTTAACAATGATAGATACTAGAAAATCTTTTCAGCATATTAACATATAAAGTAGGCCATTTAGTCCCCTACCTGCGGCATTTTATAACTCTAACTTGGCCTTGCCTTGATTTTACAAAACTTAAAAAATGTGTTAGCGGAATGTACCTTCTGAGTTCTCTAGACCCATCTGTGTTACTCAAGCTTACAAAACAGCTGGAGACTGTTAAAATGAAGATGCTGACTCAGCAGATGTGGCGAGAGGCGAGATTCTGAAAGTTCTAACTAGCGCCCCCTTGCGGCTACACTGCTCCAAGCAGAGGCTCCAATCTAAGTGCCTCCAGAACCCCACAGCCACTGCTACTTACCTCATCAAATTGCTACATCTTCCTATTTAACATTTTCAAAAAATGCCACAAAGCTAGATTTGCACCTGAAAGGGAAGGCTCCAGATTGCAATATTTTCCAACTGGTTGAAAATTAAACAGAGCAAAACAATACACAGAGGCCTGGAAGTTCTGGGTCAGCTTTAAAGTGTAGTGTTGGCCTGGGGACCTCCACCACAGCAGATTTCCTGGAATGTCGACCACGCTGACTTTCCTGCTCAAAAATCCTTGAATTGTTTCTAAATAAGTTTTAATGACGGTGTCCTTAGAAGATATTTCTCATGTTTCAGTAACTCTAATCAACACCCTTTCACTCTGCAACTTACCTTTCATCATTAATTTATTGGTATATTGGTGGATTTTGAATGTGAACTTCATTTCTAAATTCAAAATTTGAAATTCATTTTTATTTAACCTACCCACTTCCCTCTTTTCTAAAGAGAGAGAGAGAGAGAGAGAGAGAGAGAGAGAGAAAAGAAAGTAATACAACACCTCTGTAAAGCTCAATCTGCCATGTCTGATACTTCATTATTTGCCCGATTCAGGATATTTATTCCTCATTCTCCTTCACTCTCTGGAGTTAATTGGTTGCTGAGAGATAGACAGTATTATAATGAGACCTGGCTTCATGTTTTAGGTTGTGTACCTGTTTCTTGTTTTTAATCAAGTCACTTAAATTTTGGCCTCTTACAGGAAAATTAGTGACCCGGTGCACGAATTCGTGCACATTGAAAGGAAATTAATTAGAAGAAATGTTTTTGTTTTTTTTAAATATATTTTATTGATTTTTTACAGAGAGGAAGGGAGATAGATAGAGAGTTAGAAACATCGATGAGAGAGAAACATCGATCAGCTGCCTCCTGCACATCTCCTACTGGGGATGTGCCTGCAACCAAGGTACATGCCCTTGACCGGAATCGAACCTGGAACCTTTCAGTCCGCAGGCTGACGCTCTATCCACTGAGCCAAACCGGTTTCAGCAGAAGAAATGTTTTAATATTGCTATTTTCCCTTTCTCTATAATAGAAGTGTCAACCAAATTCACGATCGACAGTTGCAGATCGAAACACATGCATGCAATTAGCGCCAGCAAAAGCTTTATATGTATCACTCATGCGCGAGTCAACTTAGCCTTTTATATATACATAATAAACTCTCTTAATTAGACCTGCTTTCTGATTTAGCTAAACTTTTTCCAGCCCAGTGAAGCATGCCAACTTCTCTTTCAGGTAACTGTCAGCAATACAGCAGTAAATATCAACACGAAGCAGATTATTATTGTAGATCACGCAGGGAGAACAAAGGATAAAATATTTAACTGCAGCAGTGTTTGACTATATTCTGTGCAGTGAGAAAACCTGAAGTCATTTTTAAGGTCCACCATTTCTTACTTCTTTTCAGTCGGCTCAAGTTTCTAAGCTTTCTAAATCTCTGTTTTCCGGCTAATGAAAAGAAAATAGGATTCCACCGAGTCTCTTATCTATCTCCTCCAGGACTTCTGTGAAGATCAAATGAGATGAGGCACGGGAAAATGCTTCACAGACATTTGGTTAAGTGTAAAATGTTTCTACCTAGGTATAAAGCAAATCGTGTTTCTGGGCTGAAGAAAATGCAAGGAGACTAGTTGCTAGGGAGAGGAATCTAGGCATTACTATGTGACATCATTACACAGATGGACACTTAGCAGATTAGCCATTTTATATATATAGATTAGGCTAATTATAGATAACACATAGGATTTCTGTGAATATTTTATTATATGATATGTATTTGTGTACCTTAATGCAGGGTGGAGGGCTACTTTGCCAACCCAAGGACTTAATATCTTCTCTATTCTTACTCTGGATTACTTGGTATTGGCAAGAATAATGAAATTAGTTTTTATTTCCTCTAAAATACATGGCTACCCAAAGTAGTGTTGTTTTTTTGTGGTTGTTGTTTTTTGTTTTGTTTTTTTTTTGTTGTTGTTGTTTTTTGTTTTGGCTGTCTCTGCTGCTCAAAATTTATTTCTGATTGAGTCCTAATCACATCCTAGAGAATACAGTGCACTGTTAAACTGGAAAGCTAGCCAATGTAATCAATCTATTAATACCTATTTAGTCCTTGCCAATTATCTGGTTCATGCTCTCCAAATCTACTTCTATCTTTAATACCACAATAGCATCCAGTCTTTTTCCTCTTTCAAGCAGTTGATTTAGTTGCTGCCAGGTTATTTTTCTAACTAGAGAGCTCTGGATCATGACTTTTGTTTGCCCCATGGTATTCCATTGCTTCCAGCCACTTAGAAAGTGATGTCTAAATTCTTAGCTTGGCTTTCTATATAATCTGAATATAACTACCTTCCCAATCATATTTCTCACTATTTTTAACAATTACCTTACATGTCAATCATATTGATGTGCTTTCAGATTTCCAAAGGTGTCCTGTCCTTTCCAACCTATAAGGAATTATCTGGCCAATGTCTTTCAATGTAATGTGATAGTTATTTGCTGACATATTACTAATATCACCTATACTTCTTGAGGGCAGGGTCCTTGCTAATTTATCTTCATAGCTCTCATCCTCAAATATATACAAATCACCTTCAAAATAAATACCATTAATGAATTGATGAGTACATTCATAACATGCACAATCTACAATTTTAAGATGTGTGAGCTGAAATCAATAAAAATATCTTTAAAAAAAAAGACAATACAGAGGCTTGTGTGGCCATAGGGGCAAAACCTTGCAATGAGACTCTAGGGATTCGTGGATTTGTAGTTAGTTGCTCAGTTCAGAGGGTTCAGACCTTAAACTCACAAAGAGTAGGAGAGCTAAACAAGGACACACTCAGGTATTATCTGAAGGGTGTAAGTCTTCAGTGACAGGTCACTGGGGAAAAATAATTGGCCTGCTCCAAAAGGAGAATATTTTAAAATAAAATGTTTTTTAAAGTATTATGTGTAAGATAAAGAAAAATGAGTGGGATATTTTAAAAGAAAAATATGCTTTGAAATAATAAGCAAGGTGCATTAATTTACTTTTAAAATTCTCATAAGATATAAATGAGAACCAAAAGTAACTTTTACGTAGTTTTAAAAATATAATATATATAAAAAAAAGTACAGGGACATTAACTAGCAGCTTAGGCAGATTAACTAGTGAACTGCAATGCAAATTGAAGGACATTAGCCAGAACCAACACAGAGAAATAAAACAATCAGAGGAATTGGAGGTTACAATGAACTATCTTGCACACGTAGTCAGTTTCTAAAGGTGGGGATACAGAGACTGGGTTAGAGAAAATGGTAAGAGAGAACATTTGAGGGTTTTTTGTTTTCTCTCCAGGTTGATGAAAGACATGACCTCGTAGGAGGCAAAAGACTCTTAGTGGCTAAGTAAAAAATATTGTCATGAGGAAAAATAAAACATGAAAAGAAGCTAAAGAGAAAAGAAGAGAAAAAGACCTAAAATGAATAACAATTAGATAAACATGGAGGTTCAATATCAGCAATGAGGGATGATATCTGGAGAAGATTGAAAGAAAACAACTCTGAACTTGGAATTTATAGTCAACACAATTATTATACTATTACAACAAAAACCCAAATAATTTTCTTTAAAAAGGGGCACAGGACTTGAATATACATTTATCCAAAAACAGATATAGGAATGCCAGTATGAAAGGACGCTCAGCATCACTAATCATTAGGAAATGCAAATCAAAACCACCATTAGTTACCACCTCACACTCATTAGAATGGCTACTAGACAACAAAACAAATTTTTAAAAAAAGATAGAAAAAAACAAGTGCTAAGAGGGATTTGAAAAAATTGGAACACGTGCGTGTATTATTGGTAGGAATGTGAAATGGTACAGCCTCTGTGGGAGACGGTATGGCAGTTCCTCAAATAATTAAAAATAGAATTACCTTATGATCCAGCAATTCCACTTTTGGGTAAAAAGTCAAGGGCTGCATAATGATATTTTAGTCAAGGACAGACCGCATATATGAAGATGGTCCCAGAGGATTACAATGGAGCTAAAAATTCCTGTTACCCAGTGACATTTTAGCCGTAGTGACATCACAGCCGTCTAACGTGGTGGCACAAGGCGTTGCTATTTTGTGCTGTTCTCAGTCTATTGATAGTAATGCTACTGGATACAAATGCCTGAAGGCACTCACCTGGGTCCTGGTGAGCTTTCCACAGACACTTCCCCTCTCTAAAGCAATGTCGCAACTGGACAGACCCTTTGGGTTCTTATTACAGTTGTAAGACACCCTGAGCAGTAACCATTAGCAAACCTTGAAGTAAACCTTACAGGCTCAGAAATGCCCAATGCACACCAGGAGGCACACAGTAAGGTTGGTGGGGAGAGCGCACTGCACACAGGGTCCTGGACTTTCACTTTTTTGGGGATCAGGGATGGGTCCTTGGGTTTCAAGGACTCACTCTTTATTGATGAATTTGAAACATAAGAAAGAGAATTTAAAGCACAAGAATAGAAAAAAAAAGTACCCTAGATAGGGAAATCAACCAAGATCTCCCAAAGAAGGAGCCTCAGCGCAGAGAGGTGGCCTGATTCTTTATCTTGTTGTGCAGCTGGGAATGAGTTCCTTCAAGATAGCTTTCCAGAAGGGGGTGCCTCTTTGAAATGGGTGTGTTAAGCAATCAAAGCTTAAGTCAGAGCTCACACTACCATTACCCACATGTTTGTGGTGGATACTGGTGCAAACAAATCTACTGCACTACCAGTCCTGTGAAAGTATATCTCATACAATTACAGTTGTAGACTATACCATCCAGGTTTGTGTAAGTACACTCTTTGATGTCTGGTCAATGATGAAATATCCTAATGACGTATCCCCATGGTTAAGTCGTGTATGACTTCTATACCCCAAAGAATTGAAAACAGAGTCTCAAAGAGATATCTGTACACCTCTGTTCATCTTAGCACTTTTCACAATAGCCAAAAGGAGGAAATGATGCTAATATCCAACAACAAATGTATGTATAAACATGTGAAACATGTGAAATACGATGAAATGTTATTCAGTCTTAGAAAGAAAGGCAGTTCTGACACATGCTACAGTATGGATGAACCTTGAAAACCTTATGCTGAGTGAAGTAAGCCATTCACAAAAAGACAAATGCTATATATGACCCCACGTATATGAGACACCTAGAGTAGACAAATTAGACACAGAAGGTAGAATGGTGGTTGTCAGGAGCTGGAGGGAGGATGGACTGGGGAGTTGTTGTTTAATGGGTATAGAGTTTCAGTTTTGCCAGATGAAGTCTTCAGGAGATTGGTTGCACTATGTGAATGGACTTAACATTACTGAACTGTATGTTTAAAAATTGTCAAGATGATAAATTTTATGATGTGTATTTTACCACAAGTTTTAAAGGTATCTTTCATAAATGAAGGCTAAATATCTTTTCAGATTATAGATTATCATTAAACTATAGGAACATTAAAAGATGTAATTCAGAGAGAAGAGAAATAATCACAGAAGGAAGGCCAAAGATCAAAGGGGTGAGGGATAAGAACAAAAATTGGTTAACATGTAGATAATTCTATATGCAAAAGAACTGATTGTCAATTCTCTTATTTATGTTTTTCCTATGAACTGGACCTACTGACACCAGCATCTTGAGGGTGAGCACAAACACTTTGTACAGGAAATTAGGCATGCCTTCAAAGGAGATTCCAACTCTCTCTCTCTCTCTCTCTCTCTCTCTCTCTCTATATATATATATATATATATATATATAATTTATATGCTATACAAATTAATAATACATCCATAAATGAATGATCCAGCTTAAGAAATAGAACATTAAAAATACTTCAGAAGCCTTCTATGCTCACCCTAATTTTTAATGCCCTCCCAACTCTTGATTTTGTAAGTTTTAACAAATATCTCAAATCTTTATTTTTTTTCCTAGAGACTGTACGGGCAAAAGTTTAACTTCATATAATCTTGCTATCTCTTAATGCCTTAACCTATAATTATTCCTATTCAACTTACTGATGATAAAGCAAGCCTCCTTCCTTTATTCTCATCTAGATCCATATCCCCAACATCTTTCCAACTACCAGGTCAATTTCACTGCACTCCATCATCAGGATTAATTACTTCCACAACTGCCATACACTTGGTGTCCACACCTTCTTATACTTCTCATTATTCTAGTCTAATTTTTATTTCAGATTTAGAACATTTCTATAACTTTCTACTTGTATCTTTTACCTATGGTTTCTCACGTATCCAAACTAACTTCCCGGTATCCACCTGGTTTATCTTCCAAAGAGATTGAATCACCTGCACACATCTGTAAAAGTCATCAGGGGCTCTCCATTACCTTGTGGGGAAAAAATAATAATAACAGCTCCTCCCCCTGTTATAAGACCTCCTGTAATCTGCCATCATGTTAACCTTCTACTTTACTCTTCTCCAAGGTCCAAAGACCCCTAACTACTTCCTCTTCTTTGAAGTGTCCAGGCATTTGTGCCTACTGACATCTCAACCTGGATTGATTTTACTACCATTCCCCCCAAGGCCTAGGTAGACTACAACTTCCTAAGTGGGAACTTTGGTAATCCCATGTACCCTGAGAACTCAGTGCTCCCTGTGAGAAGTGGTTTACACCCATATTAAATGCCTCATTTCATTTATCCTTATAATATAGTTAAATGTTTAACTCATTCTTTCATCAGATATGAAGAGCCTTGAGATTATGGACTGTCTCAGTTAAATAATAGCCATTGTCCAATCCATTCAATGTCCCAGATACAGAATCCAGGATATGGTGTTAAAAAAAAAAAGCCCATGGAATAAAATTAAATAGCCTTTATATGCTTCAAACTAAAAGATAATGAATAAACATAGAAGTATCTCTTATTTAGCACCTATTGCTCTAGACTAGAGACATAGTTCTCAAGGGAATGACATTTATGTGTCATTTTTTACTTTCTTTCTTTCCTTTAAAAAAAATCACAGATGTTGACATTCTTTCACCAAAAGGCTTCCTGCATAAAAGTAAAAATTGAAAATTCTATTCAGGAATAGGCAAAACAACAGATGTTCCCCTTCCAAACTTTCTACTTTAATTCATAGCCTGTTTCTGAAATCTAGCTCTCACTGTTATTACTGACCTGTTTTCATTTATTTCATTCTCTCTGGGGCAATTTTCACAATAGTTTTTATTTTCTAAGCATTTTTATTACCGGGTAAAATTAAACTTGCAAACTAGAGGGAATGAATGAATCTTTAGTACTTACTGACAAACAATTGTTGGCAAAAGTAGATAACAATTTCTAGTACTGATGAAAATCTAATCTGAAATAGGTCCAATTAGATTCAAAGTTACATTGGGAATTAAATTTTACATAATGTGATAAAAATATGTGTTTTAAATGGCTTATATTTTTGCAATTTAGGAAAGCATATGATTATATAATAATTTCTTAGGACATATGAGAATATTCTTTATAGAAATAAACAGGTACACTTCAAATTCATATTCATTTTTTATTCATTTTAACTTCTGGCTAACTCATCCTAACTCTTTAATTCATTCAGATAGTAATAGCACTTGCCTAAAACTGAGTCCTTAATTTTTCAAAGACAAGCAATTTATACTTTGCCCTAGAATAACCAGATACATCAGAGGTCTTTTCCTATTAAAAAAAAAAAAAAGTGATTCTATTGACAATGGTCTGGAATTTCATAAAGCTGCCAACATACCTCTGAAAGCTTTTCCTTAATAGTTCAGAATAAACAATGAAAGCATGTAGTCTAACCCTGACTCTTCACCCAGGTACTACTAGATGAGCTCTGCAGAATGTACCGCGTGTATATTAAGGGAACACTGGAAAACCATGTAATGCACAAACCTTGTCATTATATTAACCCTTCAGTTCCCCACCTTACTGAGTTTCCTTATGTGTAAAAGAAAGGGAAACTTAGTGAAAAAGAGGATAGCGTAGGACCCAACAGGCCTAATTCAAACTTGGATATAAAAAAGCTTTTCTGTTTTGTAAACTAAACAAAATGCTCCCTCATTTTTAAGAGCAGAAAGTAGCATTTACCTCAAAGCACTGTATGAGGAATAAAAAGTATATAAAATAAAATAATGAAATATACAAATCTGAAAAATCTATATTACCCCTAACTTCTATTAGGAAATCTAAGGTATATTAATTTCTTTTTTTCTTACTATGTCAATTACAAGAAATACTTGAGAGTTTTTTTTTTTTTGGGGGGGGGGGGGGACCTTTTATCCAATAAGGTATTATTCTGGGCAGTACACAGTACTCAAGAGGCAATAGAACTGTGGGACTATCTTAAAAAGACAATTCCTAGACAATTGGGATGAAGTGCTGAGTCCTCTTATTATAGAGTAACTAGAGGCCCGGTGCACAAAAATTTGTGCACTCAGGGGAGAAGGGGGGCCCCTCAGCCCGGCCTGTGCCCTCTCACAGTCTGGGACCCCTCAGGGGATGACCACCTTCTGGCTTAGGCCCGCTCCCTGGGGGATTGGGCCTAAAATGGCAATCAGACATCCCTCTGGCAGCCCGGCAGCCCTCAGGGGATGTCCACTTGCCAGCGGGAAGCAGGCCTAAACTGCAGTCGGACATCCTTAGCGCTGCTGAGGAGGCAGGAGAGGCTCCCACCACCACTGCTGTACTGGCAGCCATCAGCCTGGCTTATGGATGAGTAGAGCTCCTCCCATGTGAGAGCGCCCTGACCACCAGAGGGCAGCTCCTGCATTGAGCGCCTGCCCCCTGGTGGTCAGTGTGTGTCATAATGACCAGTCATTCCTAGTCATTCAGCTGTTAGGGTCAGTTTGCATATTACTCATTTACTATATAGGATAGAGGCCTGATGCACGGGTGGGGGCCGGCTGGTTTGCCCTGAAGGGTGTCCCAGATCAGGGTGGGGGTCCTGCTTGGGTGCCTGGCCAGCCTAGGTGAGGGGATGATGGCTGTTTGCAGCTGGTCACACCCCCTTCAGGGTGGGGGTCCCCACTGGGGTGCCTGGCCAGTCTGGGTGAGGGGCTGAGGGCCATTTTCAAGCTGGCAGGTGACTGAAGCTCCCAACCTCTCCTTTTTTTCTTTTTTTTTTTTTATTCTGGGATTTATTTACCTTCTATGGCTGTCACTGGAACTGAGAGCTGGCTTTAGCTCTGAGGCTCGGCTCCAGCTCTTAGACCTCAGCTGCTGAAAGCAGGTATCTGGGTTTGTTTGGCTTCTATAATTGAAACACTGTTGCAACATTGTTTCTTAGAGTGCAGCTCAGAGGCCGGCAGCGGCAGGCGGGGAACCTTGGCTTCCTCCATCACTGGAGCAAGCAAGCCTCTTGTTCACTTCAGCTGCCTGGCTGCCGGCCGCCATCTTGGTTGGCAGTTAATTTGCATATCTCGCTGATTAGCCAATGGGAAGGGTAGCGAAGTTACAGTTAATTACCATGTTTCTCTATTATTAGATAGGATGAGGATGACGGAAGCTCTAAACATATAATCCTAAGTGTGAATTTGTCTCTATCCCTTACTTTCATTTGAAGCAGAGTTTTAGCTGCTGTGAACTTAAATTTTCTCATCTACAGAACTGAAATAATTTTAATAACAGGTTTTCAAGATTAAATGTGATAATGGTATTTGTCACATCAATGCCAGCTAAGTCATTCATCACATTGGAAAAATATACCTTAGAACATGAATAACTAAAAAATATTTGGGCCATTCGGTTACACTCAAGTATAAGAATTAGTTGTCCGCAGAAAGCAGGGCTTCAGTCTATTAACAAGAACATTTGCCAGGAATTGTTATAGCCATTCATTTCTTCTTAGAGTAAAATTACCTTTGTTTTTGTAATGATGCAAATATACATATATATGTATATATGATATAATTGTGCATAGATATTTGTTAATTTAGACAATGAATGTGCCTGTAGTCATGAATTAGTATTTATCCTTACACAGAGTGTACCTACAAAAACCACTATGACAAATAGCTCATGTGGGGAATACAGGAAGTAAGGACAGCTTAGTGTTTCAGGATATGGAGAATGGCAAAGCAAGCAAAATATTTCCAGTCTCTGTCATGAAAGCTATCCCTAAAGAGCCCCAGTGATTTCCTCAGAAAATGCTCTGCTTGGGGGAAAATATAAAGGCTAATTTGGGGTCTGATTTTTGAACATGGTTTCACATTAGACTTAGTTGAAGAGAAAGTAGAAAAGAAAGTATCTCAAGAAAATGTCCAATAGAGGAAGGCTAGACGTAAGAAAATACAGAGGCCAATAATGTAAGAAGAGAAAGGTCCGAGAGTCACTCACAGGGAATTTAAAAGATGAAAGGATACAATAAAGTACAATTATTGGCAGGAAGGAGAGACTTTGATGAGTTCAGAAGCTGAACTATCAAAAGTTCATCTTAAGTTGTTCTATTAATGGAAAGATATATCAGTCCTCAAAAAAGGTTTCTCTGTAGACGACAGAAAAAAAGGAACGCCATGCAACTTGTGGGGTTAGAAATGAGAGAATAATGCTTCTACATTGCTCTTCTTCTTCAACCTTCATATTCAATTGAATTACTTTTTATTTTTATTCTTTGATATCTCTATAATCTTTCCGCATCTCACTAGTTGGTGTTTGCACTCTAGTCCAGGCTTCTATCATCTCTTACTAAAATCACTATACCGACCAACTTACTTGTCTTGGGAAGTTCACTGCTCACCTACCAACCCACCCCTGATCTCTTAAATCTCTACTAAACATAATAGCTATTATGACCTTTTCCAAAGGCAAAGCTAATCATGTAGCCGCACCCTCCTTAGAAGACTTCCTTGGTTCTCACTATTTTCAGTATTAACATAAAAATCAACAACTTATCCCATAAAGGCTGGCATGATTTAGTTTCTATTTCTTTTGTTCCATCAGTTTGTACAACACATCCCTCTCATTCTGGGCTCCATTCTATTCATATACTAGCTCTCCTTCAATTACTTACCCTATAGGAAATATTCCAATATTTGTAAAAATGACAGAGTTAATTATGATTGATCCTAAAAAATATATGTATTATTAATGAGAAAATATTATTGCTTAAATTTTGTTTAAGAATTATACATACAGTCTGCTAAATGGAATTTATTCCTTGTGATTTTTCTCAAAGATAAACTCACCAAATTATTCATAGTTGCTAATCTGTTATTAGAGACAGAAAATTGTTCCCCCAATTTTTTTGAAGTAGAATCTTGATTACTTTATAAAATTAACAGAGCTTTTGGGGGAATATTTAAAAAGTGTTGGAACAAGTTTTTATCAGACTGTCAGTTTTGGGAGGCACCAATGCCCTTTAACTGGTCTCTTGCGATTTGTAATGACCATTACCTAGGTAGGCAGTCTTTTAAATCTAATCTAACAATGATTATCTCACTACGTTCCCTGATAAATATTCTGCAAAAGAAGAAATCTTTGCATTCACTTTTTTTTTGAAAGGTTCTTCTCTTATGGCAATTTTGAAATAAATATTTGAGCAAGCTTATAACCAATTCATTCACCTTGCTTTAAGAGTACTAACCTGAGAGCTAGCATAAATAAAAGTGCGTTAGTGGTACTCAAGCCAGCTTTTAGTATTATGTGTGAAAACTCTTGAAAAGCACTGTGGTTTTAAAACCTGTACTTACTGCTTTCTTTAAAAGATTGATTTATTGCTCAAATAAGTTCTAATTTTCAGTATGCTTCAAAGCATAGGAGTTTAAAATATCCATATGGATTACTGATTAGCCTGTTCTCCATCCTCCTCCAAATCTCTCTATTATGCTTGGGGACATGAAATTGAAGAGAAACACTTTTTTATTTGTTTTTTTGTTTGTCTTTGTTTTCCCATTTTGCAGTCATAGCAAACAGCAGATGCTCAATTAAGATTCACTCAATAAAGTAATAACTGATCCAGAAATCACAATATACCAAAATTTAAGCAAAGATTAAGATAATTCATTGCTAAATATTTACATTTATATGTATGTCTCACTTCAGCTATGTTTTCTCCTTTGGGAAAAATTATTTTTTTTAATGGCTAATCCAACAATATTTACCGAGAACCTATGATTCAACCTGTTGGGCCGGGAGGTGGATAGGACCAGGTTCCCTATCTCATTTGTGTAGTCTAGTTCTATAGAATGATATGCAAAAGGAAGTTGATAATAAACTTGAGTCAGAGGGGGAAACCAGCCCTTCCCATTAACCTATATTTTTATGCAAATATAACTATGCCCCATTAGCAAATAGGAGTCTTTTAACCTGTTTATTTAGAAATCTGTACATTTTAAGGAGATCTGTTCTGGAACTTTTTCTTCTTGTGAAACTAGATTTGTAGTAATCACACTATGTGCAACATAATTATAACATCCCACAATTGTTAGGGCACAGCATGTTATTAAATCTCTGAATAATCAGTTCCAACTTAATTAACAACATAGAATTGGATAATAGGAAAAGAGCATAAAAGAGCCTTGTGCTAACTGCTAAGTGAATAACACATTTTTTAAAATTTGTAATGTGAAAATTTTTTACCTCTTGAAATAACAGTTTCTAGTCCAGTTCCATTAATAAAAGCACGTTTAATGGTTTGTGTTTTAATATCTGTCCAGTATAAACGTTCTTCAGATGCATCGAAGTCTATCACAGTAACATCATCAATATCAGGGACTGTAAAGGCCGTGATAAAGTTAAAATACGGGTTGTCAATATCCACTCCTCTGATTTCAGAACGCCTTGCGTAAAGAAGAAATTTTTTCATTTCTAGAAAAGAAATAGAAATAAGTGCTTTTCTCTTATAAGCTTGGCAAGTTTGAAGCAGTCTTGGAATTCTAAAATAGTACTTGATGATTTAATAGGTTTTTAAAACCATATAACCATAATCATGATCTGATGGAAATATTAAAGCAGAAATGATTTACCTATTTTCAAATTAAAGTACTTAATAGAAACAAATGTAAAATAAGTTAAGTCATCATTTTTCTTTAGTTAGAAATGCCAATAAATTCTCAATAACTGATTTGACTTTACAATTTCAAACAAACTTACTAAAATGCATGAACTCTACAATTGTTAAACAATCATTTTATCTTTATGTATAATTATACAAATATTGCATTGCATTAAATGGTTTTTGAAGGAATCTAAGAACATTTTTGCTATTTTATTATTGAATGGAAGAAATTAAACATGACTTTTAAAAATCATGTTTAAATTTCCCCTCTCAAAATTAGGGTTCAAATAATGTTAACACATGCTTTGTTACAAGTTTCTGTAAATCTGTAGTACTAATATTGTGAGGCATTGTATCATTTTTTACTCCCATAGGCACCAATCGGGCATTGAATCTGTGAAATATTAGTCGATTAAGTAGAAAGAGGAGTCACAGATATTTTATTCTTTTGTTGTTGGCTGTGGGGTTATTGTTGTTATTTGAGACATGTTATTTATAATAATAAAAGCATAATATGCTAATTAGAACAGATGTCCTTCCAGATGAAGCCAGGGCTGCAAGGGAAGCCCGGGTCTGGGTGCCAGAGGGAAGCTGGTGCCAGCAACCAGGGGGAGGAAGGCCTACTCTTGCACAAATTTCGTGCATCGGGCCCCTAGTAACTGTATAAAATCAATTAAATCCACATTTGCCTAAATTCCTGAATTAAGGTTTTGTGAGGACATTCTTGCCATCCTTAAAAGTAATTGCTTTGCAAATAAATGGATAAATTAACCAAAATTAAAGTAAAACAAACCAGAAAAAAACACCACAGTATAATTTTCATTCACACATTTTATTACCTTTTTATGGGTTTGTTTAAATATTTTTAGAAACCTTTTAAAGTTATATATTTTACTTCATTTCCCCCCTTCCAGTTAATCATCCCCACAAAAGGACGCAAAAGTGACTGTAGAGGAGCAGGCGGAGATCAGCGCTGCCATGTGCCTCTTGTTATGCAGGTTCCTGACATCATCATTTTCTGATAACGCACTTTCACGTACAAGGCTCCCTGCTTTGTAGAGATAAATTCTGCTAACACACCAAATGCGAAAGTTGCAAGAAAAAATGAATAAGGTACTAAACAGCAAAGTGCGGAGCATCACGTATTTTAAGAATGTGTCCCTCTCCCCAAAAGTAGATGAATCATCAACGGTCTAGAAATAGACCACCCCGCATATTTCTAAGGACATTAAAAACCTCTTCTGCTTTACCTTGAGGGAAATGTAAATGCTAATACACTTTGAGAGAATTCCATTTGAGTTTTAGTTCAGAACTTTAGGAAACTCACCATAGCAGGTCTTCTTGTCTGTGGAAAGCTTCATCAGGTGGGGGCAGGCGCAGGCAGCACTCCTGCTGTGGTTGATCAGACACATGTGAGAGCAGGGGCCTCGGCCGGCATTGGCTGCACAGGGGTTGGGAGCTGCAATTACACAGTGAAATATTAATAGTGCAGAAGGAAGAATATATTAAGGAACCCCTGAGGTTGACAAGGGTTATTCCCTTAATGATTCAAAGTGAAGTTCCCTACCTAGCACCCATTACTAGGGTGATTAATATGACAATACAACAATCATACACAGTAATTACATTAATAAACACATTTTCCTTCTCAAGGGTAACGAAGATAACCCCTTCAACTCCCTCTATGATGAATGGCGTGCATCATATTGCCTCAGAAGCAAAGTTTATTTTTTTTAAGGATTTAGTCTGAGGAAAAAAATAGAAATAATTACTAAATTTAATATATAATAAACTCAAGTAGACTATAATCCAAGCACCTGGAGTGCTGAAGGATGCTGTTATTTTTCTAATCTACCCTTAGATACCTTTCTTGCCCTAGCAACCACTGTTAAAGGCTTCCCTAGGAAACTGTTGTTACATATGTAGCCTTTCTTCAGGCCATTTCTTCTTTTTTGAATCAGGGGACCAATGTAAAGCAATCTTTGTCTGCCTTCATTTTTAAGACAACTGCTTCTTCATTTTTTTTTCATTTCCTGTATTAACAGATCCATATACAAATACTAAGTTCTACTGTATAAATATCTTATATTCAAATTTAGAATGGGATATTAAAAGTTGAAATTCAATGGTATTCTCTTATTCTTTTATGTTTCTTGGTTTGTCATCATGTTCTTTTTATGAGATCTTAATTTCAACTGATCAATAACTATTCTCTTAAATACCTTTTCCTAGAGCCTATCTAGTAGAATAAAGACTTTAGGCCCTGGCCGGATGCTCCGTTGGTTAGAGTGTGATCCAGATGCACCAAGTTTGTGGGTTAGATGCCTGGTAGGGGCACATACAAGGAGTAATCAATGAATGCATGAATGGGTGCAGCAACAGGTCAACCTCTCCCTCTCTCTTCACTCTGTCTTCTCTCTCTTTAATATCAATTAAAAAAAAAGATTTTAGGACCAAGCTAAATGTAGAAAATTGTAGAAAAGTGTTACATCTTCTGATCCCAGTAGTAAGTTTCATTTTCAACTAATTATATCTTTCTAACAGGTGGGCCTATTGCTCAGAGTAGTTAATATCAGTCCTGTGGAGTATTAAAACACAAAGAATAAAAATCAATGGGCTATAATACAATTGTAGAGGATGTGAGAAATTAAATGAATTTTTTTTAAAGATATTTTTATTGATTTTTTTACAGAGAGGAAGGGAGAGGGATAGAGAGTTAGAAACATCAATCAGCTGCCTCCTGCACACTCCCCACTGGGGATGTGCCCACAACCAAGGTACATGCCCTTGACCAGAATCGAACCTGGGACCCTTGAGTCCGCAGGCCAGTGCTCTATCCACTGAGCCAAACCAGGTAGGGCAAAATGAATTTGATAGATATTCAACGTGGCTTTGGGTAGTCTTTAGCATCTACCCTTCCCTCAAGATAATACAAAACAGCCATGTCTTTACATTTGATTAAAATATATATAAATAAAAGGAAATTAAAGACTCAGAAACATTTTTCTAAGAAAATTAATTAAGAGCAAAGATTATTAGAAAAGAGTGGAAGTTAAGGTATAGAGATAACTACTCAACCTCCTATATCCCACAGAGTGCCAATATTCTGTTTTCCTCCCTGTTAACTTTACCTAATACAACCAGAGCTCCCAAGGGACTGCAGGTCAGAGAAGCAAGAATAGATTTGAAGGTTACTGAATAGGGAAGTGTTGCAGGAGAGGTGGCAGAAGGAAGAGAGGCACGGCTGCAGAACTGTTAGATACCCGGAGGCAGGGTTACTAGCTGTGGCAGAGAGAAAGAGAAAACTCAAAGTTTTCAACAATTGAAAAAAGAAGAGGATTAGAAAGGAGAAGAAAAGCAGCAAGAATGAAGACAAGAAAAGAGAGTAGAGAGAAGAAGGAGGAGGATAAATTTGTTTAAAAACACGGACATAAAAATACTATTCCTCTCAAGGACATTAAAAGCATGATCCATGACCGCTCAATGATAGTTACTTGGATTTCAACGTGAACACTACTATTTTTAGCTGAGGATCATACCAGCTCTTCTCAACACTCTATAATTGTGGCCAAATGCTTTTTAAAATAAATGATATTGAATTCCTCTATATATACTAAAGTAAAAAATTACCATGGCTTTGTAGGCCAATATCTATGTTAATGATTACACTGTAATGTAATATTCACAATATTTTCTGCTTCATAGCATAAAAAATCCACAGACTTTTAACTTAAATTTTATTTCTTCTCACTTTGAAATAATGCTGTTAAATCTTTTTAAAGCTTATTTCTAAACATGCATTTGAACAGATACCGATTCTAATTACCAAATTAAGGAATTTGGTTCACTGTACTCACATTTTACTATAAAGCAGGGATTAGTGCTCCTCCCTGATTTATATTAAAACTAGAGGCCCAGTTCACAATTCATGCACATTGAAAGGAAATTAATTAGAAGGTGACCGGCAGTAGGGGACTGGGCAAAATGAGCCAGACAGACATGCCCAGGAGCCAACCTCCCACGGTCCCTCCCCAGCCAGCTGCACCTAAGGCAGTGCCAGGGCTCAAAGGGCATCAGCACAGTGAGTGGGGTCCCTCCGGCAGGTGGGGTCCCCCAGCCTGGCCTGCAGCGATTGGGCTGAAACTGGAAGTTGGATATCCCCCGAAGGGTCCCGGAGTGTGAGAGGGTAATCTGCAAAATTGCTGCTGCTCGGCAGCTCCTGCATTGAGCATCTGCCCCCTGGAGGTCAGTGCACATCATAGCACTGGTTGGATGGTTGAATGGTTGGATGGTCTCTTAGGCTTTTATATATATATATACTAGAGGCCCGGTGAACAAAAATTTGTGCACTGGAGGGTCCCTCAGCCCAGCCTGTGCCCTCTCGCAGACTGGGATCCCTCAGGGAATGACCACCTGCTGGCTTAGGCCCGCTCGCCGGGGGATTGGGCCTAAGATGGCAATCAGACATCCCTCTGGCAGCCCGGGAGCCCTCAGGGGATGCCCAGTTACCAGTGGGGAGCAGGCCTAAGCTGCAGTCGGACATCCTTAGTGCTGCTGAGGAGGCAGGAGAGGCTCCCACAACCACTGCTGTACTGGCAGCCATCAGCCTGGCTTGTGGCTGAGCAGAGCTCCTCCCATTTGAGAGCGCCCTGACCACCAGAGGGCAGCTCCTGCATTGAGCGCCTGCCCCCTGGTGGTCAGTGTGTGTCATAGTGACCAGTCATTCCCAGTCTTTCTGCTGTTAGGGTCAGTTTGCATATTACCCCTTTATTTTATAGGATAGAGGCCTGGTGCATGGGTAGGGGCCAGCTAGTTTGCCATGAAGGGTGTCCCGGATCAGGGTGGGGGTCCCCCTGAGGTGCCTGGCCAGCCTGGGTGAGGGGAAGATGGCTGTATGCAGGCTGGCCAAGCCCCCCAGAGGGAACCCTCACCCCATAGGGGTGTGGCCAGCCTGGGTGAGGGGAGGAGGGCCATTTTCAGGCTGGCCACAGCCCCTTCAGGGTAGGGGTCCCCGCTGGGGTGCCTGGCCAGCATGGTTGAGGGCCTGATGGCTGTCTGCAGGCTGGCCACAGCCCCCAGCCACCCAAGCTCCCAGTGGAGGCTGACTGGAAGGAGGTATCTGGGATTTATTTATCGTCTATAATTGAAACTTTGTTGCCTTGAGCAGAGGCTACATACGGCCAGGGAAGGCGGGAAGCTTGGCTTTCTCCATCGCCGGGGCAACCAAGCCTCCTGCTTGCTCCAGCTCCATGGCTTCTGGCCGCCATCTTGGTTGGGTTAATTTGCATATAGTCACTCTGATTGGCTGGCGGGAATGGCGTGGGCATAGCGGAGGTGCAGTCAATTTACATGTTTCTCTTGCAGCAAGGAGTTTGAGTTTGTACTCTAATCCTGTACACTATTTCTCCCCAGTTCTATGGTCACTGGCTAATTTGGGATCTCTCCGTCTCTTGCTTTAATTGCTGCACTAACTACCTAACAATCTCTCCCCATCATGTACAGTTATTGCTGTAAAACACAGACTTGATTATATTGATGTCTAGCTTAAAAATCTCGTATCGCTTCCCACTGTCCAACTCCCAAAATCTCAATCTTCTCTCCCACCATTTCCCCAATGTCCCTCTACACTAGCCAGATTGGTCTACTTTCCGTTCTTATTTACCTTCCCATTGTTAAAGATGTTATCAGTCTTTTAAATTTGTAACATTTTAATTTCAAATCATTTTGTTCACTTCTCTTTGTGACAATATTTAATCACTTGTCAAGTATTGTCAGACTTTCTTTAAAATGTGTTTTTCTCTTTAGATTTTTAAATCCCTCCTCTTCCAAGACACAGATTTATTTCATCATCTTTAAATAACCTTCATGTCACTGACACACTGTGGTACTGCACAGAATATATCAATCTTTCTTTGTAAGGTACCAATGCATCTTCCATCCTCATCTATCACTTTTCCCCTATATACACATTAGGCACATGCAAATATGGACTCCTATTGTACTCTAATACACACACACACACACACACACACACACACACTAAAGGCCTGGTGCATGGATTCATGCACCGGTGGGGTTACTCAGCCTGGCCTGTGGGGATCAGGCAAAACCAGCTCTCTGACATCTGCCAAGAGGTCCCGGATTGCAAGAGGGTGCAGGCCAGGCCAAGGGACCCCATCAGTGCACAATTGGGGCTAGGGATGGACCACGGGAGGGTTCCAGGGCATGTCTAGTCCATTTTGCCCAATTCCAACCTGCCAGACCCGAGCAGCAAGCTAACCTACTGGTTGGAGTGTCTACCCCCTGGTGGTCAGTGCATATCATAACGACTTGATGAATGGTAGAATGACCAGTAGAACACTTAGCATATTAGGCTTTTATTATATAGGATACCTTTTCCATTTCTACTGTCATATGATGCATTTTTTCTTCCCATAGAATTTCATCACAAACATTTTTACATTAATCTTTCTTCATGAACCAGCTTTTCATTTTTCTCCTACTAAACATTTTCTAATCATCAAATGCTGATTTCTTCTATCACTGAATATTAGTTTTAATTATTGACTATACAAAGCATTAGGCAATTTCTTATTTACACTCCTATTGCTAATTGTCTGTGACATATATTCATATATTTTATATCAGCATATACTTATCTCTCTACTAAATCAAGGGCTGGCAAGTTTTTTGTTTTTGTTTTCATTATTGTTGTTTTCTGTAAAAGCCCAGATAGTAAATATTTCTATAGTAACTATTCAATTGCTACTATAGCAAAAAGCAGCCATAAAACAATATGTGAATCACAAAGTATGGCTATGTTGAAACAAAGCTTTATCTCCAAAATATGCAAAAGGCTAAACTTAGCTGGAGGGCCTTAGTTCGTTAACTTCTGGCAGAAACTATAACCTGTATATATACATATTATCTTTTCCCAAAATTTCTATGCTGTTTATTACTGTGTTAGCCTTTAGGACATTTGCATTCATATGCATGTTCATCAATGTATGTGGGTATATGTCCTAAAAAGGCAGGGATCTGAAAATTTGGAAAATTAGTTCATCTGCTAAATCACATCATAACTCTAGGGAAAGAGACTAAATAATATATAACGGCAACACTTTATAGGAGAAACAAATGTTAATTATGCAATAACACAAGATTAATCATTCTCTATGAAGAAAACAATATTAAAGATAATTTCATATTTAAGGCAGACTGTTTAATTGAAGTTCATTTCTCACCAAAAATAAATAAATTCTTGAAATACAAGTATTTTATTCATTAGTTTCAAATAAAATATATGCAAACTTGATGCAATATAAAATATGTATGGTATTTACTTACCTAATAAAAGTATGCTCAAATGGAAAAATATTCATGTGAAATAAAAAAAGACCCCAAATAGTCACAGCAATATTGAGAAAAAATAACATAGATAACATAGTTGAAGAGATCACAATACCAGATATCAAGCTATATTACAAAGCCACTGTTCTCAAAACTGCTGGTATTGGCATAAGAATTGACATATAGACCAATGGAACAGAACAGAGAACCAAGAAATCAACCCAAGACGTTATGCTCAATTAATAGCTGACAAAGGAGGCAAGAGCATTCAATGGAATCAAGACAGTTTCTTCAATAACTAGTGTTGGGAAAATTGAACAGATATATCCAACTTACACCATACACAAAAATAAACTCAAAATGGATAAAAGACTTAAACGTAAGACAAGAAACCATAAAGATCTTAGAAGAATACATAGGCAATAAAATACCAGACATATGTTGTATCAATATCTTTACCGATACAGCTCCTAGGGCAATGGAAACTAAGAAAAAAGTAAACAAATGTGACTACATCAAAATAAAAAGCTTCTGCACAGCAAAAGAAACAATCAACAAAACAACAAGAAAGCCACTGCATGGGAGAACAGATTTGCCAATGTTATCACTGATAAGGGTTTAATCTCCAAAATTTACAGGGAACTCATACAACTTAACAAAAGGAAGATAAACAAACCAATCAAAAAATGGGTAAAGGACCTAAGTAGACACTTTTCAAAAGTGGATATACAGAAGGCCAAGAGACATATGAAAACATGATCAAAGTCACTAATCATCCGAGAAATGCAAATCAAAACAACAATGAGGTACCATCTCACACCTGTCAGAATGACTATCATCAACAAATCAACAAACGACAAGTGCTGGAGAGGATGTGGAGAAAAGGGAACCCTCGTGCACTGCTGGTGGGAATGCAGACTGGTGCAGCCACTATGGAAGACAGTATGGAGTTTCCTCAAAAAATTAAAAATGGAACTCCCATTTGACCCAGGAATCCCACTTCTATGAATATATCCCAAGAAATCAGAAACACCAATCAGAAAGGGTATATGTACCCCTATGTTCATAGCAGTACAACAATTTACAATAGCTAAGATTTGGAAACAGCCTAAGTGCCCATCAGCAGATGAGTGGATCAGAAAACTGTGGTACATCTACACAATGGAATACTATGCTGCTGTAAAAAGGAAGGAACCCTTACCATATGCAACAGCATGGATGGAACTGGAGAGCATTATGCTAAGCCAGTCAGAGAAAGATAAATATCACATGATCTCACTCATTTGTGGAATATAATGAACAACATAAACTGATGAACAGAAACAGATCCAGAGACAGGGAAGCACTGAACAGACTATGAAACTTCAGAGGGAAGTGGTAAGAGATCAACCAAAGGACTTGTATGCATGCATGTAAGCATAAGGAATGGACACAGACACCAGAGGGTTGAGGATATGTGCTGGGGGGTGGGGGTGGGGGTGGCTGGGGAGAGGTCAGTGGGGGGAAAAGGAGACATATGTAATACTATATGTAATACTTTAAACAACAAATAATTTTTAAAAAATTAAAAAAATTATGTTCAAAGCAGATTTCCAGGATCCAATTTGTTAGTTAAGAAAAAAATTCCTCCCTCACATGTAGCCTATTTGATTATAATTAATATTCATCCTGATAATGAACTTTATGGGTACAAAAATAATTACTAATTTAATAAAATAATTTACTTATAATTTTTAGAAAATAGTTTAACATTTTTAAGAAATTTCAGAAGTCTCTTGTAATTAAACACTAATTTCAAATCCTGTTTTCCTTTGATAAATATCTTCAAGTCATAATTTTAACATTTGATGTAGAAATACTAAATCTTGTCTGATCTTCCATGGGTATCTGTACTTCAAAGAGAAAATCTGTAAATGTCACAAGTAGTAGTTTCATTTATTTGTGCATAGTTCTCTATAAAATGGTGAAAACAAACATGTAATATTCTGTTACATTTTTTAATACCACTGACCTTGCAGTCATTCTAAAGAGGAGACATGTTTCAGGTATCATCATTTACTTGCTATTATTTAACTCACTGTATAATTTAAAATAACAAGCATTTGTGTCAGAAAAGTTTCTACCTTCACAATAATTTTATAATCACAAAAAACTTTTTATCTAAAATAGTGATTCACAATCAGTGGTGGTGGTGGTAATAGTGGAGATTTTGCCCTCAGGCAACAAGTGGGAATGTTTGGAGACATTTTTGCTTAAAAAGAATGGTGATACTATTAGCATCTTGGGGGGTAGAGGCCAGAGAGAATGCTAATAGACTTCCTACAATGCACATAACCGCCCCTCCCCCAAACTAAGAATTCTTGCCCAAAATGTAAAAAGGGCAGAGGTTTAGAAATTCTGGTCATGGAGTAGAACTATGGATTCTGAATCTTAATGGATCTGAATGAAAGGCTCTAAATCACTTAGGTTTGCATGTTTGAGGCAAGTACATACAACCTATAATAGGGAAGAAGTAATGTTGATTCCTTTCTTACTAATCTTTTCCACTGCTCCAAGGTAGACTGTATTGTACCATATTTAAAAAATATCAATTTATAATGTGGCTAAACTTAATACAGGCATATAAATTAATTTGCAGTTTAGTGGTTTGATATTTGTATTATATTTTTGCCAACGAAATAATGCTAAATGTAGTAACTATGTTTTTCAATTGAACAAATAAAACCTATTAATTTATAATATAGTTTTAAGATGATACAGAGGATTCATTAAGAAACTAAATTAGTTGCTAGTCTTTATTACTGGCTCTGGGGTCAGAAGACAAACTATCTGTCAAAGGAAAGAGGTATAAGATGAGAAATTGAGTTTCATGGAGATTTTTTATATCAACAGTTGGAATGAGGTAGCAGCATGTCTTTGGAATATTTCAATTCTCATTTCTCCTCTCCATTGCGCATGGCCTCTCTTCTCCCAGGCTTTCAGTACTGCAAGGTGTTCTAAGCATTTCATTAAAGAAGCCTCACAAGTTTTGTTAAATCTCAAAAATCCCCCCTTGCTTTGATTATCACATGCCTTTCATCTCACTTTAGTCAGAATTCTCATCCCTTTCAAGCTGGTGATGTCAGCTATAAGTAAAGGTGGAAGCAGTTTGATTTAAGTATTCCAAACCAGGTTACCATTCTTAGAAGTATTAGCATTGTTAGATAGGGTGCATGATAAAAACATAAGTCTCCTATGGATAGTATTTAAATATATGAAATAAAGAGACACTATTAAACAATTAGGAAAGCAATATTTTAAAAAGAATTTATAATATGTAGAAAGAGGGTATATAGATAGATAGATTGAATGATTTGATTTATATGACAAGTAGTTAGATCTTGATATAGTAAAGCATGGAAGTGAATAATTAAAGTGACCTGCAAATATTTAACATTTACATCCACCACATTGAAACATGGTTTTAAGACTATTTCTTTTGTTGGGGATTAATGGGGGGATGAGGACACATTTGTAATACCTTAACCAATAAAGAAATTAAAAAAAAAAGCTATTTCTTTTTTCTCAGAAACACTCTTATTAATTATATAAAAAAATGTTGCTTGTAACTCAAAATATTAATAGCTCTACATGAAATCCCTCATTCTTCAAGTTTCATAAGTGATACTTTGTCCCTAAAGAAGCAATGATATTAATATTCTTAGAATCTATATTTTTTCAAAATAAATAAATAAATCAGCCAGCTTCTTAAAAATGTCAAGAAAAGTTTAAATTTTCTATAAAAATATTTTTTTCTGAAGCAATTGGAGCCCCTGATATCATTTCAATTTTAAAATTATTCAGAAACAGCCTGATATTTTCCTTATCCTATATTATAAAGAGCTAATATGCCAATAAGAACGAACAACAGAATAACTATCTGGACGTCCTTCAGGACGACCATCTGAACGACCTTCCGGATGAAGCTGGGGCTGCAAGGTCCTGCCGGGGCAGCCAGGGCTGTGAGGGCTGGCCGGGCTTGCGAGGGCCAAGCCCCTGGCATGAATTTTGTGCACTGGGCCTCTAGTATTGTCATCACATGATAGGCAACTGACATAAAAATTTATGGAAAGAATAAAGGTTCAAAAAATGGAATAATTTATTTTTATCATGATATGTGATAAAATGTACTAAGTGTTTTGTAAGCATTATTTTTTTTTTTTATTTCTCTTACTGGACATTATTGTTTATAAAAATAAATTACCCTCATTTTAACCCTGACCGGTTTGGCTCAGTGGATAGAGCAGTGATGGCGAACCTATGACACGCGTGTCAGAGGTGACATGCGAACTCATTTTTTTGGTTGATTTTTCTTTGCTAAATAGCATTTAAATATATAAAATAAATATCAAAACTATAAGTCTTTGTTTTACTATGGTTGCAAATATCAAAAAATTTCTATATGTGACACGGCACCAGAGTTAAGTTAGGGTTTTTCAAAATGCTGACACGACGAGCTCAAAAGGTTCGCCATCACTGGGATAGAGCGTCAGCCTGTGGACTGAAGGGTCCCAGGTTCGATTCCGGTCAAGGGTATGTCCCTTGGTTGCGGGCACATCCCCAGTAGGGAGTGTGCAGGAAGCAGCTGAATTGATGCTTCTCTCTCATCGATGTTTCTAACTCTCTATCCTTCTCCTTCTCCCTTCCTCTCTGTAAAAAAATCAATAAAATATATATTTTTTAAAAATTACCCTCATTTTACAGATGAGTAAACTTAATTTTGAAAAAGGGGAAACAATCTTATACTCACACAGATATTAAGACAGGAATAATATTTTGGATAACAAGGTAGGAGCTCTAACAATTATTCAAAATAACTCTCAAAGTGAAGCAATTCACTTACACCCATTCATTCATTCTTCAACAATTCTCAGTTGCCTGTCTTAGAGTGTAATTTTTATAAGTATATTTAATCCAATTGTAATTGCAAAGAAACTTCTCGTGTTTCATTGTGTTTCTGTTCTGATTGGCTTTTCTAAGGGTTATTGTCATATTAATGTGTTATATAAAACAGTTTGTATATTTATGTCACTGTGGGTTTTCAGAACAAAATTAAAAGAACAAAATTATGAGTCCATAAGCCTGTTTTTGAAAGTAAAATAAGATAGTATCTGGAAAATAATATTATTTTTACCAATAAATATTTATTAAGTTCCCATTATTAAGCTCAATTCAGAGGAGAAAGTTTCTTCAAGGAGAGAAAAACATTTGTAATTGGTGAAAATTAATGGATAAAATATTTGCAACACTATATTTAAAGTGGCAATCATATTCCTGAGTTATTTCAAGAAAAGATTCCAATCAAAGCAGCTAAAGATAGCAACCTGGAAGAAAACTAAAAACCAAACAACCAAAAGCCGAGTGGTGGAATCTTTCTGGATTCATGAACAAATTCAACTCCACTGGGTGTTAAATCACAACTGAGGTTATGATGAAGAAAACACCTTCGGGCTGAGAGAGGACAGGGAGGAGGATGGCCTCCCTGCTGGATGGAGGAAGATGTACATACAAAAGAAGAAAATTACATTTTCTCCAAGTTTACAAAGGACTCCCCTTACAAGGTGAGGGTAATACAAGCCAGTAAGTTGGTTTTTCAAATGGTGAAAAAAATATAGAATAATATTTAATAACACATGAACATTTTATAAAATTCAAATTTCAGTGTCCATAAATAAAATTTTACTGGAACACAGCCACACTTGTTCATTTCTGAATGGCTGATTTCACATTACAACAGCAGAGTGAAGACTTTCAACAGAGACCATATGGCTCATAAAACCTAAAATACTATCTAGCTTTCGGTGGATTAAGTTTGCTAACCACCTCCCTTAAGCCATTACCAGGGTCTCTGTATAACACTTTGATTGTGAAGCCTATTACAAACATTAGAAAACTAAAACAATCCCTAGTTACTTATTTTCTGCCCAACCTTTCCTACTCTACAAACCTCTATCACTATTTTTTAATTGATTTTACCTCTAAGTATATCTCAACTATATCATTCTCTGTGTACTTATGACAATATCCCAGATTTAGGCATCAGGTACCTCCTGATTGAAGTAGCATCCTTACTAGTTTCTTACCTGCATCCTTTCTCCCCACACCTCTACCTTGCACAGATGGAGTTCAGTTTCTAACATGCAAATATGCTCTTTTCACTGCTTTGACAATTATTTTTAATGTTTTTCTCAGTCCCTTTGGGCAGCAGGGTTCTTCAGGGAGCAGCAGCATTCCCTGGGAATTCGTTAAAAATGCAAACTCTCAAGCCATACCTCAGTTCTATTGAATCAGAAGCTTTTGAGTGGAGCCTAGAAATCTGTGTTGTAATGAGCCCTCCAGGTAATTTTAATGCACACTGAAGTTTGACACCATTATAATCACTTATCCTAGAGGATAAAAATTGAAATTCCTTTGTGAGGGGTTCACGTAAATCTCACCTTGCTGCTTTCTGCCCACTCTGGTTTCCCATTTATGGCATCCTTACCTCTAGCTTCTTCAACTTGCAAATGAGGAAACAAGATCCTGGAAGTTAAGTAATTTGCCTCAGGTAAGGAGGCTAGTGAGTCAGAGAGGAAGAAATTTAACTAGGCTAAACCCAAGGTCTTTTTAGGACCACACCCGGCTAAGTTTTAAAATATATTTACTATACTCTCATTCAAATTTATCCATAATAATTATTTTATTGATCTTAGTTATTAATTTAGTCTGTTCCTCTTTTAGACTATAAATTCCAAAAAGGTAAGAATGCTAGTGTCTTGTGAATGCCTCAATAAAACTTCCCTCCCTACTGCCATCTGGTGACATGACATAACTATCCCAAGGCGACTCTCAACAAACATGAAGCCAATCTCTTCTGCCTGAAGAGCAACTGGTTAAGCAAAGCTCTGGGATGAAGCTCCATGAGATCATATACTGGGCAATCATCCTCTTTCCATTAGTCCTTGAGCAAAGTCCTTCACATTTCTTTGCCTTAGATTCTCTATATAAAACTGTATTCATGCCAGACCGGTTTGGCTCAGTGGATAGAGCGTCGGCCTGCGGACTCAAGGGTCCCGGGTTCGATTCCGGTCAAGGGCATGTACCTTGGTTTCGGGCACATCCCCAGTGAGGGGTGTGCAGGAGGCAGCTGATCGATCTCTCTCATCGATGTTTCTAACTCTCTGTCCCTCTTCCTTCTTCTCTGTAAAAAATCAATAAAATATATTTAAAAAAAAAAAAATAAAATAAAACTGTATTCATAGTAATCTTATGAAATTACAATGAGGATCAGCAAGTAAAAGGTTGTATCTATACTAATAAAAGGGTAATATGCTAACTAAACCAGACATCTTCTGGAAGTCCTTCCAGACAAAGCCACGGTGGGGGAGGGGGGGGTGAGGCAAAGGTGGTTAGCGACGATCACTCTGGCAGGGGAGAGCAGTTAGAGGCAGTCAGGCCAGCAGAGGAGCAGTTTGAGAGTGATCAAGCTGACAGGCAGAGGAAGTTAGGGGGCGATCAGGCCAGGAGGGGAGCAGTTAGGGGCATCAGGTCGGCAGGCAGAGGCAGTTAGGGGTGATCACGCAGGCAGGCAAGCAGGTGAGTGATTAGGAGCCAGCAGTCCCAGATTACGAGAGGGATGTCCTGGATTGGAGAGGGTACAGGCTGGGCTGAGGGACCCCCTTTCCTCCCCCCGATGCATAAATTTCATGCACTGGGCCTCTAATTATTATTATAATCATTAATGTTGTTATTATGAATGATTTAGCTAGACTGTATAGTTTATACAAATAAATAAATGGCACTCCATTACACAAACATTTTATAATCTAGTTGGGTCGACAAAACAGAGTTAGGAAAAAATCAAACACCATACAATGTCTAAGTGTTAACCATGAATGTGGAGAAGGAAAAACTGACTTGTGTAAAAATTTGGTTTTAAAGTAAATAAATCTCTCAGAAGTTCTCCTACTAATCTTTGTATATATTAAGAGTAATAGCTATAAAACACTAATAAAAACATATGTGCATATCATCCTTGTGATTACAAGGCTATGATCATGAAACCATTTTTATTTAATGCTTAATGATGCAAGCCTAAATCTCATGATCCAAAAAAAAACCTAACATATGGATCAAAAGGCTTTATTATAAAACTAGAGGCCCAGTGCACAAATTCATGCATGGGTGGGGTGTGGCTAGCCCTCCCTGATCAGGGCCAATTGGGCTGGGCCAGCCTGGATGAGGGGACACGGAAAGTTGGCAGGCCGGCCCTGCCCCCGTTTGGGGTTGTGGGGGCTGATCAGGGATGGGGCTGCACAGGGAGAGGGACGGCAGGCGGTTGGCAGGCCGGCCCCACCCCCTGCTCCAATTCCCGGTCCAGGGGACAATTTGCATATTAGCCTTTATTATATAGGATGTTGTTGCTGCTGCTTCTGTTTTTATATATTCAACATTAATTTAATTAATAATTGTGTTTAGTGCTAAAATATATTTATATTAGATGACTTCACAAATGTAAATTTGTTACTTAACTTTAGCTTAATCCTCTCCAGGTTCATTCGTGCTATCACAAAAGGTAAGATTTCCTTCTTTTTTTGCCCGAGTAGTATTCCATTGTATAAAGGTACCACAGCTTTTTTATTCGCTCATCTACTGATGGGCACCTGGACGACTTTTAAATCTTCACTATTGTAAATAACATTGCAATGTGCACATTTTTTTTTTCAAATCAGTATTTCAGGTGTCTTTGGATGTATTCTCAGAAGTGGAATCGTTGGGTCATAAGGCAGTTTTATTTTTAATTTTTTGAGGAAACTCCATAGAGTTTTTCATAGTGGCTGCACCAATCAGCACCCACCAGATCTCTTAAATATGGAAGATATACATATGTATAGATACATGCAATGAAGTTATTAATAACAGAATAAAAAATAAATTTAAATTAAACTAAATGTCCAAAAATAAATGAATAGCTGGGAACATTTTTGATAATCATGTGATGTGGAAATATGTAATTAATTAAAAATGAAATCCATAAGGAATTAATAACAACAGTGGAGAATGCTGTGTCAAAAAAGATACAAAATTAAAAATGAAATATGATATTAAATTAGAAGAGATACAAAAGCTTTCTTAATTCAGAAGGAAATGGAGCAGGGACTATGGATTGGTCATGCTCATTGGAACCCTCGTGCTTCTTTGAGGAACTTTACTACTCTGAGCTAGGTTACTGCACTTCCCTGAGTATCCGTTTTCTCATGGAAAGTGGGACTAACTATCCTATTAGATGGCTCTGATAATTTGGGGGAAAAGTGAAAACTAAACAGCACATAATAGTTCATCAATAAATAGTGATAGTTCTGTTTATTATTGTGTTATTCAACATCTCTGTTGCAACAACTAGAAGAAAAAAACATTGAAATGCTTGTTGCCTTGGGAAATGGGAAAATGGGTATACATTTTCTCTGTTTCCTGCTTTCTGCATTTCAAAAGTTATCTGTAATGGGGAAATATTATTTGGAAATACTATTTTATGATATTAAATAAAATTTTAAATATTCCTTTTTACAGTATATGTCAGTGATGGCGAACCTATGACACTCGTGTCAGAGGTGACACGCGAACTCATTTTTTTGGTTGATTTTTCTTTGTTAAATGGCATTTAAATATATAAAATAAATATCAAAAATATAAGTCTTTGTTTTACTATGGTTGCAAATATCAAAAAATTTCTATATGTGACACGGCACCAGAGTTAAGTTAGGGTTTTTCAAAATGCTGACACGACGAGCTCA
This sequence comes from Myotis yumanensis, assembly GCF_028538775.1. NCBI lineage: Eukaryota > Metazoa > Chordata > Mammalia > Chiroptera > Vespertilionidae > Myotis > Myotis yumanensis. The sequence goes on along the minus strand of NW_027223759.1, from coordinate 70,725,772 downwards.
AAAGGTTCGCCATCACCGGTATATGTGAATATGCTACTCACTGTGTCTATGAGCAGGCGTCAGGTGGTAACCTAACTGTGGACAGAATAATTCAATGGTCTAGTCATCTGAACACACCTGCATTCTCCTGATAGATCAACCATATTGCTCATCTTTATAGGTATGAGTCACATGTTTGTTGGTATTTTTCTTGAAACAAATTGGTATAATATAGAAAAGTAATCAATTAAGGCCATTATAATCTATTTAAATGTGAGAAAAATGTATTCAAAATGTCTCAAAAAAGTAATGCAACCAAATTTCAACAAAAGACAGCGAGGATAATGACATGATTACAACTGCTACTTTTTAAATTTTTACTTACTTATGTATATGAACACATAGCACTGATTATGTGTGAGATCTTGTTCTAAGAACTTTGCACATATTAACTGTTTTTAATATACTATATTAAATGACTATTAATCTCATGTTTATTAAAACCTAGGATGTAGATACTATTATCTCTAGTTAAAAGATGAGGAAACTGAGGCTCAAAGAGGTTAAGTATCTTGCACATACAATTAGTAAATTACAGGGCTGAGACTTAAACCCAGGGAATTGGGTTCCAAACGCCACGCCATTAACAATAAGCTGAACTTCCTCATACTATAAAATACTTTAGATTTTAGAATTAAAATAGCCACCATTGCTCCTTTACATTGCATATGCTATTTTCTTGAGTTCCTATAACAACATTAAGAACCAAAGGATCTAAAATAGATTTTCTTTTTTTAAAGTTCTGCTTAAATGTCCAATAACCAAACTGGAAATTTGTACACATGATGAATACTTACTTGTAAGAAAACTAGTGTTAACACTTGTATTAATTTCCTACTTGGCGGATTAGATAACTTTAAGTAACATTTCTAACCTTTATTTCTTTAATTTGTGAAATACATATTTCAATTTTATAGCACTGAATGCCATGTGTTATTAAAATGGATTATTTTGTCATGTATCTCACATTAATTCACCAGAAAACAGGAGCTATTGTTATTGTACTTGTGTTAATGCTGAGCTTGGTCACCATTTTCATTGTTGTAATTTAAATGGTCATCTTTTTTTATTTTTCCCTGGCATGGGAAGTGTTACTGCACAGAGGCACATCACAGGATGGATAATGGCTGTTATATGCTCAGTGATCCTAATAATGGGGGGAAATAGAATGTTCTCTGATCGTTCTCAGAATTGGGAACCGACTGAATTTCACTTAGGAAATAGCAAGTTCCCATTATAGGTGACATTCTCTAAAGGTATATAACGACTAGAGTATCTGCTCTGAATCCTGGGAATAAATGTTAAATGAGATCCACAATAGTAAAAACTTCCCTACTTTGTGCAAAGTGGAGAGGTCACATATAAATCATTTTTTAATTTAAGATGCCAAGAACATCTCTCCTCAACCTATTGAATTACATTGAATGTCTCACTTTCCTTTATATATGTGAAAATATTGGAAAAGCTGGAAAGTATCATGTTCCTTCCCATCCTACGAATTTGTGAGGGGTCATGTTAAAGTGGGAAAATCAGACAGTCAGTTAATAAGTGAAATACATTGATCCTATTTTGAAGGAGGAGAATGATATAATACATAGACCCAGGCCATTTTTCATGGTCCAATTTATTTAAACTGCTTTCAACATAAAAATTACAGTTCCTACAAAATATATATATGTGACTGAACAATGGAATGACCAAACGACTGGTTGCTATGACACACACTGAACACCAGGGGGAAGATACTCAATGCAGGAGCTTCCCCCTGGTGGTCAGTGCACACCCACAGCCAACCTCCACTGGCCAGCCAACCTCCTGCGGTCCCTCTTCCCCACTGGCCAACCTCCCTCGGTCCCTTCCCCAGGATGGCTAACCTCCCGCAGTACCTCCCCCAACCCAGCCACACCCTCCCATCCACACTGGTCACCGGCCAGGCCGAGGGATCCCACCAATGCACAAATTCATACACCTGGCCTCTAGTATGTACATATTTTGTCTTCATAAAAATAAAAACTGATCCTATCTTGTGTTTGTACTCCACATACTGGTGGTTTATTGCTGGGAGCCGGTCCATCCTTGCTGCTTGACACAGTCGCTGCAGGAAAGAAACATCTGCACAGCATATGTTTCAAGGGACCTGGCATATATAGCATATTGTTCTTAATATGTTTGCTCTCTTTAGCGCCATGTGTTTTAACCAAGGTCACCTCTCCGAGAAAGGTTGTTTCCCCAGGTGGGGATCTTTCCCTGAGGTTAGGGAGGGGATACAACCCCTTAATTAAGTGCCAGGCGGGTAGTTAAGCTACATAATCTTTACTCCCTGGAATGGAGATAAGAAACGCCCTAACCTTTGTAATAGAAATTGACAGGATTAAAATCGGCTGGTATAAATATGGATGTAACAAGACAATAAACATCAGATCCTGATCAGTTCCTAACCAGAACTCCGACCAGAATTTTGGCTGGAGATCCTGGCTAGAGGTCCTGACTGGGCTGCTGATCAACTGAAGGCTGTCTTCGTGTCATTCCTTCTTCGCCGACTCCGTCCACACCTTTGGGGACCCCTGGACCCGCTGGGATTGGACCCCAGCAGTTTATTACTAGGTTCTCCTCCACGCTGAAGTGAGTTTATAAAGAAGAATATCTTTTTTCATTTTACCAGTGGCCCATTGCTGGTCAGACTCATTATTTCTTGACTATTTTCAATTTAGTTAAATCCAATATATTTATGGAATGCCTCTTAAGTACAACAATGATAATCTTTATTTTCTCTGTGATATCCTCATACTTTGCAGGTTTGTAGGATGAAAGGAGTACAGGAGTTAAGGGTGATAAGGAAGGATTAAATGACTGCTCACATATTCCAGGGTATATAGAAGCTCCCACGTGACAAAGAAGCATCAATTATATATGAAAATTGAAACGAAGAAATTGAAAGTATCTGGGAGGAGACCTAGATTCAATAAGACTACATCAGAGATATGGCACAGGAAATTTTATAGATGAGGACATTTTGATGGGAGAAATAGTATCAAGGGAGAATCAAGACCAAGTACCCAAGAATGATGAAGGATAACCGTGGAATTTATGGACCATAGAGGTGGGTATTTTTAGTTAAGTCTAGCAGGAGATAATATAGCATGAATTCAAATAAGGCATAAGGCTTGAAGTGTGGTCCATAAGACAGAAATACCAGTGAAGTGGAAGATCTGCTTAATCTACACTGAAAGAGGGAGAAAGGAGAAAATGTACCCTCTAAAGGAAAGAGCTCGTCAACTAAGAATCCTATGTCTCACATAATAATATGCTAATGAAAAGAGAACGTTATTTGCACTGGAATAAGTTATGACACATATCATAATGGGGAAGCATCAGGCAAGAGGTAGAAAAATAGGAGTTGAAGTTATACCAAATGGCCATGGGATCCCAGAAAAGAGAGAGAGAGAGAGAGAGAGAGAGAGAGAGAGAGAGAGAGAGAGAAAGAAGAAGAAGAAGAAGAAGAAGAAGAAGAAGAAGAAGAAGAAGAAGAAGAAGAAGAAGAAGAAGAAATGTAAGACAGATTTATGATCAAAGATGAAGTGGAGAAAATAAAATCACAAAACCAATATGAAGATTACTATTGCACCAAAATGTGGGATACATGGGGCGAGGTAGCAGACATGTTCATGTGACCCCAATTCTCTTAAAATGGATAAACTCAAGCAGGTGATTTATCCTTTCTCTTACTTACACCCTTCTTTCTTCTCCCAATATACTACACAGTGACTGCTTGGGGGCTAACCTAAGTGTGTCCTGGGTGTTTTCCTCTAATTTACTAATCATCCTTAGGTAAGAGATTCAAACTCCCCAAAGGATCTTTTATTGAGGCAATAGCAATGACTAAAAATGTGGGGATTTGTGGGTAATTTCTTATTTATTTGTTCATTTATTCATTACATTGATCAGGGTGACACTGGTCAACATGAACATATAGGTTTCAGGTGTGGGTTTCTATGTTAGAAGATCTGTATATTGCACCATGTGTCCACTACCCAGGGTCACATCTTCTCCTGTCACCTTATATTAGGACTCTCTTCTCCCACCACCCCCTTCCCTCTGGCAACTACTATGCTGTTGTTTTTGTTCATGAGTTTCAGTTTTATGAATGAAATCATATGTAAAACCCTTAATTTCTAAGATTTCTCTATATCTATGTGAAATAAATAAAAAGGGAAAGAAAAAATCCTGAACTAATTAAAATAAAGGCTTGAACCACTCTCATCATACAATATACATAAAATATTAGTAACTGTTAAATTACAAAAGCTATTTTACAGTTCAAATATTATATGATGGAGGTGAAAATACTTTCTGGGTGGTTAATTCATAACAATCACTTACCTTGTGGCTGACGACTAGGATGGTATATCTGAAGGTCAAATGGCTGTGCACTGGTTTTCTGAATCACACTGACATTCTGCCCTGTCCACTTATTGGCTTTGGACAAGGTGTTGGTCCTCCAGTCAGTCCAATAGACCTCACTCCCATACAGAGACACAGCAAAGGGATGAGAAAGGTATTCGTGACCACGGATGATTTCTATCATTCCTGTTCCATCATAGAGGGCTGAATAAATAGCATCTGACCTACAGAAAGGTAAATACTTCAGTAGTTTATCAAAACTCACTCAAATAGTATAGTGATGTGATTTTATTTTTTAGATAAATGATGAAAATATTTTTGTGAGCCTGTATCTAATTTGTGCCCGGGAAAAAAAAGCCATCATAACAAAAACAAACAAAAGCCACCAATTGCCAGAAAATCACCGTTATAATAAAACCAAACAAAAATCACCACCTATTTCAATGTTGTGTTATACATCATGCATGAATATTAGAAAACGTTCTGGATATGTAAATATTGTCTGAGGAAGGTAACAGAAAATACAGAACAAAGATTATTTTTTTAACCTGGCATCTGTCCAAACTATCCTTTTTTCAAAGTGGTCCACAGTTAGTCCATTAGGCCACGCCCCAGTTTTCATGTCTTTGTAGATGGTTTTTCTCCCAGCACCACTCATTGAGGCAGATTCAATGCGAGGAAAATTGGCATCCCAATCTGTCCAGAAGAGAATTCTGAAGAAGAAGAGAATGCTATTGTTTCAGTCGTTCATTTCACAAATACTTATTTAAAGCCTACTATATAAGCACTGGCTAGGTAAACAGACACAAGAGGAAAATGATGCATTGTCTACTCTCCTGGGGTTTAGAGTCCAGTGGAGGAGACAGACTAAATAAACACACAAATACATAAATATGTGATTACAGCTTCTAAATATTTTAAAGGAAGTTTGTTATTAGAAGAGCAGGTGAATAACCTACTTAGAGATGGTGGTCAAGGAAAAATGCACTTAGAGGAGGTGATAGTCACACAGAAAGATGAGGAGGGCAGGACAAGAGCATGCCAAGGAAAAGAAACAGCAGATATAAAGGCAGTAATGGGGGGGAGGGGTGTGGTCAATTTGAACAGAAATAAGGCCAATGTATCAGAAATATGGTGAATGAGGAGCAAAGGAAAAGAAGATAAAGTTGAGGGTGATTTTATGGGTCTTGTGGGTCAAGACAATTATTTGGAATTTTATTGAAAGGGAATATGAAGCACAATTAGATGGAGAGAAACATGATATTATATATAAGTGGATTATAGTGAGACAAGGGTTTGCTATGTCAGGTGGTTATTTCAAATGATTATTCAAAGATGATAGCGGTTTGGATGGAGTATGGTGGTAACATGATGAAAAAATAAGTGGATTCAAAACACATTTGGAAGGTAGAATTGCCAGGCCTAGCTGATGATTGAATGTAAGATCTGAGGTGAGAATGGAATCATAGGTTTTTCTTGTTTTAGCAAACTCAGAGTGAGAATAGGGAGAGGGCATGCAAGAAATCCATTGAGTGATATGGGGAAAATGATGAGAAACAGATTTTAAGAGCTGGTAATTGAGTGTGGGTGGTGTGGATAGCAATCACAAATTTAGTTTTGATTTTTTTGGTGGTGAGATTTAAAGGCAACAAGAAAGACATGTCCAGGAATCTGTATGATATGCCAGGGAGAATGTCAGAGAAGAAGTCATGAGTGTGGAAGTCATCAGCTTGGAGATGATATTTGATTCATACAATTGGAAAAGATCATATAACAGAGGATCTAAAAGAAAAAGAGATAGAAATCATATACATTGATATATACAAATATGCGATTGTTACAATACATGTTTTTAAGTTAAAGACCATTACTTTCTGTTTAACCAAATACTAAGTAACTCTAGAAATTCATGGTACAGAAACAGTTCCACACAATAGGCATTCAGTGCTATGTGTCATAGATTTTATTTTTAAAGCTATCACATAATGGATGGTTTATGTTTAATTGACAGTGGCCTAAATTGCTTATGCCTGTTTCTATAGTTTTTATATAACATGGGTACATAGCAGTTCCACAATAATTACAACAGCTAATATTGTTTTGAGAGCTTACTACATGCTACCTACTATTTTTAGTTTTATAGAGATTATCTCATTTACTTGACCCCGAGGCCATGGCTAGTTATCAGTGTTTTACAGACGAGAAAACAAGCTTAGAGAAGTTAAATTACTTGATCAGGGTTACATAGCTAGCAGATGGAGATTGGGAACTAGACAGCCTAATTTATATTATATATATATATATATATATATATATATATATATATATATATATGATTACTGATTTCAGAGAGGAAGAGAGAGGGAGAGAGAGAGAGAGAGACATCAATAATGAGAGGGAATCATTGATTGGCTGCCTCTTGCATGCCCCACATTGGGGATTGGGACCGAAACCCATGGATGGGCCCTTACTGGGAACTGTGACCTCCTGGTTCATAGGTCATTGCTCAACCACTGAGCCATGCTGGCTGGGGTATGTTCTTAGGCTTTTAACATCTAACTCTTTAATGCCATTAAATAAAATAACAAAGGGAAAGCATCTAGTGCAGGGTCAGAGCATGGCTAGTTGCTTTCTCTACTTTGGTAGTAGAGTCCAATGGGTAGCATGGAGATTTGGTAAAGGAGGGCATAAAGGACCAGAGGTAAACTGACAGTTCAGTAAATTTTCTTATTATTAGTTCTGAACACATTTTGGTGAGAAGTGGCAAAATTATTGGTAAGAAAATTTGTTATAATTGCACACATTTGCTATTTTTCAATTCTTCCATTGTTTTAATTGATCCTTATTTGATAGATTACCTTGAAAAATAAAACAATACTCTGGAACAAAATTTAGAATCCAATTAAACCCATCTTCTTATTGAAAAGTTATGATGCTTATATAAGGAAATGTTGAGTGATATAAAACTATTCATTTTGCCTTCAATTTCTGAGAAGCATTTGGTCTCTTTTAGAATATAAGAATTGCAAATTTGAAATGATTAGAGGGCAATTCAAAATGTTATATAATCAATTTAGTAAGTATATGTACTAAAAGAGTGTGGTGAACAGCAAAGGAAGATATGGACCTTGACAGGAATGGAAGTTCAAGAAATGTCATTAAGTGATGTGTCAATGCTGAATTATGGCAATGTATATGTTTTTCTGTCAGACCAACTTGCAATCAAGGTGGGATCTGTCACTCCAGCATAATTAATCTCAGGCTCCATCATCTCTTCTGTAAATGATAAAGTATAACCATCACAATTGTTGGGATCATTTCATGAGGTGATGGATGTAAAAAAATTATTGAACAAGATGTCTAGCACATAGAAAATAGTTGTGTTTGTACAAGCAAAAACATGCACATATTCATAGAGAATATTTTAAAAGATAAAACTTCATTCTCTCCAAACTGTTAAAGAAATGAGGAGAGAATTTTAAGTAATACTAATGTCAAAGTTTAAGTGTTACAGTAGCATGTATATGAACAAGATTCACTTTATAAAGTAACCATGAGTCAAAGCCATGAGAAAAGAATTCTGAGGAGTAGGTCATAAGATTTGGTTTATATCATAGCATGAATCTCAAATAATGAGTTTATATATATTTTAAATAAATTTAGTTTCATGGGTAGCTTTAGGAGGTTCCACAACCCTGGTGGTGGGATCATATGCACAAAACAACATCCAAATTATTCAATGTTTAACCGCCAAATATTTGAATAAATTAATTAAACTGCTGTGAAATAAATGTAAACATTATAATACCAGGACAATGTATTTATATTGTAGTTTTGTGAAGGAGTTTATTATGCAATTCCTTTTAATTTTTGTATTTGAACATTTTTATAATAAAGGTTTAAAAGTGAGAATAACTAAAAATTAAATACATAGATACTTTTTTTAAAAAATGTAATAGAGGACATTTATAAAATCTTCCTGTTGGGAATTTTATTTCTGAAAAGACTAATGTTTAAAGATAGAATCGTTTTGTGTGAAAAAATACTAATCTAGAAATATAAGCATAGACTAACTTATAAGCAACATATATACAGAGAAAAATAGGTATATAAATATAGGTAGATACATAAAATATGTTTCCAGTTAAAATGGAAGAAAAGTTAATTAATATGAAGCTGGTAGGCTATTTAATTAAGTAGTTGAAAGTTTTATTTTAAAAACAATGAATATAAAATGAATTATATGTTTCTCTGCAAATTTACTTTTCCATGCACACATTTTTTCAGTGACACAAGTTGTTATTTGTTAGCTTTCCTTTAAACTTGGTATTCAAAAAATAATATATAAAATAAAAACAAGAGCAATATAGCACCAATCAAATTTATGGTGATATCTTGATAAACAAGGTAAAGTAGAGAGACTTTGCAAATTTGAAAAATAATAGTGAAAATAATCCCTAAAACAAGCACAGTGAGTTTGAGAGGCCTAGGTACTCTGCGTACCTGTGAATAAGCTACCACCAGATCTAGACAAATGGAGATCCAGTGTCTCCCTTGTAACTTTCTACCTGAAAAAAGTCTGCCTTATGTGGGTGTGCCAACTCCAACATACGTATCAGCAGCCCTGCAAATCTGCATGCTCTGTGTGTAACTTTACCAAAAAAAGGCACTGTAGTCTTGTAAACAGATGTTTCCAGTGGACTAAAGAAAATATGGTTTGGGACAATTTTCAGCACTCTAAAATGAGTGAGCCCTTCATGTTTTTACTAAATATAGCCACATTAAATTGTTCTCCCGTAGTGGTCACTATGACACTAATCTTTCATCAATTCAAGTGGGAAATTCCCAACACTTTTTATAAAATAACATGTTCTAGAATTAGTTCCCCTAAAAGTATTCTTAATCTTGCCATATGTCAGTTTACAATCAATTTAAAAAGTTGATTTCAAGGATCATTGTTTCATAAAATTCTAGGCACTCTTGTGTATATTCTACGGAGTGGTATTTCAAGAGAATATTTTTTCCATATTAGTTTCTTTTTATTGTTAAAATGTATCAGCATTTCAATGATGGCACTATTTCTTCACATATACAAAGACTGAATATCCTTTTATACAGGACATATGGAAATGTTGAGCCACATTGCTTTTAAAAAAGAGAATACAGTCTACTGACTCTACAGTTCCTGCATTCATGGGTTAGTCTGTATCAGAATTAAATTAGGCCAATAGACCATGAACAAATTGTACCATCACAGGCATGAAAAGGCCATTATCATCTATCAAGCTACAGAAGGTGAAAATAAATGAACTTGGCAAAAAAGGAGGTTACTTATCTATACTGTAGGTCTACTTAAACCAATGATGCTCTTATTAGCTTTAAGAACACTCCCAGATAAAATTAAAATTTTATTTAGATGTCTTATTAATCTTCACAATTATTATATCTGCTTTCAGCAATTGCAATTGTTATAGTAGAGTCCAGTTATTCTGACAAAGGAAAACTAAATGCCAGCGGTGGAGCAGGAAGACGCCACACAGTTACGCAAGAATAAGGGCAACGGAAGTTTGAGCAATGAAGTGAGTGCTGCTTGATGTATTCTGAAGTCCCTGGTGCTTATCTATACTAATAAAAGGGTAATATGCTAATTAGACCAGGAGACCTTCTGGGAGACTTTCCGGACGTCCTTCCGAACAAAGCCATGGTGGTGGGGCCGAGGCAGAGGTGGTTAGGGGTGAGCAGGTGGCGGGGGTGGGGGAGGAAGTTTGGGGCAACCAGGCTGGTTGAGGGGCAGTCGGGGGTGATAAGGCCAGCAAGGGGGGCAGTTGGGGGTGATCAGGCAGGCAGGGGGGACAGTTGGGAGTGATCAGGCAGGCAGGCAGGCAGGCAGGCGAGTGGTTAGGAGCCAGTGGTCCCGGATTGCAAGAGGGATGTCCGACTGCCTGTTAAGGCCTGATCCCTGTGGGGTCCCAGATTGGAGAGGGTGCAGGCCGGGCTGAGGGACAACACCCCCCCCCCCGCACATATTTCATGCACCAGGCCACTAGTTACTCCCTAATAATATGCTTGATGCTTAAAGATATTCATGTACTCATTCAGGTCACCTTAGAAATAAGAATATTCCCTTAAAATGGAATCAATTAAAAAATATCTCCTCCCTAGGACTCCCAATTTGCTACCTTGGAATAACTTGTCACTTGAGATACTGAGTTAAACTCAGAATACAGCAAAACTGTAGTATGATGAAAAATATGCCTTATAATGTAAAATAAAGACCAGTAGATTCTATGCTTAGGATGCAGAGTAGTTGATTAAGAACATTTCTTTTATGATATCTGTAAAATAGGTCACAAAGACCTTCATTGGTATAGGAACTTTATGTGATGTAAATGTTTTTTATGGGGCTAATGTTATAGCCTCATTTTTTCTTAGCTGTGCTGAGGAAGCAAAGTGACTGGTTGCAACCTTTTTTTCTTTTTCATTTTTACTGTAAACAAAATTTATAGTATTAGTTCTTCTTTTATTGCACAGTTCACATTTTAAGGTATATCCTTGAGTTCCTATAAGTTAGATGTAAACAGTCTATTCATATGTATGCAGTAATTTAATAAGCAAAAATATATATACCAAGAATATAAGTTTTCATACACTTGGAAGCAACTTTTTTTGCCATTGGAAAGCTTATGATTTAGTAGAAAAGATAACAGTATTTATATAAATCATATTTCCTAAAAAATTATCCAGTGTATTTATCCTAAAACAAAATATTTCAAAAGATGTTTGAATGTTTTTAGGATTCCTATCAATTTTGGTTCACAGCTTCTTTGCATATTCTGTGAATAATTTGAGAAATAGAGGGATACCTTATGTTTATTTTTTAATATGTTAATAGCACAAATTATTTTCCAGTGTTGTTTTTTATGTGCTTAGCTTGCCTTAGCAGTTAAGTGTGTGGTTGTGCTTAATTTTACTATGATCTCAGCCTACCTTATGAAAGGTCCAATGTTTAAAAAGATTTTTGTACTTTTTACCAAAATATTTGATGACCTGAAATGTTTTAATATTTGTACTATCTTTTAAAATTTAATTGCTACAACTGAGCTTTAAAGGTATTTATAGAAACCTCATATCGTAATTGTATCAATCCTCTATAAAATATTTTTAACAATAAAAATCCTATCATATCAAAACACTCAAGCCTGTCAACCTTCCAATTCATCCCTAGACTTAGTAAATTAGTACAATCATCAGAACTTTGAAATTTTTGTCATTTATGCCAGAAAAAAATAATTATAAGTGTTATTTCTTCACCCATTTGTTTTTGTTTATTTTGGTAATACTGTAGTTATCTTAATTAGCCTTACACTTTCAAAAGGCATCAACTTTCTCTGAGGTATTATCAGGTTTTTCCTACTCACAGGCTAGCTCTATTCTATCTTTCAACGTTAGAGAATATTTTACTCCTGAAGGTCCCTTTATATGACTGAAAAAATGTCTGATATTTTCACTTAAATGGTATTTGGGGGTTGTGTGTCCTTTGTGTTTGTTTTCGTTTTCTCCTCTCAGGTTGGAAATTCTTCAAACTGAGATGAATAAGTTTATCCTAAGTGTTGTCAGTTCAAAGTTGTAGAAAATTAAGTTTTAACTCCCAGCTTTAATGTTTCGTTTGGTCATATAGTTTTAAAACTTTCATCCACCTATTTTGTTTGTTTTTCTCTGTGTGCCAATTAGAATTTGGGACGCATTCACCATTTTCCTATTGTGTTGGTATAAATGCTAAACCTACAACTCTCTCTAAGATATCACTTTCCCCCTTATACAGAAAGTTTCTTGTGCAGATAAGGTGCTGGTACAAGTTAGGTATAATAGGTGCAGATTTCAACACCAGTAGCTGTTACACTGAGGGTATAGATTTTGCTGACAAGAAACCTTTATGGGAGGTAAACGCTCAGGATCAGCAATCCATTTGTAACCTCAGAAATAGTCTCTTTAAAAAAAGGGGGAATTTCTCATTAAACAGCACATTTGTTTCTGGTGAATTAATTGTTATTATAGGAGGCAAGGCATGGAATGGGCAAAGTGTAAACTGAGAACTAAAGAAGTACCCCCAGGCTAAAAGATATAGCTACTGCTCCGCTCATTGCTGCCAGATCTCCCTAGTTTTCAAAAGAAGTCAGAAATCCACAGCTGTATGCAAACTCTCTCAATATTTTTAAGTTTTGGCAACTAATTCAAGTATATTTTAAAACACCGTAGAAGAGAAAACAAACACGTCAATGAGGTTTGCCAGTTTGGAACCCTGCTGCAGACAAGCTGCTTTGCCCCTTTAATTTCTGTGTCTGCAGTGAGGAAAATAAAAATAAGCAAACAAACTTCCCATTCTACTGTTTTCTGGTCTTGGGCATCAACCAGAGCACAAGCCAGTCAGTGCAGCCAGGAAGCTGAAGAAACACAAAGCTCCCTTTTCCCTCTTCTGCATCTCATGAACTGGCCAACTCCCAGTCCCATTGCTGCTCCCTGGACTTTGTATTATTTAAAGGTACAGAGCCCCAAATAGTGTTTTTTCTACTACCCTTTAGACTTGACAATGGTTTTGAACTTAAAAAATAATGATCAAGAAAATAAATAATTAACAGTAATAAAGTGTTTTCACATACATCAGTTATTATTCTCTCCCACTTATTTACTACCTTCTCAAAACAACCTAATGATAAATATATATACTATTCTCTCTGGTTCACAAACAAGAAAACTAAAATCTAAGCGAAGATCATACACTTGAGTAGCTTCTCCAGAGAATATGTGACTGGAGCCCCCATTTTCTGGCTCCAAATCCAGTGCCTCCCTTCCGCTGTCTCACAGAAGAACACACAGGACACAGAGGGGAAATAACCTGAGTTACTCCACATCCAACCTTGTTTTCCAGAATCATGTGCCTTGTCTTTCAAATGTCCCAACAGCCAACATCTCACCAATGGGCTCCTTCAAGCTTGTTCTAATTTTCTTTTAAATTGACTCCAAGTACATACACGACCAATAAAGGGTGAGGTGGCTAACATCTGTGACTGTTTGGATCAAAGACTGTGATTTGCAACCATTAGACACAACTATAGTATTTTGGGCAGGTCAAAGAGAATGTCACTAAATCATTGCTTCAAAGAGTTACAATAGCTCTGAACAGGCCTACCTAAATGCCCTTACTTCAAAAATTTATATCCTCTAAAAAGTATCTATATAAAAACCTATAATCAAATTCAAGGTAATGAACTAATATATACAGTATATAAAATTACATATATGAAAATTTTTTTTAAAAATTACATAGATGTATAATTATATATATATGCATTAATACTACACACACACACACACACATACACACATGCACAAAATAAGCACTTTGAACTCATAATTTATGAGATAATTGAACTTGACATTAATGTGAAAGGTTATATTTTTATGCCAAAGTGGACGTATGAAAGACAAATTTCTTTACCCATATCTTGGGTCCAAAGCAATAGCCCTGGGGTGTTCCATGGCTCCTGCTATTAGTGTCGTTCTTAAGGAACCATCAAGTTTGGCCACTTCAATTTGGTCCAGATTGCTGTCTATCCAGTATATGTTGCCTGCTATCCAGTCAACCGTCAGTCCTTCTGGGGTTGCTAGGCCATGCTCTACAACCACTTCAATTGCACTTACACCTACAACAGAAGGGAAATCAACACTTGTACTCACTGAAGAAACAGGTTAAGCATAAAGGAAAAGGCCTACTTATTAGCCCTATAATGTACTTAAACATTATGTTAACTCCGAGAGCTAGAGTGCAAAAGTAATACTTGGCACAAAGGAAATGAAACAGGTCCCGAATTTAGAATTACTGTTTTTTTCCACCAGAAATTTTTAATCTCTTATGTACTTTCAGTGACAGCGGAATAGACTTCTAAAGCTACTAACAATACTTAGGCTACAAAAATGTTATTTCTTGTTTCTGACTTTTTAGGAGAACAAGGTATATTGGGAATAATAATAATACAATGGTTAAAATCAGTGCACTTTAATTTAAATGTTGACCCTCATGGTAGAATAAAGGAAAAAGTTCACCTGGGGCAACAACATCATAGTTAATCAGCAAGCGCTATTTTATTTATTTATTTACTTATTTATTTTGAAATAATTCTTTATTATTGAAAGTACTACATATGTCCCCCTTTCCCCCTCTTGAGCCCTCCAGCCCACACCTGCTCCTCACTCCAGGCTTTCAGCACCCTACTGTCTGTGTCCATGGGTGATGCATATACGCATACAAAGTCTTTGGTTGATTACCTCCCACCCACCCACCCGGCCTTCCCTCTGAGATTCCGCTCTCTGTTCCATGCTTCGAGTCTCTGGATCCATTTCGCTCATCAGTTTACTTTGTTACTAGCACCCACTATTTTTAGAAGCATGACAGATATGAGAGCTTTTACTGCATTTAACCTGAACAGAGATAAGCTCCAAATCACATTCTCTTTACCCCCATCCCTAGGCCATAAGATCTGCAAGATATTACACATTTGCAAATAAAGGAAGAAGGCATTAGTGTGGTCTAAATAAAAATAAGTAATTTGATAATGTCCACCAATACTCTTATTTATCCACTCCTTAGCTTCTTTCACAATTTAAATGGAATATTTTAAAAACACCTTTGCCTCATAGGATAAACCTTCATAGTTTATGACATTACCAGTGATTGTAGTTAGAAATTTTAAGTGTCTTTAAAAAATAATTAACCATCTAATGCCATAGATCTAAATCCATCATTTGAAATTGGCACCTTGCAATATGACACAGGACACAAATTCACCCATCATAACCATACTGTATGCTTAAATATTATCATTTTTCCCAAAGTGCAAATGTGACTTAAGGAGGAATTTAGAATTTGATAGAAATATCTGGGCATTGAGTTGCTACACAAATATAACAGTTTCAAGAGAAGTTGTTATATATTATGTATATATATTCATCTCAAAGACTTGCTACTTAAAAAAAGCCTAGATTAGACAGAAGAGATAAGTCAAAACATGGCAAAAATATTTAGCTCCTATTAGCAGTCTTTGCAAAAATTTCTTCACCATTTCTTTGAGATAGTCTGAAAGATTATAACAAAATAAAAACATTTTTTAATTCACAAATATAATCGTTAGCATGTAGAAAATAGTCACTTTTTTTTCTTATAAATAATTTTCTTCACCACATGTCAGTGGTAAAGCCTACAATTTAAAAATGGAATGAATACCATAGGCCTTCACCACTCACTCCCCCAACATATTCTCACAGGTATATGTGACATCTCTGGTTTTACATATGTTTGGGAAGAGCTAAAGAACCAGCAGCCAAAGATTAATCAAAACTTCTTTTGATTACAATATATTTTCTGGAATTTTCAGTTAAAAACTAATGTAAACATTAAGTTAAAATTGTAACATACGTACCTCCACTTTCAGAAAGCTTGCCTCGATATATTCTGTCTTCTACAACATCTGTCCAATAAAGTAAACTTTGATTGAAGTGAAAATCAAGAGCTATTGTGTTTCTCAATCCAGGAACAAGTAGACTATAGTCTCTTTTATGGAGATCAATCCTTCTGATTTCATGGCGAATAGAAAAGATGATGAATGCTTCAAAGGGATCTGAAATTAAATTTATTTTTAATAAACTTATGAAAATATTCATGTACTTTGGTAAGTGTAATAAAATGCTTGAGGCCAAAATCCATTCATTCAAAAGTATAATTTATTATATAATTATCTGTCATTAAAGAAGCAATAATTTTTTCCCAAAAATTAAAAGAAAAAACTTGAATAATTTAGGTTTATTGTATTTATTAAAATAAGGTATAAATTATTGGAATTCAAAGACAAAATGGAATATTTTCTGTTTTTATGGAGTTTCAGCTGACAATGCAAACCTTAGGAAAACACAAAAAATGCTAAGAATTAGCTAAAACTAGTTCTGCCACTCAGCTCATCACATGCCTACAGGTTCATGAAGGAGAAAGATCCAATAGAAAGAGGATTTTTATAAAAACAATTGATGAGTGTAAAGTTAAGAAGCGGTCCCCATAAAAATGAAGATTCAATGTTCTCCACAGTCCAAGAAAGTCATGAGTACACTGTTCCCTAGATCAGGCCTGAGTGGAAAGAAAGCAAGAAGCTTTAAAAACAGAAATAAGTTTAAAGTTTTATATTTTGTACCTGAAAAAAAGTTTAAATACCCAAAAGTTACCAAAAAATTGTTGTTATTTAAAAAATGTATCAAACTCTGTACCAACTACTGGCCAACATACTATTATAATTTACACTTGAATTCTGTTTAATAATACATTTTTGAGGGAGAGAGCCAGGCTTGCAAAGATTTCCCCCATTTCCATATTAGTGTCAGCTCTCCGCATTTCCCTTTAGAAAAATTGGTTTTCCTATCCCAAATGTAGATACATCCTCTGAAAGTGAGCTGCTATAATCAGCCCTGTTTACAGTGATCCTCCCAGGAGGTGGGTCAAAGTCTGATTAATGGGTTTGTAAGATCTAAGTCTGGTTAATGGGTTTGTAAGATCTGAGTCTGGTTAATAGGTTTGTAAACTTGGAGAGAAGCTTTCAAGATGAGGGAACCTACTCTCTTTTCCTTTTAGGTCACCAATCTCTAAGGCTAATGTTGCGAATATTAATGTTCTTGTAAGTTGAAGAAACCTATTCATAGTATTAGAGAAGAGAAAAATGTCACAGAGAATGAAGCAGCGATGACCTGGGCAGAGAATGTGTCCTAAGAACATTCAAAGCAATAGTTCGCATTACCCCTAAGACTAGTTCCCTCCTTCAAATCTCCTACGCACACCCCATGCGTTGTATATGTGAGCCAATGCATTTATCAATTCAAATTCATTTGAACTGGGTTTCTATCAATTGTAAACAGGTTTACTGTTCTTATTTATCTCATCTTTACAGAGAGGCCTTTCCTGATTAATTACCTAATTAAGACCCATCCAAATTATATCACCATGGCTTATTTCTTCTGTTTGAAGTATATTTTAAAACCAGTATTTACTTGTTTGTCATTTATTTCCCTCACTAGACAATAAGCTCTTTGAAAATAAGGATTTTATCTGTCTTGCTTGTTATGATGTCCCTAAGACCAAGCACCAGAGGAAGAACACATGTAAACCTAGGTTCCGAAGGGTGTGAACCTAGGCTGGCAACCCTTAGTGTAGGGGAGTTGCTGCCATTTTTCCCCCCCACTGGACATGAATATACTTTAGGAAGCTCTTCCCAGCACATTAATTAAATGTTTTTGAATAAATGAATGTGGAGAGAAACTGAATACATCCCAAGAAACTGGATGATAGATAGTAAGGGAGAGAGCCCTGCCATGATCAGTAGAGCTAACCAATAGACCTGCAGCTGACTGTGTAGTACATAAGTCCAGCCAAGACCACAGGAATTGCTCAAAAGGCCTGAGAACTTGTGAGCAAAAATTATGTGGATTGTGATCACTTAGCTATTGTGGTTATTTATTGCACAGTGATAACATCACTATGACAATAGCTAACAGATACAAGACACTAAACATGAACAAAATAGTTTCAAATGGCCCCCAATAGAAAAAATACTCATAAAATTTAAATCAGAATATATCATTGTTAATGCAAAAATGATTATGATGTTCTGTCATTTAAAAGAAAGATTAGGAGCCCTGTTCGATTTTCTGCTCTGGCTATGAAACAACTCTTTGCTTTTGAAAAATTATTTATCTTTTTTGAAATTAAGTGTCCTTATCTGTAAAATGGGATTAACATAACCTACTTTCAATCTAACTTAAACTGCTATCAGAATCCAATTAAATAATGTATGCAAATTTGATTTGTAAGCTGAAATCTGTCACAGGAAATACAAATATGGAGGGTATGGTGATGTAGTAAAAAAGTTATAGACTTGGAGTAAGAAAATTCAGGTTTAAGACAGAGTTCTGCTATCAACTATCTGTGTACATTGTAGAAGTTTACTTAATTCTCTGACCTTCAACATTTTTTATGTATAACATAGTTATTATGGTAATTGATAATTAAAGTATGAATACTTAATATCTTAATATATGTTTAATAATTATTATGGATATTAAATTCCAAAGACTACTCAGTGGAATAAGCAAAAGGGATACTGCATAAGAGAAAATGCTGAAATGATGATACAGTGAAAGGAAGTCAGATATTTCTTAGCATGTACTAAAACTAGGGACATTTCAGCTCTAAACAGCTTCCCCATCCTTAAGCTTACAGCTTGCCCTTAGTCAAGCACTAAATTATCAGTGCAGCAGCTATTTGCTAGAGAAATTTATATTTAATACCTATTAAAGAACATATATTTTTAAAATTGCAAGGTAATGTGTTACTATCTCTGCCCTAGGAATATCACACCAGAGGAAGAAAGAAATCCAGAAAGAAAAAAAGGTGAAGGCAAAAGAAAAGAAATTCAAGTTTCATCTTCCCTAACACTGGAAGACATCTGTGATCAAAAAGTCACAGTATAAGACGAAGGGCTGATGAATGCATATAAACTGGAAAAATGTTTCTGAGAGGATGCCTGCAGCTCTCAGAAACCAGCAGATGTAAAAGAAGGCTGACAGAACAGTTCTCAAAGGAGATAGTACTACTAAGGGGCAAATCCCACAATCACTCTTTAAAAAAGTAGGATGGGAGTAACAACCTGGTCTCAGGACCCCCTGAGAACACTGTTAAGACCTAGGAGGAGCTTCTGAATGAAGAAACAAACAGGCATGCAGTATATTAAGTGAAAAAAATAGGCTCAAAAGTCTACATCCTATACGATTCTATTTATATGACATTCTGACAAAAGGCAAAACAACAGAGACAGAAAGCAGAACAGTAGATGCCAGCAACAAGGGATGGAGAAAGGGCTTGATTACAGATTTTAGACAAAACCACTAAACTCTCTACATACAATAGCTTTTGAAAAAAAAAAAAAAACAAAATAGAAAACAACGAATACACATTAACAACAACAACAACAAAAGATAGAAAATCCAGGAATAAAATTATTAAAAAACATAAAAAGATTATATGAAGAAATTTTAAAACACTAAGAAAGAAATAAGACATCAACTATGGAAAGGTATACAGTATTATTAGATTGAAAACAACAACATCCTAAAGATCTTGCTTCTGTCTAAATTAATGTATACATTTTCTGTGGTGAAAAATAATTGCAACAACCATTCTTTAAAATAATACTAGATAATTCTAAAGGTTATATTAAAAAAAGTATCACCAGAAGAATTTCCGGATAGATATATAATAGTGACTTACTTCAACTGGTATTAAAATATATTATTGTTTCAATAGAAAAATACTTTGGTACTGATTCATAACTGACTATAAGGCTGAGAAATATGATAGCTTTAGGGAACCTGGAGAAGAAATTAAGTTGGAAAATTTTCTGACTTAACCCCCCAAAAATTTCCCGATGGCTTAAAATTTTGATGTAGTAAATAAAACCATGAAAGTACTAGTAGTAAAGATAAAACATATTTTTAGAACTCCAGAATGAGGAAGGCCTGTCTGAGTTTGACACAAGTCAATGACAATGGTTAATGTATGTTTAAAAAATTACAGGACACAAACAATGTAAAACATGTCAAAAGGCAAACTGGATTAAATATCTACAATATAATAAAGGACTAAATTCTCTATTACACATGAGCTCCTATAAATTGACAAGAAGGAAATACTCAAGTAAATAAAAGGTAAAGGGTATTGAACAAACAATTCATAAAAAGAAAAATATAAACAACTTTTACATTGTAAAAAGTTTTCAATTTCTCTCATAAAATAATACATTGATTTTAAAATAATGAAAATGTTTGATAAGACACTGTATTGATTAAAGTGTAGACAAAAGACACTCCGACATAATGATAATGGAACTATAAACTATTATAATCTATATGGAGAACCACTGGACAACCATAAAAAAATCTATCTATCTATCTATCTATCTATCTCCCTTGACCAAGTAAGTCCATTTGTCAAAAATTCATTATAACGATAAAGTTTTATACACAGTATATGTGGCAGATAAGCAAGGAAATTCTTTGCAATATTTGTAATAGCAAAAGATTAAAAGCATAAATCTTCATCAATAGGTATCTGAAAATAACATACGGTACAGTCATACAGTGCAATATGATTTGGCCACATACACTAATGTGATTGCTAATTGTGTGCTACCATGAAATACTTACCAATACTTTGTAAGTAGAAAACAGCAATATACAAACAGTGCACATACTACACTAACATTTAAGTTAAAAAATAAAAGATTTTTCTAAACCTATATAAAAGTAAATTGTAGAATAATTATTAAAGGATTGATGAAGGAATGCTCTTGTCTCTGCCATGGTAACTGGTGACTGGGAACAAAACAAATTTCCACTTTATTCTGCATTGGTACACGTTTTAAGCATTGGTATGTATATTTCCTATTAAGATTAGTTATTCTTAAGAATAAAAATTAAACCTATAAAAGAAGGAATTATCATTTCCAGCTTTTGGAAACATAAACACAACAAGAATTATTTAGGCATGACATATATGCTGAGCAAGGTAATTCAGTAGGACAAATACCATAAAACCTGTTTTTTCCCTTCAGGAGGACTCGTTTTTACTATAACAATATTTAAGAGATGACTTATTGCTCTTACTTGTATGCCATATTTAAGAAAAATATGTATATTTTAAAAATCTTTATTGTTTAA
Organism: Myotis yumanensis; assembly: GCF_028538775.1. Taxonomy (NCBI): domain Eukaryota; kingdom Metazoa; phylum Chordata; class Mammalia; order Chiroptera; family Vespertilionidae; genus Myotis; species Myotis yumanensis. The sequence continues at coordinate 70,704,526 of NW_027223759.1, read as the reverse complement.
AGTATTATATACATCCATTTTTTCTCCCACTGACCACTGATAGCCACCCCCACCCCACCATCCCAGGCTCCTACCACCCTACTGTCTGTGTACATGGGTTGTGCATACATGCATACAAGTTCTTTGGTTGGTCTCATCCCACCCACCCAACCACAAAAGTATATTTTTTTGAACCACAAATTACTGACTTGTCTGTTACAACTGAAATAAGATTCTACAGTAAAGGCCTAGATTCTGCGTTTGCCTCTGATACAAATAAAGGAAAGTCACTAAAATTATTAGGTCTTTTTGTCTTGGTTTTTAAGATAAAATAACATTTTTGGTCATAAATGTTATTTTGCACCTCCAGGAGGCTCCAGAGCCAGTGCAACCAGTGGACAGTTTAAGACTATGCTGGATTACATCCCTACCTCCTACACACTCGTGGGGCAGATTCAGTAAGCACCAAAGCCCCACTGAAGCGGGTCCTGCTTCATAGGGTTCACTCCTGCACAGCAACTCCTCCACTGTCGTCATAGCTGGTCTGTGCAGCTGATTGGCCTGGGGGTAAATCTCTCCCAGTGATGCCAACAGCAATCAAGACTCAACTATAATAGAATAGTGCACACAGCCCACACAGGGGCATACCTGGTGCGCCCAGCTCAGGTGAATGGGGAGGCTGCACCTGGGCCCTACAGGACACCTATTACACAAGGCCATTATACCAATTCCAGGAGACATACAGTTCTACCAAATACACAGAAACAAACACAGGGAAGCAGCCAAAATGTGGGTGAGGATGAACCAAAAAAAAAAGAGATTGTATCATGAATAACAAAATTTCAATATTTTTAAAATAGTGATTGTGAATACATAATTATTTATTGGTTTCAGATATTTTTGGAAGATTTCATAATAGAATGAATGGTGGTTAAAACATCTTGTTGCGTGTTTTACTAAAACTGTTCAAAGCCTTTCAAGTTCTTGTATTTAAGTCATTTTGTGTTGAGAATATAGTTGTTTGATAAATGTTACTTGATTTGCTTAACTATAATAAATCAGTTACTAAAAATAAAAAATATAAATATAAATATTAAAAATATTAAAAATATCAAAAATCATATTTGATAACTTCTCCAATGCCTCACTACTTTTAAGATTTATATTGATTTATTAAATTATTATTTTTTATTTGAAAGAATAAAAAAGTTGTAATGAATAATCCAATATGTAATTTCATATGCTAGTGGGAAATCATGAAGACTGAATTTCAAATTTCCAAGTCTTACAATAGTTTTTTCTTTAAAAAAATAAAACTGTGTATAAAATGTTTGGAAATAAAACACAATGAAGAAATTTCTGTTGTATACCAATTTTGATGTAGTATATTATGTTCTTTGGAGGCAAACTCAATTTAAAATGAATATCAGCAAAATATGAAGTAGTCATTCATTTTTATAGTTTTCTGGTAATTTTTCTAGTACATTAGCTCCTGTCTCAGAAATGACTGAACTTAACAGCTCAGACAAGCGCATTCCACTTTTAATTTAGAACTGGCTTAAAATTTTTCTGCTTTAGCATATCATGAAATGACAGATGTACAAAACAACGAGGTTACAATTTACATTTTTTATGTTGATGAATGTCATGTTTATAAATGTAGTATATCACAAGTAGCTTTAAAAAATACTCACAAGACTGTAGTGTTCTACATATAATTCCATTTTCTTTAATTCCCACTACAGGTCTCATAATGATTTTTACAAGACAGAATAAAAAAGCAGTAGATGATTTGTCTAAGAAAAAAGTCTCTCTACAGTGTTCTCAGGATGAATTGTTAGTGTAAGTCTACAACCAGCAATTCTATAGGAATAGTGCCTGATTCATTATTATATATTCAGCAAAAAGTGATATGTAGTTACAATGTTTTATTTTCTGATATTTAAGAGTTTTACTTTTTTCTGTTTTTGTATTCAATAATTTATTTTTATATCTCTCTCCCTATCATTAGATATATTTCTTTTACACAATAGAAACTTATGAATTGTAAGTGATCTATCATTTCTCTGGCTCAATATATAGTATTACTTCCTTTTTTTCATTCCTTCACCTATATATAGTTATATTGAGAATAAAAGATAGTTAAATATTACTGAAGTGTGATATACATAAAGGCAGAGGACAGGGCCTAGAGAAAGAGGAGAAAGATAGGCTTTCAACTATTACTCAAACCTGTGAATTTATAAGATTTGTCACCAGCTGTCCATCAGTTTTTCTTGCAAGCTATTTTTGTTTATTTGTTTTTCTCCTCTTAATTATTTTCCTGGGAATTTCTGGATTTTTTTTTTCTCAATAGCTCTGCTTTATATTTCTAGTTTTAAAAAGTCATCTATTCTTTCTGCTAATAAGTAGTAAGAATTGGAATGTGGATTGTGTGTGATGAGAGAGAGAGAGAGAGAGAGAGAGAGAGAGAGAGAGAGAGAACTCACTGGGGTATTTGGGTAAAGGATTGAACAGAAAACTTTTCATTTCTAGGATATATCCCATTGCCTTTTGCTAAATTGCATTTAATAAATATTTGTGATGACATAAATGAGTGAATGACTAATTATAAGACTCAATGAGTAGTTAGCCCAGAATACATCAAATATGAAGGAGATAAAAATTATTATGGGGAAAAGAAAAGGAAAGGATGAAGTCAGTGAGGGAAGCAGAAAGATACAGAGAAATACTATAAAAAAGGTCAACATGACTAAAATTAAATTAAAACATGGAGAGGATATTTGAAATGTATAAATTTTAGAACATACAATTAACTCCTATAAATCAATAAGAAAAGGTAGTGATATTAACAAAAATTATCAATAAATAATAAAATTTTAAAAATAACTTTATTCTAATATCTCTTAGTCACAAGGTCCTGAGTAAATGAAGTAATCTTTCTGAGTCTGTTTCCATAGGTATCAAATCATAGTAATAATATCCAATTTGTTTCTTTTTTAAAATATCTTTATTAGTATTGATTTTTAGAAAGAGAGGAAGGAAGAGGGAGAGATAGAAACATCAATTGTGAGAGAGAATCATTGATTGGCTGCCTCCTGGACACCCCCTTGGGATCGAGCCCGCAACCCGGGTATGTGCCCTTTGACCAGAATAGAACCCTGGACCCTTCAGTCTGCAGGCCAACACTGAGCCTAACAGCTAGAGCATCTAATTATTTTCTTATAAGCTACTAGAGGCCCAGTGCACGAAATCTGTGCACTTGAGTGGGGTTGGGGGGGTCCCTCAGCCCAGCCTGCATCCTCTTACAGTCCAGGAGCCCTCGGGGGATGTCCGACTGATGGCTTAGGCCCACTCCCTATGTGTCGTAGGTGCCTGCTGGTGGCCGGAGAGGCTCCTGCTACCGCCACTGCACTCACCAGCCATGAGCCCGGCTTCTGACTGAGCGGCGCTCCCCCTGTGGGAGTGCACTGACCACCAGGGGGCAGCTCCTGCTTTAAGCATCTGCCCCCTGGTAGTCAGTGCATGTCATAGTGACTGGTCATTCTGCCATGGGGCCAAAACCAGCTCTCCGACATCCCCCAAGTTGTCCCGGATTATGTGAGGGTGAAGGCCAGGCCATGGGACCCCACCAGTGCATGATCAGGGCCGGGGAGGGACCGTGGGAGGGCTCCAGGGTGTGTCTGGCCCATTTTGCTCAGTCCTGATTGGCCGGACCCCAGAAACAAGCTAATCCATAGGTCAGAGCATCTGCCCCTTGGTGGTCAGTGCACAACATAGCAAGTGGTTGAGTGGCCTTAACATATCATTAGCATATTATACTTTGATTGGTTGAACAGCCAACTAGACACTTAGCATATTAGGCTTTTATTATATAGGACTAGAGCCCAATGCACGAAATTCTTGCAAAAGTAGGTCTTCCTTCCCCTGGCTGCCAGCACTGGTTTCCCACTGGCACCTGGGACTCAGGCTTCCCTGCGGCTGCTGGCAGGCACTCAGGACCTGGGCTCCCCTGCAGCCCTGGCTTTGTCTGGATGGTCCTCCGGAAGGACATCTGGTCTAATTAGCATATTATGCTTTTATTATTATAGATAAACAAATTACCCATCACATTTTAGTTTTATTTTTTATTAACAAGTTGTAATGTTAACACTATTGCAGATGTCCCCCATCCCCCTCCTTTGCTCATCTCCACCCACCTCCACCTCTCCCTCCCTAGGTCTTCACCACGCTATTGTTGAGTTTTCAGATGCTTAATGAATGATAGGTATTAGAAATACAGTATTATAATAATTAACTTTAAGAAATAATTCATTGCCCTGGCTGGTTTGGCTCAGTGGATAGAGCATCGGCCTGTGTACTCAAGGGTCCCAGGTTCGATTCCGCTCAAGGGCATATACCTTGGTTGCGGGCACATCCCTAGTCGGGAGTGTGCAGGAGGCGGCTGATCAATGTTTCTCTCTCATAGATGTCTCTAACTCTCTATCCCTCTTCCTTCCTGTCTGTAAAAAATCAATAAAATATATTTAAAAAAGAAATAATTCATAGAGGAGGGAGTTTTGAATAGAATATAGAATTCAAATTTCCAAAGGGAATGTAGACAATATTGTCATTCTGAAAGATCATAGATGACAACAAACAGAGCACACGAAGGAGATGGTAAAATAAAGTGATATCTGTGAAAGTACTTTATACACCCTTGCCCCCTATACATTACTATCATTACTAATGATGAAACAGTAATAACATGCCTGGAGTGGAAACTCAGAGTGGAAGATAATGAAACATCAGGTGGCAGAGATAAAATAAGCAGAAATAAAGAAGGTCCTAAATAGCAGGCTGAAGAATTTGTGTTTCTTTTCATAAATGATAGAAAGTTACTTTAAAACCATGGATTCAGACTATGTTAAAGTGTCATTTTATTAAAATAAATAAAGGAGTGGATGGCCAGAGCACATTCCCCCAAACAGTTTCACTCTCCTAATCTCACTTTATATTCTACTACAGGCCCGGTGCACAAATTCATGCACCAGTGGGGTTCCTCAGCCTGGCCTGCATGATTGGGCCGAAACTGGCTCTCTGACTTCCCCCGAGGGGTCCTGGATTGCAAGAGGATGCAGGCCAGGCCGAAGGACTCCACTGGTGCACGATCGGGGCCAAGGAGGGATATGGGAGGTTGGCCAGCCAGGGAGGGACCACGGGAGGGCTCCAGGGTGTGTCTGGCCCATCTCGCTCAGTCCCAATCGGCCAGACCCCAGCAGCAAGCTAACCTACCAGTCAGAGTGTCTGCGCCCTGGTGGTCAATGCACGTCATAATGAGCGGTTGAGAGGCCTTAGTATATCATTAGCATATTACGCTTTGATTGGTTGAATGGATGACCAGACACTTAGCATATTAGGATAAATTTATTATATAGGATTATTCACAAAGGTAACCATCTGCTTATTATTTTTTTTCTTTCAAATTTTATTCTTAACCATATTACTGACAGCTTTCCTTTAATTCTCATTTTCCAGATTTGGATTTCTCTCTCCCTCTTTAATAAAAGATTATATTCCTTTAAGTTTCAATATTCTTCTCCTCATAACCTAGAAAAATAAAATTATGACAGCAAATAGAGAAGACTGCCATCATTAAAACACAGGAAACTCTGGGCTCCACTATGGTACTGATGCTACTCAATTTAAAGAGGGTTGAATCCAAGAGATACTGTGCAGAAAAAGCTTAAAATATGGAGAAAGAGGGGAACAGAGAACCGGAGAAGTCAAGGATAATTGAGATTGTGATCCTAAAGACCAGAAGAAAATTGGAACCACTGAGATAACTATGGAATATTGAGGGCAAAAAGAAAGTGTACACTTTAGCCAACTAATTTGATGTGACTTGATTATATCTGGTGAAATGAATCAGATAGTAAGAAAGAGATAATAGCTATTGATGTAAATGCCACAGTAATCAGATTTGAGGTGATAACAGAAGCCCTCAGAGTGAGAAGGAGTTCTCCAAGAGACATCTGAGAATTAAGATTTGGGCAATGGACATAGTGTACTAGTAGGTGGTCATTATAAGAGAAAACAAAAAGGAATGCTATAATGTTCTTTCCAATGATACTGGAAACATGCTGCAATATTGCAAGAGAGCTGCCTAGCAAAAAGCAAAGAAACAAATACTTTAGAAGAAAGTGTTTAACAATATATGTATTTGCGTTAAAGTAGGAAGATGTAAGGAACTGATAAAATTAAGTATTGGGATATCCAAGAAAAGTAAGATTTATAGTTAAACTAGTGGCCCAGTGCATGAATTCATGCACAGGTGGGGGGGTCCCTCGGTCTGGCTTGCAATTGGAGCAATAGGGGGGCCTGCCTGCTAGGGGGGAACCGCAGGAGGTTGGCCCCAGCAGCAAGCTAACCAACAGCCGATTCCATGAGGAATCAGGCTCCCTCCTCCCTCCTGTCTGGGTCCAGGGTGCGGTGAACCAGATTCTGGGCTGTCAGGGCCTCAGCAGCAAGGTCTGGGTCAGCGTGGGCTATAGCTACCTGCCGGTCGTCCAGTTGTTCCGGTCGTTCTGGTTGTTTGCTTGTAAAGGTCGCTTAGGTTTTTATATATATAGATAACATAAAAGTAGTAATTATGAAAATCATTACATTTAACTAATAAGTTGTTAGGTGTGAACTTAAAAAAACTTGAATTAAGTTCAGCAATTTAGAAAAAAACAGGTGGTATAGAATTTAGGAAGAAAAAATTAGAGAAGAAAACATGAAAGAACAAAAGAGCAAAATTCAAAAGGAAAAAATAATGTGGTATCATTGTTCTAAATTGAAGCATAAAGAGTTGTATTACTCTTTATTTCTCAATAACAAAGAGAATAAGCACAGGTGTTGCATTCAATAGGAAAAATACATTTTAAAAACCAGGACTCAACTTAAGAATTATGGAATAAAGAGAAGAGCAAAAAAAAAAAAAAAAAAAAAAAGAAATTTGTTTATGAAGTTCTATAATTACTAGTCTATTTATTTTTATTGAACTATGAATCTAGGATAGAACTTTTTTTAAAAAATGAAGTAAATGAAATGCTTTAGAAAGGGATAAATTACCAGCAGGTTACATTCTTCATGTAAGAAAAGCCCCATATTATATTTAAAATGTAAAATATAGGCAGGCCAATTTTTGTGCTTTGCAGTACTGTGTTTTTTTGTTGTTGTTTTTTACAAATTAAAGGTTAAATGCTACTTAGTTAAGCAAGTCTATTGGCATCATTTTTCCAACAGCATTTGTTTACTTAATGTCTCTGTGTCACATTTTGGTAATTCTTGCAGTATTTCAAACTGTCTCATTATTATTATACTAGAGGCCCGGTGCACGAAATTCATGCACTGGGGATGGGTAGGGGGTCCCTTAGCCCAGCATGTGCCCTCTTGCAGTCCGGGACCCCTCCCTTGTTACTGCCCACCTGCTTGCTGCTTCCTACCGCTTGGCTTGCTGCTCCTTAGTGCTGCCACGAAGGTCTTGAGTCTGCTGGGTGCCGGGCCTGCGGGTTTGTGTCTCTGATACCCCCAGCAGCCCCAGCACCAAGGTGGCGGGCCTTGGGGTTGCTGGGTACAGGCCCCCCGTTGCGTGTTTGTGTCTTCTATCAGGCCCCCAGCAGCCCCAGCAGCCCCAGCACCACCTAAATAACTTAAGGGAAACTTTATTTAGTCTTCTTTTAAAAGCAATCTAGTTTAAAAATGAGTTGCAGTTAAGACAGAACAAAGAACATGGTACCTAAGAGTGAGATAGACTGACAGAGGAGAGGCTGGGCACTGGTCAGGGGCTTACATGCCAACTGTTCTACACCTGGGAAATGATGTAAAATCGGTTTCTTTAGTTTTCTGCTTAATGGTCTTCTCCAGCACTGAGGTCAGAGGAGCCGCCTTCCAGTCCGTAGGCTGCTTCTCAGAGTCGAAAATTTCGCCATAGGCCTCTGCCTAGGACAGGACCTCTGAACCCCCAGGGTGCATAAACACACAGGGCTTCCATCAGGCTCCTCTGATCCCAGGCCTGGAGGCCTCTCAGCTCCGCTGATCCCTTGGCCTGGGAGGCCTCTCGGCTCCGCTGAAACCCGGGCCGGGAGGCCTCTCAGCTCCGTTGATCCCAGGGCCGGGAGGCCTCTCGGCTCCACTGATCCCCGGGCAGTAAGGCCTCTCTGCTCTGCGGCTTCAGGGCTGTTTGGCTTCGCTCTATAGCTTGGAGCCTGAGTATGCAGATTAACCACCATCTTTTTGCTTCTATAATTGAAACATTGTATCTTTTGGAGCTGTTGCTTCAGGAGCTCAGAGCCCCGCAGCTGCAGGCGGGAACCTTGGTTTCCTCTATTGCTGGGGCAACCAAGCATCCTGTTCTCAGCTGCCTGGCTGCCTGCCGCCATCTTGGCTGACTGTTAATTTGCATATACTCACTGATTAGCCAATGAAAAGGGTAGCGGTCGTAAGCTAATTACCATGTTTCTCTTTTATTAGTGTAGATTTGTTATGGTGATCTGTGATCTATGACCTTTCATGTTACTACTGTAATTGTCTTGGTGCACCATGAACTTGCACTCATATAAAACAGATAACTTAATGGATAAATGTTGTGTGTCTCCTGATTGCTCCATTAACTGACCATTCCCACCAGTCTCCCTCTCCTAGGGCCAATGCATTCTCTGATAATATTAAATTTAACAATATTAAAATTAAGTCAATTATCAATCCTAAAATGACCTGTAAGTGTTCAAGTGAAGAAAGAGTCAAATATTTCTCACTTACATCAACAGCTAGAAATGACTGAGCTTAGCAACAGAGTCATGAAAAAGTCCAAAAGCCTTGTGCACCAGTTAGCCACATTGTGAATGCAAAAGAAAAGTTCTTGAAGAAAATTAGAAGTGTTACTCAAGTGAACACACCAATGATAAGTAACAGCCTTAGTGCTTATATGTATACTAGAGGACTGGTACTCGAAATTCAGCCCAGACTGCACCCTCTCCAATCCAGGACCCCTCGAGGAATGTCCGACTGCCGGTTTAGGCCTGATCCTGGCCTGGTCATAGGCAGCCATCTTGTGAGGGCATGAGGGTTAATTTGCATATTACCTCTTTATTATATAGGATATATAAAAAACAACAACATTTAGTGGTCTGGATAGAAGATCAAACCAGCCACAATACCCCTAAGCCAAAACCTTAAATTGAGGAAGCTGCAGAAGAAAAGTTTGAAGCTTGGCTGGTTCGTAAAGTTTAAAGAAAGAAGCTGTCTCCATAATCTAAAGGGAGAAGTTAAAGCAGCCAGTGCTGATATAGAAGATGAAGAAAGTTATCCAGGAGATCTAGCTAAGATAATTAACGGTGGCTACCTTAAACCACAGGTTTTCAATGTAGATGAAACAGCCTTATTTTGGAAGAAGATGACATTTAAGACTTTCATAGATACAGAAGAGAAGTCAGCCCCTGGCTTGAAAGATTCAAAGGATAAGCTGACTCTCATGTTAAGGGCTAATGCAGCTGGTGACAAAGTTGAAGCCAATTCACATTTACCATTTCAAAAACCTAAGGCCCTTAAGAACAATGGTAAATCAACTCGACCTGTGCTCTATAAATAAAACAACAAAGCCTGAATGATAGCAACTCTGTTTACCATGGTTTACTGAATATTTTAAGCCCACTGTTGAGACCTACTGCTCTGGAAAAATGATTCCTTATAAAATAGCACTGCTCCTTAAACATGCACCTGGTCACTGAGGAGCTCTGATGGAGATGTACAATGAGATTAATGTTGTTTTCATGCTTGTTAACAATATCCATTCTGCAGCCCATGGATGAAAGAGTAATTTTGACTTTAAAGCATATTATTTCAGAAATACATTTTGTAAGGCTATAGCTGCCATCAACTGTGAATCCTCTGATGGATCTGGGCAAGGTAAATTGAAAACCTTCTGGAAAGAAGTCACCAATCTAGATGCCATTAAGAACCTTAGTGATTCATGGAAAAAGGAGAAAATATCAACATTAATAGTAGTTTAGAAAAAGTTGATTCCAAACCCGATGGATGACTTTCAAGGGCTCAAGACTTTAGTGGAGGAAGCAACTTCAGATGTGGTGGAAATAGCGAGAGAACTAGAATGAGAAGAGGGGCCTGAAGATGTGACTAAATTGCTGAAATCACATGATAAATTTTCACAGATGAGGAGTTAATTCTTATGAATGAACCAAGAAAGTAGTTTCTTGAAATGAAATCTACTCTTTATGAAGACTAAAGTGAAGATGGTTGTAATTGCAATATGGGGTTTAGAGTATTATATAAACTTAGTTGATAAAGCAGTGCCAGTGTGTAAAAGGACTGACTCCAATTTTGAAAGAGGTTCTATTGTAGGTAAAATGCTATTAAACAGTGTCACATGCTACAGAGAAACTGTTTGGGACAGAAAGAGTCAGCAAACTTTATTGTTGCCTTACTTTAAGAAATTGCCACAGCCATCCAAACCTTCAGCAATCACCACCTTGACCAGTCAGCAGCCATCAACATCTAGGCAAGACCCTCCACCAGCAAAAAGATTATGACTCTTGAAGCTTCATGTAATGGTTAGTATTCTTTAGCAATAAAGTATTTTTAAGTTGATGGATGTACAGTATATTACTTAATAGACATAATACTATTTCACACTAAATAAACTAAATAGAGTAAAAACATAAATTATATATCTACACTAATAAAAGACAAAGATGTTAATTGACCATACCTTTGCTACGCCCACCAGACAATCAGAGTGACTATATGCAAATTAACCCAACCAAGATAGCGGCTGGCAGCCACGGAGCTGTAGAAAGCAGGAGGCTTGGTTGCCCCAATGATGGAGGAAGCCAAGCTTCCCGCCTGCCTGGCCGGCTGTGGCCTCCGCAAAAGGCAACAAAGTTTCAATTATAGAAGCTAAATAAATCCCAGATACCTGCTTCCAGCCAGCTTCCACTGAGAGCTTTGGTGGCTGGGGACCGTGGCCAGCCTGCAAACAGCCATCAGCCCCTCACCCAGGTTGGGCAGGCACCCCAGTGGGGACCCCTAAATGAAGGGGCTGTGGCCAGCCTGCAAACAGCCATCAGCAGTGGGTCTAATGACTCCTATTATTGAAGTAGTTGTAGTTTTCAAAGCTTGAACATAAGTGACATTTTGAGATATAGAAACTTTAACATGATATAAATATGTCGATTACTTCTATTGAAGATACAGTCAGAGTTGCTGATAGTAATTGGTCTGTGCCATACATTCACAATTGGAAGAAATGTTAACTTTCAGTGAGAGAGTAAAGAAAATAAAGGTGTGATATTTTCCCCAATGAAGTTCATGGACCCCTTCAATTCTAGTCATGGACCACTAAGTGTCCTGCAGATACAGACTACAAATCTGGAAAGACAGTGGGACGCCATCATTCATTAAACACCTAATGGGTGTGGGGCACAGTAACAAGTATTCCATGCTATTCTTGCAACATGCTATAGGGGAGATACTGTTATAATGGGCATTGGTATTTAAAAGATGAGAAAACCGAGGCTCAAGGAGTTTTATGTAAACTGTCTGGAGTCACATACATAATGAATGCCAGCTGCAGGATTAGAATCCAAATGCTGAACTCCACAGCCTTCATATGCTTTTCCCACTGTGAAATATGACCTAGAGCCGTGGTCGGCAAACCGTGGCTCGCGAGCTACATGCAGCTCTTTGTCCCCTTGAGTGTGGGTCTTCCATAAAATATCATGTGCAGGCACGCACGTACGGTGCGATTGAAACTTCGTGGCCCATGCGCAGAAGTCGGTATTTTATGGACGAGCTGGTATTTTGTGGAAGAGCCACACTCAAGGGGCCAAAGAGCCGCATGTGCCTCGCAAGCTGTGGTTTGCTGAGCTTTAGTTTGCCGACCACTGACCTTGAGAATCAGCACAGTGTTTCGAATGGGAGTTACAAGATGAAAACAGCCAGAACAAGGAATTGTTTTCAGGAGTGCTAGGAATACAGTTAGAAGTGTGGGAAAGGACCAGACTTTAGATTCTAAAAAGAATGTAAAGAGAAATAAAAGTAAAAGCTTTGGAGCATACAAAAGTAAGTTCCTAGGGGGGTTGATGATAAAAACAGTATCTGAGGGAGAAATAATCGGATGAATTGTAAGGATTATTGTAACATTTCCTGTCCAGAAGATTCTACTTATGCCTTACCTAAAATTAAATGAACCCTTTTGCTAATTTTCTGAAGGTGTCTTTAGATTTTTTTCTTAAGTTCTATTCTTAAATATAGAAAGATACACAATACACAGAAACAAAAAAGCACTTGCTATTGTTAAATATAGCAAAACACACATCTACTTACCAATACTTGTGCAACTTTCACCGTCTACATCCAGCTTCCACCCCTCATAACATGAGCACTTGACCATGTGCTTGTGCTGCTCACACACTTGACTGCACTTTAGGTGATTGCTGCAATAATCCACGATCTCACACGTTTTATTGTCTTTGTGGAGCTGAAGTCCTTCAGGGCAGGAGCAGACAATTCCTCTCCCAGGAACAACAGAACAGTGGTTGCTACAGCCTCCGTTGTTCAGAGAACATTCGTCTATAAAAGGAGAAGAGATTTTAGGGCATTATCAGTTGTTTTGATCAATTAAATACTAATCATTGAACTCAATTCCCTGAGGCTGAAATTAGAGAGAGAATATAATAAATAGAAGACATTCTTTTCAGATTTCTTTTTCAGGAGTTGGGCTAGGAATGATGAAATAATTCATCCAATGACCAAATGTAATTCTGTATGATCGGAATTGAGAATGAAAGATTTTCATTTCTGTAAAACTTTGGAGTATACTTGGTTGTACCCACAGAGGTAAAAGGGTTCAATATTTCTATTATTAGTAGAGTAATTGTGGTGAGCCTTTTATCAGTTACACAAAATCAGTTGTTGAGGTCTTCCAAAAGGGATGCATATACATACATTGATGATCTGAACATTTGATTTATCTTGATGTTTATAAGTAAACAGGCATATGCATACATATGCATAATATCCATATATCTTTTTCTGCATCTATAGTCTGATTTATAATGATAATGCAGAATTGATTAGTTTCCCCTTTACACGCTGCAGCCATTTCTTTTTAATTTAGGTAAATTGTATGATATATATATTTGCCATTATAATCTGGCTGAAATAATGAGCAACTAGTATTGACTGCATGAATAATATAACTGGTTTATAAAGAAAGAGACTATTATTTTACAGCATTTATAATATCTAATTATATTAGATATATTAATGTATCATTCTACTCCATCATAAAATTGCAGGCTCCCTGAGGGTATACAATATATGTGCTCTGTTTACCAGTGCATATGAAATAGTTAGCACAATCCCTAGCATGGAGCAAGCAGTTAAAAATATTCATTGAATTAAAATTGTCCAAAAGCACAAACTGCCTTAAAATTGAGTAACTACTTGTCCAATTGGGAAAATTATAAGTTGGAATATTTATCCCTTGAAAAAAAAACAAAACAGCTAATTATTTGCAAGCACATTACTTGCAAAAAAATATATAATAAGAAGGGCAACGGAAACTTTTTTTTTTTTGCTTTAAAATGTTTTGAGTACTTTTCAAAGGCTGTTTAATTAGAAGTTGTATTTTGAGACAAGCTAAAATAGAATGTTGTTCAATAACTGGCAAGTTGCAGTTATATATACTTACATACTTCAAATATTTCCTGACATCCATGGAAATTTATCCAGTTTAAAATTAGGCTAAAATGTAAGGTTTTTAAAAAATATTTTTCACACTTGTTAAACTTCCATGTGGGTCAACTTTTCTTTATATCAATTGTTACCATATAAGAAGTGACAGTAGTAAGAAAAGAAAATGATAATATTAACTATTTTCTTTAAGAATGCAATTCAAGTTTGGCATTATTTTAGGGAAAAAAAATTCATTTCTTGGTTCCTCCAAATATGTCTATTCACCCATAATGATAATAATTTCAAAACAGCAGTCATTTCAAAGTATTTGCCCCCTTTTAGTTTAACTGACATTCTTTTATTTTTAATTCTTCATTGTTTAAAGTATTATCTGAGTCTTTTTCCCCCATTGACCTCTCCCCCACCACTCTCTCCCCCATGCACAAGTCCTCACCCCACCTCCCCTGCCTACTATATGACATTCTTTTTCAATAGAATTACTGCAAAGAAATGTCACTGTACCCAGCAGGTGGGGAAAAAAAAGTTACAGCCCTGCTGGCATAGCTCACTGGTTGAGCATTGAGGTCATGGTTCAATTCCAGGTCAGGGCACATGCCTGAGCTGTGGGCTCAGTCTCCAGTGTGGGGCATGCAGGAAGCAGCCAATCAATGATTCTCTCTCATCATTGATGTTTCTATCTCTCTCTCCCTCTCCTTTCTTCTCTGAAATCAATAAAAATGTATTTATTTAAAAAGTTACAATGCTTTCAGCTTATTTCAAATATGACTGTTCTCTTAGTACTGAAGTGCTTCTTGCTGACACTATATGAGGAATTAAGTAACAGATTTAGGATAAAGAACAAAATTCACGTTGAAATCTAAAACTAAATAGGGGAAATTAATGCTAATATTTGTATGGCTAGTCCCTTGTCCATTCTTCCTTAACCCTATACCTGTCTTTAAAAAAGAAGTATCTGACAAAGACTCTTATTCACCAAACTCTAGTCAGGTTCCTCTGAGCTCTCTTGTCAACTGGTCCCCAAACTTGGCCCATTAAAATGGCAAACTCTAGGCACAAATAATTTCATTCTCCACTCCTGCCTGCACTGTTCCACCCAATAAGAGATTCAACAAATACTGGAAAAGTTTCTAACAGCTCAAGGCAGGCGGCATTCCTAGAATGACTCCGCCCCCCACCCCCACACCCCTCACCCCCCTTAAAGTGCCTGCTTGAGAAATCTCCTCCTTGACAGGAGAATTTACTCTTTGTTCCAGCCAAAACCTGGTGATAAACACAGGTCCCTGGACCTCCTCTTAGAGTGGTGACTTTAGAAACCTTGCAATTACAAATACTACTTTCTCTACACCTTTTTTATGTTTTTTAGATGTAAATCCCCTATCACTTAAAACTGTCTTCTCAAAGATTTGAGAGTAGTCTCTGTCAAATGCAAACATGCACAGAGATAACCATCTCACTCTTGCTCTCAACCTTGCTCTAACGTGCTTCAATGGTCCCCAGACATAAAGACTTGAGAATCTATAGATTGCTTTAGGTTGTATGGACATTTTGATGATGTTGATTCTACCAATCCATGAACACAGTATGTTCTTCCATCTGTAAATGTTTTCGTCTATCTCTTTTTTCAATATCCTGTAGTTTTCTGGGTAGAGATCTTTTACCTCCTTAGTTAAATTTATTCCTAGGTATCTTATTTTTTTTGGTGCAATGGTAAATCCATACTACCCAAAGCAATCTATAGATTCAACGCACTCCCCATTAATATACCAACAGCATATTTCACAGATCTAGAAAGAACTCTCCAAAAATTCATCTGGAATAAAAAAAAAAAAAAAAAAAACCAAATAGCTGCTGCGATGCTAAGAAAGAAGAATGAAGTAGGAGGGATCTCAATACCAGATATCAAGCTGTATTACAAAGTCACTGTTCTCAAAACTGCCTGGTACTGGCACAAGAACAGACATATAGATCAATGGAATAGAATAAAGAACCCAGAAATCGACCCAAACCACTATGCTCAATTAATATTTAACATAGGAGGCAAGAACATACAATGGAGTCAAGACAGTCTCTTCAATAAATGGTGCTGGGAAATTTGGTCAGACACATGTTAAAAAATGAAACTAGACGACCAACTTACACCATACACAAAAATAAACTCAAAATGGATAAAGCACTTAAACATAAGACAGGAAACCATAAAAATATTAGAGGAATCCACAGGTAGCAAAATCTCAGATATATGCCGAAGGAATTTCTTCGCTGACACAGCTCCTAGGGCAATGGAAACTAAAAGGGAAAATAAACAAATGGGATTACATCAAAATAAAAAGCTTCTGCACAGCAAAAGAAACCATCAACAAAACAAGAAAACCCACTATATGGGAGAATATATTTTCCAATGTTATCTCTGATAAAGGTTTAATCTCCAACATTTACAGGGAACTCATACAACTTAACAAAAGGAAGATAAACAATTCAATCAAAAAATGGGCAATGGACCTAAATAGACACTTTTTGAAAGACAACATACATAAGGCTGAGAGACATATGAAAACATGCTCAAAGTCACTAATCATCTGAGAGATGCAAATAAAAAAACAACAATGAGGTACCATCTCACAAATGTCAGACTGGCTATCATCAACAAATCTACAAATGACAAATGCTGGAGAGGATGCGGAGAAAAAGGAACCCTTGTGCACTGCTGGTGGGAATGCAAACTGGTGCAGCGACTGTGGAGAACAGTATGGAGTTTCCTCAAAAAACTAAAAATGGGACTTCCATTTGACCCAGTGATCCAAATTCTAGGAATATATCCCAAGAAACCAGAAACACCAATCAGAAAGGATATATGCACCCCTATGTTCATAGCAACACAATTTACCATAGCTAAGATTTGGAATCAGCCTAAATGCCCATCAGCAGATGAATGGATTTAAAAACTTTGGCACATTTACACAATGGAATACTATGCTGCTGTAAAAAGGAAGGAACTCCTACCATTTGCAACAGCATTGATGGAGCTGGAGAGCAATTGTGCTAAGTGAAATAAGTCAGTCAGAGAAAGATAAATATCACATGCTCTCACTCATTTGTGGATTATAATGAACAACATAAACCGATGAACAAAAACAGATGTAGAGACAGAGAATCATCGATCAGATGCTCAAAACTCAGAGGGAAGGTTGGGGAGGGTGGGGGTGAGGGGGAGAGATCAACCAAAGGACTTGTATGCATGCATATAAGCATAATCAATGGATGTGGACAACAGGGGGTGAGGGTGAGGGCAGGATTGAGGGGATGAGAGGACATTGGGGGGATAAGGTCACATTTGTAATATCTTAATCAATTAAGGGAAAATAAATTTTAAAAAAAGACTTGAGAAGTTTGTTTCTTCTCTGGGATTAGTACCTTCTCTGGTAATTTTACAACCAGCTTCATTGGAGCCTCTCTACTCTCTGTAATTCTTTGAAATGTTTGAGTGAGGCTCCTCCTCTGATGAAAAAATGGCTAGACGAGCAAAAAGTGATTTTCAATCTTGAAGTAAACAAATGAACTCAGAAAAAGCAGGGTGGTAGAGATCACCAATGACCTTGCATGCATATAAGCATAACCAATGGACATAGAAAATAGAGGGGTAAAGGCCTACGCTCTGGGGCAGGGACAACCTGGGAGAGTTCAATGGGGGAAAGGGGGGGCATGTAATACTTTCAACAATAAAAATTTTTTAAAAATTGTTTTCCCAATTCAGAGTTTAGCAGATAGGAAAATAAAGTTGTGTTTTCATATCATTTTCTTCATTTTTCTTAATAATTTACTTTCTCTTTTTCTCCTCTTACTTCATTTACCAGTAACCCAAGGGTTAAAAAAAGGTGAAAAAACTCTAATTTCTTTCGACATTCATAGTGCCTCAGGCCATGATTTCACGATAGAGATCCTCATCTCCATTTTTGTTTTGAGGAAACTGACATTTCAAACAATTAAGCCACCTGTTACTTAATTGAAATAACTGAAAAAGTTCATAATTTAAACACTTCAAAGTCTAAACTTTTTCTAAAGTTACACACTTTTAATGTTAAGAGTACTGATAGTTTCCTTCATTTAGAATCACTCTTATAACCTTCCTGAGCAAGCCTCAGATATTGTCATGCAAGAGATTCCTATCCACCAAACTGCTCCATCAGGGAGGAGAATCTAGGAGAGACAGGAATGAATAAAGGTAAACTAATCTGTCACCTTTGATTAGTATTTTTTTTGTTTTCTAATTTAGGTTTTCTGGAATGTATTTTGGTTTGAATCTTCTTGTTTAAATTTTAGCATCATTGACTGAAACTGTTGCATTGACTACTTCAAGGTTATTTTATAGAATCACAAACTCTTTTGAAGAAATATATTTTACTACATAAATTAAAAAAGAACAACAGTATTATTTTGTAATGCTTATTGTGCTATTAATGCTCCATTCGGATCAAAATATGATAAATTTAGGCTTAAATGCAGTTGTCTTTCCTACATTCAATTGGGCAGCTTCATTCTTTTCTCACAGCCTCATATTCTTCCTACTATTCCATAAACTCTTCTTCATTATTCTATTAATGTCACCGTCAGTATTATCTAAAATATATATTTTAAAGACCTCCTTGCTAAATATCTGATCTCTCCACAAAGAAGAAAATATAGTTTTCTTCATGTAATGCCAGTTGGCATAAGGAAATAACTAGTCAAAAATAACTTTATTTCATGTATTTATTTATATTTATCTTTATTGTTGAAAGTATTACAGATATGCCCCATTTTTTAGCCCATTGACCCCCTTCATCCTTCCTTCCCCTCCCCCACAACAGGCCTTCATCACACTATTGCTAGAAAGGATTTGGAGAAAAGGGAATCCTCATGCACTGCTGGTGGGAATGCAAAATGGACCAGCCATAATGGAAAGCAGTGTTGATTTTCCTCAGAAAATGAAATATGGAACTGCTATTCAACTCAGTAATCCTACTTCTAATCCTAATCTATCCTAAGAATCCTGAAACACCAATTAGAAAAAATGTATGCACACATATGTTCATAGCAGCACTATTTACAATAGCTAAGATCTAGAAACAGCCCAAGTGCCCATCAGTAGATGAGTGGATAAAAAAGCTGTGGTACATTTACACCATGGAATACTATGCAGCAGTGAAAAAGAAGGATCTCTTACCCTTTGAGACAGCATGGAGGGACCTGGAGATTGTTATGCTAAGCAAAGTAAGCCAATCAGAGAAAGAAAAGTATCACATGATCTCACTTATATGTGGAATCTAATGAAAAAAATAAACTGCAAACAAAGTAGATCCAGAGACAGAAGCATGGAACAGACTGATGAATCTCAGAGGGAAGCGGGGGAGGGTGTGGGAAAAGATTAACCAAATAACTTATATGAATATATGCATAACTCAAAAGTTAAGCTCAAAAGATATCAGATAGAAATCATTTTAGCTAATTAAAGCACACTAAAGAAAGTTATTGTATGAGGACTAAAAGCTAATGAAAAAAATATATATATATCAGTAATATTCAGTTGGTCTTATAATCCAGACCCTTCCTTTCTTCTTTCTAAATATGTTTCTATTTTCATGACTAGAAGGCATGACAAAATCCATTGGGTGGCAGTAAACTCCATTCCATTGATCAGTAATAATAAGATTCTCCTGTTCTGAGTGACTTGCTGACAAAAAATAATATTAGTTCCATTGTGGCAGCAGCATTGACCATGCAGAGATCTAAATGATGAGCAAAGCTATACAACTGTTAAGTGAGTTGAATATAGGCTACACTCTTCTGCTTTATTTTCAGAAATTTCTAATCATATTTTTAAAATTTTTATAGACTTAACATGGTTGTAAAAAAGGTAGATAGGGTTCAGTGCTAAATGTCTCATTTAAATTGAATGAATGGAAAGAGTGACTGTTACTATAATCAGTATCAGCAAGTGAACTAAAAGCAGGGGTGGGCAAACTTTTTGACTCGAGGGCCACAATGGGTTCTTAAACTGGACCGGAGGGCCGGAACAAAAGCATGGATGGAGTGTTTGTGTGAACTAATATAAATTCAAAATAAACATCATTACATAAAAGGGTACGGTCTTTTTGTTTTTAGTTTTATTCATTTAAAATGGGCCGGATCCGGCGCGGGCCGTAGTTTGCCCATGGCTGACTAAAAGGCTCTAGCGTTCAGAGAGGAGCAAATGCAGTGAAAAGTGCAATACCACAGAGATCGCCTTCATCAGACCCGTCCAGGCAATCCCTTCTCCCATTGCAGAGCTTCTCTGGCTGCAGGCAGACTGAAGTGTCGTTAGCACAAGGGTACTTGGGTGGTCCACACAAGAAACTGTCACAGTCGTCTTCATCGGACTGATCTTCACAATCAATATCTCCATCACATACCCATGCTTTGTTGATGCATCTCCCTTAAGAAAATAGAAAGAGCATGCATTTAATTTTTTTGTAATTAAATCACCATAATAATGAGTGGTCATCACTGTCTTCTGTCAGAGCCAGAACTACTTGCCATTAGCAACAAATCTATTTGCTGACAGCATCACAGTTTATTTGCATGCCATTTTAATGGTTCTTGTCCTGGTTACTAAAGTGGCTCTTAGTGTTAAATCCTTGATATTTTATTTAGTTTCAAGTTACTGGTCTACCTTATTTAAATAATCCTGTGATGAACTGAAAGTTTAATTACAGTCTTTAAAGGTATATTTGTATATACGTACTTCTCCAAACTTTAAATTTAGGTAAATGCTATCAGTATCTTTTAGAATTCTAAATTTAAGTAAATACTTTATTTTTGCAAGAGAAATGTCCTTTTACTGGCATTTCTAAACTCAACATCTAAACTTCTCACACCCAGACTTATGTACATGTCTTTTCATAAAAGAACTAGAGGCCCGTTGCATGAAGAGATTCATGTGATAGGCCTTCTTTCCCTTGGCTTCCGGCACCAGTTTTCCTCAGCACCCGGGACCCACGCCTTTGCTCCAGTCACAGCGGAGAAGCCAAACTTCTTGAGTCTTCAGTCCTCTTCAGTCTTCAGTCTTTGCTCTGTGCCTGCATATGCGAATTAACCGCCATCTTTGTTGGGTTAATTTGCATAGTAATTCTGATTGGCTGGTGGGCGTAGTGGAGTGACACCAATTTGCATGTTTTTCTTTTATTAGTGTAGATATACAGTGTTATTAAATATATTCATAGTTAAGGTATAATACAGACCAGATTTATGGAAATGGGTATTTATAGACTTGGAGAAAAAAAAAAGTGATTACTATTTAGCCGGCATGTTTCAAAGTAACAATGTGAAGTGCATAGAAAACAATGGTCATTGTCTAGGTAAATCTTTTTTCCACTGCAAATTATTCCTCGTTTGTATTTTTCATCTAAATTATTATTTTTCTGGATTATCCACAGTTAAGGTGTTATGTGAATAAAATAATGTACCATAAGATAAATAGTAGTTAATGACTAAATACATATCAATATCTCATAAAATGACTGGGGCAAACAAAAAAAAAAAGAAATATATTAGAATGTACATGTCCAAGAGTCATCCTCTATAAATGTCTTCTTAAATCTTACAGGCTGCTAAATTTTAAGTAAAATACTGATGAAAAGATATTTCATTTATATAAATATATTAATAATGTTTCATACTATTATAAGTCAATTAAGAAGAAAACAGAAATGATCAGTCCCATAATTAATATAAATTCATTTGATAATATTCAACATTATTAATCTAAATACTCTTAAGATGGATACTTCACAAATAATAAATGTGATATAAATGGAGAAATAGCATATGCTCTTGCATCCACATTATAAATAAAATGAGTAATATTATTATTTTATATCATTCTGGAAGTATGGTCTAATGGAGCAATTAGGAAATACAAAAAAAAATGAGGTGTATAATTAGAAAAGAGTATCACTACCTGTAGGTAATATAATGATGTAAGTATAAAATCAATAAAAGTTAAATAAGGACTATAAGAAACAGGATTCTAAAAATAGATAGGTAGTTCAAAATTTATACAAAAATTAATAAATTTCATATATACAAAATGAATATAGTAGAAGAAAAAAACAATTAAAAAATCTACTATAAAACAAAGTATAACTACCCAAAATACTGTAGAATTTGCATAAAGAAAATTTAAACTCCTACCAAAACAACAACAAAAGAAGTTTGTTTGGTCTTAAAGAACAAGACATCACTGTAAAAATATTATTTTCCCAAAGTTAATATGATTCCAAACACAATAGTAACAATATTATTACAATCCTATCAGGTTATCATAAACTTAAGAAAATGAAACTAAAAATATCTTTAAGTCAAAAAAATACAAAATATTTATGAATAGCAACTGGATATTGGAAATATTTATCAGTGTTTTGAAGAAGCAGTAGTTAAAATACTTCATAACAGAGTATCAATAAAGATAGCAATAAACAGCAAAGAGACACAAAAATCCTCATCCTATATAAAAGTCTAATATGCTAAGTGTCCAGTCATACAGTCGGCCATTCAACCAATAAAAGCATAATATGCTAATTATATGCTAAGGGCGCTCAACCGCTCACTATGACCTGCACTGACCACCAGGTGGCAGACAGTCGAACAGTCACTATGACATACACTGACCCAGGGGGAAGATGCTCCAACCAGTAGGTTAGCTTGCTGCTGGGATCTGGCTAATCGGAACTGAGTGAGATGGGCCAAACACTCCCTGGAGCCCTTCCATGGTCCCTCCCTGACTGGCCAACCTCCCGCATCCCTCCCTAGCCCCGATCATGCACCGGTGGGGTCCCTAAGTCTGGCTTGCACCCTCTCACAATCTGGGGCCCCTTGGGGGATGTTGGAGAGCTGGTTTTGGCCCCATCCCACAGGCCAGTTGGAAGAACCTCACTGGTGCATGAATTTGTGCGCCGGGTCTCTAGTTTATGTATATGGTTTTAATATATAAAATTACAATTCAAAATAATAGCACAAATAATTACAAAGTTAATGACATTAGAATCTTGGATTAGTCATCTGGAGGAAAAAAGGTAGAGCTGAGTCTTTACTTAATTCTTACACCAATATAAATTCAAGATAGATTAAAGAGGCATTTTAACTTAACGATGATAAACACAAAAATATTCTAGAATAAAATAGACACTAAAACAATAACTTTAAATGGTTATTACACAATCCCAGAAAACATAAAAGACAAATGATAAACTTGATTTTATTAATATTTTTTATTCCACATTACAACAATAAAATCTGTATATAGATAATCTGAATATCAGAAAAAATACTATATTTAACAAAAGGGCATATTTCTTTAAAATGAATGGGCTCTTACAAATCAATAAGATAAAGATCAATAACTCGAATAGAAGTGCAAGAATCACAATCTATCTACACTAATAAAAGAGAAACATGGTAATTAGCGTACGACCGCTACCCTTCCCATTGGCTAATTAGCATATCCTTATGCAAATTAACTGTCAGCCAAGATGGCAGCCAGCAGCCATGCACTGAAGAGAACAGGGAGGCTTGCTTGCTCCAGTGATGGCGAACTCCAACGTTCCCCGCCTGACTTGCCGGCCTCTCAGCTGCAACTCTAAGCAACTATGTTGCAAATATAGAAGCTAAACTAAACCCCAGAAACAGGCTTTCAGTCAGCTGGGCTTCAGCCAGCCGGACCGCAACATTGTATCATATACAGAACGTAAACAAAGGCCAGAAACCGGCTTTTAGCAGCTGAGGCCTCAGAGCTAAAGCTGGCCCAGAATAGAAAAAAAAAAAAAAGAAAAAAAGGAGCAGTTGGGAGCTTCAGTCACCCGCCAGCCTGAAAACGGCCCTCAGCCCCTCACCCAGACTGGCCAGGCACCCCAGTGGGGACCCCCACCCTGATCCAGGACACACTTCAGGGCAAACCAGCCGGCCCCCACCCATGCACCAGGCCTCTATTCTATATAGTAAAAGGGTAATATGCCTCCCGGAATCAGGATCAGCGGAGCAGCGAGACTCCCAGCACTGGGAACAGCGTGACAGGGGGCAGCGCCCAAACCTCCTGATCGCCCTGCGACTCTGTGAGTGACAGGGGGCGGGGCCACAACCTCCCTATCCACCCTGCTCTGTTCATGACAGGGGAAGGCGCCACAATCCCCTGATCAGCCCTGCTCTGTGACTGATAGGGGGGAGCTCCCCAATCCCCTGATCGCCCTGCAGCTCTGTGTTTGACAGGGTGCGGTGCACCAACCCCCTGATCGGCCCTGCTGTGTGTGTGACAGGGTAGAGCCATAACCTCCCCAATGGCCCTGCCCTGAGTGTGACAGGGTGCAGCGCCCCAACCCCCTGATCTGCCCTGCTCTGTGTGTGACAGGGGGCGGTGCCCCAACTCCCCTATCGGCCCTACTCTGTGAGTGACAGGGGAGAGCTCCTCAACCCCATGATGGGCCCTGCTCTGTGCGTGACAGGGGGGAGCTCCCCAAACCCCTGATCGACCCTGCTCTGTGTGTGACAGGGTACGGAGCCCCAACCCCCCTGATGGGCCCTGCTCTGTGAGTGACAGGGGGCAGGGCCCCAACCCCCTGATGGGCCCTGCTCTGTGAGTGACAGGAGGCAGGGCCCCAACCCCCTGATGGGCCCTGCTCTGTGAGTAACAGGGGGCAGTGCCCCAACCCCCTGATCGGCCCTGCTCTGTGAGTGACAGGGGGTGGCGCCGCAACCTCCCCATCGACCCTGCCTTGAGTATGACGGGGTGGTGCCCCAACCCCCAATCGACCCTACCCTGAGTGTGACTGAGGGTGGCATCACAACCTCCCAATCCGCCCTGCTCTGTGCATGACGGGGCAGCACCCCAACTCCTCAATCAGCCCTGCTCTGAACCTGACCAGGGGCTGCACCTAGGGATTGGGCATGCCCTCTGCCACCCGGGAGCAGGCCTACGCCAGCAGGTCGTTATCTCCAGAGGGGTCCCAGACTGCGAGAGGGCACAGGCCGGGCTGGGGGACCCCCCTCTCCCCGCCGAGTGCACAAATTTTTGTGCACTGGGCCTCTAGTATACTAATAAAAGGGTACTATGCTAATTAGACCAGGTCGACTGGACATCTTCTGGATGTCTGACTTCCTTCCAGACAAAGCCACAGTGGCAGGGGCCAAGGTAGAGGTGGTTAGGGGTGATCAGGCTGGCCAGGGAGCAAGCAGTTAGGGGTGAGATCAGCAGTTGGGGGAGATCAGGCCAGCAAGGGGAGGGCAGTTGAGGGCAATCAAGCTCTCAAGGGAGCAGTTAGGTGGCAATCAGGCTGGCAGGCAGGCGAGCAGTTAGGAACCAGCAGTCCTGGATTGTGAGAGGGATGTCCGACTGCTGGTTTAGGCCCAATATCATAAGGATTGGGCCTAAACCAGCAGTTGGATATCCCCTGAGGGGTCCCAGATTGGAGAGGGTACAGGCCGGGCTGCAGGACACCCCCCCCCCCCCCCCCCCCGTGCATGAATTTTGTACACCGGCCTCTAGTAAATTAATAATGGCTTACAAATACAAGATTTTCAAAATATCTTTCAATTAAAAATAAAATAAAACAGGAATTTGATACCATTTTTTCTCTTTCAGATTAAGACCTAAAATGTTAGACAAAAAACAAAAAACAAAAACAAACAAAAAACAAAAAACAACCAAAAACCGAAAAAAAAAAAACAAAAAACCAAAGAGATTTTAGAACGGTTTAAATAATAGCCAAATTTTGAGGCAACTGAAAATTGGGTAATGTCTCTGTAGGCATTATTATGAAATCTGGCAAAGAAAAATGCATCAACTCTTAACCACAGTAATTATATATTTTTTATTTTTAAATTAATATATTTGCCCAAATTCATAAAGATGCATATATAAGGTATGTGTTGCTGTTTTGTATATATTAGTAAAAGAACAGTAACAACTTAAATTATAATTTTCAAGAGTAGTAACATCAATTACAACGCATCCATACATTGAAATTATATGCTTGAGTGAAAAAGAATGAGATGATTCCGCATAAATTAATATAAAACAATCTCTAAAAAATCTAAATAAGAAAAGCCATAAAGTTGAATGTATGGTAGGCTTTCTTATATGTTAAAAGAGATTTGTCTGTTTACCAGTATTCATGACTACATTTTCACTCAGATAGCATTATAAATACATGGCTAGGCTCGTTGATATATAAATTCTTTCTGGAGGGCTACACAGAAAATAGTTAAAAATTAATCCCTCAAGTTAGGAAGACTTGAGGTACTGGAAACCTGGAGTAGGAGACAGAGAAATTTTTCATTGAATCCTTTTGAGCTATTTTATTTTTCTTCTCCCATATTTTGACATAAATTATCCCCAAAAAATATTCCCTCCTTTTTAAAATGACGAAGATAAAATGTATTCACAAGTGCAATAAAATTCAATAGTTTCTACAGATACATTATAAAAATTCAATATTAAGGTTACTCTGTGCCTTTCACTTTCCTACGGACTTTAGGAAATATAAGAGTCATAACATCAAGTCCCTGTAATCTAGGACTTTATAATCTAGTTAGCAAGAGAAGATCAATGCTTAATACATAACTGTAGTCTAAAATATGACATCATGCACTTAAGTATTAAATTGTAAGGGCTTATTTGCAAGTATAACAGAGTGAAGGGGGAGTTCAAGAATAATATAGTAATTTTCATGCTTAGTTTGGTAACTCAAGAAACAACTTCCATTTTTCTTCCAGACCTCAGTTATCCATCATGACATTTTAACCACTGCCTTCAGAGTGGTCTTAGAATTGTTTCAATAAACTCATCCATAAATCAGTATCAATCTTGTAATGTCAGAATAGCAATAACACCTCTTTGCCATCCTTAATCTAAATGCTGCCTGAAAAAGGTAACAAAAAAAACCAAACTTGTTCAAATGACTAATAACTTTAACATCGGTTGTATTACCAGATATCTGAATACATATGAATATACAGTTTAGATAAAATATATGTTTAAACAGCTCCTGCATCCCAATTATTTTTCAAGGTTTGTTTGAAACATCACTGCTTTTCTAATTTGTTTTTTGTTAGATTTTAATATTTATAAAAATATAGATAAGAGGGTGCACCAGGTATATATAATAAGTTTAATTACATTTCTAATTCATGACTATTAATTGGGTAAAACTCCCAAAGCAAATGACCTTAGTAAATATGCTTAAATAATGTTGATTTTTACTTGATTCATATCCAGACAAATCCTTACATAGTCAAGTCTTTGGCCTTCACATCTTGAAAAAATAATTATTATAGATTTCCTTGTTTTAGGTCCCTCCTTTATAAATAATAAACTTGAGACTTATGTCAAAGTATTATTATTAAAACAAAGTAAAAATTAATAATATTGGAGGAAGCAAGATGGCGGCGATATAGGCAGACGCGTCCCAGGTCTTGTCCCGGAGCAAACGGAGTAAGCAGCTGAAACTAATAACACCCACCCCGAATTGGCAAATTTACTCAGCTGGTGAGACGGTTTGCAGCCGGGAAGGGCAGACCTCCCCTGGAAAGGTTAAAAACCAGGGATCTGGGCAGGAAAGTTTGCCAGACCTGAGCCCAGAGGGTCGGAGGGAGACCGCATGGCAGACAGCCGCGTCTCTTGGGACAGACACAGACCCTGACCAGGGTAAGGAGTTCCGCGGGTTTGCTGGCGCCAGGAGATTTGAGATTTGGATTTTGTGATTGCGGAGAACTGAGACTAAAGGGGGCATCCTGAGGAACTGATCAGACCATGCAGTGCCCATAAGAGAGGAGCGTTTCCCAGACCATGCAGTGCTGGTAAGAGAGGAGCGTTTCCCAGACCGGTAAGAGAGGAGCGTTTCCGCGGCCGGCCGGCGTTTGTCTGTTTCTTTGTTTTCACTGAACCCTGCTCATAGGACAGTTCGGATACAGACACTCACCTGTGCTGAAGAGAGGGTGAAGGTGCAGACGAGGGGAATCTGGGGAGAGGCTGAGGAAAGAGGGGGAGCCGGAGGAGGTGGCAGCGAATTGAGTGCTGGGACCCCCCTGGGCCCAGGACTGGGGCAGCCATTCCTCCAGAGGGTGGAATTCCTCCCCCCAGCCCCCCAGGCAAGGAGCACAGCCACACCCAGATTCCACCCTGTATGAGATAAAGGATTAAAACAAGCTGATTAGTCCCTGGGAGTTACCAGGGTCTGGCCTATAGAGGGATTTTCAGTCCCACCAACAACACAGAGCAGGGTAAGGATTAAAAAAGGATAGAGAAGCTGTATAGCCTCAGAGGCCAACCCAAAAACACTGCCACCCAGAGGCTGAGCCACAAACTGACTCTTAGGGGAATACAAATTAAGGCAGACTGGATCACAAATACGGCCTGCTTTAAAATCAGGACTGTGATTTACAACACGGAGGAACAGTGTAATGCAGGCAAATTCAACACTCTCCTAAATACCTGGCAGGACTAAGGCGAACCAGGCTGAAGAGTAGAAGAACCAAAAGACCATCACTACTGCAAATTTTTTCTTTTTCTTTTTCTTTTTAATTTTTTCACCTTTTTACTAAGAAACCAATTTTTTTTTCTCTTTTTCTTCTTTTTCCATCACCTGATTTTACCCTTTCAATTACCACATTTTTATTTTTAACCAGTATTATTACTGCTACCATTTTACCATTTTTTAAAGTGCCATTTTATTTTCTCTTTATTTTTTTTTTTGGGATTAGTGTTCTCCATTCTATTTTCATCGTTCCTTTAGCATTAATTTTCCCTATCTCAATTTCACCTCTTTGCTAAAACCCTCTTCCTTACTTTTCCCCTTTTGGTGTCCTGTTTCTCTTACCCTATTCCTGCTCCAGACTTTCCCAATTCCCTCTTTTTACCCCCTGTCTAATTCCACCCTACTTATATATCCTATTTCCAATCTACTGCTCTAAATCCTTATACACCTATTCTTTATCCTTCTTCACTTTCCAAACATTTTTTTCTCTCTTATCTTTCTATTGTTTTCTTGATTGTTGAATATATTGGGCTTTTTTTTTTTTTTTTATTTGTTTGTTTTGTTTTGTGTTTTTTCTTCTTTTTTAGGACTGGTTGTGAGGTTGTTTTTCTTTTTCTTTTTCTTTTTTTTTTTTTCTGCTGGTTTTTCCCTTCCCTCCCCCACCTCACCCCGGTTATTTTTGTGCTTCTTTTTTCCCTTACCCCTCTGGATATTATTGGTGGTTTGTAATTTGCATTCATCTCCAGGGATCTGTTGCTGGAATTTGTTGAGATTAGTGGCAGTTCTATTGGAGTTTGCTCCTCATACCAATAGTCTCTTCCCTGCTTCTACTTCATTCTCTTTTTTCGCTCTCTTTTTTTCCCCCCTCTTTTTTCCCAATTCTATTTTTGCACTCCTTTTTTGTTTGTTTTTTTCTTATTTTTCTTTCCTGTTCTCTCTTTTATCTTCTTCTCTTCTTTCTCCCTTATCCCCTAATTCTCTTAATTCGGGTGGTCACCTTTATTTGGGGTTATTAATATTGTGAATATACTTGTGTTCAGTGCCTGGTACGTTGTGCCTTGCTCTGTTGTATTTTGTGCCTTTAAATCAACGCAGCAGATCCAAGCAACAGCAGCCCCCTGATCACCGAGCCTCCTGATCACCACAGCCTCCTGATCACCACACCCTCTGTCTGTGGAACAGCAGCTGTACGTGAAGCCTCCCCCCACCAGCCAGAAGAGCCAACACAGCTGTGAACAACACCCACCAGAGGAGCTGCTGCCAACTGGAAAGCAGCTGCTACCGCAACCGTCTGAGCAGCAACCACAACCCAAGGAGCCCCTGCCACCCAGGGAGCAGCCACTGAACATCTCAACATCTACATATGTCAGCGAGATCAAACATGGGTAGGCAAAGAAACCCCCAAAGGAAAGAAAAGGAGGACTCGCCAGAAAAGCAGCTAAGTGAGACAGAGATATGCAACATGACGGAAAAAGAATTCAGAATAAGGTTCCTAGAGTACATGCACCAGATGTTCAAGAAGCAAGAAGAAACAGATGAAAAACTCAACTACTTATGCAAGAAGCTAGAAGAAACAGATGAAAAAATCAACAACTTAAGTAAGTCCCAAGAAGAAATGAAGAGTGACATAGCTTCAATAAAAAACTCCATTGAAAGTATCAACAGTAGACTGGGAGAAGCGGAGGACCGAATTAGTGAATTAGAAGACAAAGAAGCAAAACACACTCAAACTGTACGGCAAATGGAGAAAAAAATTAAAAGACAGGAGGAGAGCCTAAGGGAGCTTTGGGACAACATGAAACGAAACAACATACGAATAATAGGGGTGCCAGAACAACAGAAAGATGAACATGGATTAGAAAACCTATTCGAAGAAATAATATCAGAAAACTTCCCTGAGGTGGGGAAGAAAAAAGTCACACAAGCCCAGAGAGTCCCAAACAAGGTGAACCCGAAAAGACCCACACCAAGACACATCATAATTACCATGGCAAATGTTCAGGATAAAGAGAGAATCTTACAGGCTGCAAGAGAGAGACGGAAAGTAACATACAAGGGATCTCCCATTAGATTATCAAATGATTTCTCAACAGAAACACATCAGGCCAGAAAAGAATGGACGGAAATCTACAAAGTGATGCAAAGCAAAGGACTGAATCCAAGAATACTCTATCCAGCAAGGCTATCATTCAAAATTGAAGGGGAAATAAGAAGCTTCACAGACAAAAAAGGGCTAAGGGAGTTTATCACCACCAAGCCAGCCATGCAAGAAATGCTAAAGGGACTGGTGTAAAAAGAAGAAATATCAAGCTCAGAAAGAAAACAGCCACACACACACACAAAAAAAGAAATGGCTACAAACAAGTACCTTTCAATAATAACTTTAAATGTAAATGGACTAAATGCTCCAACCAAAAGACATCGAGTGGCTGAATGGATAAAAAAACATGACCCATACATCTGCTGTCTACAAGAGACCCACCTCATTAGAAGGGACTCACACAGACTGAAAGTGAAGGGATGGAAAAATATCTTTCACGCAAATGGAAAGGAAAAGAAAGCTGGGGTAGCAATACTTATATCTGACAAAATACATCTCAAAGTGAAGGCCATAACCAGAGATAAGGAAGGCCACTTCATAATACTAAAGGGATCAATACAACAAGAAGACATAACCCTGGTAAACATATATGCACCCAATGCAGGAGCACCCACATACATAAGAAAACTTCTGGAAGATATCAGGGGAGAGATCGACAACAATACAATCATAGTAGGGGACTTTAATACACCACTGACATCACTGGATAAATCCGCTAGACAAAAACTCAGCAAAGAAACAGCAATCCTAAATGACTCACTAGATCAGATGGACTTAATTGACATCTTCAGAACACTTCACCCCACAGCTGCGGAATATACATTCCTCTCAGGTGCTCATGGGACATATTCAAAAATAGACCACATATTGGGTCACAAGCAAAGTCT
Organism: Myotis yumanensis; assembly: GCF_028538775.1. NCBI lineage: Eukaryota > Metazoa > Chordata > Mammalia > Chiroptera > Vespertilionidae > Myotis > Myotis yumanensis. The sequence goes on along the minus strand of NW_027223759.1, from coordinate 70,673,282 downwards.
CCACAAATTCAAGAAGATTGAAATCATAAAAAGCTTCTTCGCAGACCACGATGGCATAATGTTAGAAATAAACTACAATAAAAACAACCCAAAATACTCAAACACTTGGAAGCTGAATAGCATGTTATTAAATATTGATTGGGTTACCGATGACATCAAAGAAGAAATTAAAAACATCCTGGACACTAATGACAATGAAAACACAACAATCCAAAACCTCTGGGACACAATGAAAGCAGTCCTGAGAGGAAAGTTTATAGCTCTACAGGCCTATCTCAAAAAACAAGAAAAAATGGTAGTCAATCATCTAACTCTACAACTCAAAGAATTAGAAAGAGAGCAACAAGAAAAGCCCAGAGTGAGCAGAAGGAAGGAGATAATAAAGATTAGAGCAGAAATCAATGAAATAGAGACCAAAAAAACAATACAGAAAATCAATGAAACCAAGAGCTGGTTCTTTGAAAGGATAAACAAGATTGACAAACCCCTAGCCAAGCTCACCAAGAAGCAAAGAGAGAGGTCCCAAATAAACCAAATCAGAAATGATAGAGGCGAAATAACAACAGACCCCACAGAAATACAAATGATTGTTAAACAATACTACGGGCAACTCTACTCCAACAAACTAGACAACCTGGAGGAAATGGACAAATTCCTAGAAAAATACAACATTCCAAAACTCAATCAGGAAGAATCTAAAAACCTCAATAGGCCAATAACTATGGAAGAAATTGAAGCAGTCATCAGAAAGCTTCCAGCAAACAAAAGCCCAGGGCCAGACGGCTTCACAGGGGAGTTCTACCAAACATTCAAGGAAGAACTAAAACCTACCCTCCTCAGACTACTACAAAAAATTCAAGAGGAAGGAACGCTTCCAAGCTCATTCTATGAAGCCAGCATCACCCTAATACCAAAACCAGGTAAAGACATCACAATGAAAGAGAATTACAGGCCAATATCCCTCATGAACATAGATGCCAAAATCCTCAACAAAATCTTAGCAAATCGGATCCAGCAGTACATCAGAAGGATCATACACCATGACCAAGTAGGATTTATCCCAGAGATGCAAGGATGGTACAACATCCGTAAATCAATAAATGTGATACATCACATAAACAAATTGAAAGAAAAAAACCACATGGTCATATCAATTGATGCAGAAAAAGCATTCGACAAAATCCAACACCCATTTTTGATAAAAACTCTCAGAAAGGTGGGAATAGAAGGAACATACCTCAACATAATAAAAGCCATATATGACAGGCCCACAGCCAACATCATACTCAATGGACAAAAACTAACACCATTTCCCCTAAGAACAGGAACAAGACAGGGATGCCCACTCTCACCACTCCTGTTCAACATAGTACTGGAAGTATTAGCCATTGCAATTAGGCAAGAAGAAGAAATAAAAGGCATCCAAATTGGAAAAGAGGAAGTAAAACTGTCCTTATTTGCAGATGACATGATATTATACATACAAAACCCTAGAGACTCCATCAAAAAGCTACTAGACTTAATACATGAATTTGGCAATGTAGCAGGATACAAAATTAACCCCAAGAAATCTGAGGCATTTCTATACACCAATAGTGAACTTTCAGAAAGGGAGGTCAGAAAAACAATCCCATTTATCATCGCACCAAAAAAATTAAGATACCTAGGAATAAACTTAACTAAAGAGGTTAAAGACCTCTACTCAGAAAACTACAGGACGTTGAAAAAAGAGATAGAGGAAGACATAAACAGATGGAAGAACATACCATGTTCTTGGATTGGTAGAATCAACATCATTAAAATGTCCATACTACCCAAAGCAATCTATACATTCAACGCACTTCCCATTAAAATACCAATGGCCTTCTTCAAAGATCTAGAACGAACTCTCCAAAAATTCATCTGGAATAAAAAAAGACCCCAAATAGCTGCAACGATCCTGAGAAAGAACAAAGTAGGTGGGATCTCAATGCCAGATATCAAGCTGTATTACAAAGCCACTGTTCTCAAAACTGCCTGGTACTGGCACAAGAACAGACATATAGATCAGTGGAATAGAATAGAGAGTCCAGAAATTAGCCCGAACCAATATGCTCAATTAATTTTTGACAAAGGAGGCATGAATATACAATGGAGCCAAGATAGTCTCTTCAATAAATGGTGTTGGGAAAATTGGACAGACATATGCAAGAAAATGAAACTAGACCACCAACTTACACCATACACAAGAATAAACTCAAAATGGATAAAGGACTTAAATGTACGACAGGAAACCATAAAAATTCTAGAAGAATACAAAGGCAACAAAATCTCAGACATATGCCAAAACAATTTCTTCACTGATACAGCTCCTAGGGCAGTTGAAACTAAAGAGAAACTGAACAAATGGGACTACATCAAAATAAAAAGCTTCTGCACAGCAAAAGAAACCATCAACAAAACAACAAGAAAACCCACCTCGTGGGAAAACATATTTGCCAACGTCATATCTGATAAGGGCTTAATCTCCAAAATTTATAGGGAACTCATACAACTTAACAAAAAGAAGATAAACAATCCAATCAAAAAATGGGCAAAGGATCTAAATAGACACCTTTCAAAAGAGGACATTCAGAAAGCCAAGAGACATATGAAAACATGCTCAAAGTCACTAATCATCCAAGAGATGCAAATCAAAACAACAATGAGGTACCATCTCACACCTGTCAGAATGGCCATCATCAACAAATCAACAAACGACAAGTGCTGGAGAGGATGTGGAGAAAAAGGAACACTTGTGCACTGCTGGTGGGAATGCAGACTGGTGCAGCCACTATGGAAGGCAGTATGGAGGTTCCTCAAAAAATTGGAAATGGAACTCCCATTTGACCCTGTGATCCCACTTCTAGGAATATATCCCAAGAAACCAGAAACACCAATCAGAAAGGGTATATGCACCCCGATGTTCATAGCAGCACAATTCACCATAGCTAAGATCTGGAAACAGCCTAAGTGCCCATCAGTAGATGAATGGATTAGAAAGCTGTGGTACATCTACACGATGGAATACTATGCTGCTGTAAGAAAGAAGGAATTCTTACCATTTGCAACAGCATGGATGGAACTGGAGAGCATTATGCTAAGTGAAATAAGCCAGTCAATGAAGGAAAAATACCACATGATCTCACTCATTCATGGATAATAAAGACCATTACAAACCTTTGAACAATAATAGATACAGAGGCAGAGCTGCCTCAAACTGATTGTCAAACTGCAGTGGGAAGGCCAGAGAGAGTTGGGGGGCAGGAGGGAGGGGAGTAAGAGATCAACCGAAGGACTTGTATGCATGCATATAAGCATAACTAATGGACATAAGACACTGGGGGGTAAGGGAGGGTAGGGGTTTGTCAAGGGTGGGGGGGAAAAAAAGGACACTTATGTAATACCCTTTGTAATACTTTAAGTGAAAAATTAAAAAAAAAAAAGCCATTAACATTAGAAGATTCAAAAAAAAATTAATAATATTAAAATGTGTTATAAAAATCATAAATATCCAATATTTAAAAACCAGTATTAAAAAATATATATTTTAAATGTGCATATATAAGTTCAAATAGCCAAGTATTTCACTTTGTCTTTACCAATTCTTCTTTATAAAAACATTACATGCTGAAAATAATACGAGGTGTTTATATCAAGTAGAGTTCAACATAATAGTTTCTGATTTATTTATAATGAGGTTTTCCACCTGATAACTATGTGTATAAAACCCTTATGGGAACTGTAGTGTTGCACTATGAGCAAAGAGAATAAGAACAGCTAAGTAACAACAGCATAAGCAACAAACAAAAGTAACAAAAATAAGCATGTTGGTTTCAGGACAGCTAGTACAATTGCATGTACACATGTACACACACACAAAAAAGACATTATCAGGACTATTTTGATTTGTGTCACCTTCAAATATACAGTTTAGTTAAAAAGCCACCACCACAACAACTACAGGAAAACTGAGTTTCTAGGTAATCTTAGAAAATGTGCTGCTTTCCCAAAATACATCTGTATGATCTCTTCAATAGTTTCCCTTTTCTCTATAAAACTGTATGGCTATTGAGAGTAATAGAGTTATCATTTGTAAATTGCTTGAATTGCTTTATCTTAAAAGACAACACAGGCTATAACAGGGTAATTTCTCTTCTGGGGTATGACTAGCAGTTAATATTAAAAATATGGGTATAAAGAGAAATGAATCTTTGAGGAAATCCTAATGGATTTACTCAATAATATATTTATAATGTCTTTTAAAATACTGGCCTTTAAATTGCAAGCTTTTAATTTTTACCTTACTAACCTTTAATGCCACATACATATTTCATAATGTTTGGCTTCAATTTAATTCCGTAAATATTTATTGAATATGATGTGCTTGCCTAGTTGCCAAAGAATGTGGAAAGAAATAAAAATTTCCTGACCCTATGGAGCAATTAGTCTAGTAGTGACAAACATTCTAATATTGAGCATATAAAAATAATACAAGTAATGTAATTATCACAGCGTGCTGTGGAATTTCGCAGAGGTAGAAAGTATGTGTGATTGGAAGGTTCAGATAAAATTTACTGAGATGTTATTTGGAAAGGGGTTTTAAAAGGTGGCTGTAAATATCACATATGAGTGCAAGAGATAAAGGCATTATATATAGAAAGCTGTCTTCTGTGTACCGTTTTAACATTCAAATCGCACCCTCTTGGGGGGGGTGGGCACAAGTAAAGCAAAAAGAGAGAGAAAAATGACAGTTTAATAGCATGATTATTAAGCCTGTTGTTACTCAATGGAAATGTGTCAGGGCATTGCTGGTGGAAGTAAATCAACTCTTCCTTAATTTGTTGCTCTTCCATTTCTGAGTGGATCCACTATAAACTTATATTTTGTATATGTATGCTTTATTTTATGCTAAACATTATTTTCTTAATAATGTAGTTGTAAGTACAAATTTTCATCAGGACCATATACAAAGAAGCATGCATATTGAGTTTTATAGATGATTTTTTATAATAAATTTGAACATAGGTAGTTTCAGCTCTATGTGCTGAATCTAACTCACATATAAAATGTAACCCCTATGTAAATATATAAAGATGGAAAAGAACCATACTTGTTCCAGAAGCAATAATAAGGCAGTCTGGGGGCCACAGTTTATAAAATGCTGATTACTAATTCAAGAAGGGCCCTTAAATTTTATGAACAATGGACAACCATTGAAAGATTTTGAGAAGGTATGCATTCAGGTTATAGCTTATGAAGTAAGAGGAAGACAAAGTTGTATGTATAATGGGTTAAAGATAATAATTGCCAGGAGAAAATTGTAGGCCACATAATGGTCTTATTGTGAAATAATGCAGGCTTAATCTTAGGCTTTTATGTAAATAGAAAGAACGAAATGAGTGATGTTAGATAACTTGTAGAGGTAGCATTAGAACTTGGAAAATGATTACAAATTAGGCATGTCAAAAGGTGCTTTCTGTTTTAAATCCACATGTTTAGAGGATCGAATATGTTCCTAACAGAAATAAAAAATGAGGAAGAATTTCTGGCTTCAGGGAGAAAGAAGAATATTTAGCATAGCATTGAAAAAAATGGGTTTGAAACATGAGCCAATTTTCAGTGACAGAAATTTTGGAGATGTTTACCTAGAGGTGATAGTTGAAACTTTGGGAAGGGAAAAGTTTGTTATAGACACCTTGCTGAAAGAGCAAAACAAACAAACAAACTTAAGAGAAAAATCTATGCAATGCCAGATACATATTATGTACTCAACAAATATTTTTAAATTATGTAAAAGGAAGAGGCAGAGGAAGAAGGGTAAGTGATCATAAAACAAAACAAACAAAAAAGAAATCTAAATGGTAATTGAATAAAGAGGACAATCCAATGTGAGAATTCATAAGAAGAAAAGGTTTCTGGACCATCAATAAATTTTCTGAAAAAGAAATAAAGAATTGGTCCCATTTACAATAACATCCTAAGCAATAAAATGCACAGAAATAAAACTTAATTTATTTGAATTATCTCTACATTGAAAACTATGAAACATTGATGATAGAAATCAAAGAAGACACAAATAAATAGGAAGGTATTCCATGTTCATAGAGTAGAAGAAATGATACTGTTAAAATGTCAATACTACCCAAAGCCATCTGTAGTTTCAATGCAACCCCTAAAAAGATTCCAATAGCATTCTTTACAGAAATAGAGAAAAAAAATTTCTAAAATGTATATGGAACTACAAAAGAACACAAAGAGCCCAAGAAATGCTAAGAATAAAGCACACTTCCTGATCAAACTGTATGATAAAGCTGTGGTGATTAAAAGAATATGGTGCTGGCATAAAAACAGGCCAATAGACCAATGGAACAGAACTGAGAGGCCTGAAATAAACCCAAACATATGTGGTCAACTAAGAGTTGACTAGGGAGCAAAGAATACTCAGTGGAAAAAAAAGAAATTCTCTTCAATAAATGGTTCTGGGGAAATTGAATATTCACATGTGAAAGAATGAAACTTGACTCTTATCTTACACCATTTAAAAACACACAAAACAAACTCACTATGGAGAAATCCTACCATTTGCAATAACATGGATGAACCTTGAAGACATTATGCTAAGTGATTTCAGTCAGAGCAAAACAAAATACTGTAAGATCTCACTTATATATGGAATGTTTTAAAAATCTCACCAAATTTATAGAAAAAGAGATCAGAGGTGTGTGTGTGTGTGTGTGTGGAGGGGTAATTATAGGAAAGTGGTCAAAATGTAGGAACTTCCAGTTATAATAAGATTATAATGGCCTTTCGGCCAGAACCGCCATCTTCTAGTAATTCGCCAAAATGACTAACACAAAGGGAAAGAGGAGAGGCACCCGCTATATGTTCTCTAGGCCTTTTAGAAAACATGGAGTGGTTCCTTTGGCCACATACATGCAAATCTACAGGAAAGGTGATATTGTGGACATCAAGGGAATGGGCACTGTTCAAAAAGGAATGCTCCACAAATGTCACCAGGGCAAAACTGGAGGAGTCTACAGTGTCACCCAGCATGGAGTGGGCATTATTGTGAACAAGCAAGTCAAGGGCAAGATTCTTGCCAAGAGCCGAAACCGGTTTGGCTCAGTGGATAGAGCGTCGGCCTGCGGACTGAAAGGTCCCAGGTTCGATTCCGGTCAAGGGCATGTACCTGGGTTGTGGGCACATCCCCAGTGGATGTGCAGGAGGCAGCTGATCGATGTTTCTCGCTCATCGATGTTTCTAACTCTCTATCTCTCTCCCTTCCTCTCTGTAAAATATCTTAAAAAAAAAAAGATTCTTGCCAAGAGAGTTAATGTACGTATTGAGCATATTAAATACTCTAAGAGCGGAGACAGCTTCCTGAAACGTGTGAAGGAAAATGATCGGAAAAAGAAGGAAGCCAGAGAGAAAGGTACCTGGGTTCAACTGAAGGGTCAGCCTGCTCCACCCAGAGAAGCACACTTTGTGAGAACCAATGGAAAGGAGCCTGAGCTGCTGGAACCCACTCCCTATGAATTCATAGCATGATAAGTGGGGAAAAAAATAAAAAAAGACTTCTGTGCTGATAAAAACGTTTCTTTTAATTGAGTGGAAATGTGACATCCCTTCCCCCAAAGAATAATTAAAGAAAGCTTTGTATCACCCTAACCAGTTTTGCTCTGTGGATAGACCGTCAGCCTGAGAACCTAAGGGTCCCGGGTTCGATTCCAGTCACGGGCACATGCCTGGGTTGTGGGCTCAATCCCCAGTAGGGGCCATGCAGGAGGCAGCCAATCAATTAAAAAAAAAGATTATAATGACTATAATCAAATTGCTGTATGATATATTGGAATGTTAAGAAAGTAGATTCTAAGAGTTCTCATAATAAGGAGATCTCTCCTCTTTAAATTTTATCTGTATGAAAATATATTTTACAATATATGTACTCTCATGCTGTGTACCTTAAACTCTTACAGTGATGTACAGAATTATTTCTCAATACAACTGGGAAAAAAGCCCTGTCTAATGTGGTTCTTGCACCCAAAGGTTGCCGGTTTGATTCCCAGTCAGGGCACATGCCCGATTGCTGACTCCATCTCCCATAGGTTGAGTGGAGGAGGCAGCTGATCAATGTTTCACTCACATTGATATTTCTCTCTCTCTCCCTCTCCCTTCTTCTCTCTATAAAAATCAATTAAAAATTTTTTAAAATAAAAATAAATAGAACTGTAATAAAAGAATAAAAGGTTTCAAGGAGAGGACATGTGCTCCAGAAAAAGAAGTCAGAGTGCAGTATTAATCTTTCAAGGTAACATTCATTAAGCATGTACTGTTCTAGGCATTTTTTATACATTATATTGATGTTATCATCTCTAATTTACTGATCAGGAAATTGAAGCTTAGAGAGGTTCAATAATTTATTTGAACTCATGTAATTACTAAATGGTCAATCAGAACTCAAGAATGAGAAAAGTATGGGCTGAAATATCATTCCTGTTAACCACTGAAACAGCAATTTCCATTAAAGATGGGGACTGGATGTTAGGTTACAAACAGTGAAGGAATGAGTGAGAGATAAGGCATCTCAATGTACTACAACAGTGATTTAATAAAGGGAAGAAAGGAGACAGGGAAAACTAATAAAATGTTTTTGCAGTAATTGCACTAGGTATATTTATAGAGCAGAAGAAAAATTTATGTAGAGAATAAAACTGAAGACATAAGCAAGAAAAGTGACTAAGATCCCATAGGAAGTAGAAGGTCAAGGGATCAATATCTATAGAAGAGCCCTTCTGGACAATATGGAGGCAGTATTCTTCTTCAGAGGCAGGATTGAAGGGAGAGGAGAATAAGCATGCAGCAAAGGGTTTAAAACTGCCACTGGGAAGAATCCAAAGAGAAATATACAAGGCTCATAAGAAATAATATGCAAAGCATTCTATTATCTTTACAGCACATAGGCAATGGAGAGCTCACCATATTATTTTTGTCAGAAATAAATAAAAGTATCCCATGGGGTTGATTACAGGAAGAAAAAAAATAGTGCTGTGTTTAGAAATTCTTCATACACAATTCATCATATAATTCTAACAAAATCACTATTCCATTGTAGGGTATTTTTAGTTCTAATTATCCAGATAGATTTTTAACAATGATTAAATTCATCATTTCACTTTGTATTTACTGCTATAATAATGAAAGGAAAACAAAACAATCTAAACATAGAAAAGAATAATGCTTTGCCATTCACAGAAGCTCACAGTGGATTTTCATTACACAAAGGATCAGAACAGAATAGAATGTTTATGAAACCACTGTCAGAGTTAAATCACCAAGTCTGTCAGTTAGTTCTGTTATATTATTTTGCTAAAGATCACATTATCCTTAACCCTAACCCTACCCTGACTGGAAATGTATATGGCTTTTCCAAAAGAATCTAGAATGAAAAGTATATATGGGGTCACTACCAATCTATCACCATTCTTGGAAAGAGAGCCAATTAAAAGAGGAGACTGTACAGGTAGGAGCTTCTCCCTCTTTTTCTCTAGTCACCTATTTCCTCTATTCAGATATGAACATGGACAACTGCAGATCTGAACACCTGTTCATCTCTCCTAGCCTCCGTGTCCAACCCAAAGCAGCATCCAGCTTCAGTGTAGCTCACCATTTGTTATTTTGTTTTATATCTGCTAATCAGAGATATATTTTGTTTGTTAATAAGGCTACACATCTCTCATTTTTTCCTGTTATATTTTATCATCACCTCTGTGTTTTAGCAGTAGAGATGGGATTTAAAGTATTAATTTACAATTCTATCTTCATATGCATTTTATTCTTAAATCTTCTTAATGACATTAAAGTAATTCATTGTATGAATGAGCTGTAATTATTTAGTTCCCCTTTAGATGGGCAGTACATTATTTCCAGTTTTATTTTATTAAAAATGCTGTATTGAAAATCTTTATGCATATATTTTTATGCACTCCTGCTTTCCTTTAAATGGATTTCTAAACGTGGGCATGATGTGTCAAATTTACTTTCCTATCAACAGCTGTGGAATTATTTAGCTCATGACCTTTCTATCACTATATAATATATGATATTGTTTTTCCTTTTCGAATCTGAAGAGTGGCATTTCTGAAAATCTTTTCCATTAATGGTGGACTTGAAATTTCTTCCGCCAATTCACTAACTAAAATATAACTGTAAATATCTGTTCTGGGGTGTGAGAGACTGGATGTAGGAGGATATATTTCTTGATCAAGAATACGTTCTTCGCTGAAACCGGTTTGGCTCAGTGGATAGAGCGTCGGCCTGCGGACTGAAAGGTCCCGGGTTTGATTCCGGTCAAGGGCATGTACCTGGGTTGTGGGCACATCCCCAGTGGGAGATGTGCAGGAGGCAGCTGATCGATGTTTCTCTCCCATCGATGTTTCTAACTATCTATCTCTCTCCCTTCCTCTCTGTAAAAAATCAATAAAATATATTAAAAAAAAAAAAGAGTCCGTTCTTTGAAGTGGAGGGTGGGTGGGAAGAGATCAACAAATGAACGTGTATGCATATATGCACAACTTGTGGACACAGACAATGGAGTGGTGAGAGCCTGGGATGGGGGGGTGGGAGCAGGCTGGAAGAGGTTAATGGGGGGAAAAGGAGGACCTATGTAATACTATCAACAATAAAGATTTTATTAAAAAGAATATGTTCTTTGGAATAGAAAATGTTAAATGATAATGGTTATACCGTACTTTAACTTCATTTACCTCTCTCTTATTTATAGCAATAAACATCAGCATTTGTATGTTTTAATGCTAATAAGAGGCAAATTATCCTATCTAATAATAGACAAACATGGTAATTAACCATACCTCCGACACCCTTCCCATTGGCTAATCAGGGCGATATGCAAATTAACTGCCAACCAAGATGGCGGCTGGCAGCCAGGCAGCTGAAGCAAACAGGAGGCTTGCTTGCTCCAGTGATGGAGGAAGCCAAGGTTCCCCGCCTGCCGCTGCTGGCCTCTGAGCTGCACTCTAAGAAACAATGTTGCAATTATAGAAGCTAAACAAAACCCAGAAACCTGCTTTCAGCCAGCCGGCCTCAGAGCTGGAGTTGCAACAGTGTTTCAATTATAGAAGCCAAACAGACCCAGATACCTGCTTTCAGCAGCTGAGGTCTCAGAGCTGGAGCCGAGCCTCAGAGCTAAAGCCGACTCTCAGTTCCAGTGACAGCCATAGAAGGTAAATAAATCCCAGAATAAAAAAAAAGAAAAAAGAAAAAAAGGAGAGGTTGGGAACTTCAGTCACCCGTCAGCCTGAAAACGGCCCTCAGCCCCTCACCCAGACTGGCTAGGCACCCCAGTGGGGACCCTCACACTGAAGGGGGTGTGACTAGCTGCAAACAGCCATCATCCCCTCATCCAGGCTGGCCAGGCACCCAAGTGGGACCCCAACCCTGATCTAGGACACCCTTCAGGGCAAACCAGCCGGCCCCCACCTGTGCACCAGGCCTCTATCCTATATAATAAAAGGGTAATATGCAAACTGACCCTAACAGCAGAAGGACGGGAATGATTAGTCACTATGACACACACTGACCACCAGGGGGCAGACGCTCAATGCAGGAGCTGCCCTCTGGTGGTCAGGGAGCTCTCACATGGGAGGAGCTCTGCTCAGCCACAAGCCAGACTGATGGCTGCCAGTACAGCGGTGATGGTAGGAGCCTCTCCCACCTCTTCAGCAGCGCTAAGGATGTCCGACTGCAGTTTAGGCCTGCTCCCCGCTGGCAAGTGGACATCCCCCGAGGGCTGCCGGGCTGCCAAAGGGATGTCTGATTGCCATCTTAGGCCCAATCGCTCGGGGAGCGGGCCTAAGCCAGCAGGTGGTCATCCCCTGAGGGGTCCCAGACTGTGAGAGGGCACAGGCCGGGCTGAGGGACCCCCCCCACCAAGTTCACAAATTTCTGTGTACCGGGCCTCTAGTTATGTATAAAAGAAAATACATTTTAACCACCAAATATAAGTTGATTACCTTGAAAACTTTTAAATGCTCAAGTTAGCATTTAGAAATCTTTGAAAATAAATATGAACTTCAATTCAATATCTTGGGTAGTTTAAAGGTCTGCTAGCTTATAAAAGTGAGAATTTAATTAAATTAAAATTTTAAATGTCAAAAAGATTATAGATGTGCACATATTTATAATCCAATGCTTATATCAGTAGTTCATTTTAATGTCTGTAATATGCATGAATGTCTATTATAAATATGCATACTAATTGCAAATAATGGCTCCACAAATACTTTGAAATATTGTGCTTTACTATACTTAAACTACAGATTAAAGTACAAGTAATAACCCCCAAACTAAGACCCTTTATTTAACAATTGAAAAGAATCACATAATTGTGAAAAACAGTATTGGAACATTTTTCATTTTGGAAACATAACTCCTTCACTAGAAATGGGCATCAGAAATATTTATTTCTCTATGTCCATGTTAGCTTATATTATTTTTATTTCTTATTTGAATGCTTAACTGTAACCAGAATATGTGTTTAAGAAAAGAAACACAATTCATTTTTATAACTTTGAATGCCCATGGACCATGTTGTTTCCAGAGTGTTTGCTTAATCACAGCTGTGATAACCTTTGTCTTACCTTTTGCTTCAAATACTTAATAGAGAGCAAAATAAATCTTAAGAGCTCATAATTTAAGCAACTTAAAGCAATTTCACAATAAAAAGAAATTTCAGAGATGATTCACGAATATATCCTGAAATCCATAGAAAATGCTTTCCATGGGTTATTTGGATATTACCTATTTCACTAATTATATCACAATAGTTCATTGTGATCTATTTTTCTCTAATCCTCAACTCAATCATCTGGTATAGAGAGGGAAGAAAGTTAGTTTATCATGTCAGGTGAACCCTACTGTTGTAAGAAAACAAAAGGGAAACATAATATTAGTAGAATACCTTCATAAAATAAATAAATAAAACCTTAGCAACTCCTTCAAAACAAATCAAAGAGCTGAATGACAGTCATCACCTTCATTCTAATGGAATCCAGCAACAGCACAATCATATTTAGAAAACTACTATTTAGAAAAAATGTAAATAATTTTGTCTTTCCTTTCTTGGCATCTTCATTACATTTTATGGTGAGCATTTATTTATGTCCATGGGTTTTGCTGTTGGTCTCCTGCTGGACTCTGAAATTCTAGACTCTGACTCCAGATTGCCTGGTTTAAATTCTCAGTTCCACCACGCTGGTTATATGAACCAGCAAGTTAAAACTTCTTTTGACTTTTTCAACTTGAGCAAGTTAAAAACTTCTTTGGCCTTAGTTTCTCATTGTGATTTGGCATGATGAAATAAGTTCACGTAGAGAACATTGTGAGAACAATAACAAACTGAAAAATGTTAGCTATGATGTCTGGCCAGTGTGGCTCAGTATCTATCTCTGAACAAGGAGATCATGGTTTGATTACAGGTTAGGGCACATGCCTGGGTTGTGGGCTCAGTGCCAAATAGGGCGAGAGCAGGAGGCAGTAGAACAATGATTCTCTCTTATCACTGATGCTTCTCTCTCTCTCTCCCTCTCCCTTTCACTCTGCAATCAATAAAAATATATTTTAAAATGTTAACTATTATTGTTACATATAGAATGTGAACAACCTATTGGAAGGAACACAATAATACTTCTTACAAAGATAAGAAATAGATTGAAGATGGGCTAAAAGGATTCTACAACCGGGAAGCCCATTGTAGATGCTGAACCCAATGTTCTGCTTACCTGTGCTCCGACAGGAAAACTTGGTTTTGTGATCACACAACCGCAAGGTGCCATTACAGCCTTTTTCATCACTACCATCTTCACAGTCTTTTTCCCCATCACAGCGCCACAGGTCGGGGATACAATTTCCATCAGGATGGCATTGAAATTCATTCCCATTACAACCAGCAGGAGAACGAATCTCTTAAATAGAAATGAGAGAGGAATAGAGGGGAGAAGCCAGGAGAGAAATTATTTTACTTGATAATATTTTTCTTTCTTTAGACATTTTTATGATGATAGAGAGAATATATATTGACTTTTTATATTTTATATTTTTTGAATAGTGTTGTTTAATAGCTATAATACTTTCTAGTATTTTCAAATTCATTTCGGAAACAATAATAAGAGAAAATTATGTTTATCTCCAAAAGAATTCCTGAAAATGTCACTTACATTAAAAAAAAGTTTAGAACAAGATATTGTATGACAATTCTATTGTAATTTTAACTAGTGTCTTAATGATTAGATCTTTGAAAGCCTATTCCCTTTGACACATAAAAGAGGTTTCACATTCTACTCTAAATGTTGACTTTAGTTGATCTTTTGACACTTCTCTAGTTAATTTATTTTGAACTTTTACGAGATAACTAAGTAAATAATACGTACTTTCTGGCTAATAAAATCTTTATAGAATAACATTCAAAAGTTTGAAAATAAAAAGACCCCATAATAAACACAAACTCTTTAGGATGTAAGATTATAAATCTAGAATCACAGCAGACACATAAGAATTTAATGAGGCACTATATATTCAAAGTCAATTTATCAATTAATAATTTATACAGTACTCAGATAACTATATTCCTCAAAACCTGATAACTAAAAATATAGGTTAAAATATTCTGGTAAGCATAAGCAAGAATAAGGAAATAAAAAATGTTGGTGATATAGATGATTCATAGTACAACTGAATAATTTGACTGTAATCAGTAGCATATTAAATTTTTATTAATATTTAATATTGTAAGATGAAGTAGCCAGCATCTCTGAATTGTTGTAAAATATTTTAGAATATATGTTTATATACATGAGTTTTAATGTAATAAATTTATTGTCTTATATAACTAATCCAGCAATTAATCTACATATCTATAACAGCAATTATTCTGTAACATTATAATGAATTTGAAACAGGTTCATGTGAGTTACCTATTATTTAATGTGCTGGTTTGATAGGGATCATGTCACTATGAATTAAGATTAGAATCATTTAGGTCAAAGCTAAAAATAACAATTATATCACCAAGGCAGCTACTTAAACTCTTAAGACCTTTATTTGTTCACCTGGAAAGTTGAGAGTCTGCAGAGTTGTAAGAAATAAACTGGATATCTGTAAATTATTATTATAACTATACAATTTTGTAATGCTGTTAATGCTTATGATATAAATAGTTTGGTTTCTAATATTTTCCTAATTTAAAGATGCTCAACAACTATAATGTCAGGTGGTACAATATTATAAAGGTTCTCAAAATTGCCTTGACTCCTCACTCTACTTCCCAAGTATTCATTCCTAGAATAGTAATGAAATAACAACCAAAAATAAAAATATCCTCGCTGAAGCCAAAACACACAAGTAAATCTGTTGGTAAAAAATAGGAGTTCAAATTTAAAGAAAACATATTGAACTAATTTCCAAAAGTAACCTCTGTTAAGAACACTTATAATGCCTGGCCAGCATTGCTCAGTGGTTAAGTATCGACCTGTGAACCAGGAGGTCATGGTTCGATTCTCTGTCAGGGCACATGCATGGGTGTGGGCTCAATCCCCAATGTGGGGAGTACAGGAGGCAGGTGATCAATGATTCTCTCTCATCATTGATGTTTCTCTCTCTCTCTCCCTCTCCTTTCCTCTCTGAAATAAATGCAGATATGTGTGTGTGTATGTGTGTGTGTGTGTATATATGTTTTTTTAGGAAAGAACACAATAATTACACCCAGTTTACAGAGAAGGCCCTGACTTTAGGCTGGCTATGAAATGCCTTGCAAAACCAGCCAACTCTTTTTCCTACTTTCCTAGTTATCCAAATCCTTCTGACCTCAGATATATAGACTTCTTGATTGAACAAAATGAGTGAGTACACACAATCAATAAAGATGGTAGAGTCTCTGCACATTTGGAAGATATATATGAAATGTGACATAGCAACTTCCCACTATATTTAATTTAGTATCTGCAGAGTATCCTATTTAACACTATGGCCTAACCACTACAGTGGTAAAGGATGCTGAGGTTGGTTTAATGTTACAAAATAGTCACAGGGATGTAAAGTACAGCACAGAGAAAATAGTCAATAATATTGCAATCACTATGTCTGGTGCAGGTAGGTGCTGAAAATATTAGGGGGGAGGGGGAGGGCACTTTGTAAAGTATACGACTGTCTAACTTCTATGGTAGACACCTGAAACTAATAGAAACTATTATTGAATGTAAACTGTAATTGAAAAAAATAATAATTAAAAAAAGAATTGTGACGTCTTCAAGCCTAGTATTCTTCTAAAGATAACTTGAAAATCATGTGATTTCAGTGTTCAGGAAAAAGAAAGGAGAATAATCAAATGGAGTTCCAAGATGCACTGAGCTAAGCAATTCTAAGAAGCCACCTTCCATGCAGCACCGAATGGTCTTCGGTTCTTTCTCCTACTACTTAACCTTCCTCAAAAACAACACAAAACAAAACCAAGCTCAGATCCGCTGAACTTTATAACCTGCAGTGTGAGCTCACCAATAAATTATAAACATTGTATTTCAGGTAATTGTCACTCAGTGATTTAAAATAATAAATAATGGGAAGTATAGCCTATCAATTTTTCTACTTTGTCTAAAATAAGAGTGAAGACTGGCAACTTATATATTGAATCTGCTGCTCAGTATATATAATTTGGCAAATACACTATTGACCTTTTAAAAATCTGAAAATTTTCTTTAAAAAATCTAGATTTTTTTTTGTTGTTGTTGTTGTTTTTTTTTGCCCTGGACAGTTTTTCTCAGTGGTTAGAGCGTCAGCCCTCAGGCCAAAGTCTCAGGTCTGGTTCCCTTTTACAGGTACCTGTACTGCAGGCTGGATGCCGGTCCAGGTCCCAGGGAGGAGACAGACAGAAGCTAGGTAGATGGGGCGGCACCCGAGCTAATGCGAGGCTACCAGTCCATGTGTGGAGGCGCACACGGCCGTAAGCCAGGTGGGAACAGGGGTGTGCTCCCCCGCAATGGGATCATCAGGTCTCCATTGTGGGCTGTGCCAGGAGAGAGGAGGAAGGTCGCCAGCCTTTTTGAACATATGCTTGTTACTTCCGGATTGGTCCTTTCAAAGAATTTTGCCTTAGCAACATCCTTGGGATTGGTTATCTGCAAGCTGCCTGTCTTAGCAATGGCCATACATTTTAAAGTTCATGCCTTTGGAGCTCACCCTTCCTTCCCCACCCAGTTGGGGTGTCTTCGTGACTCCTACTAGTGGGGTTCTTGGGTTGTACTTTCCCTTCCTGTGGCCGGATTCCAAACCACTCCTGACTGTAGCATGGAAGGGAAGCTCTGCAGCTGGGCTGCTCCTGGAACCCCGGCCACACCTTTTCCAGGACTGGCTTCTCCCACTGTATTTGTTACTTCATTCTTCGTTTTTTCGAGACAATGAACTCGGACTCAACATCCCACATTTTGGTTTCACTGGTAGGGGCTTGTGCAGGAGGTGACCAATTGATGTTTCTCTGTCACATGTCTCTCTCTCTCTCTCTCTCTCTCTCTCTCTCTCTCCCAGTCTCTCTCTCTCCCTTCCTAATCCTTCCCCTCCACTCTCTCTAAATAAACAATAAAAAAAAATCAATGAAAAAATATCCTTGGGTGAGATTAAAAGCAAAAACAAAAAAAAATCTAGATTTTCCAGTTTCTTGAAAAGTAGGAGTAGGAAGGTTTTTGGACTAGCATCCTTGAAGAGCAATACTGCTACCTTCTTTACATGGGGCTGGGCCGGACTGTATTCACAACCCCCTATTATCATGAAAAGAAAAAGATAATTTCTATTGGGTTTTTCTTCCCCTCGCACGTTTTCCTCCTTGGTAGAAGTGGGCAATAGGTCAACTATTCACTGCATTTTCTTTTGTTTCTGAATCACTTCTAGAAAGCTGTGGACCCTTTTTAGTTCACTCTTGCTTCAATATTGCTAGCAATTTTACTCTCTTGTCAAAATTAGATTTTCTTCTTTATGAGTCCTTTTTATTGATATTTATGAATAATCCTCAAACTCACCATGTTACTCTCTTTTCAATTGCTTTTTAGAATTTAGAGCCAACTTTATGGATCATTTTTCATGATATGTATTTGTTTGGACCAATCTCACTCTCAGATTTACTTATGTTACTCATCCTTATTCTGCCTTTGTTTAAATCCTTCCTCTTTACAACCTCTATTATTTCCAGGTTATAGCTTAAATTATTTCTGGAAGCATTCAGAGGGCTATGTGAATAAATAAACAGAATAGTGATATGAATTGAAATTTTAAAAAGAAACAACATATGGTACACTTAGAATTATCTAATTTAGAAAACACTTTATTACTTTAAATAAAACTAAATAGCATATACCAAAATTTACACTAATTTCTATTCCTCTATACATTCTTTATTTCTTTAGGAACTATGTTACCTCAAAAATGTCAATAATAAAAAATTCCATGTTTTATCGAATTATTATACGATTGATGTTTTGACTCTACACATATTCCAGATTTGGTTTCAAAGGTCTAGTTCTTTTAAATCATGTTCTTTATCCATCTCAATGATATAATGGAAAATTCTCAAGAAGAAGATTATGTAAGCTCAGAAATCTAGATAGATCCATCTGATTCAAAAAGAGGCTTACAGAAGATAAATTGTTGTTTGGGGAAAGGGTCACTTCTCCTGATTCAGCAGTCTGTCAACTATATATCTAGAGGACTAGTTTTTTAGCTCAATATTATTTACAGCCCAAAATAAGCTGTAGTCACAAATATCAAAGCAGAATCTGTGAAAGGAGAGAATATGCTGCTATTGTCTGATATACATTTTTTAAAATTCCGTTTGTATTTTATTTGCTTTGTTTGGTTTATCTATTTATGATTCATAGGTGAAACTACTCATTTGTTTTCTTATTGTAAATAAACATATATCTTATAAATTTAAAATGTGGTATTTCCCTAAGGCTTTTCTTGTCTTTTTTGTTTTTTCTTCTTAAGCTACCAGTGTCTAAACCTCTGTGGGCTGTTATACCACCTACTAAGGGGCAGCACAAATAACCAGATGGCAATAGTTTTAGAATGAGTCTGAGGAAGGAAAAAATATACCATTATAAACACTCAAATCTAAATGGTGATATTACCCTCCTGTTTGTAATGCTCACACACACTCATCACTAATGTATACACCTCCTTGTCTCTGTTATATTATCCTCCCCAACCTGGCTTGCCTTCCTGTTTATACTTCAGCTGTTAATGCCCCTAATTTTCTTTAAGATTCACTTTATTTTCTAGGAATAGGTCCTTAATTCTGGTGTCTGTAGACTCAAGAAATTCATGGGTAGGTTGTAAGAATTTATAAAATAGAAACTTTACATGATGCTTTGTATTTTTCTTCTGGAGGAAGGGAGTCAGAGCTTTTCTTGACTCATTCAGATTCCAAGAGAAATGCCAAGACCAACTTCACACTTCTCTCTTTATCTTCATGCCAAATACCTGGCATGTGTATGGCATATAATTTTGCCTAAGATTAAAATTAATTAAATTAGATGGATTAAAACCCAGTGAAAAAAAAGATCACTCATCTACTTGTATTGAGTTTGATTACAAATAAATAAATAAACAGAAGTGCTTAATGAGACCACCCCATTTCACAGAAACAGAAATTATAAAATAATTATTTTTGGTAAATGTTCAAATAGTCTTTGAAAAATATATATTTTTTTCAATTACAGTTTACATTCGATATTATTTTGTATTAGTTTTAGGTGTACAGCATAGCAGTTAGATAATCATATACTTCACAAAGTATTAACTTGATATTTCCAATAACCACCTGACACCAGGAGTAGTTATTACATTATTATTGACTGGATTCCCTATCCTGTACAACCAATCTGTACTGCTCAACTCTTTCACCCTTTTTCACCAAGTCCCCCAACCCCCATCCCCACTGGCATTCATCAGTCTGTTCTCTGTATCAATGAATCTGTTTCTGTTTTGTTTGCTCATTTACATTGTTCTCTAGATCCCACATATAAGTGAAATCATATGGTATGTGTCTTTCTCTGACTGACTTATTTCACTTAGCATAATATCCTCCAGGTCCATCCATGCTATTACAAATGGTAAGATTTCATTATTTTACAAAACAATTTGACTGCAGTTATATAGATAACAAGTAGCAGAAATGAGATTTACCTTTCATAATTAAACTGCAGAACCTGCCTTCTCTATAACCATTATTAACTTTTGGTAAGGCCTTTCTCACATAAAGGCTCAAAATAAAAGAAAATTTTAATAATTAGCTCATATAATAATCAAAAGTGTCTATAAACTAATTTATTTTTAATATGTAAATACTGCTGTTTAGCTCATTTCTAATAATATTTATTTTATTCTGTTGTAAGGTAATGGTAAAATTTTGTCTCTTATGGAAAGATCTCAATAAATTTCAAGTTACATGAGGCAGTCTACCCTTTTTTTTGGGTTTGTTTCTTCAATTGGTTGCCTGGGAAGGAAAAGAAAGATTTAAAGGATCAGAAAGGTTGAGTAATGTTACCCATGATTACACATCTAGTTAGGGCAAGAGAGATGCCAAATTAGTTTCATGATCTTTACAATGAGTATATTGGCCTCAATGACTCCTTCACTTACTCTTTAAACATATATTTGTTGCAATGTGGCAGGCATTTTCCAAGCACTAGGATAGAGAGAGACTTTCCTGGCCTCACAGAACTTACTTGAGGGGAGGAAGAAGCATGAAGGCATTTAATAAATAATTATAGAAGCACATGAACTAGAGTAGTCCAAGAAGCAGTAAGTGCTATGAAGACAATGGGTCAGAGGAATGCTGCAGAGGAAGAAACCTATGTCTCCTCTGATCACCATTGGTTGGCCAAAGCTAACCACATTGGGTGGGGCCCCATCATGTTGGTCCCCCCTAAGCACAATTTTCTGGGAAATACAGTCTTACTGTGTTCCAAGAGAAAGGGAAGAAATGCAAATATTTTGGGAATATCCTCAATGACTTCCACAGGAAGAGACATGTGTATAGAGGACATATTGACAAGGGTGATTAGAAAAATCTCTCTGAGAAGGTAATATCTGAGAGGAGATAAAAATGAAGAGAAAGAATCACCCGTGCGAATTAAGGTTGAAAACAAGAGTAGGCAGAAAGAGAAGGACCTGAATGAGGGTGTGTGAGTAAAAGGAGATCTGAGAGGAGGCAGGGGCTGGATCTTTCTGGCTTTATCAACACCTATGGTAAGATAAGTTCAATGATATTCATCTACTGGAGGTTTTGAAACAGGAGTTATGATGATATAATTTAATCTATATTATTAAAAGTTCTCAATGGTTGTTATATTGAAAAAATGAATGTGATGATGCTTGAGTGGAAGTAGGAAATGGCTTCCACTGGAGTCCAGGTGAAAAATAACAGATGTACTGTTTGCCTTTGAAAAGATTATAAAATAGTGGATATACAGGTGAGTAGGCGATGTTCTCAGTTACAAAAGCAATGTCATAAGTGCTTTGGTAGGAGAGCGCATCATAAGAACATGCACAGGGAAAACTAACTACACATGAGGTTTCAGATGGAACCCCAGGAATTCTATGACAGAGGATAAGGAGAGAGAGAATTCTGAATCAAGATTAAGAGTCAGACAGAGGGGAACGTGGCATTGAACAAAAGATATTTTGAACAAAGTCAACAGCAGTCATAAAATTTTGTGTAGTTTGTGATGTCAAGAGAGGATAAAGTTAAAATGAAAAAGGATGCCATGGCTAGACCTTGAATAGCCTTGTATGCTATGCTAAATGGCTTGGATTTAACCCTAAAGGCAACTGGGAGTCCAGAAAGGCCTTCAGCTAGATTCGGATATGCTTAGATATCCAGGTTACATAGATCACTTTTGAATCATTTAAACCATAAATAGAAAGGGGAAACATCTCCAAGATTCCTTAGATTTATAATGCATATATATATACACATATATATACACACACACACACACATATATATATATTTCATTCACTTGAACATTCAAGTTTATACTAAAGTGAGGTAGACTATTACACACACACTTTTATGTTTCTTCTCTTCCCCTCTTTTCATCCCACCCCTTCACAACAAATTAAATATACCCTAAACTTATTGCTTAATGTCTGTTGGGTCTGGGTATGTGTTGGTGTTTAGAAATGTCGCCTTCTGCCAAAAAAACAGAAAACCATCGTGGAGTTTTATTTCTCCTTAATCTTGCCAAAGGAAATAAGCTTCCACTAACGGTTGTTGATTTTCCCCTGGATGACAAGCTGCATTTCTCCGAGGAGCCTGTGATGACCATTCCAACTTGAGTTCCAGGCCTGGGTGGTTCCCCAGAGCCCCAGTTGCTTAAGCTTCAGGGCTTGGCACACCATCTATCTTTGTAATACAGCTTGTCCCAATGGAGTGTGAAAATGATGACTATGTTTATATGTATATGCTCATGCTGCTTTACTGTTATGTTTTCATGTTGCTGATGCTGGTTATATTTTCAACTAGTGCAATTTTATTGTATTTTTGCCCTGCAGCTATTTAAACCACGCATACAATTTGGGGAATCTAATAAATAAATAAATGCAGAGCCCTGGAGGAAATGTGGCAACCGATGGTGGAATTTATCTCAATATTTAAATGAATTCACGGTGGCTAAAGATTTGCAGTTAAAAGACTAGCAACTGTACAGAGACAGACTTTTTTTTCCTCCTAAAGTTAAAAATTGTGAAAATAAAGATTGCAAAAATATGTTGTTTTTAAAATAGTCAGAATATATTTTGTTTTATAAGAAATGTTAATGCCCTCTTGAGAAAATAGCTGATAATAGTATGACAAATATAATGAATTATTTAAATTGTAAAACCAATCTGGGGAGAAAAACTTTTTAAATTTGTTTTAATGGAGTTTATAACTTACATTCATTGTAAAATGCTTTGAAAAGTAAAAACCACCAGGTAGTGCGAAGCTTCCCTGCGTTTCCTATAATCATCATGTGTCAGTCCTTGCTCTGTTCCTAGCTTTGCAATGAATCACTGCAGATGAGTAAGTCCTGCACCCGTGGCAGCTGTTTGTTCCAGATTTCTAGATATTCTCCTCCTGGCCCGAAACGACTGAGATTAGGTCTGGCAGCATATCAATCAATAGTGATTTCATTTACCAACAGGGTATGGCCATAACCTTGGCCTGCTTCTGACTACAGGGACCCTTAACATTCTCCAAAGGAAGATAGGCTATCTCTTGTCTCTAGAAATCCTCAGGAGAATGTTGCTTATTAAACCTACCTTAGCCCTTGAGCTGCCGGCCTGAAGTCTGTGTTGGGGTCAGTGGGGGTCTATTGTCCTGCTCTTTCACATGTAATGTGGGATGGGTTCTCCAGGGGCTGTGCCCACCTAATGGTACAATAATCTCAGCTGCTAACTGACAATGAAGTCAAGTCTAGGGCCTCCATAAATCAACTTGTTCTCACCACTGGACCTTGACCGTGCACAGGTCACATAGATTTTAGATGCCATATCTCTTGGTTATTATTCTCACTGTCCCTCCCTTCCTCCTACCTCAACACACTTCCAATGGCGTGTGTGTGTGTGTGTGTGTGTGTGTGTGTGTGTGTTTTATCACCTATTCCAACAAATTATTTTTATCCCCATATGTTGCCCTTACTGAAAATTATCCTGAGAAAATGTTGTATGAGACTATCAAAATCATTTATTAGTACATGGGACTTAATGGCAAATTTAATAATAAAACAGAGAAAATATTTGAAATCTTTAATGTTTACTATCTGGGTCAGTTAGAAAAGTTGAATAGAAGGAAATGGAAAATAATATATGGATACCTAAGCACAAATTCAATTATATTAACATGAAAATGTTTTTAGTGTTAAAAACACATAGACATGTAGACACTCAAAAAGTATATTGAATACCTCCGAGGCTAGGAATATATCCCAAGAAACCAGAAACACCAATCAGAAAGGATATATGCACCCCTATGTTCATAGAAGCACAATTCACCATAGCTAAAATTTGGAAACAGCCCAAGTGCCCATCAGTAGATGAATGGATTAGAAAACTGTGGTACATATACACAATGGAATACTATGCTGCTGTAAAAAAGAAAGAATTCTTACCATTTGCAACAGTATGGATGGAACTGGAGAGCATTATGCTAAGTGAAATAAGCCAGTCAATGAAGGAAAAATACCACATGATCTCACTCATTTACGGATAATAAAGATCATTATAAACTGATGAACAAAAATAGATTCAGAGGCAGAGCAGCATTAAACAGATTGTCAAACTACAGCAGGAAGGCTGGGGAGGTTTGCAGGGTGGGTAAGAGATTAACCAAAGGACTTGTATGCATGCATATAAGCATAACCAATGGACACAAGACACTGGAGGTTGGTGGCGGGGGAGGCTGGGGAAGGTCAAGGTGGAAAAAAGGAGACAAACGTACTACTCTTTGTAATATTTTAAGCAATAAAAAAATAAAAAAAAGTATATTGAAAAAAATTCAATTTAGCATACTAAGTATCCCCCAGTAAGTTAAAGTATTAAAGTGAAAACTATGAAACAAAACATTGTTTGCAGTTCATTAAACTTTAAGTTTTGATATCTGGAACTCTACCATGAGCATTTCATTTAGAATTGAATATATCATGGGAGTGATGGAATTCTACATTATCTAAATCTAAGTGACCAGAATGTATTAATCAGTCAAATTGGCTAAAATTGAGAATTTTTTTTTCTATTTACTGTTCAAATTAAGCAGTCTCCTTAACAGATATGGTTGATGTTAAATATTAAATAAAACAGATTGTGACATGGATTGTGATGCGTATATCGCATTTGGAATTTTATTTTTTGGCATAGCACTATGCCTAGCTCACAGTGGGCATCAAATATTTACTGGAAAAAGAATTTAAAGATGCCATGATTTAATTTGATATTTTGATGAAGGACATCTATAATAATAAAAGCATAATATGCTAATTAGACTGGACAAAGCCACAGCAGCAGGGGCCAAGGCCGAGGCAGAGGCAGCAAAGGCGGCAGAGGCCCCCGGGCCACAGCGGCAATGGGGGTCGAGCCCCTTGCACAAATTTTGTGCATCGGGCCTCTAGTTATTATATAGAAATAATATGTATAAGGCTATACATATGGACTATATATATTTGATCGAGGGCCAAAGAATATAATTTAAAAGTTAATGGTTTATTTCTTCATTCACTGGCCTTATCTTTTCCCCATTATTTTTTAACTTTGTATCATAATAAATTTGAAGGTCTCTGGAACTAGGGCATCTAGAATTACTCAGGATTATAGCTCCTTTAGAATGTGTCTCTATGTACTTTCTTTTTTTAAAATAAGGGATAAACCAGCAAGCTATGACCTGCATACTAATTCTTGTCCACTACCATTTTTTATAAATAAAATTTTATTGGAACACAGTCATGATTTGAGGATATATAGAATATGGCTTTTTTTGTGTGTGTGCTAAAACAGTGGACTTGGTAGATGCAATAGGCAAAGACTAAAATATTTACTACCTGAGCCATTACAGAAAAGATTTGGTGACCCCTGTGTAAAATGTCCTAAATTCTGTTTATGATTCACAGAACAGCTGATTCAAGTGCATGCATATCAGCAATAACAGTGTGTTGTGCTGAAAGATTCTGATATGAGTGAATATTCCATGCCAGGAAGGTTGCAGTGGTTTAAGTGGATTATTTTATGCAGCAGAGTTATTTGGGGAAAGATTTAGGATGCAGATAATAACAATCAATTAATGGTGCACAAATGCCAACATAACACTGAAATGGTTTCCCTAGCAAAAAGTGAATGAATGTGATTAGCACATTGCAGAACTATAATACCTATGTGAAAATTCAGTTGATACTTCACACAAATAAGGAAACAGAGGCTGACTTTTCAAATAGGCTATGAAAGAATCTAACTACTAACCAGGTATTATCCCATTGTTATGTCTTTACCCTCTCAAAAGCATGGGCACTCCTATTGATAAGTGAATTATTTTGTAGATTATCCATGTGCTTGGCCACTTTTCTGTTTGTTTATTTGCTTATTTTCTGCTAAATGTCTTATGTCCTATCATTTCACTGATCATTAACTGCAAATGGAGAATGAGGAAGCAGAATTTAAAGACTATGAAAATTAATTTATTCTTGCCATTATTTTCAACTTTATTAAAACTGCAGAAAACAGGCTGAGAGTCTTCATTAAAAGTAGGGGTTCTTGTTACCTATTGACTTTATTTTTTTAAAATATATTTTATTGATTTTTTACAGAGAGGAAGGGAGAGGGATAGAGCGTTAGAAACATCAATGAGAGAGAAACATCCATCAGCTGCCTCCTGCACACTCCCTACTGGGTAAGTGCCTGCAACCAAGGTACATGCCCTTGACTGGAATCGCACCTGGGACCTTTGAGTACGCAGGCCGACCCTCTATCCACTGAGCCAAACTGGTTAGGGCTGTTACCTATTGACTTTAATTATCAAGTATATTTTTTATAAAACAAGAGATGTTACTCAATTTAAGGTCAACATGCATAAGTGTCTTAATAGAAAAGCGAAATTTATCTAGAAATAAGTGTAGAACTATTACTAATTTTCGGTGTAGTAAAGATGAGAACAATTTGTGTCTCTCTTCCTGTTTTAATAAGCCATTTTCTAATATTTCATTATAATTTTATTTATATGATTACTTTTAATTTTCCTGATAATTACACTGCTAGAAACATAAATTCTCAAAAATAAAAACCCACAAAAAACACACCTTTGTTTTCTTTGCTCTTTTTTTTAAATTAAACCTTTATTGTTCAGATTATTACAGTTGTTCCTCCCCCCCCCCGCCCCATAGCTCCCCTCCACCCGGTTCCCACACCACCCTCTGCCCTTACTGCCCCCCCCCCTCAACTGTCCTCATCCATAGGTGTATGATTTTTGTCCAGTCTCTTCCTGCATCCCCACACTCCTTTCTCCCCCGAGAATAGTCACTCCACTCCCTTTATATGCCCCTGATTCTATTATACTCAGTCTATTCTGTTCATTAGATTATTTATTCATTTGATTTTTAGATTCACTTGTTGATAGATGTGTATTTGTTGTTCATAATTTGTATCTTTACCTTTTTCTTCTTC
This sequence comes from Myotis yumanensis, assembly GCF_028538775.1. Lineage (NCBI taxonomy): Eukaryota > Metazoa > Chordata > Mammalia > Chiroptera > Vespertilionidae > Myotis > Myotis yumanensis. The sequence continues at coordinate 70,646,018 of NW_027223759.1, read as the reverse complement.
TTCCTCTTCTTAAAGGATACCTTTCAGCATTTCATATAATACTGGCTTGGCGGTGATGAACTCCTTTAGCTTTTCCTTATCTGTGAAGCTCTTTATCTGACCTTCAATTCTGAATGATAGCTTTGCTGGGTAAGTAATCTTGGTTGTAGGTTCTAGTTATTCATCACTTTGAATATTTCTTGCCACTCCCTTCTGGCCTGCATTGTTTCTGTTGAGAAATCAGCTGACAGTCGTATGGGTACTCCCTTGTAGGTAACTGACTGCTTTTCTCTTGCTGCTTTTAAGATTCTTTCTTTGTCTTTTGTTCTTGGCATTTTAATTATGATGTGTTTTGGTGTGGTCCTCTTTGGATTCCTTTTGTTTGGTGTTCTCTGCGCTTCCTGGACTTGTAAGTCTATTTCTTTCACCAGGTAGGGGAAGTTTTCTGTCATTATTTCTTCAAATAGGTTTTCAATATCTGCCCTCTCTCTTCTTCTGGCACCCCTATAATTCGTATGTTGGTACGCTTGAAGTTGTCCCAGAGGCTCCTTACACTATCTTCATATTTTTGGATTCTTTTTTCTTTTTGCTTTTCTGGTTGGGTGTTTTTTGCTTCTTTGTATTTCAAATCTTTGACTTGATTCTTGCTATCCTCTAGTCTGCTGTTGGAACTCTGTATAATATCCTTTATTTCAGTCAGTGTATGCTTAATTTCTAGTTGGTCCTTTTTCATAACCTCGAGGGTCTCACTAGATTTCTTGAGGGTCTCACTAAGTTTATTGGCAGTCTCACTAGACTTATTGAGAGTCTTACTAAATTTATTGGCAATTTCTAGAAAATTCTTGAAAGACCTTATAAGTGTGGTTTTGAACTCTATATTCAGTAGTTTGCTTTCCTCCATTTCTGTCATTTGTGACCTGTTTCTTTGTCTCTGCATTTTTTATGCTTCCCTGTGTTGATAGAGTGGCTTTCTGTGCTAGGTGTCCTATAGGGCCCAGTGGCTCAGCCTCCCCAATTACCAGAGGTGGATACTCTTGGTGCACCCCTTTGTGGGCTTTGTGCACAGTCTTGCTGTAGTTAAGCCTTCATTGTTGTAGGTATCACTGGGAGGAATTGACCTCCAGGCCAATTGGCTGTGAGAATCAGCTCTGTCTGCAGTGGAAGAGCTTCTGTGCTGGAGACATCCTTCTGGGGCAAGACTTGCTTCAGTGGGGCTTTGGCGCTCACTGAGTCTGCCCCCTGAGTGTGTCCCTTATGGATCTGAGGAGTTGTAATCTGGATGGTCCCACTCTGACTACTGGGTACACTGGTTCTTGGATCTTTAAGGAGGTGCTAATTTAGACTCTGCCTGAGGCTACCCAGCAAGAGCCCAGCTGTGAAGCAATGGAAGTTGCTGTGGGGCCTTGGGCCTTCTTTTGGATGTTCTGGCTTTCTCTGACCCAGCTGTAGTTTGTTAGGTAATTTTAGATTGCAAAGGGCCAGGCCTTTTCATATGCAAAAGCCTCTGTGCACAGCTTGGGTGTGGCGGGGGGGCGGTGTGTCTCAGGGGATCAACAGGGCGGAGCAAGCAGCTATGGCTGCTCCTCAGTCCTACCCTAAGAGGCCCCTCTTCTCACTGTCCCGGTAATCGCTGCAAGCACCTCTGAGAGAAAGCCGCCCTCCAGTTCCGAAAGAAGCCAGACAGTCCAGTTTCTCCCTGTATGAGTCTGGGTCCCCAGAAACTCACCTGGAACTGGAGTTCAGAGCAGTCGGGAGCTTGAGACTCCCTCCCGATTGAAAAAGACAACCGTGTCCTCAGCTGCCAGCCCTTTCCACACGTTTCCATACCTCTGCTCTTTACTTCTGCACCTCCTCTGAGTCTCAGTGTGCTTTTCTCTTTCCTTCTAGTTGTAGAATTTCCACTCAGCCAGCCTTCCTGTGGTTCTGGATGATGTTCGTTTTGTCTTTTAGTTGTATTTTTGAAGTGGTTGTGTGAGGCAGCAATTTCTGGTTTTTACCTATGCCACCATCTTGGTTTCTCCTCTGTTTTCTTTGCTCTTGATATTAAAGTTGTTTGCAGTATTAAGGTTAAAATTTCCTTTAAGGAGCTATTTTGTTTGGTAGAACAAAAGGAGGCTTCTTATGGATAAATTCCACTAATAATTAACATTGTTTTGCTATCTCAGTATTAACATTCCTTAAGGAAAATAAACCAATCAGTGAGAGATAAACTTAAACCAGGTAATTTCTATCTTATTGAAAACAGATATTATACTTCTCTAAAACTAGGTAGAGTCTACATTTATTTTAAAATGTATTCTATCTAGGGAACAATCCATGTTTTTAATAAAAAATTAGGACAGATGATTATCTGATTTTGCTGAGTCCATAACATAATTTCACCAAATTCAAAGCCAATAGTTTATAAATAAGGGGTCAGTTTGTTTTGATTGTGTGTTTTAGCAAATATGAATAGAAAATATCTCAGGATATTTTCATGAAAGAGAAACAAAACAGATGACTGAGTTTGTGTCCAGTATTTATTGCTATGTGGTTGGGATTATACTGTGCTGCCTAAAATATGATGGTTCAGCTAAGCTGAGATCTGAAGTAGACTGGAAGTCAAAATATGCTAGGTTTAAATTTCCATTCTCTCCATGCTTAAATGTGTTACCTAAGTCTTCAGCTACAAATCAGATTTTGATACCTATACTTGTCTGAGTGGATTCAACCTCCCTAGGTAGGCTATTATCTGTATTTGTTTGGCAATACTTCAGACCTTACTGGATTTTCCTCAAAGAACTTGGCATAATCATTTGTTCCAAAATCCCTTCTGACGATGATTTATGGATCAAAGATCTCAGTCTCACCATCTCTAACACAAAACATTACCAGCACCTTCCAGTATGCAACATATTGTTTTGTTGCATAAGGATAATTTCATCTACCTGAGATCTTTTACTCATCTGCACTATAAAATAACTGAACTAAATAATCTTTCAATTATCTTCCAGTTTCCTAAAATTTCTGAGTCTATAAGGTAAAATTTGTAAAGCAGACAAGTATATTATTTGGGTACCACAAAATTTTCTCTATGGGAATGTCCATAGCTATTCCAACAAGGAAGTTCCAGAATCCAATATGTCAAGGAGAATTGTGTGTGTGTGTGTGGGGGGGGGTGGGGGGGCAGGGGGGGGGGGGGAGTAGAGCGGGAAGAAAACAGAAAGAAAAGAGACAGGCAGACTTACTGTGATTATTGAATGTAATGGCACAGGTCCCTTCTAGTGACCTTTGGGAAATTTCATTAATGCGTTGCTATAAGTAGAAAAATCTTTCTTTTCCCATTTTAAAGAAAAATGGAGTGTGCAATTGAGAACAAGGGTGTAATTATTTGGAAATCATGTAAATGTTAGTTCATAGAAAATTAGAAAAAAAGAGAGAATAAACTCAATAGCTGCAAAAGCAGATATGTGGATACAGGAATAAAGAGCAGACACCCCACCCTAGTAGGTGGGGCTCCGTGGTTGGTTGAGCCTCATCCATTGCACCAAAAGGTCATCAGTTTGATTTCTGGTCAGAGCACAGACCCAGGTTTCAGGCTTGATCCTCAGGAGGGTACATACTGATCTCTCTCTCTCTCTCTCTCTCTCTCTCTCAAATCAATGAAAAACATTTGAAAAATAAAAAGAGCTGACAACCTTTGTTTGAAGCTCCAACTATGTAATCATAGGCAAATATTTTAACTTAAATCTTATTGTGAGGATTAAATGGAATAACAAATGTAAAGTGCTTGTCAACTAATGAGTCACCAACTAATGAGAATATACTGTTCCAGATAAGACTTAAACAAACAAAGAAAATAATAAAAGATTAGAAAGACATCCTATTTTATTTTATTAAATCTTGGGTTGAAATTGCAAATATTTATTAGATGAATGAAATAAGTTACATTGTATTAAGAAAATGCACATGACCAAATAAGTGTACCTAGGTCTTATTCATCTTCATGAAAACAAACTCCAGGATTTGGAGGTGAAGTGAGGAAACAGATAAAAGTTACAAGATAAATAAGACAAAACAAATAAAGGGTGAATTCTGTAAGTAAAAAAATTTTTTTTCAAGATATAGACTCTTTCTCTCAATAATTATTTACTGAGCATTCACTGTGCGGTAAGTATTGTACTTGACTACAAAACTACAAAGAAAGTTATTCTCGTTTTCTTATTAAATTTGGGAACAAGGAAATAGTAAGGTGAAAAAATCAATGATGAACGGATGGGGACAGAGCTCAAAAGGAAAGCAGAAATTTCCAAAGCAGAAGCAAAGTTAAACATCAACAGCAGACAAATGGGAGCATGTATGAGAGTGAATATTAATAATGTTATACATTTAACTGCTTAATGGATTTGGGAACTTGTTAAAATTATTATTAATAGATAAAAAGTGAAGGCCAAGCCCTGACTGGTTTGGCTCAGCGGATAGAGCGTCAGCTTGCGAACTTAAGGGTCCCAGGTTCGATTCTGGTCAAGGGTATGTACCTTGGTTGTGCGCACATCCCCTGTAGGGAGTGTACAGGAGGCAGCTGATCGATGTTTCTCTCTCATCGATGTTTCTAACTCTCTATCCCTCTCTCTTCCTCTCAGTAAAAAAAAAATCAAAAAAATATATATTTTTTAAAAAAGTGAAGGCCAATACATTCTTAGTTTCAAATTTGCATATTATTTGTATTCAAAATATAAATAAGAGATCACATGTGTTCCAGCATCACCCAGTTCAGGCATCTAGTGCAGTAGGCAGTAAATATCCCCTTTTCAGACAGCTGAACAAAAGGCATTAAAGACAATTACCATAAATCTTTACTTTCTTCAAAGCAAAGGAAAATCTAATTCTTTGAGGGATATTTATGTTCTGTTTAGCATAAATTACAAAATTGAGGCAAAATCTATTCTAGGGGATATGTGTCCCCTTCTCCATCAGCTCCATGTTGAAACTATTTGATATAATTTTTACAATAATTTCAGAATGAAATTGCCCAGAGGGAATAGCTGTCTAATGATACTGAACAATTTTCATGTGTTTGCTTCAGAAATGCTTATTTTTTGGATGAAATATGATTGAGACTGTTCCCAAAGAGTATAAGAATGAAAGTTTACATAATTCACATGAATTAAACTGTCAACAATGAGAAAAGATTAATTCTATGGAGCTGTATTTTGTAGATGTGACATATGTCCAGCGTTTTGTTTTTGTTTTGTTTTTTAACATTTCAGCCAGCGAGTTAAAGACTTGTAATAAAAGACTAGATTCTCGTTTTAACTTTATTCCTGATATCCCTACAAGTGAAATAATTTTTTTTAAAACCTTTCAATGCTTAAGTAAATAAACAGTACTGAGTCTGTAGAGGAAAATTCCTCATACCAAATTTTTGAGGTTCAGCCTCACCTATTTTTCCACTTGGAAAAAAAATGATTTACCCAGTAGATTTATAAATGGGTCATTGTAGAAATATATTTTACTGATCAAAGGATTCAGAATAAAAAAGAAACCAGAGCTAAATGAATGAGAAACAGGCATTTAAACAAAGGAAAGAATCAATATGCTCTATATTGTCTTTCTATTCCACTGTTGCTTGTAGTGGTTGTGCACACATGCAAAAGTAATTATGAAAATACAGCACTTTCTAGAGATATTGTATTGTTGTTGGGTTTTTGCCTCTCACTTCCAAAAGGAAGTTTGGAAGTGAGAGGAAAGAGCAGCACAACCTTAAGGGGAAGAGATAAGTGTACATTAATTTAGAAGGGAACTTTTTTCATTTCTTCACCATGTTGATGATGAAAACAGTGATGATCACTATATAAATTCTTTTGTTTGAAAGAAGTTTAGAGAGAATATGAATCAAACTTCAGTTCCAAAATTTTCTGAAGTGGAAATTATATCCAGAATGTTCCATGTCCTGGTTTCTCCTGCTCCCTTACTATTAAAAGTTAATTCAAGTGTACTTTAAAAACAATGTGAGTTGAGAAAAACTACACCATATGCTCTGCTTCCCCAGGCAGTGTAAAGCAAGGTGCTGAGCAATGACGCAGTGGATTTGATCAGTTTTGACAGCCACTCTTGAAATTCAAGCCAGAATGCCCTGCTCTTTCTTCCGCCTGAGGTTTGGGGACTGCATTACATGACTAATTGCATCAACTTACTACTTTACCTTGGCAAGGCCTCACAAACCCTGCATGTACAAAATGGCTTTCTGATCCTCTTGAGCATGCCTATGCATCATAGACATTTTACAATGTCTGTGTTGGCATACACCGTCGCAATAATGATGAGTAAAAGTATTGAAGTGCTTTTTGCAATACTCTGGATTGTCCTGCGCCAAAGTGATCCCAGCTTCTTACTTTCCTTCAATTACATAACCTGTATTTACCAAGGATAGTATTTGACTTAGGGAATCCTAGTACAATTTGTAACCTGATAAATATAAATTAACTCCGGAAGTCCTCCTCATCCTCTGCTTGAAACATGTCCAAGAATCAAGTAGATTATCTGGATCATTTCCTTAGTGAATTTCTACAATCATACAAAAATGCATGGCGTTCACATGGATAGTACATCATTTCCAGTGATCTATTAGTGAAATTGCAGTGCTCTACAGATGAAGGCCATTAACATTAAATAGTCACTGATTCTATAATAATTCAAACCCCCTAAAAACTCTAGAGTCTACAGGGGGGTGTGCCACCCACTTCAGAGACTCATGAGGCTGAAACAATCTCTCCAAAACTTCTTGAAGTGCAATGAGCATTCTAACTTAAAGATAAATAGACATTGAAGAGACGGATGGGATTCTAAGTCTGAGATGAAAGTAAATTAACGTTGGGGCAATTTATCTTTTACAGAATATTATGGGGCAGTGCCAGCAGCCACAGATGCACACCTCACGAGGATCTTTAAAAGACATCTGTGCGGTAGAGGGGAAAGGCAGTTTATATTCAAAATGTAATTTAGCAATGAAATGTCAACCACATCTCAGATGAATGTTTCAAATATACAAAGAAAAATTGAAAAACATATTTTCATTCACTTTTTCCATGTGAAATTTTTAAAAAGAATAGCTCATATACACTAGTGAACCAACTAAATTGAGAGGTAAAAGGAAACCAGAGTGAAATAATGAGGAGAAGGAGGGAGGGTTGGAGGGAGAGTTAAAGAGAGAGAGAGAAGAGAAAACAAAAGAAATCATATCAAAGAAAATACTTCAGAAACTTTCTATTTTATAGGTTGTCAAATATTTACAAAAGACTGATATATCTCCTTGGAAAAAGACTGTGAAAATGATTGTTTTCTTATGATCACATAGTATAGGGTTCCCCTAACACTACCATTTAAATAAATCACTTTATTATTTGTCTGTTTGCCTGTTAGAAATTTAAAACAGAACAGAGACCATGCTTTCTTATCTTTTTACCTACCCTTTCAGTCCAAGCACAGTACCTGGCACATAAGAAGTTCTCAGTAGATATTTGTAGAATAAATGAAAGGATGAATAGCATTCTACTTTCAAATGTTACTGATTATATAAATGTTTGACAGCCTAATAGTTTTTTCCTGTTCTATTTGTACATGATTTCTAATTTATTAATATTTCCTTATTGTTCATCGCATTTACAAAGTAACTCATGCAAATGACAAGACCCAATTGCCCATGGATATGCTGAAAGTCATCATCATGATATCCTCCTCCATTAGCTAGCTTTCCAGAAAGTCCATCAGTTGGACTATATCACCCTTTAATAGGAATTATTTCAAACCTTAAGGAAACAAATGTGGCGTGGAAATAAAAGGAAAATTATGCCTTTCTTGTTTTCTTTCTTTTCTTTTTTTTTTCCTTTTGGGATGGATTTGGGGTTTGGTCATTTAGAAGTTAGATGGGGGTTAAAATGTAGTAAGTAAAGCATTTAATGAAACTAAAGCACTTAACGAAAGTAGGAAGTAAAAAACAGAGAAAAAGGTATTAAAGTATAAGGAGGAATTAAGATGAGAAACCAGAGAAAGGAAAGAGTGAAAGAAAAGAGATCAGCACATTATTTTACACAATTTTATATACATATATATTTTTTTCTGATAAGCAATGTATCTATATATATAAAAGGCTAACATTCTCAGTGTCCAACCGTCCGACTGTTCGCTATGATGCACAGTGACCACCAGAGGGCAGATGTTCAATGCAAGAGCTGTCAAGCTACAGTGACTTGCAGTGGCAATTCTTAGGTGACACACCCTGAAACCAAAGAGGAGGGAGCCCGATTCCTTGCAGGGCTGCATGACTCCACCTTTAGCCATGGGTTATGTTGTTGCTGGGGCACTGTCGGCCCCGAATCTGGTTTATTGCACACTTGTGTTTGCATTCCACACCCTGTTTGACAGCAACTTTGCAGAGTGCCCTCTTGCACTCAGGGACCCCTCGGGGGATATCAGAGAGCTGATTTCAGCCCGATCCCTGCAGGCCAGGCCAAGGGACCCCAGTCCCACCCTGCCAGCACCTTCTAATTAATTTCCTTTCAACGTACACGAATCCATGCACCAGGTCACTAGTTTTTACATACAATTCACTCTGAAATACTCCAAACATGATATAACTTAAGAATGAGATTGTATAGATTCATAAAATGACTAACCTTCCTTGGTACAATTGCTTTGGGTTTCATCACTGAAGTCTCCACAGTCATTGTCACCATCGCAGGCCCAATGGCCTGGGATGCATCTGCCGCTGGAACATCTGAACTGATGATCAAGGCAAGAGTGAACACAGCCGACTTCATCACTCCCGTCCCCACAGTCATCATCTGGAGAGAAACGTCAATGTAAACCCAGTGAAAACTGATCCAGGGAGAGACGTTTTATTACAAAATATCTAAGTGCTTTTTTCCCCTCAGAATGTTGTTTTGTTATTGAAAAAGGCACACCAATCGGTGGTCAGCTGTTCCCATGAACAGTGGGAAATTATTTTCTGTTTTATATTGCTTCACTTATGATTTGATACAACTACTAAATTAAGAGGAAAAAATCCTGACTTTGAATATTGAAGCTTAATTTCTATTTCACTCAGAACTGATCAACCACTTACTGAATAAATCTAAGCAGCATGATATAATTATGAAGTGGGACAACAATGGTGACTGTAGGAATTTCATGAAATGATATAGTTAGCAACGTAATTATTGTGGAAAGTTATTATTTTGACTACCATATCCATGCATCAGAATTTATATCTTCCATTCAATCCCTCATTCCCCATTCTCCAACCTGAGGGCGACTGTGTAACACTTGCCCGCCCCCCCCCCCCCCCCTAGCTCATAAGTGTGTATTTACACTGGGAAATTGTTGTACACTACATTAGCAATGATTTATATTTTTTTATTAACAACTATTACAAAAGGGAAGGGAGAGAAATATAAAGTGAAAACAGGTTACACTGAAATCAATAGCTGGGAAAGCATCGATTATATCTAATTCATTTATCTGTATTTGGCATAATTTAGGGTGATAATACAAATGAGTATAAGAAAAAACCCACATCATTTGCACATAAAAAAGCAAGGTGACAGAATTGAGACCATCTGGATAATTATATAAGAATTTAGGATGTGAGGGCGATCTGGCTGCGACATCTGTCACCCCATTGATCGCCAGGGTTGATTCGGCTGATCTGGCTGGCTAGGCGGGTGTCCCCCTCCTCCCTCACCGATCCATGTGCGTCCCTCCCGAAGCTGCGTGCTCGGTCGAAGAGGACGACCTTCCACCCCGAGGAGAGGACCAGTCTTCGGTCAAGGGTATACGAGTAGCTGCGCTCCCCTGCTAGAACCTCCAAACAAGCTCTCAAGAATTTATACACTACTCCATCCTGGGGTACAGAGCATTTTTCATATATATACCTTGGGGAACCTGATTTATCCAGGTCATTTCTTCAATTGTCCCCTTTTTACTTCATGTTTGTAGACTTAGACTGTGTCTGGCATAGTAACTGAAAACAAATGCCTATCCCAGCCCCATGGGACAGATAGTGAGCTCCATTATCCTTAATGCTAATCCCTATCCGTGTACCAGCTGCCCTCTCACCACTCATTCCAGCCATTGTGCTTGACTCTGCACGCCTCTCTGCAAACCGCTCTGAAGGAGGCGAAGCAGCACAGACAGCCAGGCCCCCAATCAAATCAGTGCAGCACAGTGAACATTCGGTACTTGCCAGAGTCGCAGTGCCATTTGCTGCTAATGCACCTTCCACTTTTGCATATAAATTGAGTTAGTGGCTCACAAGTTGGGAATTCTGTGAAAGATATAAACACATCCAACAGGAAAGATGATATAGACTGTGCTTGGCTTCATCGGTACCTCATCTGCTAATTTAATCAGAGCTCCACTCCTATTTTTCCACAAACGATACAGAGGAAACATTAGATAAACACATATAGTGACAGTGACTTCTTGAGGACATAGGATACACGTACTTTTAATATCTTTTAAATGAGCACCTTCCAGTGACTGAAAACCAAGGAGAATCATTGATGAAGGGCTTTTTGGATTCATGGTATTGCGAGTAAAAGGAATAGATGTCAGCTGTCTGCACCAAGGGACTCAGCCTCCTCTCAGAGAGAAACAGCTGGATGAAGCTCTATGCTCCAGTGCTACAAAGTCATGTGCATATGTTTTAAAAGAAAAAAAGGCCTTTTCTGAATACAGAGAGCCAAAGTAGGAGAGTTAGATCTAACTTTGCCTCTGAGAGCTGTCAACATCATAAGATGAAAGTAAAAACATAACAAAGCAACTCAATTAAATTAGTTTAGTTGTTATATAAATTTTAGAATAAATTTAACTTTTTGAATACTGAAAAGTATGATTAGAGCCTAAGTGTTATTCAAAGATAGATGTAAGAAGGAGGCAATCACTGATATATAGAGATGTAAGACTATATCAAAGGATAGACTATATTATACAGCAAACCAACAAATCCTCTGACATAAAAAAAAAAAAGTATTGGCAAGAAAAATGAAAATGCCCAATGTGTGATTTAATCAATACTTCTAAGAGAGTTTTCTTTTGTTAACTGACAAGATAATGAAAACTTACATTTATGTTTCAAGAATCAACATGAATGTTGCCCAAATATGTTTTCTTCCTTTGATAAGTATATCTGATGTTTAGAAGCTGAACAGTAGACATGCAACAAAGAACTAGTATCTACAAATTATGGTTCAATGAGTAAACAACTAAATGCAGACTCTAAGATATGATGAAATCTAATTTTCAAAAAAAGCAACTTCCCATAATTTTGCATCTACAGTCGGTCCCCGGGTTACGTCGGAGATCCGTTCCTACAGGGCGACATAACGTGATTTTTGCTGTAAGTGGGAACCCACCCACATAAGCACCTACGTCACTCACATGGAGCACAGACAGAGCAGTAATGAAGTGAAAACAGTAAAAAACATTTAAAAGGAAGATAACAATTCCTGACCTTTACTTGTGGTAAATAAATAATAAAAAACATAAAGCACATATGTACATATGTCGAAATGACGTAACTTTTTTTTTTTTTATAAATATATGGGAGATGGCGACATAACCACGAACCGATGTACATCGAGTCCGACATAACCCGAGGAATGCCTGTATAACTGGCTAATACACATTTTTAAGTCTCTCTCCTGTAAACTTAGAAGCATATAAACCAACATCACAAGCTTTACAAGAAAAAAAACTGCCCCAGCGTTTGGAAATTTCTGATATTTGGTGGGTATTTTACTGGTTAGAATATTTTCTATTTGACCTTTAAGATTTTTTTTTAATTTCTTAGATTCTAATTCTAAAAAAAAAGTAAAAAGAAATCTGAAAATTAGCTCCCAATGGGCAAACAAACAGACAAACACCCTACAAAATGAATAAGATAATCTAAAATCCCGTGTATCTTCAATCTTTAACAAAATGAGTCATACCCCTTCTACCCACAGTGGTCATGAGAAACATATATGTGTATAATATGTTTTTAAATAATTGCATATCATTTCTGATTTATTTTTTTACATAATACTGAGTTACATCATTTCTCCTGGTAACCTCATAGTCTGAATTCGTTTATAGGACCCAGAGTAAAATTATATAAAGGAAAAAACTTGAAAGCTCAAAGGGCAAGTCACTAAAAAGAACAAAGGCATTAACTGAAGGGACACGTCTAAGGAAATAAGTTACTAATGTTTTATTCCTGTTTTGTTATCAAAGCAGTGTGACCTTTGGTAAATCACACAGCTTCTCTGGTTACAGATTCTTAGTTTGTAACATGATCTCTTGGTCCTCTAAGTTCAAAAGACCAAGAAGTCAGGAGAATCCTCATTGAAAAATGCACAACAGCCAGAAAGCCATTAAGGCAGCAAACTCCTCCCCCCGAAAAAACAAAACAAAACAAAACAAAACAAAAAAACAAACAAAAACCAAACAAACCAGGGTTCATCACCTGCATAACTCCTGGGATTATCACAGCTTTCCAATAGAACACAATAACTGAATTTCAGAAAAAAAACAACAACAACAAAAAACACTTGTTAACAAAGAAATGTTAAAGTTATATTGGGCTCTTCTCTGTTTATTAGTGTAGTCAAATGTGCCATACTATTTATAAAGAGTTCCATCAAAAATTAAATCTAGGGTCATCATAAAATTTAAATATAGGGCCCCTAATTTTTCACTAATGGTGGAAAATACTGTATCTATTATTCTTCCATATTCTATCCTGGTACCTGGTGGAGATAGAGAAATGATGTCTAATGATAATATATTTTACCCCTAAAAATAAAACAAAACCAAAGTTCTTAAAATAAATTTAACATTGCCCTTGTCCTTCTGTATTAGCATTAATTTAAAAGTTGAAAATCGTATCTAAATATTTCATTTTTTTTCTGGATCCTTGTTCTAATAAAATACCATTATGAATTTTTATGGAGTATTAGGCAAAGGTTTTAATGTTATAAATAATATTTTCTTTCTTGATTTTACATAAATATAATTTAACTTTTGATCTTCCTTGGGCCACAAATTGCAGGACACTTGAAAAGATTACCCGATTTACTCCGAAAAAAGAAAAATTATGAACTAAAATGGCTTACATTTTATCACATTACAATTACAGCAAGAAAACTATATTTTATTTCTGTAGTTACTTCAACCTCATCAAATATTTATTATGGATTAATGGACTGTTAAAATTCTTCTATTTTTGCAGGTAGTGTGCTCAATTTATCTATTATATCTTTCACTTAAAATTTATTGCCAGGTTATATGTATGCTATTATGTAAATTACAACAATTTTCCCTCTCTCTCAAGGGCAATCATGGTTGGTATAGTACTTATATTTATCCAGTATACAAAGCTTAGAAGAATGTTTCCCAATGAGGTAGTTTTCAGATCCAATTTATGTTTCTTTCCTGTCTCAGCTCATTTAAGCCCTAAGAATTTTCTTTCTTTTTATTCCTCCTTGACCACAAAATAGATATTTCTAAGTAACTTATTACTGAAGTCTCAAAATCCAGTTTTCATAGGTTTGAAAATATTAGTTCACATTCTATATATGTGAATTTGACCTTCATGACTAAGTATGTGGAGATTCAAGTTAAAATAAATAGCAAGGTAGGAACATTATAGGGCTCCTGGGCTAGAAGAGTGTAAACCTGAAAGAGACTATAATATATTATGTATTATTATTTAGTATTGAGTATGATGTACTAGGCTAGCCACATGTAAGTATTTCCTACATTCTAACCAACAGCCCAGGAATTATTGCTAACCCCATTTTGTAAAGAAAACAGTGTAACGTGCCTGAAGATACATTGTGTAAACATTAAGTGTCAGAGTAAAATCTGACTGATTCCAACATACATTATTTCTTCATTATACCATGCTGATAATACAGTCTTAAAAAAAAGATAGAGTATTTTTGAAAAAGGTGAAACATTTCATTCTTTCTATGGCTTATCCCTTCCATTAAATCTAATTCTGATTTTTACCTATGTAATATGTAATTAAATATAGCTATGGGAAATAACGCCTTTTAAAATTACACAGGTTATAGGAATATAGCTTTTGAGAAAATATATATAACATTTCTTGTTACTGATACTAGTTGTGGCTGTTAATACTGGGTACTTACACCGGACACACTTCAAATATTCAATAAGTACATTAATTTTGGAAAAAAATCATAAGAGAACAGTGTACCACAAATTGTCCTCATTTTTCTGCTCTTTCATTGTTGTTACATAAAGCCTCATTTTATACATCTTATATAATGCTGTATATAGAGAATATAGGCTTTGTAATTAGGCAAACATAAGTTCAAATTCTGGCCTAATTACTAACTAGAGGCCTGGTGCATGGATTCCTACACCAGTGGGATCCCCCGGCCTGGCCTGTGGGGATCAGGCCAAAACCAGCTCTCTGACATCCCCCAAGGGGTCCAGGATTACGAGAGGCTGGTTCTTGGGTGATACACTCCAGAATTGGGCTCCTTCCTCTCTGGTTCTGGGTGCATCACCGGAGAACCACAGCTGCCAAGTCACTGCAGCTCGGCATCTCCTGCGTTGAGCGTCTGCCCCCTGGTGGTCAGTGCACGTCATAGCTACCGGTTGGATCTTCGAAGGACCAGATTTTCCCTTAGGCTTTTATATATGTAGATTAATTTGTGACCTTAAGCAGGTGCTTACCATCTCTAACTCCAGATTCCTATTCTGTAAAATAGAGTGAAAAGCTACTTCAAACTTTTATTCCTTCAAAATATTTTGAGAACTTTACAGCAGATAGTTTTCTAATTTTTAGAGATACATCATCTAGAAAGAATGAATGAATGAGTAGCATTAGGCACTGGGAATACAATGTTCAACACTCATTTCTCAGAGTGCTTACAGTCTGGTAGGTAAAAGCATTTATTATAATTAAACAAGTGATTTCAATATATTTTTATATTATGATATAGGCAGTATAAGGTATTATTGAAACAACAATAACAGAAGCATCTAATCTTAGATATTGAAACCCAGAAGAAGTGTATGCAAGCCGATATAAATGATATACTCAAGTTAAGTCAGATAAACAGGAGAGGAAGGAGTGCTTTTAGAATATTCCAGAAAGATGGCATTCCTGAAGGCCCAGAAGTCAGGGTATATAAAAAGTTTGAGAAACTGCAAGAATTTCAGAATGGTTGCAATAAGGTGTAAGAAAGTAGTAACATTTTTGGAAATAATCATTATTAAATATAACAAATAATCAGTATTATATGTAATAAAGCCTTGAAATTAAAAAAACAAACAAAAAAACACCCCAGAGAGGATGTAGAATGAGACTAATAGAAGCATTAGGAAAAAAGAGTGAGTAGTTCTGAGAATATGGCAGACAAATGAGAAATGCTAAACTAATATTTTTACCCTTTAAAATCAGTACATTATCATTAAGAATAATTTTTATCAAATTACCTACACACTACATGTTGACTTTTAGTGCAAATGTTATGTTTTGAGATTCCTTGTCCCCAGTACTATTTTTGATTTCCATTCACATTCTGATATAAATGTTTCATAAACATCTCTCATGTATAACTAGATATATAATACCTAGATTTTACACATATTATATCATCTTATTTTGATTTGCATATATATATATATAGGCACATATGTATGTATATACATTTATATATATACACTAGAGGCTCGGTGCACAACAATTTGTGCACTCAGGGGGATCCCTAAGCCCAGCCTGTGCCCTCTCACAGTCTGGGACCCCTCAGGGGATGACCACCTGCTGGCTTAGGCCCACTCCCCGAAGGACTGGACCTAAGCTGGCACTCAGAAATTCCTCTGGCAGCCTGGGAGACCTCGGGGGATGTCCACTTGCCAGCAGAGAGCAGGCCTAAGCTGCAGTTGGACATCCTTAGCGCTGCTGAGTAGGCGGGAAAGGTTCCTGCCAACACAGCTGTGCTGGCAGCCGTCAGCCTGGCTTGTGGCTGAGCAGAGCTCCCCCTGTGGGAGCGCACTGACCACCAGGGGGCAGCTCCTGCATTGAGTGTCTGCCCCCTGGTGGTGAGTATGTGTCATAGTGACCAGTCATTCCCAGTCATTCTGCTGTTAGGGTCAGTTTGCATATTACCCTGTTACTATATAGGATAGAGGCCTGGTGCATGTGTGGGGGCCGGCTGGTTTGCCCTGGTGTCCCAGATCAGGGTGGGGGTCCCGCTGGTGTGCCTGATCAGCCTGGGTGAGGGGCTGAGGGCTGTTTTCAGACTGGCCACACCCCCTTCAGGGTGAGGGTCCCCGCTGGAGTGCCTGGCCAGCCTGGGTGAGGGGCTGATGGCTGTTTGCAGGATGGCCAAGGCCCCCAGTGGGGACCCTCACCCCATGAGGGTGTGGCCAGCCTGGGTGAAGGGCTGAGGGCCGTTTTCAGACTGGCCACACCCCTTTCAGGGTGAGGGTCCCCACTGGAGTGGCTGCCGGCTGCCATCTTGGTTGGGTTAATTTGCATATAATCACTTTGATTGGCTGGTGGGCGTGGCTTGGGGCATAGCAGTGGTGCGGT
Source organism: Myotis yumanensis (assembly GCF_028538775.1). NCBI lineage: Eukaryota > Metazoa > Chordata > Mammalia > Chiroptera > Vespertilionidae > Myotis > Myotis yumanensis. The sequence goes on along the minus strand of NW_027223759.1, from coordinate 70,629,448 downwards.
CAATTTGCATGTTTCTCTTTCATTAGATTAGATATGTATCTTTATAAAATCAATGAGGAAATTAATGCTGCTGAAGTGTTTGAAGAATTCATGTTTACTCTTGAAAGAAATTTAAAGAGATAAATTTGTGTTAGCACCGTAGAGGCAGTTAGAATTCTTATGGTCCTGTTGCTGGTGAGCTGGCAAATTCTTCTGGTAGCACAGAGCTCTAGACATGACACAGAGCAAAAGAATCAGTGGGAAGCGGGGATGTAACAGAGATTAGGTAAGACGTTAACTTGGAGGCAGGGACTAAATTATAGGTATTAGGAGAGTGCTTCACAAACCTGGATGCGTATTAGAATCACCTGAATAGCTTTGAAAATTACCTAAACCTGAGTCTATTATAATCAATTGGTGGTATACGGCATAATAAAGTTCCCCAGGTCCTTTGGGTAGGCTTGTATGTTTAGACAGATCAAAGAGATATGTCTAAACCTTGGTACCAGTGAATGTGACCTTATTTAGACCAAGGGTCTTTGCAGATGAAATTAAGGATCTCGAGAGGAGATCACCCTGGATTAAGAGTGGGCCATAAATCTCAAGACCATGTCCTTATAAAATAAAGAAGAGGGGATCAACAGAGCTATGGGGAAGAAAGCCATGTGAAGACAGAGACAAGAGCTCTGGGTTAGGATGCCACAGGCCAGGAGCACCAGAAGCCAACGGAAGCGGAAGAGTCATAGGAGGATTCTCCCCTAGAGCTTTCAGAGCAGGCCCTGCTGACAGCTTGGTTTTGGCTTTCTGGCCTCCAGGGAGGTAAGAGTAAAACCTCGTTGTTAAAGCCATCATGTTTGTGGTCATGAGCTGCAGCAGGTCTAATACAAATTGGTAGGGAATGTAGAAATCACAGAATTTAAATTGTGTGATCTTGGTTTAGGGCAGGGGTTCTCAACCTGTGGGTCGCGACCCCTTTGGCAGTCGAACGACCCTTTCACAGGGGTCGCCTAAGACCATCCTGCATATCAGGTATTTACATTACAGTTATGAAGTAGCAACAAAAATAATTTTATGGCCGAAACCGGTTTGGCTCAGTGGATAGAGTGTCTGCCTGCGGACTGAAAGGTTCCAGGTTCGATTCCAGTCAAGGGCATGTACCTGGGTTGCGGGCACATCCCCAATAGGAGATGTGCAGGAAGCAGGTGATCGATGTTTCTCTCTCATTGATGTTTCTAGCTCTCTGTCTCTCTCCCTTCCTCTCTGTAAAAAATCAATAAAATATATTTTAAAAATAATAATAATTTTATGGTTGGGTCACAACATGAGGAACTGTATTTAAAGGGCCAGAAGGTTGAGAATCACTGGCTTAATGCTTAAGGGAGTGGTCAGACAAGGACCTGCATGGGAGTTACATGAGGTTATTCTTTGGTCTCCTTGTTCTACCCTAAGGGGTTCTGCCATAGGACCAGCTACATGTCAGGGAGCAAATTCCAGGGGAGGGTAAAACCAGATGAGCAGCAATATGAAAGGCCAGGGTTTTAAACCACATGATATGCTAGGGGAGGAAAGGTCACCCTGGGGGCAAGGACCCACCTTACAATACTTGTTCCCCCTGTTTTCTCATTGCTGGGCACCTGGGGCTTTCTGCCCTGGTAACCATCTGTACCTGCTTTCTGTTCCTACTTGGCTCATATCTGCCTAACTGCCTACTATATCAAGTTGACATAAGAATGATCCTATCTAATAAAGAGGGAATATGCTAATTGACTGCCCTGTCCTCAACGATGGTGGTGCCCACAGCCAATAAGGAGGGGATATGCTAATTGACTGCCCCGCCCTCAAAGATGGTGGCAACCACAGCCAATAAGGATGGAATATCCTAATTGACTGCCACGCCCTCAAAAATGGTGGTTGAGAACCACTGGTTTAGGGTAAAAATCACATGAGGTGTTGTTCTCAAAACACAGAATCCTGAATGCAATCTAAGACCTGAATTGAAATCTTTGGGGGGGGAACATTGGAACCTGGGTATCTTTGTTAGTAACAAGCACATCAGGCAATTACTATCCTCAAGCAAGAGGTTAGGGAAATGCTGACTTAGATCAAGGAACTAGAAGTTGTTTTTAATAATTTTTGCTGTGGCTTTCAATATACTTTGCCAGGGTTTGCTTCACTCCCTACTCTTCTGCAGACAAAGCCTAATCAGGGATGTACAAAAGCCCTCTGTAAAAAGATAGATGCAATAGCATGTCACATACCTACAAGAATACTAAGAAGACAACCTAACAGGAGCTTTTCCACCATTTTTAAACAAAAATAATAACATTTAAATATAAAGGTGTGGGAAGAACAGAACAAGACCATCTGGGACACAAAGCATAAAACTGCAGGACAAAGGCAGGGTAAAGAGCTTCTGTTTCTTTGGTTTACATCTTTTTTTTTATGAAAATAATTATTGACATGTTCGAGAGTGAAAAACAAGGCTTTCAATCAAAGTAAATAGAAAAATTATCTTCATTGTAAGACAACTTATCAAATAATAAAGCATCAAACATTTTTGATCTCTGAATACTGACAGTCATTTTGGCATAAGAGGAAGACAAGATTGATAAAGACTGGAAAAGGAAAGTAAATTTCCCTAATTTCAAAAATCAGTGAAAATTTGGAAACTGTAGAGAGGTGAAGTTTAGGTATATCTCTGACAATAATTCTAGGATAAACGTATTAAAACATTTTGTCAGCATTTATAAATACACTTTTTGCTCATGAATAAAATAAAAACAAGACATGGCAAACTAACTCTACTTTTTTTGCTGATACAATGTTTCCATAAGTATATATCATGAAAATGCAACGGAAGAGTACACCTGTATTTTAGCAAAGGTTTTTAGAAATCTCCTGATAAACAACAAGAAGAAAACATGTGTGTAAGATGACAGCAAACCTAGGTGAGTAGTTGGTTCAAATCTATACCCGCAGTTCTAATTGCTAGGTCCGTTTTTCCCCAGAAGGATGTTTATAATTGCTCAGCGAAAGGGTCATGACTGTGTTTCCACAGCCTGTCGGGAGGGGGTTTTACGGTGCCTTGAAGACAGCCAGCCCTTCAAGAACACAGGCAGACCGCTCTCCAGCTGTCCCTCAACCATTCATTCTCTTGTCGACTTATCCAATTATTTAAGAACAATGTTTATGTACCCAGGGCCATCATCCAGAGTCTGTGTCATTGTGTTGCTGTGACAAAAGGGTTGGGTCGGAGAAACTATCTGTGTAGCTCTGAGACCTCATTGCCTGGGGATGCAGTGACTCACTCGGGCATCACTGTTGGCCTTGATGACCACGGGCCCTTGGTTTCCACTGGGGACCAAGGGAAAGTAGAATTGGGTGAGGGATTCTAGATTATTAAATGTAGTTTTTCTGCTGCTCTAAGAAATGCTTGCTGGGGATGATGGAGTTGTAAATTCAGAGAGGAGGTCAGAGATGCTGCTTTTATTACCCTCACTGGACATTCCTCCAGTCCTCCACCGAGCTTCAATGTTCTTTCTGTATGAAAGATACACTTTATAAAATTTGGCTACATTTTAAAAGCAAATATGGGACAACTAAATTTCACAATGTATTCATAACCAGTGGTGCACTGAAGGTATTTTGTACTAGCTTGCAAGAGCAGATTTTTAGATTTTCAAGGATTCTATGAGTCAGTTGTTAAGCACACAGCCGTTATTAAAAAAATAAGTTATATAAGTTTACAATTCAATAAATCATGTTGAAAACAAGGGCAATAAATCCTCAAGGTTCATAATTTCTTAATTATTTAGCTTTTCCAACTTGTGGAAATAATTGGAACCTAACATAACAAAGGCCATATAATACAAATCCACAGCTAACATCTTACTCAACATGGCAAAGCAGAAATTGTAATTCTTAAATCAGGAACAAACAGTGAAGTCCACTTTTACTGCTCTTATTCAGTATAGTATTAGAAGTCCTAGCCATAGTACTCAGACAAGAAGAAATAAAGAGCATCCAAATCAGAAAGGAAGAAGTAAAATTGTCTTTAGTTGCAGATGACATGATATGGTATATAGAGAACCCTAAAGATTCCACCAAAGCACTATTAAAACTAATAAATGAATTCAGCAAAGCAGCAGGATACAAAATATTCAGAAATTGGTTTCATTTTTATATACCAATAATAAACTAATAGAAAAAAGATAAAATATCTAAGAATAAATTTAATCCAGGAGGTAAAAGACTTGTATTTGGAAAATTCCTAACTGAAGGAAAAAATTGAAGATGATACAAACACATGAATGAATATGTCATGCTCATGGATAGGAAGAATTAACATTATTAAAATGTTCATATTACCTAAAGCAATCTATATATTCAATGCAATTTCTATCAAGATACCAATGGTGTATTTCAGAGAACTAGGATAAAACTTCCAAAAATATATATGGATCCACAAAAGATTTCAAATAGCTATAGCAACCTGAGAAAGAAGAGCAAAGCTGGAGGTATCTTGCCTCCTGATATCAAACTATACTACAAGGCTATAATAGGCAAAACAACATTGTACTGGTATGTAAACAGACAATGGAACAGAATAGAGAGCCACAAAATAAACTAATGCCTAAATGGTCAATTAACATATGTCAAAGAAGACAAGAGCATACAATAGGGTAAAGATAATTTCTTCAATAAATGGTGCTGGGAAAATTGAACAGATACATGCAAAAAGTTGAAATTAGACCACTTTCTTAAACCATATACTAGAATAAACTAAAAATGGATTAAAGACTTAAAAATGTAGGACTTGAAATCATAAAACTCCTAGAAAAAAACATAAACAGTAAACTCTGATATTTCTCTTAGCAATATGTTTTTTTCCTTGGGCATAGGACATAAGATTAAAAATAAATAAATTAACTTCATCTGTGTAAAATGTTTTTACGCAGCAAAGGAAACCATCAACTAAATGAAAAGACTATCTCTTGAATGGGAGAACATATTCACCCAATGATACATCTGATAAGGGGTTAATATACAAAATTTATAAAGAACCCACACAATTCAACACACAAAAACAACCAAACAATGCAATTAGAAAATAGACAGAGGATCAGAATAGACACTTCTTCAAAGAGGACATACAGAATGCCAAGAGACCTGTAAGAAGATGTTCAGCATCACTAATTGTCAGAGAAATGCAAATTAAAAACCACAATGAGATATCACTCTACACCTCTCAGAATGGCTATTATCAATTTATAAACAAACAACAATTGTTGGCTATGTTGGATCCATTTGTTTTAGCCTAGGAAATGGTACTGCCACATGAATAGTATATATTCTGAAGTTATCTTGAAAGATATATTTAGACCCAAAAGGCTTGCTGATTTGTAAAGACATGAATAGCCTTTTAGGAGAGATTATAGTGATAGAATCTTCCATCTGACCCAGGATCTACTAATACCATGTTCACTCACAACTTACCACAAGATGTCATTTCATCTGTCTTATCACCACAGTCATCTTCCCTGTCACACAGCCATGCTCTGGGAATGCAGCGCCCGTTGCCACAAGAAAACTGGTCCACCTGGCATGTTCTGGCTATGATGGTCAATTAATTTGCAAAGAATAAAGTTAGAGAAGCTTTAAACAACATTAAAGATACATCATTCAATATCCCTTTCACATATACTAGTAAGATATTATATAGCCATATTAGATAAAATATTTTGAAAGTAAATTTTTATTTAATTAATGACAATGCTAACTTGCTTGTCTTCACTAAAGTTCATGTGCTTATGAATATTTGGTTGCATTAAATTTCATTCAACTTTTAATTTAAAAAAGAAAAGAATGTTGCCGAGCATTTACCAATAAACCAAGGAAACTTTTGCAGTAACGTAGGAGGAAGGATTTGAAAACTATCTCAGGATATCTAGTTTCTAACCAGAGGGCCAGAATTATCGTTTTCCGCTAACATCTTTAATGCATTTATTTCTTGATCTTTACGTGGTCCAACATGCAGAGAGCAAGAATTCAGAATATATATTTGAAACATACATTTAGGCCTCAGATGGATTTTTTTTAACTCACTTTTCAGTACCGTTATATAAAAATGTATAATCTTTTAATCAAAGTACTAGTATATTAATGAACTGTGCTTTGGGCTTTTTTGAGGGTTTCAATGAACACACACGGAACTTTGCTTAATACATTCGCCTAAGGCAGGCATTTAAAACTATTCCATTAAGAGGTCGTGTTCTACAAGGAGTTTGATCCCCTTTTTCTCCTACAATCAGGTCAACGTTTGAAAGCACAAAAGCCTAGAGAGCATCCCTCTTTCCCAAGGCCTTAGGTTGTTACATTAAGGAAGCAGTTCTCAACCTGTGGGTCGCAACCCCTTTGGGGGTCGAATGACCCTTTCACAGGGGTCGCCTAAGACCATCGGAAAACACATATATAATTACATACTTTTTTTGTGATCAATCACTATGCTTTAATTATGTTTAATTTGTAAATACATCCTGCATATCAGATATTTACATTACGATGCATAACAGTAGCAAAATTACAGTTATGAAGTAGCAACGAAAATGATTTTATGGTTGGGGGTCACCACAACATGAGGAACTGTATTAAAGGGTCACTGCATTAGGAAGGTTGAGAACCACTGCATTAAGGGTTGGATTTACTTTTGCTTTTTTTTTTTTCTTTTGTCCCTCTAAGCCACAAATACACTAGTATCTTTCTTATTACCAGTATCTCATCCATTATTTCTTTTTATTGGATCAGAGAAACAGATGAAAATGTTGGGAAGGATGTACTTAAACTTATTAGTATTGGGGTTAGATAAAGATAGGACAGATGAGGAGCAATTCAGTTATGGGCCTTTGTGGCTATGATAAGAGAACATTATTTAGGTTGCATGTACATTTCCTCTTGTTTGCTGGGATGGAGAACCATAAGGATGTGTTTCTTTCTCTCCACAACACAGTGTCATTTTAGGTACTAATTAATGGTATAAAATAGAGTGGCTCAAAGCCAAGTCATCCAAGCACACTAAAATGGGTTTCTAAAATCTGGTTTTCAGAGATCATTTAAAATAATTTCTTAAAAGTCATACCCTAGTATTTCCTTTTAAGCAAAGTATACCTGCAATCTAGAGATATATATCCTTTGTTAGTGAATACTTTAAAGGTTCCTAGAGAAAAACAAATGGAAAAAAAATTACTGGCTTGATATGATATATTGGATTGGATATATCATTTCTGTTCTTAGTGTCTATATGTAGGAATATCAGAAAATTTATTATATTATATATATTTGCTTTGCTTATGTAGATAAGGGTCCTGAATCAAATATTTGGTATAATATCAGATTTTTTCCCTTTTTACATATTGATTGCTTTATACTAATAAATTTTCAGTATCCCAACAAGCATGTATGCTTCTGAAGTTTGCAATGTTGAATTTCAAGTGGGATTAAATATTTCTATGTTGTCTCATTTGGCCACTTCTACAGATCTTCTATTAAATTATTCCAACATTTAGATTAAATCAACAAAGTCCCTAGGCAATTTTAATTCAACTATGCCTACTTGAAAAAACACACGCATATATTTGTCTTAGCTTAGAGAAAAAGGAAGATGTTGGCATTAGTTTACTTGGTGGTAAGGGGAGGGCACAGAGGTATGAAAAAGATTAAAAATTTTTTACACATCTTTGTATTGTTTTCTGGTTGCAGTAGATACGTTTTAACTTTTGAGTGTTAAGATAAATGTAATGGGAGCTCCCCCCCCTCAAGTCCTCTTCTTTTCCCTCTTTCCTCCTTCCTTCCATTGTGCCCCCTCCCTCCCTTCCCTTTTTTATTTCTTCCTCTCTCCCTCCCTACCGCCTTTTCTCTTGTTCTCTCCACTTTTTCTTTCCTACATCTCTCTTTTGCTTTTTAATCCCCTACCTATTTCATTTCTTAATTATTTATTGTTTTCTTGCTTTAAAGAAAAATATATTATCACAGATTTTATCTCCATTGAATTCTAATTGATCCATGGTAAGAATATATTAAACTTTCTAATGCAATCTTCTTTCATTTGAGGTTCTTATGGCCCTGTATTCTCTCCTGGTCTTTCAGGTTTAATTCTGGCACACCTTTCTTTTGTTAGGAATGCTATGGGGATGAGAAAGGACAGTGAGGAAGAATTCCTAAGAGCCTGGTGTCACCTCATTAACTCTGAAGCTTGAAAAACTGCTATAAACTATTACTGCAGAGTATTTACTGGCTTATCATTGAAGGATCGTATGCCCTGAAAATATATGAATTCATTGTCTGTTCTAATCTTAGAGAAAATGAGCTGTTTAGTTTACTGAGAAAATTGAACTGATTTCAGATGAGAAAGACGTTTCATTGCATAAATCTACAAGTACTGTCTGCCTTTATGATATAATCACATTGACTAACTTAGCACTTTCTAACCACTTGATTTGTAACAAGAAGGCACAACCTGCACTTTTCTGTTCTTGTTTCCATCAGATCTAAGTTAGTTTGGAGGTGAGATTAGCAGGGCTGCCCAGAAGACTCTAATTTTGCCACAAATGCTGCTCTAATGAAGAGGAAATTTACACCTCCTCAGCGGAATTGTTTATCTAGCAGAGAACCAGAAATTCATTGTCACAACGTGAATTTTGTCTCCTCATCACTAATTATGCTTCTTATGCAGCCATGTAACAGTGAGAAATCCCACAATGCAAAGGAGCAATAAGGAGGGAGGAGAACAGAATTTAACACATTATTCTTAATCCTTACCTTTGCTGTATTTTAATCAGATCATTCTGTTTAAACAAAACCTGTTATATCAAAATGCTCTCTTTATCTCATATAACTAAGTCTGATTTTTTTACTACATCAGATTTTCTTAATGCAACTACATCTGTCCAGTTTTAATTCATTCAAAATTTGAGGTGGATGTGAGGAGAACAGCTATTATGTAATCTAACCAGAGTTCTACACTGTGGGAAAATGCTGGTCTGAAATTGCATAGGATTGAATCCAAGGATCTTCATGGTTACTATGAGGAAAAAAAAGAATTTCAAATCTAACTACTTCTCATCTTTGGCTTCTGGGTCTCCCTCATAAGTAGACAAACTTTTTTGTGTGTGTTGAGGGAGAACAACTAACTGGCCCCTGACTGTTAGCTGTGTTCTGCCCACTGTGTCTGTGCTGGTCCCTCTTTCAGGCACACTCTCCAACCCTCTATCCTTGTTTCACTTCACCCTCTTCAATCTATGCCGATGAACCTTTAACTTTTCTAATAAAATATTTCCATCACCTGAAAAAATACAGGACATAATATCAATAACACCTGTTTGCCATCATACGGTTATATCAAATCTTAATATAATATTTGCTATACTTGTTACAGATTATTTATTTTATTTAAGGGGAAAATCACAGTTACTCTTGAAGTCCCCTAGGTAATCATTTTCTATCACATGCAATCTCTTTCTTTCTTTCTAGAGGTTATGGCTATTCTTAATTTCTCTTTTTTTCCCTAGACATACTTTTAAAAATCCCATTCTTACCAATTTATATGTCAATAAGCACATATAAAATTGTTTTGCATTTTTATACTTCATTGAAATGGTATTTATTTATATTTGGCAAATCATTCGTGTTTTTTTAATTGTTTTTGAAATTCATTACTATTGATATTTGAGTTCTAGTTTATTAATTTTAATTATGAATATCATTCCACTATGGGGATATAACACAATATATCTATACATTCTCCCATAATAAGCATTTGAGTTGCTTTTATGTTTTTAGTATTGCCAGCATTAGGGGAGTGGAAATTTTATTCATGCTTCCTTGTGCATAGGTATTAGACTATTAACCTAGTTTTGGAATGACAGATGAAGGCATGCATATCTTCATATTTGTTGGATTTGGCTAAATTGACTTCCAATGTAGAAAATCACCAAGAGTGTACGACAGTTTCTTTTTTACCCACAATCTTGGCAATGCTTGGTTTTATCAAACTTCTTTTTCCTAATTAAATGGCCTGCATTGTTATTTAGGCATTATTCTTATGTGTTTTTAAAGGCCTAGCTTGGACATCACCTCCTTCAGAAAGCCTTCCAAGACATCCAAAGACTACATTAGTTGCTCTAATGTGCTCCCACGTGGTTTAATTTAGTGCCGTGAATACTGCATTAGAAAAACCTGTTTACATGTCAATCTTGCCATCTTCACTCTTAGCTTCTTAAGGAAAAGTATTGTGTATTTTTTTTCTCATCCTTTCTCCAGTGTCATGGTAAATATTTATTGAATTAATAGATTTCTGAGGCAGAAGTCCCAAAGGAACAAAATAGGAAATTAGTTTCTTGTAGGAAAGGATTTTCCTTTAGATATAAAGTAGTCACAATGCGAATGGCTACAGTACAGTGGATTCAATTACAAAATAATCCCCCTATGGGAAATCTCTTATCTAGGATACATGTCCGTGTATATACCTATACTGAGAACTATATAGAAATGACTCAGCCAGGGAAAGTATCTATTGGATTTACCATTTTTCCAATATTATGAGCAATGCGACCTATTTATTTTTGTAAAACAAAAAGAAAATACATTGTAACAAGACAAGATACTTAGTTTTCAAAGATAAAAGGTACATTTATTTTTCTCTTTATTTTTTATTCAATTTCTTGAGGTGTACAGTGATCAAAATGCCTGTCATGAATATACTGACAAGAAAACTTAGTACTGAGAGGCGATACTTAAAGTATGGCCATCACTTAAACTGGCACTTGAGGTGTAAGCAAGTTGTGTGCTGTCTCCTTGTGCATTAAAGGCCTAGAAAGTCTTAGAAATCTTACTAATTAGGATTGATTGCTGCATATGCTATCATATGCAGAATTTTCACTTTTACTACTATACAGAGTTAGTTAACCCAAAATACTCCTTTTAAAAATCATGTAGAAACAAGAGGATTTAAAAAATCAAATAGGTCTGGCCAGTATGCCTCAGTGGTTGAGCTTCAACCTATGAACTAGGAGGTAACAGTTCAATTCCTAGTCAGGGCACATGCCTAGGTTACAGGCTTGATCCCCAGTTGGCATGCAGTGGGAAATCAATCAATGACTATCTCATTCTCTCTCTCTCTCTCTCTCCCTTTCTCTCTCTCTCTCTCCCTTTCTCACTCTCTCTCCCTCTCTCTTCCTCCCTCCCTCCCCCTCCCTCCCCCCCTCCCCCTTCCTCTCTGAACTCAATAAAAATATATTTTAAAAATCTAATGAAATAAAGGAGACATGACATTATAGAGTCAGCAATACCTTTTATTTTAAAGTGAAAGCAAATCTATCTGTTTAGGATGTAATAACAGACTGTGATTTGAATCTGAACCTTAAGAGAATAATAATTGCACTGGCTTAGATAGATGTTTCACTGTAATTATAATAAAAGGCTACCAGGTCAAAGTTAAATTGACCATACCTAAAATTCTAGCTAATCCTCAGATTGATATCATTTGATAAAAGGAGCAATGGTCTTGGAGAAAGAATTCATGGATTGATTTTCCCTTAAACTCTAACTAATGATGTGAGTTAAGACAAGTCCCTTCTCTCATGCCTTCATCTATGAAATTAATGGGCTTGAAGGCAGGAGCCTAGGACGAGTCTCTAGAGGACAAGTCTCTAGAATGTCTTTTGTAAAACAACCTTACAAGACACACAAAATATCTTGAAAATTATCAGTTACTTTAAAATATTAGACTAAGCTTTTAACCAAGGAGCAACAGAATAACTAGCCCATGGATCCTCAGCAAATAGGTCCCTATGGAAAAAAACTGAAAATAAGATGGAGGTGAGGATTATGGAATGTACTGTTTTGTTCTTATCATGTTGTTATTTAGTACAGAGTAAAAAGCTCTTTGGAAACAATTTCTTGTTAAGTTATAGTCCTTATAGAACTGAAATAAATATATGAGTAAATTGAAGTGCAGAGAGGTACAAGTCTTTCTAAGGAAAAAACAGGAGTTCAAAACAAGGCTTTTTGACCTCTGGGTCTTTTCTTTATATGCTTCCTCATGAGTTTTCACTACTATACTATAGTTATTATTTAGTAATGCTTATTTTGGCAAAAAGAGGGGGCAAGGTGGTTGATATGTTTTGATGTTGCTGTGTGTAATGATTGAAAAAACAGTTTTTACTGATCGTATCAATATGAAGCATCAAGTGCACTACCTTTTTTTTCATCGTTTATAGAGAATCACGAGGCTGCTGCTAGTCAGTATCATTTTTCAACATTTATCTGACTAATAGTGACCTTTCTGCCACTCCGTTGTAACCTGTATCACAAATTGTAGATCCCTATTCCACAAGAATCTGGCTAGGGATTCAAAGATTTATTACAATGGGATACATTATATGGAAATATATATAGGCTTAGTGATGGTAGGACTTCATGGGGAAAAAAAATCCTAACCTACATAAATAATGTGCCAAGAACAGAAACTATTCACAGAGGAATTCTATAGCAGACTAAATAAAATACATAAATTATTTTTTCAATGTAAAGTAAAAAGTTCTCCTTGTGAGTGGCCTACATCCCAGGATGCTAACAAACCTCAGCCTCCCAGGCCAAGTAAGATATAGCAGGGATGAGTCTTGTCTAACTAGTGTATCACCAGTCAACCCATATGGATAGAGAAAGTGCCAAATTACTTTGAGAGCAGAGTCATGCCCAAAGATTAACTAAAATATCATTGGTAATATAGGTTTTATGGAATTAAGTGTTGAATTCATTTACTATTCCAACAATCAGAACACGACATTAGGAAAGTTCATTGTAGTTAAAGGCATTGACCTGAATTTATATGGAGATTAACTTTGGAAGAGATTTATGTATATATCCCAGCAAATGATTACCTGCGCAAGTTTGATTGGATTCATCTTCATTGCTCCCACAATCATTAGCTCCATCACAAAGCCATCTCTTGGGGATACAGCGATTGTTCTTGCATTTAAATTGATCATCAGGACAGCTATGATTGGCTGGGGCAGAGGGTGGAGGGAGAGGAGAAGAAAGTTTAATGACATGAAATTGGATAAAATTATGACTATTTTAAGCCAGAATTATGGAAAGATTATAGTAATTGTAATATTAGAGTACAGTAAAGTAATAGCTTCTTTCATTCAGTGTCTCATATTTATCAAAATATTACTATTCAAGGCTCTTTTAAAATATAATAATTTAATAGAAGACATCAATTTATTACATCTCATATAAAAATAAATATATTTTTCATGTCTTCACTCAAACCAACTGTATCACTGCCTTTGGTTTTCTATCCTTTAACACAACAGGTAACTAAATTTCAGATTTTTTTTTTTACCAACCTCAAATTTTAATGTGAAGTATAGGAAATATGCATCAAATAATTTAATCATATGTAAAAATACTTTTTTAAAACCATACATTAACTCAAGTAGTTCTTGAAATATTAAATAAGTCTATTTTTGTTATGCTTTGCGCAACATCTGGAAGAAAATTGCCAAAAAAGAAAAGCATCAGTTGGGACCTAAAATTGGCTAAATATGAGGTCCTGCATAATTTTAATAACAAAATGGATCACTATGAGTTTCCTTCCCTAGTACAAACAAACATGCAACCACAAAATATACTGAGGACAAGACCAATCCTCAGAAGGGAAGCTGTAGACAGCTGAGGATTTAGCATCCAATATCTAAGCACAACAGGGGGCTATCTTAAAGTTGACCTAATGTGATTATTTTTCCTGCATTCAGGAGGCTAAATTCCTAACTGAATTGGCATGCTCTTTAGTATTTGTTTTAAAACTTCAACATCCTTTTTGAAGTAATTTTTTTAAAAGCCTAGTAGTTGTACTCTGTATAATAAAAATAAATTTTGGCATTCCTTATACTTAGAATTCAAAAAATAGCTGTTTTATCATGCTGTTGCAAAGCAAATGTATGCCTTTCCAGCCAATTTCTAAACACTTTTTCTTTAAAGTAGCTTTGGTGATAAAGTGATTTTATCACTTTTTAGAAAGTTTCTATTCATGTTTATTTTTTTAAAAGGTGGAAAAGCTTTATGTTGTCTGGCATTTGATCATATTACCATTTTCTACTCACTGCAGGGACGTTAGCAAAATAAAATGAAAATAAAAGTCACCCAATATATTAGAGGGCCAAACATCTGAAAGTACTAAGATTATGCGTAAGCATTGCATTGAAGCTTGATCAGTGACCTTTGCAATTTTCATCAGTGATGTACATCAGAGTTCAAAATGAAGGGCAAATATAATCCATAGTTTTGTGAGTTCGAGTTGGGAATTCAAGGTCAAAGCTTATGAGTATTTAAAATCTAAAATAATTCTCTGAAATAAATTATGTATTTCTGGAATATTCACCATGGAACCCCAGAAATATAATGCTGCTTAGAATCGCTGAATTATTTAGAGATTTCTCCATATTGCTGGAAGCTGACCACAGATGTTTAGTTTGTTGTTCCCCCATTTACTTAGTCACTTATTCAGCCATGTGCTAGATGCTTTGTTAGACTCAAAAAGATGCTACAATAAAATGTGTCTCCTCATGAAGAAATTCACCTATTAGATGCACCATAGAATTAAGCATACAATTGCACTGAGCTGTGGAAACTCCCATAGTAAAGGAATATATGAGAGATATTTAACTCGGAGCTATATTGAGAGGATATTATTTTGGTGTTCAAAAAGGACTTCTCTATGAAAGTAATAAAAAACGATGGTGAATTCCACTGCTAGAAACAGAGAGTGTAATGAATGTCACAGAGGAGAGAAAATAACCTTTTTTTAGAGATCTACTCGTAGTTCAACTTGATAAGGACAAAGAGGTTAAATGGATTCATGAAAGACATTTAAGGCTAAAAATGTAAAGACAGGATATAACATAAAGTGTCTTATATGTAAGTCAATGAATTTTAGAATTTAACTTGATTATGTACTGTTACTGAAATATCAAGACTAGATTTTGGTATTTACTTGTTTATTTATTTAATATATTTTATTGATTTCTTTACAGAAAGGAAGGGAGAGAGATAGAGAGTGAGAAACACTGATGAGAGAGAAATATCGATCAGCTGCCTCCTGCACATCCCCAATGGGGATGTGACACAAACAAGGTACATGCTCTTGACCGGAACCAAACCTGGGACCCCTCAGTCTCCAGGCTGACGCTCTATCCACTGAGACAAACCAGTTGGGCTAGATTTCAGTATTTAATTGTCACCCTGGAAGTAGTGTGGAAAGTGGGCTTTAGTTAAAGAGGGATTCTGGTAGGAATAATAGCAGGGCACTTACTGAATTAATCTAAGTAGTAGTCTAATTTAGTGAAGTTGAGAGGAGGTAAAGATGAAATATTAATTATTTAGGGGGTAAAAGAGAGAGGATTCTTTGATAGAATTTAATATGGACCATGAGTGAATTAGAAGACTCCAGAAAAAGCCCATGATGTAGGCTTGGGTGATGAGGTCATACATGATGAAAATAAGAGAAAAATACCGACAAGAAATTTTAATGCTACAATTAATGGTACAAATATATTCAAAAGGAATCGTGTTTCTTTGTGAGTTGGTGAAAAGAACAATCTCATAAATTAAAGCATGGAACTAAAGGCTAACACTGAATATTGTGATGAAATATTTGTACTCTGAACAGACACTGACTACTTTGGGAGCTGGTATATAAGGAATATTCATTAAAACCATGAATAAACACAGTGATTTAGAAGAAATGAGGCAGATAATTTAATCAATAATACATCATTTGTGTAAAATAAGTAGGAAAAAAAAACACACCTTGTACTCTTACATAAAAATGCTTCTTTCACTCCAAAAATTTGGCTAATTGTATCAATTATTATTAAATATTTTATTTGCAGTTTCACACTTTATAGTATAAATATTAATGAGTTTGAGAATAAGAAATACATAATGTTGCAGTCAAACCCATGTTTGGAAATTAAAAGTAAGTAGTGCTACCTGTGTTAATGACAGTTTATGTGTTATGCATTTATGCACAATTTGAAAATATCTTTTAAAGTCCATATTCTTGGGGTTTGTACCAAAGCACAGATAGTTTCATGATATAAATGCTCAGACCAACTTTATTCAATCATAACTACAAATTTTAAAACTTTATTTTTATACTCTTGATTAAAAAGAAAAAGAAAAATGGAGATTTGACAATTAACTCACAATTAGGTCAGCCACTTTAACCTGGAAATGTCTTTAACTTAAATGTCTTTAATTAAAATTAGGAAACAAACATAATTTTTAAAAAATGTATCTAAGTAAAATCAAGAGAGCAAACATGCATATGTCCAGCACATACCTCTCTCTCTTCATATAAAAAATATTTTATACCTCTCAAAACCACTCAGGTAGTGACTGTAATCAAATACTAGTATATTCTCAAAAGATTATTTAATGCGTTTCTCTAAGAGTTTTCCTATTATGTATGTGGACATTTCATTATCCCTACAAAAACATGAAACTATTTCTATAGCAGCAAATGATAGATAACTAAAAATAAGCCAAAGAGGAGAAAAATCAAATCTTTCATTTCTATCTGAGTGCCCCGTATGTGTTTCCTAGCATGTATCGAGGCAGCCAAGTCAGGGAATAACATTCTGCAAACCCATGTTGTCTCCTTGGATCTCCTCCAAGGCTTGGTTGCCAAGAAGCAATGGAGTGGCTCGTGACCTCCTGTACCAGTAATTCTTTCCTGAGGGAGTTTAAATTGCTTTTCCACATCTTTAAATTCAGACACCCGAAGGGGTCTCTTACAGCCACATCCTGACAGTGGTGTGGTGGTGCCGCAGCGCAAATGGGAAAGGAAGGACTTCTGGGGTTACCAAAACGATAATGTTAAAGATGGGGCAGGATGAGAAAACCAGCACCTTAAAACTATGCAAACGATGACTGAGAAAAAACAAACAGTTCAATTATTATCAAATACATTTTTAGATTTTTACAAACTATTTTCATAGTTCACACACTTAAAGGGTCAGGGAGCGTTAATATTACTTAAGTGAGAACATACAGCAATTCTCTGAATCTTCATCACTTCCGTCCAGACAGTCATCATCACCATCACATTTCCACCTCGCGTGGATGCAGTGCCTGTTCTTGCAACGAAATTCTCCAGCTTTACATACATGAGGTAATACTTCTCCCGGATTAACTAGGTTACAAAAAACCCAAGGTGTATGAACAATACTGTCTCTATTGATTCATTAAAATGTTATAATAACTAAATACTGATTCATTTTATTGTATGGAAAATATAAAAACATGCTAGCATTGTAGTGATACCAGTATCTTGAAATAAGAAAAATTTAAGTTTTTCTGAAGATAATTATCCTACTAAAATGTTTAAAGATTACCAAAATAACAACAATAGTAATAAACTACATTATATTTGGTTGGGTTTTTATGTTGAGTTTTTAGTTTTACTTTTTAGAGGGCTTTCATTCATAATCTCCATTGATCACTATGACAACCTATACAGTAGGCCTGGCAAATAATTTTTTTCTTTCTTTCTTTATTTTTTTAAATTTTTTTATTGATTAAGTTATTACATATGTGTCCTTATCCCCACATTACCCCCTATCCCTATCCCCCCCCCCTTCATGCCCTCACCCCCCTGTTGTCTGTGTCCATTGGTTAGGCCTATATGCTTGCATATAAGTCCTTTGGTTGATCTCTCCCCCTTCCCCCCACCCTCCCCTGCCTTCCCTTTGAGGTTTGATGGTCTGATCGATGCTTCTCTGTCTCTGGCAAATCATTTTACCATCTCCATCTTATAGATCAGTATGCCCACAATTAACGAAAGTGCAATGACAGGCAATAGCACACAGCATTGATAACTGCATTTACTTTGTTGGTCTCTAGGTGGGAGAAAAACTCTGGTCTGCTTAAGTATTAAAGAAAGTGTTAAGTTAATCAAAACAATCTCTTTATGTATCGGAATTCTATGCAGCGCCTTTCTCCATATATTCCATGTTCTTTAATCAAATGTTAGGAATTCAGTTAATTGGGATTTATTCACGGACTGAAAGTGTTAGTATTCTTCTGTTCTCTTTGAGTGGATTCAGCAGAGTCTCAGAAGATAAGGGAACATGTGGTGATAGTAACAGTAAATGATTTGTGTTTCACAGACTGAAACAGCATTGAATTACTAAAAGCTGGTTTATTCATAGGAAAAGCACAGCTGATCTTTCTTTTCCAGTTCTAATGGCTTTCAACTTTACTTTGGATAACGGGTTTGAACTGATGAACTGTCACAGAACCTATAAACAAGAGATATGGAGAGAAAAACAAGAGATATGGAGAGAAAAACATGTGGCGTCTCCAGAACACTTGGTGTTAGCACTGTCTTAATCTTTGTGTTTTCCCTGCTGCAAAGCACAGAAGAGGGACTGCGACCTGGAGGGTAGCTGCAGAGAACCTGCTTCAGAGACATGCAGCAAAGCACACACTTGTGCGTTCGTGGGGCCAGAAAAAAAAAAGCTGCCTAATAAATTCATATGCTTAAAGTCTTAAGGGTAAAAAAAATAGTATGGTAAATGAAATATTCAGTTAGAGCAAAGGTAATCCTGTGTTTCTTCTGTCCTTCCTTCTCAGACAGCAGATACCATATGTGGGAACTGACAGTAATTTTTCCTCCCTGTTTAACTCTAATCTTTTTCAATAACAAAATGCTGTAGCAGCAAGTTCTCTAGTGATGTCATTTCCGTGGGGTCTCTTTAAATAACAAATTTTGTGGTGTGTGTGTGTGTGTGTGTGTGTGTGTGTGTGTGTGATGCCCAAATAGGAAGTGACAACCATCTAAAAACAAAACGGGAAGATCCCTGGGCCCCCTACTCAGCCCCTACTAGGGTGCCTTTTCCTGCCACAGCAGGGAGTGAGGATGAGCATCTAGACAAAGTGAAAGTGCACGCTGGGATATGTCTGCCCATCTCTAGGATCAAGCTTTTCTCTCAAAAATCTGTAGAATTGATCACTAAAAACAAGCATATTCTCCTTACTTTGAGTTTCAAGTCCACTCAATTAGACCCTCAGATCTTTGACGGTGGTATAGTTTCTTCTTTTGAATCATTAAACCTCACTTAGGAGCTGGGCACTTAAGGAATAGTAGTTTGATTAATTCTCTAGAATCATCAAGCCTAATTTTTCTTAGAGGTTTTTTGTTGTTGTTTGTTTTTGTTTAATTCCAGTTAAACAAGAAAGCTGATTTGAGATGTGATCAGCTTCCTTTCCCATTTAAGTTTAACTAACATTTTCTCTACTCTTTCTATAGGTGACTTCAAAAAAGATAAGTCAATTCCATTGCTTCATATCATAAGGACTGAAAAACCCAAGAAACCATCAGTTCTCTTCTGATAACAATCCCACCAATTTTAAAAGCTTGGCTTTTATGTGGCTATTTAAACAATAACCCAATCCACATAAAAATATCCAAATATAAGAGTGAAAGTAAAATTGCTTCCGAACAATTACATCTGTATTAAAGAAAAGAAAAATGTCTAGGGGAAGACAAATTACCTAAGCAAATTGATATTTAAAACTAAATATTACTTAACATAATCAATCTAGACATCAAGTTTTTAAGTCTACTTAGAGTTCAAATGTTTTTCAAATGATATTTAGGTCATTATGGAATGAATGCAAATAGGCAGATTTTCCAAGTTTCTTTTAAACATGGTTTTAAATATATATAGATAGTTGATCATTTTTAAATGATGTTTTCTAATACAAAGGTGGAAAGTTTTGAACATAGATGACAATATCTATAAGTTTCATAACAAGATATGAATAATTGCTTCAAAAAGAGTAGAACTAACATCTTGAGATCATTTCATCATTTTTATATTTACTGTTTTTGATATTGATGTATAGAAATATCATTATTATACTTCAATATTGCTGTAATAGCAGTTAGGCATTGCTTATACCTGTAACAACAAATAATGAAACATATAAAATATATTTGACATTTAGAAAAATATTTTTATTGATTTCAGAGAGGAAGGGAGAGGGAGAGAGAGATAGAAACATGATGAGAGAGAATTATTGATTGGCTGCCTCCCGCACCCTCCGCACTGGGGATCAAGCCCACAACCCAGGCATATGCCCTGACCGGGAATCAAACCATGACCTCCTGGTTCATAGGTTGACGCTCAACCACTGAGCCATGCCAGCCAGGCCTTGACATTTTCTAAAGTTTGTCTGCAATTCTTCTAAGCCCTCTAATTTGTTAGACAAGAAACATCCATCCCTGGTGTTCCTATATGTCTTGTGTAAGCTTTTATTCTGGATTTTTTTTTAGGGATGCTTATATAACTAACAGCCTTGGAAGATGGAGACAGTACATCCTTCTAGAACAGAGAGCAGGTTTTTTGTCGATATGGATAGTAAAGATGATGTCTCCCTTCAGGACTAAGGTTGGGCAGATTTTTCCGTCAGACTCTTAAGCTCTTCAGTGGTGCTACGGACTCACTGTGTGCTCAGCATCCCCCAGGGCCCGCCTGTGCATTGCCCTCATTTGGTTTGGGGGTGGGATGAGACCAGGAGAATCAAAGTGAACGTTAAATTTAAGCTGCCTGCTGTGCCACGAATAATAAAATGCTTTGCTTCTGATTCAGAAGTTGTCTCCTGTTAGAATTTATGACACACTGAGTGGCTGACATGTTAGCTTTTAACTAGAGTGAAATCTCAGACCCTTCAAAATTCTTGACATAATAGTAAAGAATTTTTATTTTAAGATATGTGGTTCTGATTTCCAGTCTCCTGGGACATTTCGCATCATTAGTTTATTGTAGCCCAATCCAAGTTTCCCAGATGTAATCAGAAGTTATGTCACAGAAACACCATATTATTAGTGCTGACAATCAAGTTTGTTCAGATTCATAATTATAGAAGACACATTCTTTCTGAGCTAACATTGTCCATTATCAAGAAAATATTTAACGTGATAGGTGATAATATGGGTAAAATGTCAGCTTATAGATCAGTGATTCCCAAAGTGGGCGCTACCGCCCCCTGGTGGGCGCTGCAGCAATCCAGGGGGGCGGTGATGGCCACAGGTGCATTTGTTTTAACTTTTTTTGTATTACCTTTCCATTCTGAGTTCAATAAATAGTTTCATAATTTCAAACTTCAATGTTTCTAATTTACACCTTTCTTTACTATATTTTACGGAAAAGGTAGAAACATTAATACATATATCTTTCTGTTTAATTGCTATTAAAATTAAAAAAAATTAATTTCCAGGGGGCGCTGAGTAATATTTTTTCTGGAAAGGGGGCGGTAGGCCAAATAAGTTTGGGAACCACTGTTATAGATGCATGGTACAGATGATACATTACAGAGTTAATATAGAATTTATTAACCAATGTCATCCTCATATTCAATTTTTAAAAAGGTAAAAATAAAATATAAAGAAAAAAAGAAAGCATCCCCATACAGTTGTAATATTAACTTATGAATATGAGACAAACTTGACAAAAGTAATTTTGTTCTTCACTTAGAACTGAATAAAAGTTCCTTGGACATTAAAACAGGGGTTGGGGGGGTGTGAAGAAAGCATAGTTTTTGTTTTTGGGGATTTTTCTCAGCCTTGACCTAACTGTGTGGAGTTGGGTAGCAATGTCATCTGTCATGGTTGCCCAGTTGATGACCCGACAATCTACCAATTTTTGTGAGAATCAGCAACATTATGGAGCAATTATATTTGGCACCACATAAGAGAGCCAATGGCACCTACAAAAATGAGATTAATATTTTTATACCTTGCACAAACTTCTATAAAGAAGATATTAGATAAATAATTTTTGCACATCTAATGCTTTCCTTGAGATTCTTCAATGTAGGAAGGCCAGTGTCACACACTGAACAGAACAATGCCTGGCACAGAACCAGGCAAAGAGTAGATGTTTCAAAATATTTGTTACGTGACTTACCAGAATTAACAAAGGTTGATAATTCTACATTACAGCCATTATTATAGCGGAAAATTCTTTTCTGGGGACTATATCAATACTTCAGGAAAACAGTACCACTTCAATTGGCTTATCACCCAAGAATGTGGGTGAAGTTAGTTTATTTTAAGGGGTAAAGATCAATACGTAGATAAAAAGAAAGAGGGACTCGTAAAGTTCTTTCTGTGACCCAAAATTAAACATATAAGAAAAGCTCAACATGTGCCATTTTGTTCTAATACTTATTATGACTGAACCTACATTGCACATGGGTGTTTGGGCACAGCCATATATTGTTTTCAGTATATTAACAACTGTTACAATGGCAAACTTTGTGGCAGGGTTGTGTTTTGTACTATGAATTTGAAAGTTGACGTAAAACTTGTAATTCTACTGCAAGGGTTATTTCTATTAAAAATTTTACAACATGATCTCATCAGTAAGAAAACTGACAAAGTAACAAATAATCTTCTAATTTAATCAAAATCAAAAATAAAATTACATGAATCATGACATGCCTTGCAAGTAACTGCAGGCTGTCAGACATTCTTTCATAGCATACCTGCTATTACAGTATTAAGATCAGGCTTCAGGACATTACAAAGGGAAATATGTATTCTAGTATTGACTTTCTTTGGTAAAAACTGGTAGAGTAATTGCTGGAGTTAATGTCTAGATCCTAATAAAGTAAAGGAAGAAACCTACTAAAATTTATTTCATTTTATTTTATTATTGAATTATCTCAGATTTAGGCCTCAGCTAAGTAATTGGACTTAATACATATTAGTATATTCCTAACATTGGTTTAATAAGTGTGTGGCATCCATGAACAAGTGCCTATGTTTCTAACTTTACTATTTTTTCCTTTCAACCCATTGTGTTAATGTGTTCTAAACTAATTCTTGTCTCCTCTCTCAGTTGATGCTTTGCTATTGACTGTTATTGAAACTACAATAACTTAGTTTAAAGCATTAGTCCCAGTACATAAAAATTTTTTAAAAATCCTATTGTCCCTATAAGTCTCACATTAGAACATGTTTGTTTGTTTAATTAAGTTTTTGTTTTTGTGTTTGAGGAGTACAGAGTTTCTACCTATCCCTTCATTTGAGCAGGAAGAGAGAAGACCCTGAAAGCAAACTTCAAGTTGTACTTTGTTGGAAGCCTTTATATAAGGCATATAATACAGGAAAGCAGGATGAAACATGCTGCTATAGGTTTTGAATTTTCTCCTTTAGGTCATAGGGGGATGACCTCTTATTAGATAAAGTAGTCTTCTGAGCAGCCAAACTAAGTGGCACATAATCTTTTGTGAGTTCCTATGCAGAGAAGGCCATAAATATTCATCTAGATAGGGCTTCTAAACTTTTTATTGCCTTAAACTTTTTACTGCACATTAGATTGCATATATCTTAGAACATAAGGCCTGTCACAGCTGAACAGATAAATGGCGCAGCCATAGTGGAGCACTGTGTTTGATGGAGAAATCTATCTGGTGTCCCAGAAGGTGAAGAAGGTCACAGAGTACCACTGACACATAATTGTGCAATGCTACCCTTGGATGATCAATATTTTTGCAATGCTTAAGTTGCTCTCCTAGGAGTAAGATATGTTGGAAATTTTTTTTTCTTTCAGGCCACTAAAAAGGCATTTAAAAAATTAGTTTCATTACACTAGACAAAATTATCCTGCTATTTTAATAAATAGTAACAATCATTTTTGGAGAGCTTAATTTACTTTTTTGAAATTATCCATGTGCTCATTTACTAACTTTGTATATTGTGATTTTCCCCACAAAGGCATCAAGATCTATAATAATAGAAGCATAATATGCTAATTAGACCGGATGTCCTTCTGGACAACCTTCTGGTTGAAGCCAGGACTGAAAGGGAAACCCAAGTCCTGGCGCCTGCAGATGGCCAGAGGGAAACCCGGAAGACAGCAGCCGGGGGAAGGAAGGCCTCCTCTTGCATGAATTTTGTGCATCGGGCCTCTAGTAAGTAAGTAAGTAAGTAAGTAAGTAAACAAACAAACAAACAAACAAACTTACTTGGTAATTGATCAACTGGATTTACATATGTTAGTCCAGGGAAGTAAGTTCCAAGTTACTATGCTACACCTGGCCTCAATTCTAGTTGTGAGAGAATTTGACCATGGCACACAAAATTCACAAGGACAAAGAATGAAGCATGGCATTAGAATTCATCCTTAATCAACCATGTAGCAAGCCAAAATTTTTCTGCTGGGTGAATGCCTCTTCTGGCATAGCCTTATGTTTCAAGTTCAATGAGAAACAACCAATGGTGTTTAATTCCAGGTTGACCATCTGCCAATGGGTTTTTGTTCATTTGATGTCAGTTTAAGGAGAATGACTGAAACCAAGATGATCATATCTCAATGGTTGCAACATGCATTTTTGTTTTGCTTGTTAGTTCAGATTATAGAGTTGATTCAGTTGAAGCCAGTTCACAACACTATAAACTAGCCTGAACTAAATCAGAAACTCAGAAGAATCAACATTAATGAGAGGTTAGTGATACACTGAGATGTTTCGCACTATATTCTGTAACTCTATTTGCAGTCCTTTTGCGTTTAATTTCCTCATCTACAAACTAAGACTAACATGTATTTTAAAAACATTTACCATCATATGACTAGAAACTGGCATAGAAACTTTGAATTCTTTTCAAGAAAGTATTTGCTATATTGGTCTCTTGATTTTTCTCATTATGTTTGAAAAAAACTAAAAAAGTTACATGCCATATTAAAGATAGAATTTAATTTTTAACATCAAAATGCAACAATTTCTTAAATAATAACTGACCTTTATTGTTGTTTTTTTACTTAACATTGTTTAGTGTAATAAATCAAGATGAAATAATTTTCTTTCTTATTCCCTTTGATTGTTTTGGGGTTATATATACAGAAATAACCAGTGATCAACATATCCTATATAATAAAAGCCTAATATGCAAATCAACCAAACGGAGGAATGACCAGTCACTATGATGCACACTGACCACCAGGGGGCAGATGCTCAATGCAGGAACTGCTCCCTGGTGGTCAGTGCGCTCTCGAAGGGGGAGCGCCACTCAGCCAGAAGCTGGGCTCATGGCTGACGAGTGCAGTGTTGGTGGGGGGAGCCCCTCCGGCTCTGTGGCAGGCAGACATCCCTCTTGCAATCCAGGACCGCTGGCTCCTAATTGCTCACCTGCCTCTCTGCCCGATGGCCCCTAACCACTCTACCTGCCTTCCTGATCGCCCCCTAACTGGTCCCCTGCTGTTCTGGTTGCCTCCTAACTGTCCCCTGCCAGCCTGGTTGCCCCCTAACTGCCCCTTGCTGGCCTGGTTGCCCCCTAACTGCCTCCCTGCTGGCCTGGCCACCCCCTAACTGCTCCCCTGCTGGCCTGATCACCCCTTACAACCTCTGCCTCCGCCCCCACCACCATGGCTTTGTCCGGAAGGACTCGGGAGTCCAGATGTCTGGTTGACCTGGTCTAATGAGCATATTACCCTTTTATTAGTATAGATTTCCCCCTTTCTTCCTTTCTCTCTTAGTTTCTCTCTCCATCCAACTGGTTCTATTTCTTTGGGGAATCATGAATAACACACAGTTCAAGATTATCATTCCAGAAACATTTATATTGTACTCAACATATGCAGAGCATGGCTGCCATTGCTGTTCTTAGGGGGCATGATATGTGTAGAGAGAACAAATTTCAAAAGTGTCACATAGAATTCACAAGATGAGTAAACTGAGGAAGGTTAGAAAAAGTTAATAAAGTGACTTTAATCCAGGTCAATCAATTCAGTTAATTCACTACTTTGATAAAATCAAGAAATTCCCTAGAAATCTCTTTTTTTTTTTTACCTCCTTCTTGCCTTTACCACCAAATCTAGATACCTGAGTTTATTAAGCTATTGGGGATAACTTGAGGCCTATGGCATGTAACACATATCTATGTAACCAACAACTATACATTTTTAGTGAAACTACTGATGTTGAGTTTCCCTAACATTTTCATAAAATGTTTTCTTCTGTGGCATACACTCACCGCTATTCTTTTACTAAAGTATACGCAGCAGTGACAGGATACTCCACAAAATTTCATGATTTTCATTATTCATCTGTTCATTAGAAATTAGCAATTCATAGTCTAAAAGGAATTATACCTAAACACGTATCTGAATTTCTCTTTCCAAGTTTGATTTTTAATTCCTTTGGTTTCATCTGCTTCTGGTCTTCCAAAAGACACGTATAAACAATGGGTGTAACAAGAAAAGAAACTCACATGTGCAAGTTGTTCCGTTTTCATCTAAAAGTTGATTATCAGCACAAGCACATACTCGGCCTCCTGGGATGGCCAAGCACAGTGTACTACAGCCCCCGTTATTCACTCGGCACATATTGTCACCTGCAAGAGGAATGAATGGCATGTGTCAGAGCACTCTGACTCCATCTAAAGTTAGCTGGTTATTTCTAGGAGATGTAGGTAGACTTCAGTATGTACACACATGCACACACACACACACACACACACCACACATTACATATGCATTAATATATAATTAATTAACTGATTAATGCAGCCAGGATTTCTGCTGAATCCTTAATGAAATCCAGAAATGTTTGAACATATATGTTGTGCTGATGCGAGGAATTATCATGTTGGTTGTAGGACAATGATCTGTGTGTAGTTGGGTACCGGAAGAGAGAGGGGGGAGGAGAAAAGACAGAATGGCTTCTGTCTAGGATCGTTCCCCAGATTAGGAAGTCTGAGTTTTTTGGAAAGTAGACCACCAGCACTTGGAATGTGGCTTTGGATCCCAGGTGAACAGAAAGAAAGTGAGCTTGCGGGAAGGGGTGGGGTATTGCTCCCCTTGTGCAAGGAGTGCATTGACATGTCAGTGCATTGAGGATATTTGTGAAGCCTTAAGAATGAGCAGCCTTGCTGGTACCAGGAGGCTGTGCAACACACAAGGGTGACGTGTTGTCCCAGTGGACCTGAACGGCACAGGCACTGATAAGGCGTGCACAGACATCAATAAACAGGCACAGTGGGAAACTCGTATGTCCATACTCATGAACACATGGGAGACACCCTGGGAGATTCAGATACAACTGAGGTAAAATTTTTGAAGAGGCTTGGAGGTTCTGTTTTATAAAGATGTAGGTGAAAATAAATAAAATGTAGGTAATCATCATTTTGATGTTATTATTCCTACAAGTTAGAAAGGCCAGGAAGAAAGTCCATTTTCTTATCATATATGTGTAGAATAGTTAGAAAGAACTCTGCAATGCAATCCAGCTGGCAGTGTAAATGACAGGGTCTTTTACATCGGGGCATTTTCCTAAGTATCAATAAAGAACATTTTGAAAATATTAGTTTATCTTATTCAAACATTAAAAATAAAGAGCTTTTAATTACCCAGAGACATACAATAAAATGGTATAATAATTAAAACTGCATTGGCAGTTAAAGTGTAAGTGCCAACACTGTGACTGAAGTGACAGACTAGGTCAGGGGTGGGCAACCTTTTTGTGAGTGCGTGCCAAAACCAGCAAAATCTCTGACTCAAAATTCTTCTGCGTGCCAACCCTAATTTTTTGAGAACATGTTATGCCTACTTGATATCTCTCAAGGTGTACTATGTGAAGAACCTTGAAGAAACAATAAAATTCATTTGAGCGACAAAAACACAGTATATGATGGTGAAAAATACATTTATTTTTTAATGTATACATGTACACTGATAGTCCGACAGAAAACTTTATGACCCCGCTTGATATTATCAGTGGGACTTTTGCTGCTGCATCACTGATGACAGAGATTTTACATCAGGTTTATATTTTGTGACCTTCAGAGATATGCACGAGCTACTACTTTCATCCGTCAGGCTACTCCTATTATGAGACTTAACAAAATTCATCACTGAGAACAAAGATTCACAAGCGTATGTGGATGAAACTAAAACACTGATCGGATATAGGAAGGCAGGGAGAGTTAAGGCAGAGGCATAGAAATTGCTCTTCCCCTCTCTCGTCAATCCATGTTTATGGTCTTTAAGATAACTTGTTATGTAAAATTATTTATTTATCTAAGATGCACCTACACTGAATTTATCTGAAAAATAAAAAAGTCAATATTAAGAAAAAAATTGTAAATGGAAGATTTTAAGAGAGGGTTTGCGTGCCAGCAAAAGTTACTGGCGTGCTATGTTTGGCACGCGTGTCAGGGGTTGCCCACCCCTGGACTAGGTTATTGCACTGTGGGCCTCAGGGGTTGGAAATGCTATGTAGAAATTGTTGATAAATGAGTTTAAAGAATACTTAAAATGTTGCCTTATGCAATAAATATTTAACTCATCTCCATAGATTATCATCATGTGCCCGAATATCAACAGTATATAAATATTTCTTTTCATTATTCTGAGAAATAAATTAAATTTCCTATGTTTATAAAAAATGAAAGATACACTTTGAAGCTAAGGAAGCTAATATTTAAAGCTATGGAACAATTTCAAAACTAGGAAGATAATTAAGCTTAGTTCAGACTTTTCCAACAGCAGATGCAAAAAAATTTCTAGGCAGCTTCCAAATATAGTTGTATTTATTCCATGACCATGGAATAAACATTTAATATTTTATATGATTCTTAGGAGTTCTATCTATGTTACATACCATATGTAGAGGACTGGACTGTAAGTTCAATATTTATTAAAATTTAAAGTCTGTAAAATTAGAATTAGTTCAAAATAATTTAAAAACTATGAAAAATTAAAACTGTAAGAAATAAGAAGGTACTGAAAACAATATTTTAGAACATATTGTCATACTGAAAATATACCTAAATATCAAATTCTTTAATTTAACAGGACTCATACTTATTAGTCTTATTGAATGTACAATTTAAGTAATTAGAAATGAATTATCATTATTCCAACTTTTAAATACATTTCCTTTTGTGAATCCTATGTGTTAAAAGAGAAGAATTGATACTTGTCCTGTCATAATAAAAATCTAAAATCTAAATTAATTTAAATAAATTTATACGTCTCATTAAAATTTCTTAGATTTTAAAAATATTAATGGTATCCTAATATATTTTTAATTTATTACTTGACCGTATTCCAAATAGAGCTCAGATGATAGTTTTAATTAAATTTCTAGTAGCTTGCAAAACTTTTTATGTAAAGATATTATCTTCAAAACACCACTGACTACAAATAGCATTAAAAATTTTATACATAAATATTAATGAACGAGTTTATAAATATATTGATAGCTATCTTTATTGAAAATCCATTATGCATCAATTCCAGTGCTAGTTACCTTAACCCTTTGCACTCCGAACCATTCTGGACATTGGCTACCAGCTACTCAACGCTATTTTGCGGCGGAAACATGCATTTACAGACCCTCATATTATTTAGTATAATTTTGGAACCAAGTAACGTATTATAATGATATTGGACTTATATGAATTGGGTGACATCGAGGAATGTATATTTGCAAAAAAAACAATATTTTATTGTTTATAATTTTGTACAGTATGATAAGTTTTGTAACACTCCCCAATATGCATTGCAGGCTGATTAGTGCATGTTTGACAGTAATAAGTGGTTTGACGCCTGCCACCAGGTGTTTTCCTGTTAGAACACACAATGCAGTCCCGTTTTCTTTGTCCCACATAGGGAATATGTAGTTTATTGTTTAATCCGACACAAAACCCGCTGACATTTCTTGTATATATCTTAGTAATTTTACGATATTTTGATTTAATTTCTTGTGCCATTTCAAGATAAAACTTCAGGGAAACATGCATGTCTCAAAAAGTTGCATTGAAATAACTCAATTCCCCGTAATCACTAATAAACTGCAATGTCCCCTGAGAGGGGACATCCGAGTGATATGCTAGAATTCCGATGTCCTCTGAGAGGGGACAGCGGAGTGCAAAGGGTTAAATATACATTGAATTCAATTTTTGTAATAAACTTATAAGTAGATTTTTTTCTCTCATTTTCAGGTGGGACTATAGGGTTAAATGACTTTTCCAATGTCTACAAATAAGAAAAAAAACTTATTTAAAAATAAGAATTTAGAATAATGTTTATTACTTACTAGTAGCCCTGTGCATGAATCTGTGCACCAGTAGCTCTCTGTGGGGCCTGGCCGCTCTGCACCCACTGCCCAGAGGCCCATCCATGGCCAGGAATGGGGCGACGAGGCAAGAGTTCCACCCCACCCCCTGGCCGATCTGTGCCCGCTGCCCAGATGTCCTCCGCGGCCAGGGTGGAGCACTTGCCTCATCACCGCGGTGACGAAGCAAGCATTCTGCCAGGCCACTCACGCTGCCTGCTCTCAGCAGCCACCCTCCCGGGACTGGAGGACTCGGGCAGGGCTAAAAGAAATGGGCACGGCCATCTTTATGATGGAGTGATGGTTAATTTGCATATTACCCTTTTATTAGATAAGATTTCTAGATAATAGCAGCGGTATTATTATCACTATTATCATCATTATTTCTAAATAATTAGAAAAGGGATTTTTCTTAATCTATAATTATTGATCATATATACTCTAACTTATTTATGTATGACCAAGTTCAGAAAAATAACATACTAAATAAAACAAAATAAAATCCTAAATAAAGTTTCTTTTAAAGCAGATATTTTAAAAAATCAAATCTATAAGGAAAACAAATGAGGAATAACTTTCAAAATTAAGTTCAAGATAGTGGTCTGTCTGAGCCAAAAACTGTATTTTTTCCTCAATCTTAAAACCTGTAGATTTTTTCTGTCCCTTACAGTGTCTGGCATAGACTATGTGTTTGATAAACATTAGTTACATTGATGAATGAAGACATGAATGAATGAATGAATGAAACTTTTAGTCAGCAATATGAATGACAGAAACAGTCATTTGGGGGTGTAGACATAAGGCACATGTATGTGGATAGATATGTCTGTTTCATTAAGATAAAAGGGATAGTCTTATTTGTATGTAAGTATACATATATACTTTGGCTACATACTTATTATATCAATGTAAATTATTTAAAGGCATATTATCTATAATAAAAGCATAATATGCTAATTAGATCAGACAGCCGGATGACCCTCTAGACGTCCTTTCAAACAAAGGTAGGGCTGTGAGGACCGAGCCCCTTACATGAATTTCATGCATTGGGCCTCCAGTAACTTTCATAAAGAGTAATAAGGATACATGATACATTAAAACATTTCCTAAGCCTATATTAATATATGGATTTTTTAGGGCTCAGTAATTTGACTTTCATTAATAAAGTATCTTTCACTTGAAGCAAATGGTGTAATATATAAACCATTAGTGCAAAGGAATCCCATTGTTTCATTCTTCCCTTTATCTGAATTTTTTTCAAAATTATCGAAGGAAAAACTCCCTTTTCTATGTGCCTCCTAAACTCTTGAATTCTCAGTTTAATCATATGTGTAGTTAAAAGTCTCTGAACCTAAAATGAAACATAAATCTATGGGAATTTTGTTCTCTTCACTTGATAGAGAGATAGTCAGAATTGCAGTTTAGAAGAGAAAATAAAAGTTGTATAAAGACTAGACAAATTATGTGTTTCATCTAGAATAATTTCAGAAGAATCAGCTTTGAATAATGTCAATCTGAGAAAGGATAAAATGTGCCATACTTTTCTCTATTTTATAAATATATGTTCATTAAAGATCATTTTCATTTGACTTCTTTGAAGCTGTGTGTGTGTGTGTGTGTGTGTGTGTTTGTGTGTGTGTATGTGAACTTTATTAAGAGCCTCTTTAGTATGGTTATATATCAACGTTCCTGAAATAAGCTGGTATGTTACCCAAAAATCTGATGAGTTTTTCCTGATCTGGAGTGATAAAATTAGCTAACTAATTTTCTGACACTAAGTCTAAAAGAGTTTAGATATTACATTAATAGTACTCATAATTTTTTTTATAGTATTCCTGTGGGGTGGGGAGTGTGAGTATGTTTGATATTACCTATCATCTATGTATTTATATGTGCATATATATATGTGTATATATATATTCATATATATATATAAATATTGCATATACATAAATGTAGTCTATATGTATTACATATATAAATTATGCCATATACCTTAGTCCCTCATAGAGAGAAAAAGAAAGAAAAAAAGAGAAAGAGAGTAGAAGGCTATCTAAGACTAGGTTATTTCACTCCATGAAGAATAGGGATGTGTACTACTTAAGGATTTGGTTTTTTATTCAACTCCAGATACTTTATCCTTAAAAACAAACAAACAAAAAACCCAGCAGTTTAATAAGACAATATATATCTTAAGTTTATGTGGCACTAATTATATTTTTCTAAATATTTATTAATATCTGATGTTCAAAAGATGCAAAGAGAAACACTGCTGAAATTATAACATGGGTAAGATAATATGTCTGTATTTAAACATTTGATTGCATTTTGCTTCATAATCTAGCTATTTTGATCAATGTAGTTAAATAAACTAAAATTTAGATGCTAAGTAGGTTATCCAATTTCAATGTCTATTGACTGAGTAAAATAGATGTTGATCAGGTATCCTTTCTCCATTGTATTGTCTGCTCAAAAGATTCAAGTAAGTATTTTGCCACACAAAGACTGGGTACAAAACAAACTAATTGATTATTTCATCTAAACTAATAAAAAACAATCAATTTGGCCAAATGCATTCTATCAGTAAGACAGAGCATAATGGTTTCTACAATAAAGACTGCATAAATAATTTAGTAGTCAAGAATACACTTTCATTTTAATGTCCCTTTGATTACCAATCTTTTAAAAGTCCTTTTTAAAAATACACTGTCCATCCAAGAAACAGCACTAAACAATTATATGTCAATGACACTGTCTGGAACACCAAATATATTCCTCATAAATATAGAAATATAATCTTCATATGACATGTGTTTTTGTATATATCATTGTGACACATTATTCATTTAAGTATTTATTTCCAATGCTTACATGCAAGGAAACTTCCAAATATATGCCTCCAGATTGAGAAATGAAAGGGGAAAATTAATTAATGTAAAACACAAGTACTGTTCTAAATTACTCTCATATAATATATATCTATTCATTATAAAACATTTTTGAAGAAAGCATGTCTTATCTTTGTTAAATCTTTATGATGTGTCCCAAGTTTAGGAAGGAAAAAGTGTCAGGATCTGGGTTTAAGCCCAAATCCATTTTATAGTTCGCTGAGATATTTCTCATCCATATGTTGCATTTAATTTCAGAAGAGAATGAAAAAAGAAAATGTGATTATATACTGATTGGTGTAATAAAATCCAGAAAATTAATCAATGTGGAATTAAAGGGAACAGGAACCCTGAAAACAAAACACTACAGGAGATGAGAAGGGTTATTCTTGTTCATAGTCTTGGCTCCAATTTAGTGTAGACAAACAACAATGGTGGTGGGGGGAGGGACAGGGAGGATGTGAATGTAACAAAAAATATTACCATTTGATTTACGCAGGTGAAGCGTAATAATCTCTATTTTGTAAAATTAATGTTTAAAATCCTCTGCTGTTTTAAAATGATCCCTTGTTCTATGTAGTTAACTCTGTTAATTTTCAGACAGTTCCTTATTCTGTAAATTAACATTACTTTTTAGCTTGAGTGAATAACAGGGAAGATAAAGTTAGTTGGCTGACCTTGCGCGCTAGCCATCTGACGTAAGGGGCTAATACTACTCCCATACTCTGTGTTCAAGGTTACAAGCTGCCTGCAAAAATAACTTACACAGAGCTCTTTGTAAAGTCTGCAGGAGGTCCAGAAAAACCCTTATTTGGGAGATAAAAGGGCTAGAAAGATATATAGAGGGGAAATTTCTACCATATTTTGTTCAGAATTTGAGAGATATTCTGCTCTGAGCCCACTAGCATAATAAAGATTTCTAATTAATTGGCTCATTAGGCATCCTATGTTCTGCTCGCTGATTTACAATATAACACAGGCAATTGTTGTATTCTTTATTTTGTGTCCACAACTATAGTTTATACCATCTCAAAAATCTCATTTTTTATTTTTAAAGATAATTTTATCTTTTATTAGCTATTAAAGCTTTATATACTTCTCACTCTATGTACTTCCATTATTTCATGAAATTGCATTTTTATTCCAATGAGACCATTGTAATACAGTAGAAAAAAATGTTCTTAATTGAGATAGTTTTCTTTTAACGTCCCCCTTTTAGCAGAAATATCTTCAAAATACTCTTGTTGCTAGATAACTTCCTACTGACAACATGTGCAATGAAACACTCAGGCTATAATTTTTCATACTAAGTGTATTGAAATCTAGGCTCATTAAATTTTCACAAAAATATTTCCATTAAAAAAGGAATAATAACTAGAATCGTAACAAAAATCTACTATATACTTTACAAATGGTTTTCTTTTTTTAATCCCTAAATTCTAAGTCATGGTATTCGTGGGTGGCTTAATAAACTTAATACACATAGAATAAACCATAGATGTAGATAAAACTTAGAATATTATCTGATTTTAATAAGACATGAATATAATGGTAGATTATTTTACTTTCATATCACCTAAATTAATTAAGTGCTTTTCCATGAAACTAAGATAAAATATAGTAAGATACTGTTAAAAATGCAATTTCCTTATATAATTTATTTTAAAATATCTTCCCATAATATTTAGTTCCCAATCAAAGGTGTTCTAATGGCTCATAATAATCTTTGAAACCATTAAAAAGTTTCTTTTATTTACTTCAACAGACTCCTTCAGTAAAGACTAGATCAAAAAGGAAGTATTTGGAGAAAACACTGAACTTCACTCAGATAGAATTCCCAGAGTTACTCAATCAGGTTATTTAGAACAATAAAATAAATTTTTATGGTAACAAATTCCAAGATTTGATTGACTTTAAAGTAAGTAGACATCGTTTATCATAACATTTCAGAAACACTGTCAAAATAAATATTTTTGTAACTACTGAAGTGTTATTATGTTTGAAGCTCAGAAGCAATTTTATTTGGTGTTTAATACCTTGTTGCTTTCGTGGATCATAAATCTGAAGCCCAAACAGGGGTGGTCTTTCTCGCCTCAGTAATGTCACCACATTCGTTATCAAATCTAGTTGAAAAATGGAGCCATTCATATAATCAGTCCAGAACACATAATTCCCATAATGTGACAGTCCAAAAGGATGGTTCAACTCTTTCCCACTGTAAACAACCTGTAAAATATAAACACATTGTGAAAGTTCAAAACTGACCTTTAGAAACATAACAAGTATTTAAAGTGGTTTTCAAATAAATATAACATATAGTGATTCAACTAATATCTGAACTCACATTTTTCTTCCAGTATATTTGAAAAATAGATTTCACAGGGTGGGCATGTTTTTCTGTTTCTAGAACTTGTTATTTGAAGGAATTCATTCATTTAAATTCTCTATTTGGCTTTACATGTATGCTTAAGAAATGAAAATGTTAAAATGACTTTGTCTGACACTCTTCCCTGTGTCTTTTCTTTGCAATATTACAGATTCACATCCTGGGATAGAAATTGACCTGAGTAATTAGTGTCATGTGTATATTGCAATATTGCTCATCCAATAGCCTAGGGATCCAAGGTGATATTAAGACATTGGGAGTGAAAGAGATCTTTCTATTTCAATTGAGCAAATGCAAATTGAAGAAATGTAGGAGATGACAAGGAAAAAGATAAATTTTCAATTTTGAACATAGAAACATGAATAGTAAATAGATAAACTAGGTTAGTAGGCTAATTTCAATTCTGATTATTTTGATATATTATTTACATTCCAGTTTTATATTTTTGTTGTTTAAATAGAGCGATCATGTGATAGGTCCTGTTTCACTTATAGGGTTGTAGGGAGAAAAAAAGGAATAATACCTCCAATAATGATAATACTTTTTCAGCTTTTGCCATTTATAAAATGGATTGTATACAATATGAAAAAGCATATTATATTCACTTCATTTAATATTAGAGAATTGAGGAAGTTATCCAAATAATGTAGGGTTAGCAATCCAAATTTTGCTCCTTTTTTCTGAATTCTTCAAAATAAATTTTCATATAGTGAATAATTGAGACAGTTCCTTATTTATTTTCTCACCTCAACCTAAGCTAAAACATGGGCCATTGAAATGTTATGTCTACTATGTACACGTCAACATCTTCAAAGAAATCATAAATATTTATTTAGTATCTGTTAAGTATGTGACAGTTTAAATGGCGATGAATTTTACTCATTTGGAGAAAAATATTTAAAGCACTGTTAGAGCGAGTCAATGACTGAAGTAGTCTTAACTGATAAGTATACTATTTATTTCTCAAACAGAATTCATAATGAATGGGCTTAGCCAATTGTGCAGTCTTCCTTTCCAAAAAGGAAGAAAGGAAGTGTAGTATCAAAGACAGCATTTTGATGAATTTAAATATTCCACTTTTCCACTATTTAACTAGACAGTTGAAGTTAGTTTATAATGTTATACATGCTTAGGGAATTATAAAATACAGAGGTGATGTTTTCTCAACACTGCCTCTGCCACACAGTCAAGGACATCCTCAATTTACCCCTGAATTTCAGAATCATTTTGTAATGATTCTTCCAAAAAGAGGCAAGAGGAAGTTTATATCTATTCATACCAACAAGCTTGAAGCTCAGTTTATTCTTGTGTTTCCCTTTCAATGGCATGAAGTCCTTTATTTTAAAGGAAATGCATTATAATTAAGTTTTCATAATCTATAGGCTAAATTTCAGCTGCAAAATTTGAAGATATTTGAATAGAGTAGGGTTGCTTGGTCAGAGCAAACTCATCAAGAATGTAGAATTGCTGCATTTTAAAGCAGCTCTGATACCCTGAGAGCTTCTTTGAAAAAACTCACAAATCCTGGCACACCCTGGTGAGCGGGGCCTGCTCTCCCAGAGGCAAATGCCAGCTGCAGTGCGCTGCTCAGCCTCCTCCAGCCACCCCACCGAGACTGCTGGCAGCCACCTCTGAGTGGTAAAAATAAACTTGAAAGTATTTTTAACACAGCACAACAAGGCTCTGTGAAAACGCAGAAGCCTGCGGATTAAAACCAGCAGCATTTGTCTTTTACCTTCCTGTGAGTTCCATTCAAAAACACCTTTTCAATATGATCATAATAGGCATCACACCAGTATAAGGTGCTGGTGTGAAAGTCCAGAGTTAAACCGTTTGGCCACAGCATCTTTGAAGTCACAAAAATCTGCCGATTGAAGCCGTCCATCCAGGCCTTCTCGATCCTTCCCACGCTGTCGTCTATCTCATCTTCCTCCCAGTCTGTCCAATACATCCAACTACGACATTACAAACAAGAGCGTACACGTTATTTAAACCAGCCTCTCTACAGAGGGTCACTTCCGCAAACTGGGCACCTCCATAAAATCGAATTACATTCTGATTTTTCTCCCACTTAAATGCATACCTGCCAAAGGGAGCCGGCGGCTGGGAAGTACCAAGGGAAGTAAGGATGTGTTCAGTGGAGCCCATCTTTTGGACACGTTACAGAAAACACTGTACCACACTTACTGGTCTCAGTGATTAAGCTAACAGTAAGTGCCACATATTGATTTTCTTTGGTGCTGATAGCAAGTTTGGGAAATGGTCTGTGAGGCATTACAAACTATTTTTAAATGTTGTTCATTTTATAAAACATATAATCAACTATGTAATTAAAAAGCCCGTTGACTGGCATGAAAACTCCTTGTATAGTTAATGATCTACCGCAGACTTTATTTAATCTCAGATGAATTATTAGTTTTCAAGACAGGCAATAGGACTGTCTTTGAACTAAAAGGCAAAATCATACTGCGATTGTTTGGCCAGGTCTAATTTGTCTTCCTGATGCAAATTACCTGGTCTTTATTGCTGCTTATTATTACCCCCAAACCCACAGAAGATGATTGAGCTGCACATAAGTTTAATAACAGCAGGTTGACTGACCTTAAGATTCTGAGATTTAATTTCTATCTCAAACAAAAGCTTTTGCCTTGAAGAACAAATCATTCTGTGTCAGCTACAACAGTGGGAGAGGGAATGCTGCCATTCCCTCATGAATAAGGTTAGACCCCTCCACCCATGCTGTTTTAGGGTCGTGCGAAAGTGCTTGAGTTATTAAAGTGTAGGCTTTAATTCAGTCACCTCATAAACAAGTTTGTGAAGGGCCAAAGCTCTCCTAAGCTGCTTACCCTAGGAAGACCCTTATTAGATTCTCTACCTCTCACATTCTGTAGACCCTGAAGAATTTCTGAAGTAAGCTGGTAAACATCTGTATCCATGGCAAATAATCCTACAGTGATCTAAACAGGCAGATTTGGGACAGTTTAGGCTGAAACACACCATCCAAACGTTTCGCCCATGAAGCTTTTAAAACTTTTCTTAACTTTATAATTATGTGGATATGCCTTTTTAGACCTGAGGAAGTATATTAAGATTAGTGAATTTTATTGAGTCAAAATACATTCTGATCCTAGAAATAAACATGGCAATATTTATTTTATATCCTGTGTGTTTTTTGAGTGGTTTTATTATTGGAGCAAATTAGGAATAAACAAAAGGGTCATACTGTTTGCTATAATCCTATATAGTTAGGTATAACTATTCAACTTCAACATTTTAAATCAACTCTGTGAAAGGAAAATGTGCAGCTTTTGTCTCCCTATTGATATTTTCATAAAATCTTAAATACAGTTAATCAATGCTCTATTTTTCTTGTTGCTAATTTATAACTTGTTAAAATTGCATTTATCTTTCCCTCTAGCTTTTCTTTTGAACATAGTAACACTTTTGTGTGTGTGTATCTCTAACCCAAATTGCACATGCATGTGTACACCTATATATATACAGATAAATGAAGAAAAATGAAGCATGATAACAGATATTCTAAACATACTTTGTATTGTTTTATATTTGAAGAAATATTTTTGTGATAAGATATGTTACTAAGATTATTTTTAAGCAAAATAAAAGAAAACATTTAAATAAGTGATGCTAATTTGATAGAGACTATATATGCTATCATCATCTACCTATTTCATTATCTGATTGAAAATTATATAGTAAAAGCCTTATAATCACCATCAAATGTGAAGGTTCTTAAATACAGAAAATAGAAAACATAACCTATAAAATAAGCAGAAACAAATATAAATATTGTTATAGGTGGAACTTGGGGTAGCCATCAAATCAAAATAATGTTAAGCTGGCCTTCTGTTAGTACAGCAAGAAAAAAATGTACCTCTAATTTTCAAGGCCTGTTCAAATGAAAGTTTTTGGTGAAGTTTATTCCTAGCCGTTCTGTCAAAACAGACTGTTTCCTTTGTTTCTTGTGACATTTTTCAGTTTTATTATCTATTGCATTTATTTCTTGAATTGCATTTAATGGTGCTGCATAGCTGATCATTCCAAAAAAGATAAAAATAATTAAAGGCAGGGATTTTTTTCTTATTCATATGTGTGCTTGTGATACTAAGCTTGGCTTTGCTGATATTAACCATGTCTCTAAATTAAATTGTATTATCTGATGGTCAATCCTAGAAATATCTTAATCCTAAGAGTTTCTTTGAAATGGAAGTAAAATAAATTTTATTGTTGAAAAAAATTGATTTTGTTGCTGATATGGTATCTAGCTGTTAATAAGAGGGTGTTATACTATTAGTTGAGATATGGCTGCACAAGATCCTCTTTTGGGGGAAACATGAACTGAGCTTTGGACACAGTCATATGGATGATAGTTTGAGAAGTGAGAACTGGAAATGTAGGTTTCTAAGTTTAGTGATATACATTATGAAATGTGAAATTATTAGGATGAGGGAGTTCATCTGCAATGATCAGCCGCGGAACAATGCCATCCTAATTGACTCCTCCTCCCACTTTATCCCCATTTCAACAATCTAATTAGTCCTGCAATCTAATTCTTTCAGTCTCTCCTGTCTGTCCCCACCTTTCTGTTCCTATTACACATGCTACAGTCTGTCTTTCATCCCTTTTCAAAGGGAACGCCTAATGGGTTGCTTCTCATATACCTGTCACTTGTCTTCCTAAATCATGACTTGAAAGGTATGGCTTTTATCTTCAAACCTTCCAATTACTCTGTTGTCAGCAAAATAAATTCAAACTTTTAATCACAACATGGAAGATTTCTGCTTGTGTCTAGCCTCGTCTCCTACTCTGTCCCTTCACATTCCCCCTGCCGCAGCTTTAATGAGGTCATCTCACCTCAGAACTGCTGCTGACTCCCTTTCCTCTCAGTTAGCTGTCCTGTCCCTTCAGAGCAGTGACTAACCTTGTGACTGCACAGCCCAGCCCTTGGGACAATTTTGTTAATCTTGGACTCCTGTTCATCCAATAACACTCAATTCTGTATTAAAAACCTCAGTAATTTCTGAGGATCATGTGTATCTTTGTTTTATTTAATAGGTAATTGTGTGTGTGTGTGTGTGTGTGTGTGTATACACATAAGCACACCAGATTATAAACTCCTTCAGGACAATTATTGTCTTACTAATTTATATTGATCTATATGGTAATCAAAAATATACTTTAATGAAAAATAAATGAATCCTTAACTGACTCTATAATTGGTTATGAAGCTTTTGATAAAACACCTCTGACAGAGTAATTTTGTTAACAGGCAATCACAGATTTTCTTCTTCTGTATACAGCTGCAAAAAGTTATTATGGTAGAAACAATGTAAATAAATCGTTTTTTCCCTGAAGTTTTGCTTAAAGATACACTGTGTTATTTTAAATGCAGTTTTCTGAGCTAAAGTTTCTTCTTCATTTTGAAAATTGTATTAGGGTCAAACAAACTATTTGGATAATTAAACTGGTATAGTTACATTTCTATTTCTATGTCTTCCATCCATTCTTCACAGAATAGTGAAATTAGTGTTTTTAATATAAACGATTATATTGATTTCCTATTTTAACACTGAAGACAAAGTACAAAGCTCTCATCCTGGTGGGCAAGGGCCCACTGTCCTTTTCAATTGCACCTGCGTCACCTTCCCCCTTGCTATCTGCAATCCAACCCCGCTGTTTTCACTTCAGTTTCTCTGACACTCAATCCTTGTCCAACTTAATACCCTTAAATGTACCACTTTCTTTATCTGGAACACTCTTTTCCTCACTGTCCATGGCTGATTCCTTCTCTGCAATGAAGTCTCAGATTACCTGATGGCTCCTTAAAGAGGCCGTTAGGCAAACCTATTTAAACAGGCTTCTACCCTTAGTCTACACCTTTTTGTCTTCCTCCATCACTTTGGTCTATCTCCTCTCCCTCACCTTGCAGGTAACACAAGATGCGTCATAAGGTTAAGACTATGCCTATATTATTAACCATTATATACCTGGTACAAAGCACTGGGCATAGTATATTTCTAGGGAAAATATATACATACACACACATGTATATATGCACATATGTGTCTGTTTTATAGATTGGTGCATAAGATAGTAGTCTATTTGAAAATCCATAGAATGAAAAAGGTATTAGAGTCATTCTTTGTAACATTAGAGGCAAATAGAGGGTCAGTCATAAGGCAATAATCACAGGGGATGCAGATACTGCCTTAAATAAAACAAAAAACATATCTATCAGAATTTCCCCCCAATACTACAAACTATGTAGATGCTATAGGTTTCACATAAAGTTGAATGCCTGCCTATTAGGGAAGCGTTGAAAGAGATTCCTAAATTTGAAGAGAGAGATGGAACTAGTGGCTTCTAAATGTCCTCTCTAATCATATGATTCTATGACCTCCACGTTTGCATCATCTTCCTGAGCATGACAAAGACCCTTTCACTCTATCAAAAGATATTTTTTCTCTAACAGAATACCGAGAAAGAAGATGCTGTTTTAAGGTACATTTAAAACATCTTGCTTCAAGTAGAATTAGACAGTGTGGAATAAATATTTTTCTCTTAATATTAATATTGGCTTGGTTTAAAGGTCAGATAGATGACTTGGTTTAAAAGCCCAGGAATAGAGTAGATAATTACAGAATCTACCCATACAATCACTGATACTACTTTATAATTATGTCTTCCCGAAACACATAAAATGAATTCATTCACTGCTTGGGTGTCAGCCTCAGAGGAAGCAGCCGGATTGTATTTGCAGCTGTTCTCCAGACAAATAATTCTAGAAAAGGTGACCTCAGCCTATAAGGGAGTCATATGCTTCCTCTTTAATTAAGTCTGCTTTGTATGTTTGTCGTAAGATATGAAAAATATTTCTTTGGTGATGCTGTTTTGAAATAGTGAAATGTAAGCCATGGAGGGGGTAAAAAACCACATGTAACAGTTGTACATGTAAAATATGCAATCTACTCAATTAATTCTGAGATTCTGTTAGGAATTTTCACATTTCTCCAATATTTCTATATGCTCACTATTATATTCAGGTAATAACTCTGAATAAACATCAAAGGGGAATATATTCCCAGGAATTGCACCGAATATTCCACGCTAAAACAAATAGTGCACACTGTAAAACTTTGGCACGGTATGGAAACTATGGTTATGTCTAAAATTATATGATTACCAATCTAGATTATTAAAAAAGTAGCAGAGTATAGTG
Source organism: Myotis yumanensis (assembly GCF_028538775.1). Taxonomy (NCBI): domain Eukaryota; kingdom Metazoa; phylum Chordata; class Mammalia; order Chiroptera; family Vespertilionidae; genus Myotis; species Myotis yumanensis. Next base: position 70,586,766 of record NW_027223759.1, on the reverse strand, counting down.
GCTATGAGTAAAGTCTTGGAGACAAGCGGCTGGGGTTTAAATCTACCCAATCTCTCAATAATTAAACAGTCTTTTGAAGATCAGTTACCAATTTCTCCTTTGTAAAACAAGGATGAGGTTAGCAACTATTTCAAAGGCTTGCTGTGAGGACTGCAGAACAGGAGCATAGTGACCCATTTAACAAAATGACTGGCCCACACATCAAGTGTACAAAAAACTTGGCTATTTTTGAATACATTACATTTCAATAGCCTTTAAAAAGTTAAATTGCTTGATTCTCTGATTATTTATCTTGGTGTCAGGCTGTCTAAAATGGAGAATTATGGTGCTTGTCTGAATAAATCAAGTAAATATATCCTTCATACAAATGATCTGTTTCTTTCAGTTCAATGTATTTTTGACATATTTATTTAGCACATTCTCTAGGGGAGCAAATCACTAAATAAGTAACTTTTTCCAATCAGACCATTCATGTGTGAATTCACATGTGAACTTAAAAAACAAAACAAATGTATTTGATATAATTTCCTTGCATAAAGCTAATAAAGATCTCATACCCATTAACAGGATCCACCACAATCCCTCTGGGGTGGGACATCTCTCCCTCCAGAAGGGTCTTCCGGCTCTGAGCGGCCTTCTCCAGCCGGGCCACACTGATGGTCTTCCTGGAGCCATCGTTTGTCCAGTAAAGGTTGTGTCCGATCCAGTCCACAGCAATGCCCTCCACATTGTCCAGGTCTGCAAACAGCAAGAACCAGAAAGGAATACATTTCTCAATAGTGTCCACTGCTTATGTTCTGCTTCATAAAATGTTTAATTAAAAAAGAAATGATTTCTTCATAGTGTGATTTGTGCAGATGTTATCATTCCATAGAGCGTTGTTCAATTTTATTTTGAATGCCATTGTGCTTTTTTTAAATTGTATGTTCTTTACATTTATTTCTTTAAAATTGTTTGATGCTGACATTATTGCAGTGGCCCCCTTTGCCCACCTCTACCCACCCTGCCTCCTTCTCCCTTGGTCTTCACCAAATTACAGTTCATGTTCATGGAGTATGAATATATGTTCTTTAGCTAATCCTTTCACCTTCATTATCCAGTCCCCTCCCACCCACCTTCCCTCAGGTACCAGACAATTTGTTCCATGTATCTATACTTCTATTAAAGGACACCATTGCAGCTTCTATAAGATATAGGCAGTAATAACCCAAAGTAATGTTATAAATATATAATCTTACAAATTCACCTAATTCATACACTTCACAGAAAGGGAAACTCTAACACTTTGAAATTGAAGGTTTATAATCTATTATCACATAAGAGGTGTAGAACTGAGATAAAATTCCAAGTCAGATCATCTCCAATGTAGAGATCTTTAAAAATGCACTGCTCCTATGGTGGGTCCTGTCCTCACTTTTTGCCATTTTGTAAACTACCCTCCAAACTCTCTACAGCACAGTAATTGTAGTTCCATTCCTCTATTGCAGCGGTTCTCAACCTGTGGGTCGCGACCCCTTTGGGGGTCGAACGACCCTTTCACAGGGGTCACCTAAGACCATTGAAAAACACATATATAATTACATATTGTTTTTGTGATTAATCACTATGCTTTAATTATGTTCAATTTGTAACAATGAAATTGGGGGTCACCACGACATGAGGAACTGTATTAAAGGGTCGCGGCATTAGGAAGGTTGAGAACCACTGCCTATTGCATGAGAAATTACTGTGAAGTCCTTCTTTTCTTTCAAAACCAGGGAAGCCTCTTCTTCCTGTATATGAGATAAGGAACTGCAACTTACTGGACAAAGCAAGAGGTAGTACATTGGAGACAGAGCTGTGCATTCGCACACTATATGGCATGTATTGCCTCATATACAGATGTAATACAGATTTGATATTCTTTTTAAAAAATATTTTATATATTATATATTTTAGAGGGGAAGGGAGAGTGAGAGAGAGATAGAAACATCAGTGATGAGAGAGAATTGTTGATCAGCTGCCTCCAGCATGCCCCACATTGGGGATGGAGCTGCAATCCAGGCATGTGCCCTGATTTGGAATCAAATCATGACCCCTGGGTTCATAGGTCGATGCTCAATCATTGAGCCATGCTGGCTAGGGACTATCATAATATTCTTTAATTTCACAATCCTTTTGACCTTGTAAAAAAAAGAAAATTTTCTTTTGTAACCTTTCCTGCTAATCAGTATGTGCCCTGACTCAAAATGACTAATACAACATGTGATCTGATCTAACTGAAAATCTCATTACAGTGAATCAGATATGTTCTCAATTTCACTAAGCTATCTGCTTCATTACCATCCAGTATGAGTAATTTCCACAGGTTAATTATGTCTATGCTTTAAAAAAGTTTAATTTTATCTTTACTTTATAGACAATTTTATGAGCACTATGGCATAATGGAAAGATATAGTAGTTGGTTTCTTTTTGTTGTTGTTTTGTTTTTTCTATTTGTCATAGTCTGTGGCTGATTTTTATCATCTTAGTTGGTTTTTAAAAATTTCACTACATTTGAATTATGCTCCAGCATGGAAACTTCCTTCTTCAATAACCTTCTTATTTTTAAAATATTTCCTTTTGAGTTCTGACTTGAGACTGTTACATTTTTTCATATTAAGCAGTTTCAATATTATCTGGATTGAAATTTTGTTTCTGACACTTGGGTAAGCAACTTAGTCACTTTGATTCTTAAATTATCCATTTGTAAAGTGAAGATTCTTAAATTATCCATTAGCACCTATGCTGTAGTGTGATAACAAAGTGTAAATTAGCTACTGCATGTAAAACAGCATCCTGTCTGGAATATTGTAAAATCTCAATATATGTTAGTTTTTATTAATTTATCAGGTAAAATATTTGATATAAATCCTGGATCTTTTCCTTCTGAGTGCTACTTGATAGAAATATACTTTATGTTTTTTTTAATGATTATTCAATACTATTTTCTGGAATTTTGACTAGTGACTAACTTTAACTAGAAATTGGATATCCAGAATCAGTTGTGAATAAATAGTAAGAGTGGGATTACATTGAATTCTAAAAAGCAGAATCTGAGTGGATTGTGCCTTAATTGGGTTGTTTGAATTGTCTTTGAAAAACAAGTGTTTGAACAGGATAAAGTAGTAGTCAGAATCCAAGTTCTGGGATCACACAGCCCAGGTTCTGCCACGCACTACACTATTTATCTAACTGAGAGAGTTCCTTAGCCTTTCATTCTTCAACTTCCTGATATTTAAAATGGGTGTAATGTTTCCTTAGTAGGCCAAGGAAATACATGACTATTCAAATACAAGAAAGGCATTTGATAAAGAGAAACTTGCTTAGAGTAGATTTCTTCGATACCTTTGGGTAGAGCTCAAGTATTCTACATTCCAAAATTAATAGTACTGTTTTGAGGATTAAATAAATTAATATATGTGAAATTATTAAAATAGGTTTCTCATAATAAATATTATATACATGTTGCAATTATATCATTATTTGAATAATCGTCCCTTTAGCTACCTGTCTAATCTGTTAAAATAGCAGTGAAGCAATTAGCCTAGAATATTTTCTAATGTTGCTATTTTTATGTCTGTTTTGTTTGCTTATTTTTCTGTTCTGGGAAGAATGTAGATGAATACAAATTTTAAAGAAACTCCTAAAAGAGTCTATGTGGAAACTGAGTATCTTTTCAGGCTATGCTTAACATAGAACAGAAGAAATTTCTTTCTTATACTTGTAGGACAAAGCCTGAATAATCAGTGAATGCTTTTCTCAACAAATTATACATTGGTAAGGGAAGTAGTCTGTCTCCATATCATATGTATAATCCTTTAATTAATCTATAATTTAGATGGAATGCTAAGACACATAGAGTATCTGTTTTATGTACATTCGATTTTTTATTCAAGTGGGTTTGCTTGGGGCCTGCCTGAGATTGACTATTGCAAACTCTATGACCAACATCCTTTAATATGGTGATCAGGACATATGGTTTCAGACAATGTCTGTGAACAACATAGATACTATTTGCTAGTCCAAAGAAACACATGCATATTCAAAGGCAAGAAAGTTGTTTGATAAAAAGAAACTTAGTAAAAATAGATTCTTTTGATACCGTTGGGTAGAGTTCAAGTATCCTACATTCCAAATTCAACATTTGCACCTATGTTGCAGTTATTATTATTATTATTACTATTACATAACTAATAGCAAATACCCATTTTCATTTATCCATGGGTAAGGACTCATCATGTTTGTACTTTTTTTAAGAGAAAAATTCTAGTAGATAATGTTTTTTTGTATTTTCTTTTTTTTTAAGGTTATATGTATATACATTTCATTCTAAGTGAAAAATGAGACATCATATAATTCATATTAAAAAGGGACTTTTTCATGCAGTCTGTAAATACTTAAGATAAATATATTATTTTGGCTCAAATTATTAAAAATATCCCTTTTAAACATTGTTCTATAAAAATAATTTTTACAAAGACATAATATATAAATGTATGTTTCAACACATACATCTCATCAAAAGCTATACTTAAGTGAAAAATTATCAAAAGTACCAGTGTTATTTACTACAATTGATACCTACCACTAAGGAAATAGGGATGAGTAAGAGATAATAATAAAATGTATATAAATTAAAAAGAATAATTATGTAATTATTTAAAAAATAAATAAGAGTTATTTAAACATTTAAAACAAACATATATAATTTATTTAAAGACTTAAAACTAATAAATAAGACAGAAAAATTAATTTAAATTAATTTAATAACTTGGATTAGAAAATAAGCACTTTAAAAAAATGGAGAAAAGCCTTTTTCTAAAACTAAACCATCATTATAGGTCTGATTTTTTTGATACTACATATTTACAGAAAATAAGAGAATTAAAGTTTTATGTATGAAAAATACAATCTTCCATTTTTAAAAATGGGTCTAAGATTTTTTTAAAAAATCAACAAAAAGGCTGTGAGCAGTGGTCTCAGTATTATGGTGCATAAGCTGTATATCCATAGTAATCCATGTCTTGATGCTTTACAGTAGAAGTTAATTAACATAATAAGGAATTAATTGGAAATCATACCCCACAATTTCCATGATAAAAGCACAGTGCCAGCATTTTTCTTAGGTACCCACATTTTTCTATTCTTAGTATGAATATTATGTTTCTGTGTTGGAATCAAGTATTGGAAAAGTGGCTGCAGGAGTGTAGGGTGTGGGCACATGCCTTAAATAACTGCATGTGCAGTGTGCATGTAGATATGCCTCAGGCCAGGGATGCAGTAGCTTGCCTCAGAGTCAGCACTTGGACAGCTCTCCTGCCTCAAATTCATGTAGTTCAATTAATACAGATTCTCTTTGTACATTTCAATATGGACTGAGGCATCCGCTCTTAAGTATATGACATGAATGAATTAAACTGATTTAATTAGTAGTGTGGCAGTAAAATTTGTTCGCTGAATTTTTTATCTCATGAGGTTACAGAAGTCTTTGGTCACAGTGAAGTTTCCGTTATCATCTGTCCCCAAAGGCCAGCTGAGACTAATGTTGTCATCCTCATTCTCATTCCAAGTCCCTTCTCAGTTCAGTTATTAGGTCAAGGAAGGGGAATACACAAGCTACTCTCAATCAGAACAAAATACTTTGCTGCTATAATTAAAGAGATATGTAAAGTACGTTTTATTTTTCAGATGAGCAAAATATATGAAAACAAAATATATGAAACCAATATATGAAGAGTGGTTTTCTTCTATTATCAAAAGCAAATGGCAGTTTCAATTTGGGGGAAGGGTAATGCAGATTGTCTATAACATTTCATCTTTGATGCAGTGATGAGCATATTAAGAGTAAAGAGAGTGCCACAGCATGCATTATAGTCACCAGTAAAATAATCTCATAATCAAAATAAAAGGTTTCAAGAACTGCTAAGAAATAAATTTTACCCTACTTTTAAGGCAACAAGTTAGCCCATTATGGTTTCAAGGATGATTATAAATGATGCAAGACTTGTAGATCAGGTATAAAGGATTGTATTACTCATGGCCCAGCAAGCAGAGTAGTTATCAGCAGATTGGTGTTCATTTTCCTTTATTCCAAAGTCCCAGGGAAGTGAGTGGAATGGACCCATATGGATGCCTTCACAAAGAGCACGGCATTAGAGCAGAATTCTGAATTTAGGAGATATATATATGCGCCTAAGCAACCGAATGACCAGTCGACATTATGCACACTGACCACCAGGGGGCAGATGCTCAACGCAGGAGCTGCCCCCTGGTGATCAGTGCGCTCCCACAGCGGGACTGCCGCTCAGGGATCCTACTGAGCTGCAGCGGCAGTAGGGGCAGCGGGACTGGGATGAGCAGGAGCAGTGTGGTGCCCAGCCTGGGCTTGGGCTTTTCCTAGGCCACCTACCACTTTGCACACTACTACATCCCTTGGGGGGTATTGGACTGCCGGTTTGCAAGAGGGCACAGGCCAGGCTGAGGGACCCCACTGGTGCACAAATCCGTGCACCAAGCCTTTAGTATTTTATCATAGGCAATAAGTGCCCTGCCCTTTGCACTGTAGGGACACTCCAGCACTTCTTCCAAGGCTCTTTTCTATACTAACATCCTTGTAAAGACACTTCTGAATAAAAGGCACTAAGTGGCTCACTTTTAAACATGCAAAAATGTGAGAAATCCATGAAGAGCTGTCACCCCAGGAAAGGTCCTGAAAAGTCATAATTTGCTACTCTTTAATAAATGAAGATATATAGAATGAACAAGTTAGTGTGCAAATATGACCTTAAATTATAATCCTTTCTGGGTTCAGGCTATTGCTCTCATTGTCATTCACTACTGATTTATACTACCACACCTTAAAGCACGTTGTTCAGTGAGTCATGTGTGATGGTTAGTTTTATGAGTCAATTTGGCTAGGGCACAGCACACAGATATTTGGTTAAGCATCAGTCTGGATATTGCTAGGAAGGTATTTTAGACGATTTAACATTTAAATCAGTATACTTTGAATACAGCAGATTTCTTTCCATAATCAGGGTTGGTCTCATTCAATCAGTTGGAAGCATTAAAAGAAAACAGACTGAGGTTCCCCAGGGAAGAGGGAATTTGGCTTCTGGACTGCCTTTAAATTTCAGCTGCAATATCAGCATTTCCCTGGGTCTATCACCTACAGATGGACTTCCCATTCTCCACACTTGTGTGAGCCAATTCTAGAAAATATATCTCTGCCTCTCTCTCTCTCTGTACACACCCTATTGGTCCTGTTTTCCTGGAGAATCCTGAATAATACACCATCACCACTCCTGTAATCTGAAAATGATTTTCCTGAATGCTCTGGGCAGTAGAGGTAAACTCTCACATTCATTCTTTCCTTTTTTAAAATATATTTTTTCTAGAGGCCCTGTGCACCAAAATTCGTGCATTGGAGGGGTGTCCCTCAGCCCAGCCTGCACCCTCTCGTAATTCAGGACTCCTCAGGTAGGGTCCCTAGGCCTGGCTGGTGATCAGGGCCTATAGGGGCTTTCTTTTCCCAGCTGCCAGCTGCTGGCCCCACCCCTGCCGCTGCCACTGCTTGCCATCTGTGTGGTGCTGCCCCTCCCTCTGGGGTGCAATCACTTGGCTGGCCTGGGCCTCCCTTTGCAGGGTGATCACTGGCTGGCCCTGCACACCCACCACAGAGTCGCTGGCCGGTGGCCTGGATCTCCCTCTGTGAGTGATTGTGGGATGATGGCAGGGCCCTCCAACCAATTGCATCACACCCACCTTGGCTGGCCTGGCAACAGTGCGGGTCATAGCGTGGCAGTCTGGATGGTAGTTTTGCTGTTCGGTCGTTAAGTTGATTTGCATATTATGCTTTTATTATTATAGACCAGAAGCCCGGTGCACAAAAATTTGTGCACTTGGGGGGTCCCTCCCTCAGCCCGGCCTGTGCCCTCTCACAGTCTGGGACCCCTCAGGGGATGTCCACCTGCTGGCTTAGGCACGATCAGCTGGAAGTCAGACATCCCTCTGGCAGCCCGGGAGCCCTTGGGGGATGTCCACTTGCCAGCAGGAAGCAGGCCTAAACTGCAGTTGGACATCTTTAGCACTGCTGAGGAGGCAGGAGAGGCTCCCACCACCACCGCTGTGCTGGCAGCCATCAGCCTTGCTTGTGGCTGAGCAGAGCTCCCCCTGTGGGAGCGCACTGACCTCCAGGGGGCAGCTCCTGCATTGAGCATCTGCCCCCTGGTGGTCAGTGTGTGTCATAGTGACCAGTCATTCCCAGTCGTTCTGCTGTTAGGGTCAATTTGCATATTACCCTTTTATTATTATAGATTGATTTTGGAGAGGAAGATAGAGGGAGAGAGAGATAAAAACAATGATGAGAGAGAATCATTGATTGACTGCCTCCTGCATGCCCCACATTGAAGATAGAGCCTGCAACCCAGGGATGTGCCCTGACATGGGAATTGAACTATGACCTCCTGGTTCATAGGTTGACGCTCAACCACTGAGCTACACAGGCATCATATTCATTCTTTTCAATGAACACTGCAACATATGTACTATGGAAGGTAGAATAGCTTTCAATTTAAGAAACCTCCTACAGATATGCCATGAGTATATAGCTCATTTTATAATAATCCATTACAAATTTTTTTATATAGAGTTGTGCTATAAATATTTTAAATATTTTTATTTTCTGTATGTTATGATGTTTTGACATCTTTTTAAAAAACCTTTCCATGAGGGGTGGGGTTTGGAGTCTGGAAGACTGCCCCTCCTGGAAATAGCCAATTCTTAAGGATAGCAAAGGGTCCAGCCAGGAACATGCCTTTGATTTGTAAACTAACCAATCCAGAGTCCTACCTCCTCTATCCACTCCCCGTACCCAGGAAACAATACTCCCCTGCATAAATCATCCCAGATCCAGGTATCAGGCAACCAGTGACCTGATACCTGGCCACTGGGCTAGAGTTTAAAGCCCAATAAATTATTCAAATTAGCCAGACCTAACCTATTTATCCTGCCCTGCCTTGCTTTCTCCTCAGAGATTTTAATAAAGACTATGGCCTAATGCTTTCCCTTCATTTTTGTCTTCTGCTTCCTGACCAACCCGGTGTCTTCCCACATGGTCCTGTGTAGTAAGCTGTGCCTCCCATTTCTAGGACCTGTGAATATAATAAGCTTTGTTTCCTGAGCCTTCTTCTGTATCCTCTTGTGGCCACATCTGTCTAACCAACTCATGAAAAAAGTATAAAATATGCGTCCTCATTGTGAGTGGGGGGAAAAGAAAGTAATTTCCATTAATGCCCTTGTGCTACCCATCTCTGCCTACTTGCTAAGAGATAACAGAGCAACAATTGCTTGAACTTCTGAAGGCAAAATATCACAGCAGCTATTCTTGCATATTCCTTTTAAGTCCTATGAAGTAGGTTAGAATTTATTGAAACACAATGCTTTGGAACGTGTTGCTTTAATACTAAATTACTCAGTCTCTTTCATATTAGATGAAAAGGCAACTCTATTAGAAATCACTTTTTATTGTTATGTGTTCTAATATGTTTCATATTTTGCACTTGATCATTTAAACATTCAAACAGTTGCATCACTTCAATTGATAATTTCCACTGAACTTTTTAAACAAGGTTGCAGCACATACTTTGCTTAGGCATCATGTTTAGTGAAATATACTGATCATTAAATTTCAAGTTAGGCTTAAAAGCCAGAGGCTATAAATCTTCATTATTTTATCATTACCATGACAAAGAACAATGTACTATTTCATGTGACCATCCTGCTAGAGCTTACCTTCCTGTCCTACATTAAACAAGTATACTTGTTTTAGTTTCACATTCATACCCAGAGAGAAAATGATAGTTTAAATGCATGTGTGGGTGATGGGTAAATGTAATAAAGCAAGTCAAGTCCTTAATAGTAATTTAATTCAATAAACCCTTCTATAATGATTGAGGAGAATGCAGTCACAACACTTCTTGTTCCACTGGTAGCCTTACAAACTAAAGCAGTAAGCCAGGAGGACATATAAGAATAAAACTAGGCATAAACTTACCTACAAAGTCAGCATTTGAGAGATAAAAGGAAGTTAAAGAATCCTACAGTCTAATATCTACATTCTACAAATAATGAAATGAAGCCCCAGAAAGATAAAGTGATTCACAAGGACCCACATTTAGTCAGTAGTCAATACAATATGCCTGGAAATTTGACTCATGTTCCAATGTACCTATCTATTTATGTTAAAGTTTGATCTCTAGAACTGTAAATGGAAAATCATAATCAGTAGCAAGAGTCAAGGAAAATTAATATAAGTAATGACCCAAGGAAAGAGTGGGACATAGAAGGGGGAAAGGGACTGGAAATCGATAAGATCATGAAGCTAAGGATGCTTCCTTCACCAACTTTCTAATAAAAATTTATTATTCTCAATAAACTATAGCTTTATTTTCTTACTAAAATATATGTGATGGCTGACAATGTAGAGATTCAACAAATGTGTATATGAAGGGAAGTCAAATATTAAATCAAATGTAAGGAAAAACTGAGGCATTATTATAAGAAGATACATGAGACTGAGAAGACAAAACTATTAAATTCATTATGAAAAAATGCTAAAATTTTTAGAAAGTTCTTTAGTTAATAGTATTGAATCAACATTAATTTTATGGTTTCAGTTACTGTGATATTGTAAAATAAGATGTTATTATTACGGAAAATAGAGTGGGGGCTATTTAGAAATTCTCTGTATTATTTTTAAATTTTTCTACTAGACTAAATAAAAGTAGTTCAAATTAATTTTTAAAATGTAGTAAAGCATATAACACAATCTGTAGGAAAAAGGAAGATAGCTGAAACATCGATATTAATGCTATGGTTTCTAACTGTTTTGTTGCAGTAAGCTAAATGAATCTTCACAATTTCACAGAAAAACCATAAAGATAATTAGTGCAGAACAAATCATCTAAATAAGTATTCAGTATAAAACCATTCAAGATAGGTACCAAATTATGCAAAAAAAAAAAAAAAACCCACACAAAACCCAAAAAACATAATTTGAAGCTGTGCAAGAAAATGAGATGTTGATTTAGAGTGCCTGGGAAAGTGTATTAAGACAGGAATGTCTCGGGTGTGTTAACTAAAAATTGTAATTATTTTTTTAATTAAAAATGTTCTAGAAGTTCAAATGAATCTTGAGAATATGGAAACATTTACAAGATTCCTGAAAGTTCACCAGGGAAGCCAATTATACGAATAAATTCAGTAAATACCAATATAACTTCAGATAATCAAATAATAGTAATGATTGACCTTGTTTCTTATTTTAGAACAAAAAGAATCATGCTTCAGTCAATCTTATCTCTGTTTTATCAGTTTAATTACTTTTTTAAAGTAATGATAGCCAAATGAAAGGACCCATTTATTCAGTGAGTAGTAGTTGTACAGCTGCTGTATGCCAGGTGCTGTTCTAGGCCGTAAAGATCTGTCAATGAATGAAACAAACAAAAACTTCTGAAATCTTGAAGCTTACGTTCTTATAGCCAGGCAACAAACAAGCAAATTATACCTAGGGATAAGTAGTAAAGAGAAAAAGTAACCAGAGAAAGGGGATAAAGATTCAGGCCCAGAATATGGAATATGTGTAGATGTATAATTTTAGATGGGTGACCAGGAAGGACTAACTAAGGGGGTGGCCTGTAAGCAAGGACATCTGTGAGGTAAAGGAGAGAGGCACGGGAACATCTGGTAGAGCAGTGGTCCAGACACAAGGAACAACCCATGCAAATGCCCTGAAGTAGGACCACGCCCAGGGGATTCAGGGGATGACAAAGAGAATGTTGGAGTCAGAGGGATATTACAGGTTATACAGCAGAAAAATGACTTAAATGAAAAATATGTTTTCTCTTATGAATTTAAGAGTCCTTACAGGAAACATGGAGTTGATTACATGTAAAATCCTCATGAACAATAGAGATAAGTGAGTTCTTCTTATGACTTGTGCTAATTTTTGACAGTCTTATCTGTTGGTGTTAAGAGGAGCAGTCCCTAGTGGACCTTCCTGAGAGTGCCGAACTGTGAGACATGTATCTTCTGATACTAAACAATTTCTATAGTCACATAGGCAACGGAATGAAGGGCACTACCGGGCAACTGCTGTGTAACTGTTCACTCTACAAAGTAGTGCGGTTTGTGTCTTGTCTCATTGTCCACTCTTGGCTTCTCCACAGTGGTGGCAGGTTTACTTCCTGCTACCCTCTCAGGCAAAGTTTCTCAACATGGGCTCTATGGACATTTTGGACCTGAAAATTCTTTGTTGTGGAGGACTGTCCTGTATTTGCATAATGTTTAGCAGCACTAGACTCTATCCCCTAGATACCAGTAGCACCTCCCCACCCCCAGCTCTGATCAGCAAGAAAGGTTTCAGGAAAGAAAGACAAAATTAACCTGCTCTATAAGGTAAAAGTTCTACCTTGAAAGTGAATGAATATTTCTCAAACATTTTTACTCTATTTTGATTTCTCCAAATATGAATTTATTTGGCATCAAATGAAAAGTTCCTTGCCATATTTGTTTTTCAAAGTTGCATGAGAATATTAAATTGGGGTCCTGGCTGGTTTGGTTCAGTGGATGGAGCATCAGCCAGCAGAGGGAAGGGTCTCGGGTTCGATTCTGGTCAAGGACACATGCCTGGGTTGTGGGCTCGATCCCCAGTCTGGGGCATGCAGGAGGCAGCGGATCAATGATTCTCTCTCATCATTGATATTTTTATCTCTCTTTCCCTCTTCCTTCCTCTCTGAAATCATTAATATATATATATATATATATATATATATATATATATAATAGATATATATACATATATATATATACACACACACATATATATATATATAAATATATATACATAAATTTTTAAATTTGAGATAAGTTACAAATACCTTAATAGCTAAAGTATCAAGGTAACTGTTTCTGACTCAATATGTGCACCTTCTTTGATGTACAATAAAGATTTACGAAAACTTGTTTTAGTAACAGATAAAAAGTGCTAACACTGGAGCCAAAAATACAGTGTTGACCTGTGGAGACAGATGTGTACTATTCAAAGACGAAAACAGGTATTTGTTAAAATATTTCATATAGTTACCATCACACACATCAAATATGCTAATATCACCACAATATAGCAATTCAAGTTATCTAAATATAGTATATTACACTACATGATAGCTAAGTTGTTGTTTTCTATCTGAAAATTTCAGAGCCAAATACATATTTTAATGAGAAATTTGATTCTTTCCAAATGTAAAGAAAAAGTGAGAAGAAAATCAAAATTAATATACAGAATAGAGTTGATAAGCATGTATTTTAAGGAAGGTCTTAAAGGTAGTCATCATTTCTTTTTGTCTGATTTTGTGTGTAGGGGGATTGGGGAGAGAGGCAAAAAGGTATGAGGACACATAATATAGTTTCCTAGTCTAAGTATGAGTCTAGAATAGATATTGTCTGGTTTAAAGAGATCATATGATAGTCTGCTATTATAAATCCATAAAATAAATGTAATTTCTGTTAAATAAAAAACTATCCTGAACAATTTAGGTTATTTTCCCTCTTTTTATCGTATATGAAACCTGTGTCTTCAGGATAGTTGTTTATAAAATATTTCTGTCTTGCATACAAATTTATCTCTAGGGCTTAGAACACTGCTTGTAAATGAAGATTTCAAGAAATGTTGGTTGTCTAAATGAAAATATAAATGAATGACTCACTATCACCTCATGAATAATTCCAATATTTCTTCCAATGACATACAAGACCTTCCATATAATTAACACGAAGCTCTCTTATCACCCTATGATCCAAGCACGAATGCTGGATTATACTACTTTTAGCCGATTGATGTGCTGTTCTGGAAAAAAAATACACAAAAAACCAACAACAAAACCTGAACTTAGGTTTCAGAGAGAAAATGGCATCTTTACTTTCTTGCTGTCTTTCATTTTAATTTTTATAAGATTTTGCACAATAAGATCCCCTTTATTTGGCTATTGTGAAGGTAAAGTGAAATAACAATTATATCACCTACAAACAACAGCATTTAATAAATGTTAGCTCCTTTCCCTGCTCTCTCATGCATAGTTGACTTTCCCATGTCTGTGTCAATTTTATTTCCTATTCCTTCTTTTTTTTTGCAACTTTCCATTTTCTAAATTCTTCACTTTTTACAAAATTAAAGGAATAATCTATCTGCTACAGAAATCTCTTATTCTCCCTATAAACCCATCTTTCCTCTAAACTACCTTAGTAGTATATTATTAGTACTATGTCTACATCTCATTCTGAACCACCTTGTTAAATTTCCTGACATGCATTCACTTTTCTACTTGTTTCTATGAAATATGAGGGCAGGATAAAAGTATAATTCATTTTAGAAATTCCTAGTAGATATCAGTATTAAAGACTTGGTAAATATGCATAAAATTAAAAAAATGAATACATGAAATGTAAGCACAATAAAGATGGGTGAATAAAATAAATAACATTGGGATGTGTGGCTAGCTTATTCATTCCACAATACCAGTGAAGAATACTCCCCTATATTTCTTTTATTTAAATATATATTTTTTATTGATTTCAGAGACGAAGTGAGAGGTAGAGAGAGAGAGAAATATCAATGATGAGAGAGTCATTGATCAGCTGCCTCCTGCACACACCCTGCTGGGTATTAAGCCCGCAACTCAGGCATGTGCCCTTGATGGGAATCGAATCCGGGACCCTTCAGGTCAAAGGGCGATGCTCTATCCACTGAGCAAAACTGGCTAGGGCCTATTGTTTCAATATGATTTTAATTCCAATATTTTCATAGAGTACTAAGTATCTAGAAAAAAATTAAATCCTTAGTTTAACTACTTGATTATTAAATCTACTCAAATATTTAGAATTATAGAAAACATTTTATTTTTTATAGATACCGCCTAATAATCAAACAAATCAAAGAGGAAGCCACATTTGAGCACAGCCGGATTTTCACCTGGAGACATATCATTTAATCAGACTAAACATATATCACACCCCACTGATTAATGTATGTCATCACTATTTTCAGGGGCATCAAAAGCAAAGCGTGGATAGTTTATACCTTAAATAAGTACCCTGAATGATAAAAGTGTTATTACATGAAAAGTACTATGCAATTTGGAAAGTCAATAAAAATAAAATATATTCCTTCCTTTCCATCTTAATGTTGAATGTGCTAGGTAATTTAGAATGTTAGAAATGTAAAGATAGGTAAATTATATTCAATAAACAATGAGATGAAATGAGATAATCACGTAAAGTGCTTATCTGGCACATACATTGTAATAAACACTCACTACATTTCCTTTTTCTTTTTCTTTTTGTATTTTTTACAGACAAAAGATATTGGTGGCTTTATTTATAAAAGTTTTATTTTTTCAACCGTTTTCCCAATAAATATTTACTGAGTGCTCACAGTTGGCATAGAATTGTTAGATGAGCAGGACATGCTCTTGTCAGGGACTGTTTTGAAATTATTATTTAAATTTAATATCATTTTGCATTCATTTCAGGTGTATATCACAGTGGTCAGGCAATCATACACTTCAGAAAGTGCTCCCCTGATATTTCTAGTACCCACCTGGCCACATACACTGTTATTATAATACTAGAGGCCTGATGCACAAAATTTGTGCGAGGGGCTCAGTCCTTGCCACCACGATGGCTGCCTTGGCCCCCACCCACCACCTGCCTGTCTCTGCCTCGGACCCTGTCACCGCGGCTCTGTGTGGAAGGTTCTCCAGAAGGACGTCTGGTCTAATTAGCATATTACGCTTTTATTATTATAGACTAGGGGCACAGTGCACGAATTCGTGCACCTTGAAAAGAACTGTGGGCCAAAAAGCTGGGGAGCAGGTCTCGGCCCATCTTCCACGCCCCCGCCTGGCTCCTTCCACCGTGGTCCCCAGTCCCGTCTGCCAGAAGCCCTGCTCCCACTGCTCCCATGCATTAATGGTGCCGGCCCCACTCGCACCTGCTGACAGGGCAAAGTGATTGGGGCCAGTGCCAGCAGCGGGTGTGAGCAAGGTCGGCATTCTCAGTGGGTATGAGTGGCGGCTGCTGCCCTGATTGTCCCTCAGGAGCAGGGGGAAGTGGAGAAGCCCTCAGGGGTGATCAGCAGCCACCACTTGCACCCACTGATGGCACCGAGTGATTGGGACTGGTGGTGAACACCGGGAGCGGGTGCAAGTGGTGGCTCTAGCGCCAGCTGCAGGTGCAAGCAGGGCCAGAGCTGGCAGTGGGTGTGAGGAGCAGCTCCAGTGTTAGCAGTCGTTGTGAGCGGGGCCAGCACTGGCAGCAGGTGGGACTGCGGTTCGCAGGAGCAAAGAATTTTTAGTAACCACCAGAGGCTTGCCACGATGACAGCAACTGGTGCTTCGCCTTGGTCTGGCACCCCTACTCACCTGCTCCACCATTCCGCCATGGCCAACACCTATCATGTTCTGCACACATCCCCTGGAGTCAGCACATGTCATAGCGACCAGTTGTTCGGTTGTTTGGTTGTTCTGCCGTTTGGTCAATTTGCATATTAGCCTTTTATTATATAGGATTATTTACTATATTTTCTATGCTGTACTTTACATCCTGGTGACTATTCTTTAACTACTAATTTGTACTTATTGTACTAGTCCCTCAACCCCATCTCACCTCTGGCAATCATCAGTCTGATCTCTGTATCTACAATTGTGTTTCAATTTTGTTTTTTCGTGCATTTTGCTCTTTATATTCCATATAAGTGAAATAATATATTGTCTTTCTCTGACTTACTTATTTCACTTAGCAAGGATTAACTTTGTAATCCCTAATATAATTGCAAGTAAAACACTATAGGTCCATTAGAGGAGTGATATATATAATGACAAATCTATCCTATCTAATAATAGAGAAACATGGTAATTAGCCATACCTCCGCTACCCTTCCCATTAGCTAAGCAAGGCAATATGCAAATGAACTGCCAACCAAGATGGCGGCTGGCAGCCAGGCAGCTTGAAGTTAACAGGAGACTTGCTTGCTCCAGTGATGGAGGAAGCCAATGTTCCCTGCCTGTGGCTGCTGGCCTCTGAGCTTGCAGTTTGAAACATTGTTACAAATATAGAAGCTAAACAAAACCCCAGAAACCTGCTTTCAACCAGCTGGGATCTCAGAGCTGGAGTTGAAACAGTGTTTCGATTATAGAACCCAAACAAACCAGATACCTGCTTTCAGCAGCCGGGTCCTCAGAGCTGGAGCCAAGACTCAGAGCTAAAGCTGGCCCAGAATAAAAAAATAAAGAAAAAAGGACAGGTTGGGAGCTTCAATCACCCGCCAGCCTGAAAACGGCCCTCAGCCCCTCACCCAGACTGGCCAGGCACCCCAGTGGGGACCCCCACCCTGAAGGGGGTGTGACCAGATGCAAACAGCCATTATCCACTCATCCAGGCTGGCCAGGCACCCCAGTGGGGACCCCCACCCTGAAGGGGGTGTGACCAGATGCAAACAGCCATTATCCCCTCATCCAGGCTGGCCAGGCACCCCAGTGGGGACCCCCACCCTGATCCAGGACACCTTTCAGGGCAAACCAGCCGGCCCCCACCCGTGCACCAGGCCTCTATCCTATATAGTAAAAGGGTAATATGCCTCCCAGCAATGGGATCAGCGGAGCCGTGAGGCCTCCCGGCACCGGGATCAGCGTGACAGGCGGCAGCGCCCAAACCCCCTGATCGGCCCTGCTCTGTGTGTGACAGGGTGTGGTGCCCCAACCCCCTGATCGGCCCTGCTCTGTGTGTGATGGGGTAGAGCCATAACCTCCCCATCGGCCCTGCCCTGAGTGTAACAGTGGCGGCACCCCAACCCCCTGATCGGTCCTGCTCTGTGGGTGATAGAGGGTGGTGCCCCAACCCCCTGATCTGCCCTGCTGTGTGTGTGACAGGGGGCGGTGCCCCAACTCCCCTATCGGCCCTACTCTGTGCGTGACAGGCGGGAGCTCCTCAACCCCCTGATCGACCCTGCTCTGTGCGTGACAGGGTATGGAGTCCCAACCCCCCTGATGGGCCCTGTTCTGTGGGTGACAGGGGGCAGCGCCCCAACCCCCGATCGGTCTTGCTCTGTGCGTGACAGGGGGTGGTGCCGCAACCTCCCCATCGACCCTGCCTTGAGTGTGACAGAGGGCGGTGCCCCAACCCCCCAATTGGCTCTACCCTGAGCATGACTAGGAGTGGCATCACAACCTCCCGATCCGCCCTGCTCTGTGCATGACAGGGGGTGGCACCCCAACTCCCCAATCGGCCCTGCTCTGAGCCCGACCAGGGGCTGCACCTAGGGATTGGGCCTGCCCTCTGCCACCAGGAGCAGGCCTAAGCCAGCAGGTCGTTATCTCCCGAGGGGTCCCAGACTGCGAGAGGGCACAGGCCGGGCTGAGGAACCCCCCCCTCCCCCCGAGTGCACAAATTTTGTGCACCGGGCCTCTAGTATATATATAAAAGCCTATGTGACCAAATGACTGGTCAACCGGTCACTATGACATGTGCTGTCACCAGGGGGCAGACACTCAATGCAGCAGCTGCCCCTTGGTGGTCAATGTCCTCCCACAGCCAACCTTTCACGGCTGGCCAACCTCCTGCGGCCCCTCCCCACAACAAGCTGGCCCTGGTCAGCCCTGATCACTGGCCATGCCGAGGGACCCACCCATGCACGAATTCATTCACTGGCCAGGCGCCCCAGTGGGAACACCCACCCTGAAGGGGGTGTGGCCAGCTTGAAAATGGACCTCAGCCCCTCATCCAGGCTAGCCAGGCACCCCAGTGGAACCCCCACCCTGATCCGGGACACCCTTCAGGGCAAGCCAGCCGGCCTCCACCCATGCGCCAGGCCTCTATCCTATATAATAAAAGGGTAATATGCTAATTGACCCTAATAGCAGAACGACTGGGAATGACTGGTCACTATTACACACACTGACCACCAGGGGGCAGACAATCAATGCAGGAGCTGCTCCCTGGTGGTCAGTGCGCTCCCACAGGGGGAGCTCTGCTCAGCCACAAGCCAGGCTGCCAGCTGCCAGCACAGCAGTGATGGAGGGAGCCTCTCCCGTCTCCTCAGTATCACTAAGGATGTCCGACTGCAACTTAGGCCTGCTCCTTACTGGCAAGTGGACATCCCCTGAGGGCTCCCGGCCTGCCAGAGGAATGTCTGATTGCCATCTTAGGTCCAATCCCCCAGGGAGCGGGCCTAAGCCAGCAGGTGGTCATCCCCCAAGAGGTCCCAGACTGTGAGAGGGCACAGGCCATGCTGAGGGACCCCCCTGAGTGCACAAATTTTTGTGCACCGGACCTCTAGTATATATAATATATATTATGAAGAAACAAAAATTATAAAAATGTTTTTCTTTTGCTCTATTTTAATTTTATAATCCTTGATATAGTTGCAAAGTAAAATGCTATATAGGGCTTGTCAAAATAAAGTATGTGTAAGTAAAAAAAAATTGCTATTGAATCTATTTTTAATAACTAAGTCATGACTGAGATTAGGTAGATGTTTGTCAATATATGAGGCAAAAACTTGTAGCACAACTAGCCTGCAATGAGAAGACACACCTTTATTATGCAAAAGCCCTTATGTATATATAAAAGAAAGAAATACAATGGTATAAAGATTTGGGGAAAGGGATTAGCAGGACAAAAATAAAGTTAGAATTTTACCTCAGAAAGATTAGAAAAGTAAAGCTTAACATGCACAAGAAATATAAAATTTAGAGTACAATTCATAGCCTTCTTTAATAGAACAAAATAATATCAGTTAATTAGGCCATTTTGGTTAGAAAAAAGGAAATAAAAAGATTACTTAAAGATTTTTGTCCACGTGATACCAAATAACTAATCTGACTGACGTTTAATCAAGATTTTAGATTCTAAAAAAGTCAAATGTATCTGGCAAAGGTTGTCATTAAATCAATTCATGATAGAGTGAGTATAGCATGTATTGTGTGTGTGTGTGTGTGTGTGTGTGTATTTCACTCCTGGATAGGTGCCCTAGGTTCCTTCTTCAAGAGCATACTTCCCATAACTCAACTTGTTCAGTTGACAAATCATGACTATAGTACCCAAAAGTAACATGGTTTTCTCTAGAACATATGATAAAATAATATAAAAAATCACAATTAACAGTAACATTTTGTGACTTGTGATATATTAATACATTGAAGAAGCAATCTTCATCCATCTTAACAGCCAGTGTCAGCTGGGGAATGGAAAAAAAACACACACACACACTTAATTTTTATGTACACCCTTTCTATATTTTGTGATTCTGGAGACTTTGGATTGAAAAATTAACTCAGAAAATATTATTCACTGAGCAGAAATACAGCATTTTAGAAAAAATGCCACATCTGCTTTCCTCACTCTTACAAACATAAATGACAGGCAAAGGTACATCTGAGTTGTTATGATTGGAGAAAGGATGAGGAAGTGGATGCCCTAGTGATGGCATTGTCAAGGAGCCTCAAGAGCTCTTTGTGTGCTTTTATGTTGCTTTTTTGAAATTCTGTTTTTAAATGTTCAATTCCAAATCTTGCAAAAGTCTTTATTTTAAAATATTTAAAACTAGAAGCCTGGCTCACGAAATTCGTGCGTTGGTACCGACCCTAGGCCTGACCTGCAATCAGGGCCATCTTCCTCAGATGCCCAAAGCTGGCCCCGTCCCCCACCACCCCCCACCTCCAGTTCCCTGTTTGCCATCGGGTGATCAGTGCCTGATGGCCAGGGGAAGGGACCAAGAGGTGGTCAGTGTGCCTCACAGTGACTGGTCCAGTGGTCGTTCTGGTCATTCTGCCATTAGAGTAAATTTTCATATTACCCTTTTATTATATAGGATAAAAAATAAGACTAGGTAATATTAAAATCAGATTTAAAAAACAGCCTAGGATCATAAGGTGAGTGAAAATACTATTTCTTGCCATCTTTATGTTTAAATGAATTTCAAAATAGTCTTACTATTGTTTTTCTTCTATCGCCTTTCCAGGTATCATTTGGACCACAGACTAATGTCTATTAGAACATCTCCCAATTGGCTTGATGGTTCTTGCAGAATCACAAGCAATAACAACTCACTGTGACACTTGTAATGGTATGTGAAAATTAAAGCTTTTATTAGAAGCCAAAATTATGAGGGGAAAGGGTATCAAATTAACTGTGAGAAAAAAAACCTCCTATTTTACAATCTACTTGATTGGAATTGTTTTCACAACTCATGGATGCCTCAACCAGATCAATACTGTAAAGGGAACACGATGGCAAGAAGGGAAGCATTGCCCTGACTGGTTTGGCTCAGTGGATAGAGTGTCGGCTTGCGGACTCAAGGGTCCCAGGTTCGATTCCGGTCAAGGGCATGTACTTTGGTTGCGAGCACTCCCCCAGTGGGGAGTGTGCAGGAGGCAGCTGATCGATGTTTCTCTCATCGATGTTTCTAACTCTCTATCCCTCTCCCTTCCTCTCTGTAAAAAAATCAATAAAATATATATTTTTTTAAATGAAGGGAAGCATTTTAGGAGATTTCTTCAGAGAGAGATGTTGCGGTTTCATAAGTCTCTAGTCTCTATTATTTAAATTCCCAAGGTGGTAGGAAGGACAATGGAGAGATACTTTCACTTAAACTCTAGTGATAAAGCTTCTATGGGACCTCAAAGAGATCTTTGCATTGAATTCTCTACAGCTGGTTTTTGCTAATGCACAAAACCTCTGAGAAAGTACCGCACCTGAAAAAGCTAAAGTGGACTCCGTGGCAGAATAGCCATGATTGATTTGCACTATTTCTGCATTTTCATCACTTACTTGTATTGGGGCAGAAGATTTGCAAATAATTTTGTGGGCCAGATTTGGATCACACAGAAGAAAATGCTGGCATAGGGATGCCTTCAATCCAGTACAAGGCTGTCCAGCTGGGTACAGGGACTCAAACAGTAAGAGGATACATATGAACTGGTTATTCAGGGATGCAAAGTCACAGCATAGGATTTCATGCACCTTGACTAAGGGAAATGAATTTAGAGAGATCCAGCAGAAAACCTCCCAAAAGCTTGTACATGCACACACAGAGGCACACACATATCTACACCCCTCAAGAGAGTAAAATTTAGACTCAGAGAGAGGCCAGTTTATAACGGGACCAGTTCATATGAGACAACTGTAATTTCAGTATCACTCCTTGCCACTCTTAACCCTCTTACCTCTTCCCACCAATGCTGAGAAGTGAGTGGGCACTGTGAACTGATTAACAGACTGGGCAGGGTGGCAAGGAAAATAAATGCAGAGAAAGAGAAGGAACCAAATTTTTCTTCCTTTCCTTTCCTTTCCTTTCCTAGCTAGGCTTCTAGCTAGAAGACAACACAAGTGGGGAGTGGGGAAGATTTGACAATACGTTAAATTTATAAACCTAATGTATATATGGTGGATTGAGCATTCTAATTACTAAATTAAGGTGTGTTTCTGACATAAAGTGACTAAGAGTTCTGTCTGTGGCCTAATTGTGAGCCACAATTAGAACTGGGATTTGATCAGGTTTTGCTATGGGGTAGGACAGTTTGTTCCACTGAACACATTTTTAAAGTCAGTGAGAGGCAAAAATAAAGTTGTGCTTTATGTAAGTCAGAGGCACATTTTTTCATTATATTTGGGAATTGGCTAATGACTATTAGCACTTCCCTAAAAGCCTCTCATAATGGCTAGTTACATGGGAACTTGCTCAGCTTACATTGTGGATATCATCTGGCCCCACAATTTGAGCTGAAATTTCTTACTACAGAATACCAATAGCAACATCAACCAAAAATGATTTATCAAACTTTTTAAAATTAAAATAAATTATATTTGTTTTACAACAGTACAATTATAGCCTATGTTCACAATAGTAGTCCTAGGTGAATAAAGGGTTCACAAGTGAATTCTGAAGGAACAAATAAAAATTACATAATGCTAACAGTAATTAAGCAACTGGGTTGACTGTATTTCCTGTATTACAATTCATGCTAAAAAGAGGCAATTTGTATAAAGTGTACAAAAAATTCTACCAATCAGAATATTTATTAATATAACAAATATATTTGTAATAATACTTCGATGGTACTTTGGGGATTAACAAGTATTTTCACATTGTCTGTTTGAACTTATGAGAAATTTAACATTAACAAGTTAATAAAATTTTTATGGACGTTTCTAGAGCCATCCTGAACTCCTGTGTGTGTGTGTGTGTGTGTGTGTGTGTGTCTGTGAGTCTGTGTGTGTGCGTACGCTTGTGTGTAGTATGCTGTGTATGTTGATGCATATACATGTGTATGTATGCCGATGTTGGATGAAAACAAATAGGGAAAAGTTATATTCTCTGTTAACTAAAATCCATCAGCCACATGGCTAATTTTATTTTTTATGATAATACAGTTCATAAGATTTTAATCTTCTTATTTCCCTGTCAACTTTTCAGACAAAAATACATATATGGGCTTAAAAGTGTTTTTTTTTTTAAATATCTCATACATTTTGTGAGAAACACCAAAAATTATGAGAAATGTCTATTTACAAACTGAACATAAAATTAAACCCATGCTTTCGGGACTAACATTTCTAGTAAAGTCCAGGGAAAGATCTTATTGATAGTCGACAACAGTCAGCATGTGCAAATAGGCTATGTAACCTTGCTACTCAGCAGGAGGATTCTCAAGAGCTGCAAACACAAATCTCTTCTCAACAATTTTAATTAGGAAATGTCTCATGACTGACAAATGCATTCATTATTTCCTTGAATGGTTCGTCAGAGTCTACATTTTTGAGTCTTAGACCTTTCTTTATGATAACGTTTGGAGTTATCAGAAAAACAAGATTTATATTTACCTATAATCTAATAGCAAAATAAAAGTTTGTTCTTAATTTTAAAATGTTTTGCAAGGCATAATCACTTAAGTTCATGGGAACTTTCTAACATAAGTTATTAGTGATATGTTTGTTTGTTTCATCATTGCAAAACTTGATCTTTGTGAGACACTAGAAATTCCTAGTGAGTTATACAATGGTGAAGTTCATTGAAATCCTAAAACAAATAGTGATCTCTAGGTTCAGAAAATGATATTACTCTAAGGTGAGTGAGTGGCTGTCCTAGAACTGGTTAGAGTAGAGGTCTGAAAATGTTTCTGGAGTTTAAAAGTGGGTCTTAAATTGGTTGTGTGTGTGTGTGTGTGTTGGTGGTAGTGAGGTTTTTAAATACTACAATGATGAATTATCAAATAAGAATTTATGGCCTGGGTATAATACCACAATTTCAACACGTAATTGGAGAAACTGTTGAATTCTAAAATCCATGGGGAAGTAGGGAAATTCTGGGATGGAACTAAGATGAAGAACAGGGCTTGAGCCTTCAGATGCTGGACAAGCAATCACATAACCATGATTTTACCCTTTGATAGCAAATCAGCAAATTAAGTTTAAACATGCTATTAGAAGAATGTGTTTGACATAGAAAGACTGCTTCCCCTTTCTCATATCTATACTTCTATTCATAATATCAAAAAAGGGAGCATATCTTGCATCCTCTCCAAAGATAATTCATTTGCTTTCTTCTATCATATACCTTACATTAAGGAAGACCCTGAGGTGGAGAAATGTGTACCTACTCCAAATCTTAATCAGGTTGAACCCATCCTAGGAAGTACAGAAAGTCAAAATAGCAAAATGCTTAAGAGCATAGGCTTTGTGTTAGTTCCTGCAACTATCCCAACAAATTACCACAAACCTGATGACTTCAAGTGTCCAGTTTAATCATGGGACCTGTTGGAACTACAGGTTTTCTGTTGTAGCTGCAGGCATTAATATCTTCCAAACTCAGAAAAAAATGCATTGAGTGCTGTTTAAAAATACTTTTTAAAGATATGAAACAATGTATAAAAGTATTTTCACATGCCTTCTATTTGGATATATGTATCCCAGAAGAACTAATTTATACAGTTTAAAAACAAGTACTGCACTAATAGAATATATGCATATAGATCAGATAGTAAGTTATCATTTTTATGTCTTTCCCCTTCTGCTGAAAATTATGATTCATGCTACAATGAAAAATGAATCTTGGGCAACACACAAGAAGATAAAAGTGAATTCAGTCTTATAAAGGGTATCTATCACCTTCTCTGATAGAGATTATCAATTATACCTGGCAAAAATAGTTAATTTAAATTCCCTGGTCACTTAGAATTAATTTACCTCCCTTTGATATCTCTTTTTCTTTGTCCCATATCCTACTTTATTCTCTGTATAGCACTATTGTTACCTTGTTCACTTACCTGTCTATTTACCTGCCTCCCACTATTGGGATATAAACTGTATATGAATCTTGGTCCTATTCCTTTCAGCATTCCTATCACCTAGAGCAGCACCTGGCTCAGAGAAGGCATTTAATGAATATTTATTGACTGGACAAAGAAATAAATCAAATAATTAATTTTTTAAAGTATTAATTTTACAAAATTTTTACAAAAATTCTAGGGAGTAAAAAATACAGATTGGTGTATTATTCTATAGAAATCTATTATTAAATCACTAATCTATTATTAAATCACTAATATTTTATTCCACTGATAATTTCAGTAATCATTGAGATACATAGAAGTGCCTCAAATGTACAATTTTCCTTTTTAATTTACGTAACTAATATTTAAATTCACAAGAGTCCACAAAGACTATAGGATTTATCACATTTAGGAGGTTTTCAATGAACCTTTGAGCCCAAATAAAAAAATAAAATAAAAAGTCCAAGAATAATGGAGATGGGTCCTCTATTTAAATGTTGTTGTGTTTTCTTTTCGTTTATAGAAAAGACTGAGCTGACACAAATGTCTAAGATATTTGTTTTATTTGCAAAAAAATCTCTATAGTCTTGTAGTTCAAACCACACAAATTTATCTAAGACTGAGAATTTCTACAAAACTTAAAGAATTATTTGTCAAACTAAACATTGCCTCTCAATCTTCAGGTAGAACTGTAGAAACTCTAGCTAAATGAGTGAATACACAGAGAACTTGATCTTTCTGATTCCAAGAACCACAAATTATACTTTGCCAAATATAAGTTCTGTTTTGACATGTTAATCTTGTGTCATAATATCTATTACTATTCTCCTTACTGGTAAGACAAAAAAAGATAAACTAAAAAATGCATTAATGTCCCTTGTGTAGGAATATCAAAATGTTAATATATTTAATGTGTGAAAATCTCAAAATGTTCTCATAACCATCAAACTGCCAAAGTGAAACTATACAAATATTCCTGGAAGTCTAGCTGCTATGAGAGTTGATCTCTGTTGCTTTGGTGAAGTGCAAAAATCAACCAATGTCACTGATAAGATACGGTTGTCAAAGTTAGGATTATTAGCCAGACCATTCAGACACATCATTGGAACTGACACTTTTTAAAAAGAAACCAAGAATCCTTTAAATTCTATTTCAGTCCCTCTTGAAAATGTTTAATCAAAATTAGAGCAATCCAAACGTATCTACTGCTTAGAATATGCAAGTTCATTGTCCTAAAATTGTCAAGTCCCTATTATCTGATATCACATCACAGAGAAAAGTAGACAGATAGCCTCTGCCATGTCCAATTTAAAGTACAAATCTTAACTCTAATTGGACAAAAAAAAGAGAGAGACAAAAACAGGAGTGTGTTTTTCATTTTAGCACTTCATTTGTCACTTGTGGAAACTGTACTTTTTATCAGTAAAGGTGTGACTTATAGTGAACCTGAGGTGAGTGAAAAATCTCTTTATGCTGTCCCCCATTTCCTTTAAAAGATAGCAGACCACCATTCTTTACCCGTCATTCTGTAAATAATGTTAGTCCGTCTCTCTGCTTTTATTTTCCCTCCTTCTCTCTGATTCATTCTGCACTCCACTACCGGACTGATGCTCCTAAAATATCATTTGGTTCACATTATTCTTTGGCTTAAAAGTACTTCCTGTCTCTTACTTCTTCAGGATTTTTATCCAAGACCCTTCATTTCACATTTAAGGTCTATTATTTCACCACCTTTTACTTTTTACATCTACTCTGTCACTATTACCTGTGAACAAACCTCCTGTAGTAATGAGCTAAATGTTCCCCTCGTGCTCTTTCTGGAGAGTGTGATTTTGTATTGTTTTGTTTTCATGGAATATCCTTCCCCCCACCTTAGCACTCTTCTTTTTAAGAACTAGACAAAATAACATCTCCTCCACAAAAAGTTCGCTGGGAATACTCCCATCAAGACTTCTCTTCCTCCCTGTGATTTCTCCTTACACGGATGTTCTTCATTCATCATGTATTTCCTTGGGCCATCTTTGAACTTATTATTTAAAGTAAATGCTTCAAACCCTTTACAGTTTTTGTGCGCTTACATGATCTCCAAAAGTAGACCATGGATTCCTTGAAGGCAGTGGCCATTTCCTAAATCCTTTTAATCAACTTTGATAGTTAGCACAGTGACCTTCATAAAATAAGGTTATAATTAGTGTTCCCTAAATCAAAGATTTCTACAATATTTTAGAAGTAGACTGTATATGTGAGGTAACTGAGGTCCAAAATCATTCATTGACATGCTCAAGGTTTGGTTTGCTTGATTATTAAAGCTCTTTTCTACGTATACCAAAGTTACATTATTTTTGTTTCTTAATTGGTTGTTACTAAGCCAAGTAATGCATGAAATCCACTGACTTTAATAAAGTGTGTGTATATATACTATGAGTGTATGTATATACATATGATTACATATGTGTATATATATAAATAACAATAGGCATAAACAACTAAAGTTTCTTTACAGATACTGATATTTCAAGGGAAACTCTATAGAACTGAATTTTAATGATTTATAAAGTAAAAAACAATATTCAAGAATTGTGATGACAATGGGGATATTAATATTTTTAATGAGCTTTTAGTGACATGACCAATATTCTAGAGAGAATCAAATATTACAAAAGTCTCTGATGTCCTATTAAAATATTATCTTCTGCAACATAGAACTATAAACAAATAATAGTAAATTTATGTTTTTCCCTGAAAGTGGATACACAGCTCAATTTAATTCCTGTGATATTTAAAATGTAGTGGATAATTGCAAGTTCAACTTTATACTGAAGTTTTTAATATGCTAGTATGTGAAAAATATGTAGAAATAATATTACTGAAGACAAATTAATACATATTTTTAAATCAATGGTAACTTGGGTTCTGGTTAAAGTTAGCTTGACATACATTGGATTTGTCCCTTCAAAGTACTTTATCTCTGGGCAGTTTAACATTAATGTTAGACATTGTCACTTACCATCTTTCAGTATGGTTTCTCGCTCTGTGCCATCTATCTTCTGCCGGCCAATTAGGAAACTGGTGGTGTCAGCAAAGTAGATATAATTGGTTTCTGCATGAAAATCTAAAGCTCGAGGGTTTACCAGATTTTCTATGGGGATCATGTATTCATCAGCTATCTTGGTATTCAAGTCCATTCCTCTAACAATTCCTGGGCGTCCTTTCCCATAAAAAAGGAACAACTCATTCTTGGGTCCTGCAGAATGAAGATTACAAACATAAACAACTGATGCTGCCTAATCTTCTTTACACTGCATAATGCCACTGTTTAATTAACTGGCACAATTAGCGTTTTTAAAATTCAGTACCCAAAATTAAACTCTAAAATATGCCAAATGTATCTTGATGCAAGAAGGCCAGTTAACTGCATTACTTTAATTAAAACAGAAATTACTTCCGTGAATGGGTGATATTTAGTTAATTTTTTTGTCTGTAAGTGTCAGTATACCAAAAAAAAAAAGGAAAGATTATTGGAAAACTTGTAACTGTAAAATGGACATTTATCAAAACATCCGGCACATTTAATTTTACAATTCATTATAATTTATCTAACACGTTTTGCAGATACCAATTATAGAATCCATTATGTTTGACAATGCTAACACTTCAGAATAGATAAAACACTCTCCCCCACCCCTCAGGGTTTGCATCTACAAACTGTTAGAGGTAAACAAAGCACTCGCACAGCATCACATACTTACATGTGAATATGTGACAATTATTTAATCATGTGATTTATATTTTTAAGAAATTAAATCAAATGCCAGTTACAGCATCACTTTTTTCTTTGCATCTTAATTAATATGTTAGAGGTCGATGCCAGTAACTCTGATGTGCAACACTGCCGTTATCAAAAACAAAACAAAACAAAAACAAAAGCCCAAGACAGAACTGCCTCCTGGGTTAAATGCCAAAATCAAGTTAGCTCTTTGTAGAGTGAACTAACTCCTTCAGACTTTTATATAAAAACACTAGAGGCCCGGTGCACAAAAATTTGTGCACTCAGGGGTCCCTCAGCCCAGCCTGTGCCCTCTCGCAGTCTGGGACCCTTCGGGGGATGTCCACCTGCTGGCTTAGGCCTGCTCCCCGGGGGATTGTGCCTAAGCTGGCAGTGATACATCCCTTGGGGGATGTCCACTTGCCAGTGGGCTGAAGCTGCAGTTGAACATCCACAGAGCTGCTGAGGAGGCAGGAGAGGCACCCACCATCGCCGCTGTGATGCCATCAGCCTGGCTTGTGGCTGAGCAGAGCTCCCCCTGTGGGAGTGCACTGACTGCCAGGGGTCAGCTCCTGCATTGAGCATCTGCCCCCTGGTGGTCAGTGTGTGTCATAGTGACCAGTCATTCCCAATCGTTCTGCTGTTAGGGTCAATTTGCACATTACCGCCCTAACGGGTTTGGCTCAGTGGATAGAGCGTCGTCCTGTGGACTGAAGGGTCCCAGGTTCAATTCTCGTCAAGGGCATGTACTCTGGTTGCGTACACATCCCCAGTAGGGAGTGTGCAGGAGGCAGCTGATCAAAGTTTCGCTCTCATCGATGTTTCTAACTCTCTATCCCTCTCCCTTCCTCTCTGTAAAAAATCAATAAAATATATTTGGAAAAAAAAATTGCATGTGCACATTACCCTTTTATTATATAGGATAGAAGCCTGGTGCACGGGTGGGAGCCAGCTGGTTTGCCCTGAAGGGTATCCCAGATCAGGGTGGGCAGGGGACCCCCAGCTCCCTACGATCGCCCATGACGCCCCTGCTCACGATCGCTGGCTCTGCCCATGCTCTGCCCATGTTTGGCCAAGGCATTAGGCCTGGGCAAGGGACCCCCGGGACCCCACCATTGCCAACTCAGCCCCTGCTCCCTGCGATTGACGGCTCCGCCCTAATGCCTCTCACCTAGGCATTAGGCCTGGGCAGGGGACCCACAGCTCTCCAAGGGACCTCCTTCTCCACCCTTTCCCAGGCCTAACACCTGTGGCCAAGGCATTAGGCCTGGGCAGAGGACCCCAAGCTCCCACCATCAGAGACTCTGCCCTGCTCCCCATGATCGCTGGCACTGCTCCTGCCCAGGCCTAATGCCTCTGGCCAAGGCATTAGGCCTGGGCAGGTGACCCCTCCAGCTGCAGCCGCCCCTGCCAGGGCCTTACGCCTCTGGCCGAGGCGTTAGGCCCGGACAGCAGGGACCCCCAGCTGCAGCCGCCCCTGATCGCTCCACCCCTGCCCAGCTCCCATCGCTGGCTCCACCCCTACTTCCCGCTATCACTGGCCAGTGCGGCAAAGGCGCAGAATTCTCTGATCATGGCTGCGGGCCGCCATTGCCCTGCCATCCGGCTCTTAGCTCCCCCCTGAGTTTCTGATCACCGTCAGTGGCAGGGGGCTTCTTCCGTGCTTTCCCTTTTGCCTCCCTGCATTGTGCCTACATATGCAAATTAGCCGCCATCTTTGTTGGCAGTTAACTGCCATCTTGGCTGACAGTGAATTTGCATATACTCACTGATTAGCCAATGAAAAGGGTAGTGGTCGTACGCTAATTACCATGTTTCTCTTTTATTAGTGTAGATATGCAAGGTTCTCCAATTGCTAGGGCACCCGATACTTAATTTAGTCTATATAATTTTAAAGGAATTACTTTATATGAAAGGGAAAATATACTGTTTTATTTTAAAATGGAGGATACAAATGACTCAATTATATTTGAATAACCAGACCATGAGATTTTTAATAATATGTCTGAATTATAGAAAATTTGAAAAAAATAAAAACTAATAACATATAAACACACTGCCCTCAATATAAACTATATTATAATTCTCTATATTTTCCTTGTTTTTAATTAATGTTATTGAATATTAAATATATGTAAGCAAATTTTATAACATTTTAATACATATAAAATAAAAATAAAACAAACCTCATGTATCTAGTACATATCTTAAGAATGTTCCCAGAACATGGGAAGATATGCACATACCCCGATTCTATCCCAGAGATATCAATAGCCTAATTATTAAGTTCTTAATGTACTTTGTAAAAGTTTTAGACAAATGCATGTATTTCCCCAGAGTAGGTGTATAACTTTACGTGTTTGAATTATATGTGTGGATTCTCATACGAATTAATTTTATTCTTCTTGTATTCTTGATATTCATCCATGGTTGTAATCATTGTTCATTCATTTTCACTGCTGTATTCTATTCCTTTGTGTGACTATTTCAGATTTAATTTATCTAGTTCGTTTTCTAATTAACACTTATATAGAAGGGGGCAGGCACTCCATTTTTATATGCTACTTTTGTTATTATATCTTAGTATCAAAATTATGTTCTATGTTGATTATTCTAAGCCTTACATTATTTCAGTATGATCAGTATAATACATGATAATTTGCCAAACCACTCCCAGGTTGGTTTTTTCTTTTCTATTATTATAATAATAAGGAGATAAGCATATTTTTCAACCTACTAGTTTATATATTTTCTTAGATGATCTCTTAGTATACATTTCCAGAAATCTAATTACTGGGTAAAGAATATTTATATTCCTCTCCCTCATTGTCCTCAAAGTCTCTCAGTGTCTGAGCATATTTTAAATAATGTGCTATGTTATTTAAAAGTAGTGCATATTATTTGAAAATTAACAGTCTTGAGTATTTTCTACCAACTTTATATGCATACTTTTCTTTAATAAAGTATAGGTCTATTATATATGTATTTTAGTACCCGATTTTTAAAAAATTAATGATATTTTGTTGCATCATTAAAAAGTCTTCAACACATTCATTCCAATGGCAGCATCTTGTTTGCTACTAGAGAGGCAATACAACATAGTCAGCTACTTACCTACTGTTAGAAATTAGATTGTTTCTGAGTTTGTATTATTATTATAAATACACTTAAATAAATTTCTTCAGTCAAAGGTGGGATAACTTGTTAAAGGGTAGTAAAAGGATAGTATTACCTTTAAATTTTTAAAACTGTATTGATATCTTTACAATAGTTATAACAATTTCCAGTTCTATTATCAATGCACAAGAAGGCTGATTTTCTCATACTCCTTCTTGCTAACATTTATTTTTGCTTTCATTTTTAATAGATGTTTTAACTGGTAATTGGTAAACCTGGTATTTTATTGATTTAATGTATGTGTGTGTGTACCTGTGTGCATGTATATTTTAAATAAGAATGGTAACTCTTTTCTCTTGTTTTTTTTAATCACTTCTTTTAGTCATTCAATACCTACTTTAAAGTTTTTTTTTCTACTGTGTTTTCCTGAACTATAGACAACTTAAAACTGAAAACAATTCACAGGTGGTCATATAGCCATGGTTCTGGTTTTGATTTAAGTACCCCAAACAGATGTATGAGCTGAGGTTTGGAATATGGAAATGAGGCCATCTTTTGCTGATCTGTTGGTGCTCATCCAATGGAGAACTCGAGTTTTTCCACACTAACCTTCTTCCCTTGTGTATATCAAAAGGCAAGAAAGAGGGTGTCTTTTTGTTTTGTTCTGTGATGTTTTGCTTGGTTTACCAGTAGGGTACTATTGGTTGTTACATGTTTCTGGAGCTAACAGCTGTGGTGCAAGCTTCCTGATTCCTGAATCTCAGCTCAAAGCATGTATTTCTGAAGTTACCATTGCCATTGGTGGCATCCTGATGCCCCTAGCTTCTGATTTTGGCAGATGTTCCAGCTTTAAGCCAGGTTAGTTTGATGATGGTATTTGAGCAATGTTCTGAATTCTAGAATCTGCTGCTTCAGGCTTTTTAATGATTTTGTAAGCACCTGTTTGCATTTGACCCTCTATGTTTAAAATACCTAGGACTATTTATTGTCATATAAATGTTCCCTGATTGACACTAAATTTGGGATGGTTGAAACTTATGAAACTCTGATCTTACACTTCTCCCCCAAAATGTGTGCAAATGCATGTATGATTTTATTTTTGCATGACATGCCATAACTTCCCAAGTGGTAACCAGGACAGTTTAAACGTTGGTTATACACATATGCGCGCGCGCGCGCGCGCACACACACACACACACACACACACACACACACAACTTCTATCTTGAGACTTCTGACACAGACCCTCAATTTTCCAGGATTTTCTGAACATGAGATATGTCATCTCTATATACCAAACATTTTATATACAATTAGAAATAAAACAAAATACTAAAATGCATGTTTTATAACCATTGAGCCTCTTGGTTCTAATTTAAAAGTATTGGCTGACCAGTGCGGCTCGGTGGTTGATCATCTATCTACCTATGAACCAGGAGGTCATGGTTTGATTCCCTGTCAGGGCACGTGCCCAGGTTGCAGGCTCAATCCCCAGTGTGGGGTGTGCAGGAGGCAGATGATCAAGGATTCTCTCTCATCATTGATGTTTCTGTCCCTCTCTCCCTCTCCCTTCCTCTCTAATATTTCTCTCTCTCTCTCTCTCTCTCTCTCTCTCTCTATATATATATATATATATATATAATTATATATATATATAATATATATAATTAATATATATATATTTAAAAGTATTAGTACTACTAATTCTGTTTATACTTAAAACTATAACCTCTTTAGTGGTCTCATTTCATAGTTCTCAGCAAGCACATGACAAAAAAATTGAAAATATGGCAGGACAGTGACCAAAGAGAGACAACTGATAGAAATAAAAAGCCTTGCTATGACAAAATGAAGACAAATGGACATTATAAAAAGCAGTCCTCATACCTTTAAAAATTATGGTATTTGGGGACATTTAAAGAGCAATAGTATCCATGTAGACATCATTTCTAAAAGGGCCATTCTACTATATACGATTGTAAAGACCCCCAAAGACCTTAACTAATTTCTGTGAAAAAATGTAAACTTAAAAAAGTCATTTATAAAAAAATAGCTTATTTAAATAAATATTAACTAAATTGCTCTAGCATATTTCAAGAATAAAATGAAGATATATCTGTTAGAAGCTTTTAAATAAAATTATTTAAAAATATGAATTAGCAAAGCTCCATTTACCTGGAACATTAAATAATAAAATTAATTTCACTTCCCAATGATACTAAATAAGGTGAACCACTGCTTTGTGTAAATTTCTGTTAACCTAACCAACATACCTCTTACTAGTAGAAGCATCTTTTTTTTTCTTTTTTTACTAGTAGAAGCATCTTGGTTCAGATAAGAGAAAATCTGGTCAACCAATGATTTGAGCTTATTAGACCACAAACATTCTTTAAGGAATAAAGGAAAGGGTCTTCCTAAAAGTCTTTCTTATATTTCCAGGACATCCATAAATTTAGTCACTCTACAGCCCACTTAGTTTTCTCATTCACATTGTGAAACACAAACACACACACACACACACACATTCACAAACACATGCACAAAACCACTCAATACTGATTTTGAGAAAATTGACTGCCACATATTTGCAGTCAGATTTCACTTGATGAAGTCTCATGTTATTATGGATGTTGCTGCTAATTAATACTAAAAACCCTATTCTGTAGCAGTAGCTGTTGGCAAATGTTTGATTTCGACAACATACTTTTGCATGACCTGCCATCACTTCCCAAGTTGAAGCCAGTCCTGCAGCGACAGGTCCGTGTTTTGTAGCTGCTGCTGAGCAGACAGATGTGCGAACATCCCCCTGGCATTCCATATGGATCCACTTCACACGCATGGCTTCTGACTGCAACAAACAGAAACAGTCCACTTGAAATTCTCCAAAGACAAGACAATTATGTGTATCAGTATGTGGAATTGTTTTACAGTATAAGAAGAGGAATCTTAGCAAAAAAAAACCAAACAAACGAAAAAACCCACACACACCCAAATACCAAACTAATTAGTACCAGAATCAATGAGAGAGTGTAAACTCCATAGAAAAGAGATAGGGATTTGCAAAAATCCTCCTTTGACTACATTTAAAAAATAATTCTGAGATATAATATGCTATTATATTAAACTGTTTATATGTAAGCAAAATTAAACTATTTAGGTGCATGCTTATTTTACTATATATATATATATATATGTGTGTTATATATATATATATATATATATATATATATATATATATATATATATACTAGAGGCCCGGTGCACAAAAATTTGTGCACTCGGCAGGGGAGGGGGGGTCCCCCAGCCCGGCCTGTGCCCTCTCGCAGTCTGGGACCCCCTCGGGAGATAACGACCTGCTCCCGGGTAGCAGAGAGCAGGCCCAATCCCTAAGTGCAGCCCCTGGTCAGGCTCAGAGCAGGGCCGATTGGGGAGTTGGGGCGCTGCCCCGTCATGCACAGAGCAGGGCGGATCGGGAGGTTGCAATGCCACCCTCAGTCACGCTCAGGGTAGACTGATTGGGGGGTTGGGGCACCTCCCCATTATACTCAAGGCAGGGTCAATGGGGAGGTTGTGGCGCCACCCCCTGTCACGCACAGAGCAGGGCCGATCAGGGGGTTGGGGCGCTGCCCCCTGTCACAGAATTGGGCCAATCAGGGGGTTGGGGCACTGCCCCCTGTCACTCACAGAGCAGGGTCCATCAGGGGGGTTGGGGCGCTGCCCCCTGTCACACACAGAGCAGGGCCCATCAGGGGGTTGGGGCACTGCCCCCTGTCACTCACAGAGCAGGGCCAATCAAGGGGTTGGGGCGCTGCCCCCTGTCACTCACAGAGCAGGGTCCATCAGGGGGTTGAGGAGCTCCCCCCTATCACTCACAGAGTAGGGCCGATAGGGGAGCTGGGGCACCGCCCCCTGTCACACACAGAGCAGGGTGGATCAAGGGTTGGAGCGCTGCACCCTGTCACACTCAGGGTAGAGCCAAAGGGGAGGTTATGGCTCTACCCTGTCACACACAGAGCAAGGCCCGTGGAGGAGGGTTGGGGCGCCACCCTCTATCACCCACAGAGCAGGGCCGATCAGGAGGTTGGGGTGCCACCCTCTATTACCCACAGAGCAGGGCCGATCAGGGGGTTGGGGCGCCACCACTGTCACACTCAGGGCAGGGCCAATGGAGAGGTTATGGTTCTTCCCTGTCACACACAGAGCAGGGCCCGTGGGGGCGGGGGGTTGGGGCCCCTCACCCTGTCACACACAGAGCAGGGCCGATCAGGGGGTTGGTGCGCTGCACCCTGTCACACACAGAGCCGCAGGGCAATCGGGGGATTGGGGAGCTCCCCCCCTATCAGGCACAGAGCAGGGCTGATCAGGGGGTTTGGGCGCTGCCCCCTGTCACGCTGATCCCAGTGCCGGGAGCCTCGCTGCTCCGCTGATCCCGGTGCTGGGAGGCATATTACCCTTTTACTATATAGAATAGAGGCCTGGTGCACGGGTAGGGGCCGGCTGGTTTGCCCTGAAGGGTGTCCTGGATCAGGGTGGGGGTCCCCACTGGGGTGCCTGGCCAGGCTGGCTGAGGGGCTGAGGGCTGTTTTCCTGCTGGCAGTTGACTAAAAGCTCCCAATCGCTCCTTGTTTTCTTTTTTTTTTTTTTTTTATTCTGGGCCAGCTTTAGCTCTGAGGCCTCGCTGCTGAAAACATGGATACAATGTTGCGGTCCCGAGCTGACTGAAAGCCGTTTTGTTTAGCTTCTTATTTGCAACATAGTAATAGTTGCTTAGAGTTGCAGTTGAGAGTCCGGCAAGTGAGGCGGGGAACGTTGGAGTCTGCAGTTCCTGGAGGAAGCAAACCTCCCTGTTCACTTCAGTGCATGGCTGCCGGCCGCCATCTTGGCTGACAGTTAATTTGCATAAGGATACGCTGATTAGCCAATGGGAAGGGTAGCGGTCGTACACCAATTACCATGTTTCTCTTTTATTAGTGTAGATATATATACATACATACATATATTTCAAATATAAAAGGTATGGTAAAAGTATCCCAGTTAGGTTGTTAAGTATAAAAAGGATTTTTTCATAATAAGCCATGATTATCTAACCTAAACTAAAGGTAATTCAGTGATTATCTTTACTGAAGACATTGCCGTTTTGAGAACTCTCTTACAAAATTAATTGGTGTGTGTGTGTGTGTGTGTGTGTGTGTGTGTGTAACTGAAATTGCCAAAAGGAGGAGGCTGAGTTTGCATGTGGAGATAGAGGAATAGAAGGTCATTTTATAAATGTTGAAGTTACAGAATAAGAAAAAAGAACAGGAAAAGTACCATATGGAGAGGATGAGAAACAAAATGATGAGTCAAAGAGAAAGGGCTGTAGTAGGAAAATGTCAGTAAGATTTTATGTATTATTGTAATTATATTGATTTTTGACCATCAATTACTTGGAATTGCAATGAATAACATGGCAATTTTCTTTTCATAATAAAACTGCTACACTTTTAGAAATTGTGCCACAATTTTTTGTATTCACTCAATTTTATCTTTTCAGTGGGACTTCCTCTGACCATTTAATATCAAATTGTAAACTAGCCCTATCCCTGACACTCATCATCCTTAGGGGCTTAATTTTTCTCATATGTTAATGTTCAGATAATTATAGTGTTAATTTGAGGCATAAAAAGATGAAAAGTTTGGTGGTGGCCTTTGTATTTTATATATTTCTATACTAGAGGCTCAGTGCATGAGATTTGTGCACTAATGGGGGGCGTGGTCTGCGGGGATAGGCCACTGAGGGAGCGCTGCTCATCTCTGTCTGCAGAGCAGCTGTGGACCTGCCCTCTGAGGGTCTGCTCCCTGGTCCGGCATCTTCCGTGGAGCAGGAGCACTTGCCTCTCCAGGGGACCCAGTTGGGACCAGGCCTAGGGACAATAGCACTGAGTAGCCCTCAGTCCCGTGGCAGCCATGAACCCGCCTCCCAGTCTCCAGGATCAGCTCTGCAAGCACTGTAGCCTGGCCTGGGGCATCTGGAAGAGGTGGCAGGAAGCAAGGAGGAGGAGCCTGGGGCGAGGAGGTGATGATTGCAGCCCGGGTTCCTGCTCCTAGGCCCAGGGTTTGCAGCGGGAGCAGCCACTCATCTCGGTCAGCCAAGCGGCACTCCCCCTGTGGAAGTGAACTGACCACCAGGGGGCAGCACCTGTGTTGAGCATCTGCCCTCTGGTGGTAAGTGCACATCATAGAGACTGGTCATTCTGGTCATTCTGGTTGTTCTGCCATTCAGTCGCTGGGCTTTTATTATAGAAGATGCGATTTAGCCTAAATTGTATTCATGAATAAGCATCACTAACCTACTATGCAAAATAACTAGTTTGTGTTATTGACAACTACGAAGAAACACTGCAGTCTAGTCATTAAAAATTATTTTTAATAAACATGCATTTAAAAAAACACCTTAGGATGTTAAGTCAAAAGACCCCAATGATTGCAATAAAACTGAACCAGTACTATAAGAAAGTAACCTGATTTGAAATTTCTCTCCAAAATGATACTAAAAAACTCTTAGTATCTTAGCATCTGAGTTTCCTGACTACATGCCTGATGACCGAAAGCTCCTTCCTGAAACTAAATCTAGCTCTCACTTTAACTTTATCCTTGTAGAAACGATTCACCAGGAACTGAACAATTTGTCATTTAAACTTGAGAAGGGAGCTCTATCCATTGTGTCAAGCAGACATGTGCACTTTTGTTAATCAAAACAGAGAATTTATGATTTTCCCACTTTAGCATAATACAAAAGCACAAGGACCATAACTCCATTCAATTCACCATCATGAAGTCTATGAAGAAGTCTGGCATCTTACCTATAGGTTGAGTTCTTTTGTGATAGATTCGGAGTCCTCGAGCATTTTCCATTTTAATGAATGAATGCATATATGTGGCATTAAATCGGTTTATCCTTATGATGTTGAAGTTATCAGAAATGGTTGCATATAAATAGTCTTCAAACACAGTTATACCATAAAATTGTCTGACCTATAAAGAGGGACAAACATAACTAGATTTTTAATTATGCTGCTTTCAACTTCAAAGAAAAACATTGCTATGTACTAGTCTGAACAATTCCCTTAGTAGCAGAGTCACACCATATTATTGTTCATTTACTCTCAAAAAATTAACACTGTACTAATTTAAAAAAATAATCTGAGAATAAAACACACAGTAGTGGATAAAGCAGTTGCAAATGCATGGGAGAAAATTTTATTTAGGTTTCATTAAGAAAATATGCTCAGTGGCTACTTTTTGAAAGCTAGCAAGAAGCAAACCTTTAAGTCTATTCATTAATATTCATATGGCACTGATATAAAATTGGAGGTACTTTTATGGGCTTTTTGCTCATATAGACATGGATATGTAGAATCTTCAAAAGCATATCTCTGTCTGTGAAAGAATTAATGCTAAGGTACTTTAAAAAATTCATTTTATAAATTAAAAATTCCATTAAAAAAATCCCAAGTTACAATTAGATTAATACTTGCCCAGCATGGAAAGAATAAATGATGAAATCACATATTTGGAATAATTGTAAAGAAAATGTCATCATTTCACTAAGAAATCACATTCTTTCTAAAGCCTATTCATAATGGAAATGGAACTGTTTGCTTGAAAGTAACAATGTTTATTGCTATCCATGACACTTTAATAGTGGAAATATCCTCCTTGGTAGAGGTCTTGGAGATTGTGGGGAAGAATAGAAATCTTGAAGTCAAGGAACATTTCCAGTAAAATAGAGAAATAATGAGTATACTGGTTTTCCCATTAAAGGCACATGCTAGGCCTTTGGGTATTCCTTGTGTTACACTTAAATTAAAATGATTCTGGCTCAGGATATGGTAGAGCTGTCAATTGATTTTCTGTAGAAATTTTGATAAAAAAGCATTTGTCACTATACTTTGGTAATATATTGTATTTTGGAGCACTTTTAGTATAGATTTATAGTTAAGAGAACTTGAGAAACTAAGTATGGTTTGACTGTAAAATATTTATAGAACATATTATAATTTTTTCTCTTTTAATCAGGAAATCTTGTTAGTTCTGTATATTAAGCAAAATCATTGGATTTTTTTTTATTTCTCAAGCATCTATGATTCATCATTACTATTTCTGATCCTCTCATGTGAGACATGAGTAGAAGAAGATTGCATGTTGTTGTTGTTTTTGTTTTTTTATCTCATTTCTTCATGTATAGACTAAAAGTGAAAGAGTAAAATTAATGGGGTGAATCATTCAATGCTAAAGTGCAAATAATCTTTTTTTGTTGTTGTTGTTAGCATAAGTTTGTGTGTGTTTGTGTGAGCATGCATGTATATACTAATATATTTTCAATATAGCTGACATCATATTAACTAAATATACCTATGGCCCAATTTTGCTCAGGGAATTTTTTTTTCTATAAAAATTACAAACCACCTGAACTCTTCCATTACCATCATTCTGATGCATGTTTGGCTCAAAATTTGGGGCCAGTCATCTGGGAGTGTATGGTTGTGATATACTCACATTACACTCTACATAACTGACAATCCACATCCCATGACTACCGAGGGGGCATTTGAATCCATCAAAGTAGAAAACATGTTCACAATAATAGGATCAAATTTTACTCACTGTCTCCCTGCCTGCCTTCAGAAGGGTCTGTTCCCCATTAAGTAAGTACATGTTGCCTGCTCTGTTAACTACTCCCAGTAGAGGTGGGAGGAGCTTAGAGTGGTGAATAGACCATTCCTCCTACAGCCCAAATTTTTCAAAAATGTATCTGTTGGATTACAGAGTGGCCAACTAATTTACATGTTGGATTACTTAGTGGCAGGCCAGCAAAACCAAAAAATACAAAGGAAAAAGTAAATGGATAATACAAATTTCAGACATTCAAAAACTTTATAGTCATGGAGAAAATAATTTGAATTCCTTATCCTTGTTTAAAAATTTAATTATGTAAAAAAGAAGGTCCATCATAACCATTTTAGGACAGTTGAAGGTGAGAAATATCTGGCCTCAACTCTAATATTGGAAACTTTATTTTTTTTTTTACCACCCAGATTAGTGCATTTGTTTATTTTTCAAGGAAAGGGAAAGAATT
This sequence comes from Myotis yumanensis, assembly GCF_028538775.1. Classification (NCBI taxonomy): domain Eukaryota; kingdom Metazoa; phylum Chordata; class Mammalia; order Chiroptera; family Vespertilionidae; genus Myotis; species Myotis yumanensis. Next base: position 70,545,362 of record NW_027223759.1, on the reverse strand, counting down.
TCATTGTAAAAAGTTAATTAGAAAGGAAAAGTAACTTAAAGAGATAATTACAGAATATTTTTGCTTTGCATTGCGAAAGAAAAAGGTTCATTTTGATAGAATAAGATTCTCACATGAAATTAGTGCAATAAGTGAGGTAAAATTGAATTTGAAAAGCTCTACTACTGAATAAGGCTCATTTCAATTTAGAGATTTCCTGTGAGGTGTTTACTGACTGTTATTTGAAAAAATAATCTTGTACTCCAGCAAGGGAGAAACTATACAGTTTTGACTATCTGTATAGTTTTTGAATTCTGTGAAAATTTTGAATTCAGTGAAAATTTATTTCAAAATTTTTACAGAAATCTCATTTTAGAAAATACTTGAATATACCAGAAGGAAAAATTTAATCCAACCTATTAAAGCAGTGGTTCTCAACCTGTGGGTCGAGACCCCTTTGGTGGTCGAATGACCCTTTCACAGGGGTCGCCTAAGACCATCGGAAAACACATATTGAATATATAGTTACATATTGTTTTTGTGATTAAGCACTATGCTTAAATATGTTCAATTTGTAACAATGAAAATACATCCTGCATATCAGATATTTACATTACGATTCATAACAGTAGCAAAATTACAGTTATGAAGTAGCAACAAAAATAATTTTATGGTTGGGGGTCACCACAACATGAGGAACTGTATTAAAGGGTCGTGGCATTCGGAAGGCTGAGAACCACTGTATTAAAGTAATACTTTTGGAAGCAGGCATTTGCTTTTGTTAGCAAAATATCTCCAATGACACATGGAACAAATCCTAGTTCATTTTTTTTTCATAAATAAACTACTTAAATTAGTGTTTAATAAGTGGGCCACAGCATCTGTCATATTTTAGTATTTTCCTTTCTTACTAGTCTAGCATTTTTGTTTTGGTTGTTTGGTGTTCCTGTTTTATTTGCATTGTTTTTGTTTTGTTTTCTGTGCTGTGTTGTTAATACAGGGAAGGAAACAATGAGAGGCATATCCAATATATAGAATGTACTGTGAAAAGAACATTCTCCCATCTAGGAAATACATCATAATTTTATGACCCATTGAAGCTTAACTTCATGAGGGATTTTCAACATTGAGATTTGGGGCCTTCTTACTGTGATAGCATGCATTTTATTACCTTAGCTGTATTTTTCTAACAAAATTATACTTACTTGTCTGCCTTGAATAATAGTATGTCTGTTCTTTCCTTGGTAGTCCACAACTTCCACATAGTCCAAGTAAAGATCTACCCAGTAAACCAATTTGTTGACTAGGTCTAGTGCCAGTGCAGCTGGCTGCTCTGTCTTTGAATCAATTATCCTTGTTCTGTTTATGCCATCCATGTCACACCGCTCCACTTTGGCCACATTCCCGTAGTCAGTAAAGAAAAGTTTTCTGTTGAAAGAAAACTAAATGTTAAAGTCGAGGAGGGATAAAAGCATATTCAGTAGAACCATCTGTAAAAAACAGAACTTTTCCTTCTAATTTACTTCACTGGTTACATCTGTTAGCTTCCCATAACCATTTACATATAATATCACTCATAAACAGAGAAATCTGTTAATGAATATTGCGGGGCATAAGGGAGCAGGTTAACCAACAACTGTAAAATTTCTCCAAAATGAATGATTATGGTGGGTTTATTTTCGTATTAGGGGAAATGTTTCTTTAAGCCTCATAGAGCCCATACACATACAGCACAGAAGATGCACGCAGCCCATTTGGTACAAGTTTCTGCAGTGAGCCCAGTCACCAGGCCAGGGCACGTGAGCTATCAGGCTTTATCTTCAACCTGCTTTTCAGATTGGCTGGTACTGTCTGTCTCCTACAAAAGCTATTATGTGGAGCTCAAAGATGCTATGAGTGGTTGTGAATCGCAAACCTGCGATGGAATTAAGCAGATGGAAAAAGCAAATGTGTTGTTTGTAGCAATGGAGATAAAACATACATAACTCCCCCAAAACCAATCCCAAATTCTTCCAAATAACCCCCAAACACAAAATTTCATGAAAGAAATGTGGGCCATTTCTCCTCATTTTCTCCTTCTGCATCTAGAAGAAAAGACCGAAAAGCAATGTTGACCTCTGAGACAAAAAAACAAATCCAATTCTTCCATGAAGCACTAACAGTGTCTGTCAAAGGTTGAAATACCTCTAGCACTTGTGTCTAATATTTAATTAGTATTCTGTACGTTTAGTAAACACAAATCAATTTCAGTTAGGCTGACAATATTTTAACAAGATTACCTATTCATGAGACTAAATTACATTTGTAAGTAGAAGACCATTTGCCTTGACATAAATACAATCTCAAGAATAATCTGATTTACAATGACTGAGCAATATTAAGATTACCTAGAGTACAGAATATTTGATTTTACAAACTCGGTGAATTAGTTTTTGGTTACTTTTCTCAACATCCTTGTATTATCTAACAGCATGGGGTATCTTTCAATCTTAAAAGTATTATTTAACTTTAATTTAGCTCTTTCTGCCATGGGAGGCTTTGACTAATTGCTAAACATTAATGCACACTATTCTGTGATAGAGCCAGGTTTCATCATGAGTATATATTTCACCTAATGTTCTTGAAAGATCAATTTATCACAGTAAGTTACAAATTATTTTTCATGTGACATTCCATTCAGGTGAAGAGCTTCCTAGTCTAGTGAGAAGGAAGTAAAAGAGCATATGGTGCTGTTTTATTGTCATGCTAAATGCTCAAACCTCTGTTCCTAAGCATCTCTCTCTCTCTCTCTCTCTCTCTCTCTCTCTCTCTCTTCTTGCTTCCATTTTACATCTCCTCTTTCTTAATTTTCTTATAGCTATCTCAAGTCAAGTTGCTATAAGGAGTACCCGGTTTCTCTCTCCCTTTCTGTAGAATACTGCCCATTATTCCTGTTATCTGAGGCTCTCTTTCTCACCCTATACCAAATGCATCTTCTTTTATAAGTTTCTCTTTTAACTTGTCCATTTCACAGAACTGAAAAAATGCTAATGTGCAGGTAGCCTGGCTTTGGACACAGAGCATTGGAGGCTCTGGCACACTATGTTTAGTGTGACATATACATACATACATATAGATAGATGATAGATAGATTAGATAGATAGATAGATAGATAGATAGATAGATAGATAGCGATATGAAGCTGGTGATTGTAACTATCTACATGCTGATGAAGAAAAAAGGTGAGCCTGGAGAAATAGAGAATTCTCTGAATCACCTTGAGCTGACTTAATCAGAGGTGACATCAAAGGAAAATAGAGAAGAATGCCAAGACAAGTTCCATGGAAGCATGCTGTTAGAGGAAAAAAAGAGCAAATAAGTAAGATCAGAGGTTATTGTCAAAGAAATAACACTGAATCTTATAGAAGTCTAAGAGAGAAAAGTTCCAGGATAAAGGACAGGGTGTCTGGGTCAATCACTTCATAAAATAAAGAAAAAAAGAAAAAAATGAATATAGATTAAAAAGATGCCCCTGGATTTGTTTTTTCTTAAAATACTAGAAATTGCGGTACTTCTGTTTGAGAATTTTAATTATAGAAGAGTGGACCAGATGATGATGAAGGAGCTTAAGAAAATTTAAATTATTTGGCCAAGGTTTTCATTGATATTGACCTACTATTGTAGGAATGATGCAGAGATTCTTATATGTATCCCAGGTCATAATACAAATGGTTGAATAAGTTTCAACCAAAGTGTGGAAAAAAGTATAAATATAAAATTAATCAAAATGTTACTGTTTTAATGAAAGTAAAATCAAAAGACTAGGAGGACTTTGGGTATGTGAAATGGCACCGAACTACAAGAGACAAAGAATCACCAGCAGACAGCAGATTAACTAGTGCCCAGTGGAGACATAAAATATTTTTACACTAAAATTGAATCTTTACACCAAATTGAACCTTCTCAGACTTCAGGATACTGACTATGATGAGCTCTATTCACTTATAATTGAAATGCAAGAAATGGAAGAGTTCTCCAAAGAATAGCACTAAAACCATAATATTGCTAGCATTAAGTACCCATAGTCACATGATTACATAGATGTTTCTTTGCTTGTTTGAGTACCATTTAATTTTATATAAAAATGTCCTACTATAGTTATAGAGGAATGCTCCATTCTCTGGGCATTCTTTAATTGAGGGACTACAGTGAATGGCTGCATTATAATTAATAAACAAAAGCTCAAGTTTTAAGTTATCTTAATTCTATATTTCATTTGTAATGAAAGTGTAGCTTGACTGAAAATTACTCTTTTCTTTCATATAAAATATATTTCCAAATCTGAAAAAAAGTTAAATATGTTCAGTGAACCCCATTACCTCATTGACCCTTATAACTATCTATGTAATAGAAGGGGCAGATTATTTTTTAAATATACTTTTAATGGATATCGAGTGGAAGGGAGAAGGAGAGAGAGATAGAAACACCAATGATGAGAGAATCATTGATTGGCTGCCTCCTGCATGCCCCGCACTGGAGATCGAGCCCACAACCCAGGCATGTGCCCTGACTGGGAATCAAACTGCCACCTCCTAGTTCATAGGTCAGTGCTCAACCACTGAGTCATGCTGGCCAGGCAGGGGCAGATTATTTTTATTTCACAGATGAAACAGGCTCAAAGTCCACATGGTAAGCCACTGACAAAGCCCTAACACAAATGATTTGTCATGTCTTTATTTTTAAATAATGATTTTGAATAATTTGAAACTTACAGGAAAGTTGTAAGAATAGAATAAGTGCCCATACCCTTCATTCACCTAGATTCACCAGTTGTTTACCTTATCCCTCGGGCTATTTCTAGTACTGTCTGCACCTCTTGACAGTAAACTGCAGACATCATGACCCTTTACAACTAATACCTCAGGCTGCATCTCCTAATTGCAAAACGTTTTCTTGCATAACCACAATATACATATCAAAATCAATACTTTAAATACTGACACAATACATCATTTTTACTCAAATTTTGCCTGCTGACCAATAATGTTCTATATAGTAAAATTTCCACTTTTTGTTCAGATTCAAAATCCAATCCAACATCATATATTGCATTTAATTGCCTTTTCTCTATATATACTCCTTTAATCTTCAACAGAAAGTCTTCCAGTTATTCATGATGTTACCATTTCTAAAGGGTAGATATGAGTAGTTTTGAAGAATATTCCTAATTTGAGGTGTTTTTTCCCCACAAATAGATTATGTTATGCCTTTTGAACTGAAATGCAATAATTTTGTAATTTATCATTACTGCCCCTGGGCTTAGAAACCTTGGGTAAACCTGTGCTGTATCCCAGAAATCCCATGAAAAGAAACACAGATGGTAGTTTGGAATCTCATTTATTCTATCTAATTCACTGTTTATGAACATTTAACTCTACTAACCTCCAGGATCCTCAGTCACCCTTTCAGCATCTCTTCTCCCCAGGATCCAAGTATATCATGTTGCTTCTAGTATAGCAGGGCCCCGAGTCAAACACTCTGCCTGTGGATGGTGAGATCATTCCCAGATCTGTCCCAAACCCCATCCCCACAGGACTGCAACATTGACGTGTCTTCTCTCCCTGTTCTCTCCTGTGGCATCAATTATCTTTTATTCTCTAGCATCAGGGAGAAATTAAATTGAGATTGCTATTCTCTTGTTCTTCACTTATTTTTGAATGTCATTCCATTTGATTCACATTAACAAAAACAAATAAAAGAAATTCAACTATATCCCAACTACTGTCTCCATTTCTAAGATGTTTAATTATATATATATACATATATATATATATGTGTATATATATATATGTATATATATATACACACACCCAGTGACAGAATGGCTGAATGACCAGAACAACCAGTTGACCAGTTGCTAACCACCAGGGGGAAGACACCCAATGCAGGAGCTGCCCCCTGGTGATCAGTACACTCCCACAGTGGGAGTGCAGTGGTATCACAGTGGGAGCAGCTGCTCAGAGGGCAGGTCCATAGCCGCTCAGTTGACCAGGATGAGCGGTGCTCCCACAGTGGGCGGATCCCCGCAGACCATGCCCCCCACCAGTCCACAAATCTGTGCACTGGGCCTCTAGTTTGTTCATAAAGAACAAAAAGACTTCTTTCAAACTTTCAGTTATGCATCCTGTTCACTATTCTTATAATTCAGCATCTGTAGTAAATAGTTTATCATTTTGGCTTCCTTATTTCATCAGATATGGGAAACTGATTTTATCTGACATTTTTGTTGATTATAAAAGTAGCCCTGTTTTACTATAGAGATATCAGATTTATACAGTTGAAGATAGTAAGAAACTTTGGGTATTGTTGGCAAACTTGCCTGACATAAATCAAAAGTCACAAAGGGAGCACTCAGAGACAGTGATAGAGCACCATGCCTACAGTTATGGCTCCCATCATCCCCACACACTAAAGCAAACCGATTCTTACACACACTGACATCTTAAAATGTGTGTTTTTTAAGCTGATAAAAATAAGACTTAACTGTTGCTAGAGATATTCATTTTAAATGATGTACTTTTGTGGTTCTGTACTTTGTCAGAAGGACAAAGGTTAATTTAAACACATCAGAGTCCAGTCCGCATCCTTTAACTCCATAGTCCACCCTGGTTTCCTGTCATCATTCTTACTCCTAACATTTTGGATATAGTTTAATGATGAAATTTAGAAACTTTGAGGGTTCTCACAATGAAATCCCCTACTATTCATTTTATCTGTTTTAAAATGAGGTTACATAAGATTTTGATGAGGAAGTAGATGAGAGAAAAATGAGACATAAAAGTAGGGGGTCATACATTGCCAGATTTTTAAAAAATCATTATTTGATTAAGGCTTGTAAACCCCGCATGTTTATTAATCATGTGATGATGTAGATAACTGTATTTCTTTACATTTTAGAAAAATGATATATATTTTTCTTAGCAAGAATTGCATTAGGAAGTTTACTTTTAAGTCTTGTTTTTGAAATTAACTTATCATCTACATAACATCAACAGTAATATAATTGTATTTTTTCTTCCATTGTGTATACAAAAATTAAAAAAGAAAGCGTTTTTTCAAATTATATAGAGTAATTAAAGCATATTCAAAATTAAAGTAAGAATATTAAATATTTAGCACTGTAATCCTAAAATGCAATTGAAAATCTGAAAGATTAATCAATCTTTGGAGTCAGAGGTTTAAATTCAAATTATATTAGCTCCCATTAGTTAAGGGAAGTGCATAATAAACAAACTATTTTTTCTGTCTAGTCAAGAACGTTCAAGACAGTTACTTACTGATTTATATTTTGGGGGTTTTTGCTTACTTTGTTTTATAAATCTCTCTTGAACTTGGTTTTCAGTTCATACATAAACACACAGAAATTCAACTTGACATAGAGGCTTCTGCTCTCAGCCAGTTACTCTATATTCTGGAATCATTCCTACTAGTGGTTTCCCTGAAAGTGTACATGTATTAGATATGTCAGTCAGTGTGGCTGTCCCATTCAGCATCTATATTTCTCTAATCCTGCCCCACCAGTTTCTGTTCCTGAGAGGGACAGCCCTAATGTGTCAATATCATCCCTGCCCTTCCTGTTTACAGATAATTAGACTGAGGAGGAACAGGTAATACAAATGAAACCAGATCATAGTCTGAGCTAAATCACTGGGACCCTTTCTCTCAAAAATCTAACCTAAAAAGTATGGAGCTCAACTAGTGGGAAGTTGTGCTAACATGGTTAAGGTGAGCAGGTGGGATGGGAGTGGAGATGATAAAAGAGGTAGAGTACCTGAGCACAGTGCAGATTCAGAAGTTGGTTAGGGAGCCATGAGACAACGAGATGGAAGAAAGGAACCATGGAGTACTTCAGTGAGGAATTCACTGCCAATAGCATTCGGAATAAACCCTCACATTGTTAACATTGTTGACAATGGTGAGCATGATCTAGTCTCTGTATGATTCCCCCACTCTGATACCTTTGCCAGCGGTATCATTCTATGCTTCTAATACCTTGGCCATTTTTCAGTTCCTTAAACAACCCATGTATATTCTTCCATTCTGCATTTCACATATCCTGTCCCCCAGTTTAGAATGTAATTTTTGCCATGCTATTTCAATCTTGGCTTTAATTTTCAACCAAAATGTCAATTCCTGTGAAGACCATTCCTGCTTTTCCAGTATCAATTAGATCTTCCCAATATAATCTCATGGCATCTGCATTAATTATAACATTCTTCTTTATTTCACTTGCATAAAACTGATACAGACACACACTACATCCACCCAAAGATGATCATATGTTTAAGATATGTTTACTAAGTAGACTATAACCTCCAAGAAAACAAAGGCCATGTCTGCTTTATTAAGCATTGCATGCTCAGAACCAAGTCACGTGTCTGTCCATGCTCAGTTCTGTGTGTGTGTGTGTGTGTGTAGGCTCTGGATTGACTTTCTCATACTGGATAATAAAATCTAGGACTCAGACTTTAAATTAAATTAAAGGTGAAACACATATGGATAAGGCCAGTCTAGGATAGGAAAATTGTTAAGTCTGATCAAATAATTGAATCGCTACTCCTTTCCAGGAGAACTGACCTTTAGACCACTTCACAACAGACATTCCCTTTCACTTAGACCACGTTCCACTTGCTAAGACCACATTCCATTTACTAAGACCATTATCCTTCCCCTTGGGACCTTCCCAGGATCCGGATCTGCCCAGAGAATTCTCCACCCAGAAAAATCCCACCTTGAGTCCTTTAAAACCTCTGACTCCCCACCCCTGGGTGCTGGTGTCATTTTGGGGCTCAGCCCATCTGGTATCCAGATGACCTAATAAATTTATAATCCCTTACCACTTTGGCCTCCTGTATTCCTCCTTCGGTGACCCTAACAAAAACAAGCTAGTTTTCCACATTATCCAGCATAGCTCACATGTATTCTACTTTGAACCCAAATTATTATTTAGCTAATAATAAATTATCACTTTGTCTCAGTTTGCATATATCTAACTACCCTTTGGAGAACTTGTGAAAAGTTGCAATTAATTCATGGTAAGATTTGGTATTCCTTTGTCTGACCTCTGACTAATTTTCTTTTCTTTCTTTCTTTTTTTTTCAATTCTCACTCAAGAATATTTTTCCCATTGATATCTAGAGAGTAGAAGACAGGGATGAGGGAGAGAGAGAGAGAGAGAGGCATTGTCATGAGAGAGACACGTTGATTGCTTGCCTCCCACATGTGCCCTGACTGCGGCTGGGGAACCTGCAACTGAGGTACGTGCCCTTGACCAGGATTGGAACCTGAGATCTATCAGTCTGAGGGCCGACACTCTAACCACTGAGCGAAAAAGGCTAGGGCTAATTTTCATTTTTAATGGCAACTTCTCAATATTCATTTCTACTTACCTACATATACCATATTGCAATAGCTCTTGGATGTATTCCTAAGGAGCTTAGACAATCACCGTTTAGAATCTAACAAAAGCTTTGCTTCTTTGTTTTCTTTAAAGTATGATATTTATGAAATTTACATGAATGTTAAAAATATAATACTCTGCCCTGTGGGGAGGATAGGGCTGAAAGAGTTGAGAGAGTAGATAAGGAGATTCCAGTTTGGTAGTTATGCATTAGTACAGGGGTGGAGATGGGAAAGAGATGAGTCAGGAAATATTCTGGGGTCTGAATCAACAGGATTTGATAGTCAATTGAGTGGGGACAAGGATGAGCAGCACTCTAGTATAACTTTCATAAAACATATTTCTTTACTATATTGTACCTTTAGGTTTTTCACAGGAAGTCTACCTGTCTTGTGAGATCTCAAGCTGTCATTCTACCTAATACCAAAAAAAATGGATTTTACAGTTTGGGCATATTACTTTTTATAACCAACAGCAGTGCTCTCTTAGTACTACTTGAGGGGTCAGTTTGCAAAGGTCACTACTCAAAATCTCATGCTCAATATACTTGATTCATGTGAAACAGTAGAATATTTGCAGTAATATATTAGATGTCAAAAACTTGCTCTTTGAGATATGCAGAGATGTATAACCTAATTTTCACACTTAAGGACGTCCTATTAGTTTATAAAATATTTTTTCTCTGAGCTGAAATAACACAGATGGCTTTCTCGGAAGCAGCCAAGGTAAGTATCCATGAAGTTGTAGACTGCTGAACAAGCCTGGTTCACCGCTATGCTAATTACCAGTTAGCTGAACTATCAATTCCTATGTTAAATTCTTACTAAATAGAAGAAAAAAACTATGTGCAGAAAAATAAAACTTTAACTACAGCATAGTTTTCTTGTATATTATTTATTGTTTATACTTGTGTGCACATCTCAGTTTGCTGTTGGAATAGAATGTGCAATAATATTGCAATGATGATAAAATCATATGGTTAAACAGATGAAATCACACTATAAAAAAGGAATTTCTTTGTTTGATGTTCACTATCCTAGCTGTGAAGGGCAGTTATACTTAGAAAAAAGTAATGCAAAAGTCCAATAAAGCGATAACTTCTTCATAAGTGGCAATATTCCAATTTCTTGGTTTACTTTTAAGCAGAAATGCAGGATCAAGGATAGGCTCAGTGTACTGAGGCTGCAGAGGCCAAATGAAGCTGGTGAAAGGAAATAAACTATCCTCATCCAGTCAGAAAAACATATATTTTGTTAATTTTGAGATGTTGTCTAGACAGGATTTCTTCACCAGTATGAGCTTCAAGGTTTCCATAAAAAAAAAACACCAATTTTGTAGGGCTGCCCAAACTTGCAGGTATGCCAGTAAATATGTATTCCTATTGGTGCATTTATTTTGACCAGAGAGTTAGTACTCAAAAAAGTAAATAGCCATGTTCTAAAATAGTGATTTCTGAACTTTATTGTGCACATGGGGTACTTGCTGAAATCTCAATTCCTACAATCACTGTGGTGTAAATTCAGGCAGTACCTAACAAAACTAAGTATGCATTTACTTTTTGATCCAGCAAACTTTGTTTCAGAAATTTATCTTGAAGATGTATCTTCACAAATAAGAGACAGCAAATGCACTAAGTTATTCACTGGGACATTATTCATAATGGCAAAACATTGAAAGTACTATTTTTATTCAATTCTCATTTCCCCTCCCTATTCATTCTTTTCTTTTGCCAGAAATTTTAATTTAGCACCTACTGAGCACAAGGTTCTCAGGATACAAGAGGGAATTCTAAGGCTTTTAGCAAAATCAATGAAGAAAAATGTGCTTTACAATTTATGAATGCTCAGGGATGGTTCGGTTGTGTAGCTCTAGATTGTTAATTGATAGAAGCTGTGTCTTCTAATAAGCTCTTATTAGTGTTGCAGTCAAAGAATTTTAAAAATTAGGCTATTCAATAATGGTTCTCTTGTCCCAATCTTAGCAATTTCTTACATGGAGGGCAATTAGTTTTTCAAAGAGAACAGATTCTTTTAATCACACTTGTATCAGAATATTTCCTAGGGAGGTCTTAGGTAATTGTTTTCTCTTTAATCTTTTTTTTTCTTCTTCTAATATCAGTGCCTGTGATATTCAGTTTTACATGTCAATTTAGCCAAATATAGTCTCCAGTTATTCAACCAAACACTAACCTAGATGAAGCTATTTTGTGTCTATGATTCTCTATAGCCAGCTGGCTTTAAGGGAAGGAGGTTAGCCTCTATAAACTGGATGGGTTTGATGAAATCAGCTGAAAAGTGTAAGAGCAGAACCAAGATTTCCCTGAGGAAGAAGAAATTCCATCTATGGGCTGCAGCGTCAGCTCCTGCCCAAGACCTCTAGCCTGCTCTTCCTGAACTCCTGCCCAAAAACGTGTCATGGAACCACCTAAGCACCCAAAACTGCATAGATATATGCCTTAAAGAATTCTGTGGACATTTATAAATCATACTGGTTCTACTTTTCTGGTGGAACTCTGACTGATGCTCTGTCTCAACGTTATTTAGGTGAATAATGCCCCTCCATTTAGTAATAAATTAAAACAGATATTGACAGTTCAGGGGACTGGTAATTAGCATGACAGTGAACCGGATTTGTTCAGCAGACCAAATGGAGAAAGTACAAGTCCTGGGGACACATTTTGAACGCCTAAATTCAGCGATGTCACATTCACCACTTTTTATTTTCATTAGTAATCTAAGTCATTACATTTGCATGTTTGTTTGTTTGTTTGTTTGGGGGGGAGGTTGTTTATTTTCCTTAAGCTGATTTACATGGAGTTTTCTAATATTGGCAACTGAAAAATCTTATGTGCTAAGCATTCAATGTTAAGGTAAATGGTAACTGGAACACCTGTCATCATTACCAGAGAAATAGACCTCAAATGTTCTACTGACAACGAATGTATTGAGCAACTATTGCTTATGAAAATCAGCCATTTAAAAGACAAATATGAACTAATATAAGGTCATTTTGTTTATTTAAATAAAAAATATCTGAGTAATCAATGACTTTTATTAATAAATCAGAAAGTCTGAAAATACAATATCTGCAATTTCCTCAATAAATATTTCCAACCTTTACTTTGCCACAGGAAATGGCACGAGTAAAACAACAAAGTTCATATCCCATTACAAATAAAAGCAATGAAGCCATTAGAAATGCATGAATTTCCATCTGCCAGTCAACCTGTTTCCAAATATATATATATATATATATATATATATATTCTATAAGGTAAATTATCCAAATAGCAATTTTTAGATAGTACTATAATAGGATTTTACTTTTTGAAGTTAAATTATGAAGCAGAATGTGTTTCCAAATATTTATAAAAGAAAAAATGAAAATTGTGCAGCTGAATGAAAACAAGGTAGTGATCTAGTGGGCTTTAAGGCCTAATACTCAATTGGCTAGTAACCAAGATATTCTAAATAAATTGTATTATCCACCATGAACCCAGGGAGCAGTCTCCAACATTGGTATGCTTTATAACATACAGAATGCTATGGTCAGAAAACTCAGTTTGGAATATCTGTCTAATTCATGTTCTTTATTATTTCTTTCCCCAAGACAGAGGCCCCTCCCCACAGGATTTAGCTCTTGTAGTCCAGCTTCCTTTGTATTGCAGCACCTGCCACCCTGCCTCCTCACCCTAGATTATGGACCAGTGGTGGACGCAGTCATGGGACATCAACTAAATTGGTTGTACTGAATTAATCAAGTTCTCTGACTTATATTTTTAAAATTATGACACAGAAAGTTAGTAGACCACACATTGCTAGAGTTCTAATTATATTGAATTATATTGAATTTCACCTATCATTTGTAAATATCAAGACCAGTATATATTCCTACCTTGCTTTTCCAATTAGAAAGTAAAAGCTTTGGGGAAGGGATTCAATTGTCTCTATAGTATGTGAGATATTTGTGTCTGATAAATTATAGCAATAACAACACTGCACTTTTGAGTTTCTACTGGAGTGTTTGGAGCATTGAGCAATTGTAGGCATAGTTCTAATGTACCGAGAGAAGGTTAATTGATGCACGCACATTATTCATCACCATTACTATGTGTATAAATAGAGATGATGACACATATGTAAAGTGCTTCAAAACCGCTAACTGAAATTGAACACAACAGATTCACAAGCTTTTTAATATTTGAGCACACTCTATAACCACACATCTAATTATACTCAGAAATCTTTAATCTGAGTTTGTCCTTTCCGTCCCTCCCTTCTTTCTTTCCTTCCTTCCTTCCTTCCTTCCTTCCTTCCTTCCTTCCTTCCTTCCTTCGTTCCTTCCTTCCTTCCTTCCTTCCTTCCTCCCTTCCTTTTTTCCTTTCCTAACTTCCTCCTCTTATTCTCATAATCACTAGTTATGGGCAGCTTTTTAAAGACAGATTTCTTCATTTCAGTTAGAAACTGTGCTCACTTGAGTATAATCAATAAAGTTAAAGGTAACTGGTTAAAGTTAGAACACTGAATTCAGGTATATTAACTTTACAAAGTATTTGTAAAACTCTGTGTGAAAGATGATGTGACTTATCATGAGGCATACTACTTACAATTTATGAACACTCAGGGATGTGCTTAGTTTAGAACCCAGCATGGGACAGTAAACAATTTAGAAGCAAGGGCTGTTTTTGATCTTTATGGAATAATCCTACAGTTGGTTAGCTATAAATCACTTCCAAGTTTTTAAGTACCTGCTCAACATTATTAAGTCCAAACTTTCCTCCCCAAATACCCCACCAATACTTACTGAGTGCCAAAAGTAAAAGTGTGACAGAGATAGATTATGTTAATATACCCTGTGTGCTAATCACAGCTCACCCTTTTGAAATCATGGTCAGCTCACATTTAGAACATAAAACTCTCCTGAAAAGCAAATGGACTGAGTACACAGAAATTAATCAAGAAGCCAAAAATAGAGGAAATTAGACCAGAAATTTGAGGATTTCAGCATCTCTCTCTCCCTGCCAGACATTTGGGTCTCATGACTTAATCTGTTAGGCTGGCTTTGGTGCATGCTCTGAAATTCCAAGCCCTACTATCTGTATTTCCAGCCTTAAGTAGTGAAAATCTCCCTGATGTTGTTCTTAATGGATGCTGCTGTTTTGATTCCGGCCTAGTGACCTGCCTGTAGCTCTTTAGTATTATTTGGGCTTTATAAAATGATTGTCCTGTCTTAGAAATAAATGACATGCTGAATCCGATTAGCTTTGATGTTGCAATTCAGAACCACCTTTTGAACAAAGGTAATAGCATATGCAGAAGTAGTACATACTTTAGAGACTATTATTCATTTATTCTTTAATTTAACAATACTTATTGAGCATCCAGTTACTTAACTTCCAGGCTCCAGATTCTTCATAAGTACATTCAGAAAAAATAATGCCCAAGTAAGAATCCATTTTGCTGAATTAAATTAGATATAGAGTTTAGTATGTAGAAAATATTTAACATGAACATATTTTGCTCCTTCTAATTTTCCACACTTTATATTTCACTCTACTTCCTTTTAGTTGAGAGTTTCTGGGGTGATGATAGGAAACGAAGTGATTTTATATACATGAGTTTAAAGTTATAAGTGTCCGTTTGCTAGAGGAATAAGTGCTTGCGAAAAGGATTCTGATTTCAGGGGCTAATGAGTAGAAGTACCTGCTGAGCCTCACCTTCATACTAAAGCTAATAAACTCCATAATAATTCAAAATTTTAGGTGCGAGAAGGAACAGTGAGATGCTACTAAAAGGCACAGTAAAACTTCAATGGAGCAAACACTTGCTGAGTTCTGGTAATGAACAAGCACGTGCAAGGTACGGTGATAAAAGTTGAAGAGCCATCTTTCCACCATCTAGGTCCTCATATCCTTTCAGAGCTTTGCTAGGAACTAGCAATACATTGAGTATGTTGAGATTTCTTTAAAAAAATACGAATGCATTTTTCAAGTAAAAAGCCACCAATAGATGGAAAATTTTCATATATATGTAAAATTTTTATAGATTTTTGTGAAATCCTAACTTTAAAATATTTACTTTTTTTGCTGAATAAAGATCTGGCTTAGTAATGACAAAAGAAACAAGATAAATGTAAAAGATATGACATTTAAAAGAGATAGATTTCTATAGATGTATTCCAGGACAATTCTTATTTTACATTTGGTATAAATAATTGGAGAGATAAAAACATACTAATATCTCCAAGTTAGCAACTCATACTAAACTTTTACTAATAGAGTAGTGAAATGCCAAGTCAATGCTACATAAACTGTAGGGAAATCTCAAGAGTTTATATTCAGCTTAGCATAAATGTGGCACATAAGGTTCAAATGAACAAGCTTAAAGTAATTAATGCATTTAGGGAAAAGTATTCAAAATTATTTGGATAGAAAGCTGGGCTCTGTTCTTGTGTCTTATTCACTTGGTCCACACAAGTGATCTCATCTTACCATCCTTATTCCAAATGGTTTGCTGAGACAATCAGAACAGATGATTATCTGAGGACAACAACCCAATGTACTACAGTGACCAAAACAGACGGGCAACAATCAAGAGGCTTATTAGAACTGAAATAGAAAATATTATCCTACCCACATAACTATTTTTGAGAATAATTTTAAGTAGAAATCTGTGTTAGTTGCAGTGCTTCTAAAAATCTACAACAAACCTTAGTGAAGCCTTTAGCATAGTCCGTAATCAGATGTATTAATAGAGATAGAGTAAGGGTAGTATGAAAATAGACAGGTGAGCCTTTCTTATGGAAATTGAATAAAATGATTGTATTTCTGATAATAAAGACAAAGGTTGAAACAGCCCTGAACAAAACCTGTCAAATCATTAAGTTTTAATGGGCTCTACCAGTCACAATTCATGGTGACCTTCTTCCCATATTCTTGCTATGGGTGGGCAACATGTACATATTTTATTTTATGTGCCACACACTAATCTTCCCTGACCAGCAAGGACAGGAACTGGAACCCAGAGTAACTAACATATGTCTTATGCATAAAATAATGACCAAGTTAACCAAATTATTTTTCTTGAGATTTTGAAACAGGGAGTCTACAATTGTTAGCTAATAGTGGGAGGAAAGGGTGAAGAATATCCTGATAAGATTGTCATGATAACAAAAAAACATTTCCAGATTTTGTCTTTGTGAATCTATAACCTCTTTTAACTATTTTTTGTTTTTGTTTTGTTTGCCTTGAGAATTGGTATATTTAGTAATTTAATAATATCTTTGGTTACTATCATTGAAGGTATTGTGTTCTAGCAATTAAACAATCCTGACTAAAACACAGGAAAAGCACAAACATGCTAACTAAAACTCAACATATGTATTATTAAAATTGTGGTAAAATAAATGTGGTGAAGAGTGAGAAAAGTAAAGAATAAAAATTAAAAGTACAATTTTTCCCATTGAATAATATAGTCTTGAGTAAGAGAAGGCCCTTACTTTACCCTAAGAGGTGCAGTATAGCATGGTAATTAAGATTATGGGATTAGGTTAAAGACTACCTTAGTTAAAGTTCTGGTTCTAATATTTATTAGCTATGAACAAGTTATTTAACCTTTCTGTGACCCCATTAACTCACTTTCAAGATGGAGAAAAATATTTTTATATGACTGTTTTGATTATTAAATAAGTAAATAAATAAGAAGTTCTTAGTAGAGTGTCTGGCATTAGTAAAGAGTCTTAAGACTCAAAAATATTTATTTATTATAATAAGAACTAGATTAAAAATGTTGCTCTTAAACAGAAGGAATGATGAGGTAGAGAGTAGGCAGAAAGACGGAGAGAAAAAAATTACAAATAGAAGAAAGAGGGGCAAAGAGAAAGCAGAAGAGAGAGAGAGAGAATGTTATTTTTTTGCTAAACTATTTGAAATAAATTGCAGACATGTTATTTCACTTTTGCATATATTTCCTAAGGAATGGGACATTTTCCACATACACTGTTTTGGGCTGAATTGTGCCCTGTAAGTTTATATGTGTAAACCTAATGCCCAGTACCTCAGAATGTGACTGAATTTTGGTGATCGGGTCTTTAAAGACGTAGTTAAGTAAAAAGGAGGCCTCCTTAGGGTGGGCCCTAATCCAATCTGATTATTATCCTGACAAGAAGAGGAAATTTGGACAATAAGCCCAATGGCATAGAAAGGACCCAACAATAAACCAGCCCCTTTTATTCAATTAATCTCTTTATGCACAGAAACCCTGAGCAGCCAGTCAATGTAAGTTCCTTTAATAATGGCAGGGTAGTATCAAAAGTATCAATCATCAGAAGATTGCTTATTGCCCTGTACGCCAATGGTTCAGTTGCTGCCAATGATGCATTAACTGTGTGGAAATGAGAAGAGACTTATTGGTAGCTATTAATGTGGTCTAGAGAAATTAAGGTTTGCAGAATACAGGCACCCACTTATATACCACAGATGTTAAATGAAGGCTTCTAGTGACAGAAATACATATTCATTTACCTGAATTTGAGAGAAATAGAATGTGGGACAGAGTCTAAATACACCAGATAATTTCCTTCAGACTTTCAATTCTTATAAAGTGAACTGAAGACCATTCACTCAAAAACATTATTTAACACTTATTCAGATTCACATATTATGCTGTTAATCAGGACATACAGAGAAAAGGATGATGATCATTACTTCTGATTTGCATTCATTCTGGTGCTCCCTTTCAACTCATCCCTCAATCTGCCTATCAGATACCAAAAAATAAACAAGGAAGGAACAACTTGGCTACTCTGCCAAGACTTCCTGTATGCTGGAAAAATCTCCCCATTGCAGTTAGAATTCCTAAGATGGATGTATCTCAGCTATGTAATGCTGAATTTTGATGTCTAGGTACAATATTTATAAACTTTGTATCCATATTGAGGCATAAGCACCTGACTGATGTTCATTCAATTATCAGATATATTTATAATGCATACTACAGACCGCAATGTACAATGAACCAGAGCTAGACAGTGAAGATTATAATTAAGATATTGTCATATTTGAAAATGACAGATAAAATAGATAATGTAGATTAAGTTCTCCTAGGATACAAAGAAAAATTTGAGATCTTGAGGAATGCTGCCTGTGGTGTACTTTTACTAGGCTCTTCCATTTTTATTTTATTCTTTTCGGATTTTGATAAAATTCAGTTCTACTCCATTTCAACTCTTAACTCCAACCATATTGTTTTCCCCTCACCCTAATTGCATTATGGTGAAATGAACAAGTGTCTGATAGACCTTCAAAAAGCAACAAGAGCATCTGTTCTCAATGTTAATGTGATTTGCTGAGCCATCCAGGTACCCTTTGAGCCACTGTTTCGGCAGGTGTTGTTGGCTGGACATGTCTCCCCTTGCTGGTTTACTCTCCAAACTCATGCTCTGTGTGCACTGGCCACAGAAAGACCTGAAAGTCCATGAGGACACTCTTTCTTGTTTGAGGAGGACCACTTCCTCCAGGAGAGATATGAAGCAATTCTACCTGCTACATTCCTCAAACTACTCTACTCCTGTCTTCTCATTTCTTCATGACTTACTGGAAGGTGTGAGTTAGTAAGGCTAGAAATTCACTTACTGAGTATCCATTGTGCCATTTAAAGCTGAGAATTTAATTTAAACTTGGACCTTGAAGAATAAACGTATCTTTCCTATCATGCCTGTCCATATCAAATACGTTCAATCAGCTTAGGTTCAGATGATAATTATTAAACTTATGAGAACAAAGGTATTCCAACCAGCAAAGAGTTACTAAAGAGACTATTCATATAAAACAGTGTGCTACTTATCTTCCCCAAACCCCCCCCCACCCCCCAAATCCTCTTGTATTGAAATCAAGCCCTCAGGAGTAAGATTAGCTGTAAACCTATTTACACTTTAAATGTAGAAAATTTAGACTTCTTTTGGATAACATACCCTGAGGTCAACAGGTCAATGTTGATGACCATTATGAGTTAAGTGATTCTGGTTTACACTTGGTCTTGTGAGACAAGGCTTGCAGAAAGAAATACATTTCTGAAGGCATCTAGATAACGTGTAGTAAATGTTAGGTCGCCTGAAGTGAGAAATTAAGATGGCCTTTCACTGAGACCAGTCCAGCAGATACATACACCTGAGAGGGGCAAACCATTCTTCACTAGTCAATTCTTGATGACAGGTACTTTGGTACATTCTGAAAATCCAGAATTTCCTAGCATAGCAGCTGACACACAGTGGGCTCTCAATCAATATTTGTAAGATAATTAAAAGCTGTCACTTTTTAAAATATAATACATAGTTCTCCAACTTCTAATCTTACAAGATTATAGAGTTAGCCACTGCACTTTGTTCAAAGATAATCTTTCAACAGAAAATAGAGGACCTGTCAATGGTGATTTGTTTGTGATCAGAATATTGTGCATTTTCCTAAAAAATTTAAGACAAGAAACTCGATGCATTTACAAAATATTTTTTCAAATACTAAATTTTGTAAGTTTCTCTGACACTTGTCATTTTCTCTATCAATTTCAAAGCCTCTATTAGGCAAATATCTGTCAACTGGTGTTGCTTCAAAAAGGAGAAGGAAGAAGAGAAGGACAAGGAAAAGGGAGAATAACAAAGAAGAGAAATAAGAGAAGAAAAAAATGAACCCATTAAATTTAGCAGAATTGGCATGTGGCTTTACAGTTAATTTTAGAAATGTTATGCAGCAATGTTCATTCATCTTGCCCACCTTCTATAAGCTTAGACTTAAAATGCTGAAAACAATTTGACTTTTTATAATAAAATTTCAAAATTATTAAAACATAGAATCAATTTTTCTCATTATATGATAGTCTAGATTGCCATATAATATTTTCTTCCCAAGAAATATTAAAGATAAAATTGATATTTTAAATGTATTCTCATTATAAACATGTTGGTTCATAAGAACAATTTATTGCAGCTTTCAAACTATTTTTTAATTTATAAAATTAAAATGATAAAATCTAAAAATAATAAAATAAAATGATAAAGTCTATTTTATAAGAGATAGTGTGATTGTTAATTAGGTTAACAAATTAGGTGAGCCTAAAACTATGTTTGTGAAATAACAAAGTCTCAATGAATGATAATTGTCCTCTGTTAAATATTTTAAGTTGCAAATCCACGGGGAATAATGATGATACTTATTTCATGGCCTTAAGCAGTTAACTACAGGTCCTTTGAGACTTCCTTTCTCCATCCTTGAAATGGTCATAATAAAAATGTGCTTCACACGTTATATGATTCTTCTGAAGATCATATGAGATAAATGCAAAAGCCTTTTGAGATTTATAAATCCATATTAAAATGTAGCAGGAGACCAGAAACAAAAATGTGTCTCCACTACTCAGATTTCTAATACATACAATTTGATAGCTTTAAAACTAATTATAAAAAATGTTTTGGTAAGAGAGGAAAATAAAAGATCATATATGGATTCAAACATGGAAATGATCACTTATTATCATTTAAATATCTGTGGAGTATTCAATTATAACCTGCATGCATCCTTGTAAATGCTAAAGTGCTTCTTTGAAATCAGCTAATGCAAATGTCTACTTAGATAATTGCTGTACAGTGTCAAGTGATACTATTTCACTTTTATTTCAGGCATTGTTAAAAAAAATATAGTAAAGAAACATTAAATATCTGCTTAGAGTACTTTATTCTTAGAGTACTTTAAGAATTACTGTTCATCTATAACTGATGCTCAGACTTCTCAACTGTTATTTTTCTTCAGGCTTTTACCTCCAACTCTATAATAGAAAGGCATCTTAGCTAACATGAGAACTTCAGAGGTAAACACTGCATAGTAATTAAGGAGAAAAAATCTAGCATGTTTAATATGATATTCTCCTTATCTCTTAACTTAATAAGGCTACTAATTAATATTTTAATAGCCATAAAATATGTTTCACTAAAAACTTAGTTGCTTAGTTCTTGAATGTTGAAAGGCCATTTTAAAAATTAAAAATAATTTTATTCCAGCTAAAAACATAAGTTCAGGGGACACTGAAAATAGTAATTTTCTAAATACTCCATAATGGTAAAAATATTAAGATTTTAAAACTTAAAAAATTTAGGGACTTTCCTAAGTACATTTAAAACAGTGTCTCACCTATATTTCCTCTTAGTAAATATTTGTAATTTATTCTTTGACTGAAAATGCTCTTAATATAGTCTTTTTTAAAACTTATCTTTATTGTTGAAAATATTACTAATGTCTCCCATGTTTTGCCACTTCACCCCCTTCTAGCCCACACCCTCCCCCGACACCCTCGCACTGGCCCAGTCCTCCATCACACCATTGTCTGTGTCCATGGGTTATGCATAAATGCAGATATGTTCTTTGGTTAATCTCTTCCCACTCACCCTCACCCCCCACCCCAGTTTATTTTCTTTACAGGAGCAGCTCTTTAAAATGCAGACAAAACATGAGCAGATCAAGCAATTTACACCAGCACATTAATTTCTTTCTAGTAAAATCTTCTTTAATCTTTTGTTTGAAAAGGGATACATGGGATTTTAATTGCACTGGAGAAATCTCTTTAATGCAGATACAGTCAGGAGAGGACAGGAATCCCTCTATAGTTCAACTCAAACCCATAGAGACTGGACATCTCTTCTCTTTTATCTCTTATGGGGCAATGGTAGAGATTTCAAACTTCCTACAGGAAACCTGCTCACCAGTGCATGTACACACACTCATGCTACTAAGACTCCAACAACTGAAAACTGAGATTGTTACAACCAGGTAAAACCCTGGAAACTATCCCATGTGTAATTGCAGAGGGCAGTGAGCTGAATGTAAGCAATCTGGTACATTGGTAATGCCCTGAGAAATCTATCGTAAGTTCGGATATTCTAAAAATATAGACATACCAGAGAGGTACAAGAAAGAACACTTTGAAAAGTGGTTAAATGAAGTGGCTCATAGACTCAAAATACAAAAACAAAACAAAACAAAACCTTGTGGTTACATTTATACACCAACCACCATATTATCCTGATATTAATCATGGGAACCACTCTTTTGTGAATATTTCAATGGGACAAATGGTGGATTTAGTGAGTGAGTGTACATCTATGTGGGCATTTGCTCTCCTAAAAAAAACACACACAACAACAACTAACAAATGGTGACAGTAGCCACCATTTTACAAATACGTTTGGTTCTTGCAAGATCAGTTAACTTGCCTGATAATTGCATTCTAGTAAATGAAGAAGCAGGACTTTAAACTCATGTTTACCTGAACTCTAAATTCTAAGCTCAGAGAGTCTTCCAAATATACCACATTTTTAAAAACTGCTATTATTTGAGATAAACATGCCAGATGTTAGGAAATACTTATTACATGTTGAAGCAGTATGTATAATTATTTCTTAGTGTGTAGCTCTATTACTTAAAAAGTGATGAATTTAGAACATGGGGCATCTAAGTGTTATGTTCAACAAGAAGATGAAATGAAAAGTGTTCCAGTGACTCAGGTTGCATGGAGGGTGAACCTCATCCATATTTTCTGAAGCCTTCAATAATTTTAGCTAACAATTTTTTGAAACTGAAATATTGAATGGATTACCTAGTTAATTGTCACACTCTCAACCATGAATGGGTAACATTATTATTCTATATCATTAATAAGATATCTTGATCCCCACCTATGTGGCTTTACCTGAATAGCAATCATTTTCCTTTATTTCCTGGTGGGAGGCATTTACTCTGGGAACCAGTTGCATGATCCTGTACCCTGGATTTTATATATCTTAATCCTGAGCTTCCCCAAAGGAAGCCAAATGCTAACATGTAAAACCAAATATTACCAGACTCTAGTCTGAAGATGCACAAGGAGAAATGAAAAGGAACCTTGTAGGAACAATGCTGTTGAGTCAAGAGTAAACATTGCAATGGCAAGCACAGTGCCTAGCATAGAGTAAATGCTCAGTCACCTCTGGTAACAGGATAGTGAACGGAGCTTTTCCTTGAACCTGAAACTAAGGAGGCTTAGTTTGTTAGAGCATTGTTCTGATATGCCAAGGTTGCATGCTTGATCCCTGGTCAGGGCACATGCAAGAATCAACCAATGAATGCATAAATAAGTGGAACAACAAATCAATGTTTATCTATCTATCTCCCAATATCTCTCAAAAATCAGATAAAAAAAGGGGGGGGTGGGAAAGGATAGAAGGAAAGATTCTAGAACAAAACTATTACCTCCTTTATCAAGTGCTAATGTTGGGGAGGAACTAAATTCATAGACTATGCCCATCTTTATTTCAGCTCCCTAAGGCACATGCCTGAAATATGCTGGGAGAAGGGAAAAGTAAAAAGAGATTTAAATATGATATGGAATTGTAGTTTTGGATAAGGCTAGACTTTTAACAACATAAGGTAACTGAAAAAAAACATGAGATCTTCCTAAGATGTTAATAAGAGAATGAAAAGTCATATTTGACAGAGCACAGTTGAATTAAATGATCAGAAAATAATACAACTGATTTATATTTATTTGGGTGAGACTGAAGTTAGACTGCTCAATAAATTATATATTTAAATGAATGAATCAAATATGAATGCACAAATTCATGAATAAGTGAATGGCAACATGGAGAAAGGCATTTTTTCTTATATTATTTTTTTCAGGATCTTTATTTTATAAGTTGCTAGGAAATGATAGTATGTTACTTATTATTGTTCTGTAAGCCCATTGCATTAATAAATTCTCTTCTATTCTCTAAGTCAGATTGAATTTGTTTAATTTATACCAAATTCCCCAAAAGGTTATGATCTCCAAAGTGGGATCCTGGCATCAATGATGTATGATAATAATTCTTTGCCTCAGAGTCTCTACAGTAAAGAAAATGATGCTTTCACATGGTAATTGTAATAGAGCATATAAAAACAGTTTCACAAGATTCTCTAGTCATGATTTAAATGGATTTCACTGAATTATGGGAGATGCCATACACAATAGCTATAACCAAACATAAATTAAAAATCCACAAAGCTATGCAACTTCTTTAATGTTTTTGCAATCTAGTATCGTAAAATTTATGAGGGAAGGATATATGTAGATATCAAATCCTCTTTTTCAAGGTGGAGAAGACAACATTTCAAAGAGGTTAAATGAGCTGCCACGGTTCGCAGTGACTTAATGCAGGGTTGTAGCAAGAATCCAAGCCTCTTGCAGTGCCCTTGGCGGACCCGGATGTGTCTCTCGCTTCCACACTGTTTGGACAGAATAGACCCAGGAATGCCCCTTCTTCCAGCCTCCAGCAACTCTCCTGTGTCTTATCCAGTCACCACCTTCAGAACTACCTCTGGGACCAGCCAACACACCGTTTTTGTGGGTTTGTTTGTTTGTTTTTCTACCTTAACTCCTTATTGCTGAACAGCTATGAACTCCCAAATTCATTAGAATTATTCCACTGAGGTGGAGGCTGCGGTCACCCGCCTGGCCAGCCTGCATCTGTGGGCCTCCCCGACTTACCTCTCTCTGGGCTCCTATTTCGACCCTGATGGTGTGGCTCTCCAGGGCATGAGCCGCTTCTTCTGGGAGTTGGCGGAGAAGAAGCTGAGGGCGCTGAGTGGCTCTTAAAGATGCAAAACCAGCGAGGTGGCCGCATTTTCTTCCAGGACGTGCTGAAGCCTCCCCAGGATGAGTGGGCAAAACTCAGGGCGCCATGGAAGCCGCCAGGGCTTTAGGGAGGAACCTGAACCAGGCCCTCGTGGAGCTGCAGGCCCTCTGTTCTACCCACAAGGACCCTCAGCTCTGTGACTTCCCAGAGAACCACTTCCGGGGTGAGCAGGTGAAACTCATCAAGAAGATGGGCGACCACCTGACTCACCTCCGCAGGCTGCCGGCCGCCACCCTGGGCTGGGCGAGTATCTCTTCCAAAGGCATCACTAGGAGCCTTTGGACACCAGAGGCCTTTGAAGGGCCCCTCTGCCTCCCCCTGGTGTCTGGCTTTTACCTGAGCCTCTTCCCGAAACTACTAGCCATTCTTTTTATAATTATTTAATATATTTTTATTGATTTCAGAGAGGAAGAGAGAGGGGGAGAGAGATAGAAACATCAATGATGAGAGAGAATCATTGATCAGCTGCCTCCTGCATGCCCCCTACTGGGGATCAAGCCCGCAACCCAGTCATATGCCCTTGACCAGAACCAAACCTGGGACCCACTGAGCAAAACCGGTCAGGGTGCCATTCTTTTAACCACCCTGAAACCCTCTCCCATGCATTGGACTAAATTAAACAATAAAGCTTTGTGCAGCAGCAAAAAAAAAAAAAAAAGAATCCAAGCCACTTCACTCCCAAACACGTCTGTATTCTTCTCCTTTGGCTATGTTAGTGGTAGTACAACCTTATAAATTCATAAATGTGACACATATATTATTAGTTGGACTGTAAATTTCATATAACTATAATTATGTCCAGAGAGAAAAAAGCAAATACATTTCTAAAATAAATTTGTATTTAGACCCTTGGAGTTTATATTGCACAAGTCATACACCATGAGCCTTATACTTAAAAGTTTACTAGAAATCAGCCCTCCATTGCACAATGGAAGAATAGAGAGGGAAGAAAATGAGGTATTCTTACAGCTAAAAAATGTGAGAGATATACTGTCCCCATATATCTCTTGCCACCATAATAGCAATCAGGTGAGCTTTGAAATCCTAATATTCTCAGTTTCTTCCTGTTGCCCACAGCTGTTACCAATATGACCAAATGGAAAGAATTAAATGAGATTGGTACCTGTTTGTTGGAAAAGCATGGAAAAAGGCAAACCAACTCAGCTCTCAATAGTCTAGGACCAGCCGTGGGCAAACTATGGCCCGCAGGCCGGATCTGGCCCATTTGAAATGAATAAAACTAAAAAAAAAAAAAAAAAAGACTGTACCCTTTTATGTAATGATGTTTACTTTGAATTTATATTAGTTCACACAAACACTCCATCCATGCTTTTGTTCCCGCCCTCTGGTCCAGTTTAAGAACCTATTGTGGCCCTCGAGTCAAAAAGTTTGCCCACCCCTAGTCCAGGACAGTGGTCGGCAAACTGCGGCTCGCAAGCCACATGTGGCTCTTTGGCCCCTTGAGTGTGGCTCTTCCACTAAATACTGACTTCTGAGCATGGGCCACGAAGTTTCAATTGCACTGTAAGTGCGTGCCTGCGCATGGTATTTTGTGGTATTTTCCTAGACTCTAGGAAAATGAAAGAGAATGTACCACTGACTATAATTCAAAACATCAGTTAATCCAAGAAGGCTCTTATGTTTAAGTTAGTTCTACCAAGTTGATATCAAATCAAAATTTTGTATACTAAGCCATTTAAATGGTTACAGATACTCAGTTTAGCTTGCCTTAAGCATTACTTAAAAATCATGGTGCCCAGCCGGTGTGCTTCAGTGGTTAAGTGTGGGCCTATGAACCGGGAGGTCACAGTTTGATTCCTGGTCAGGTCACATGCCCAGGTTGTGGGCTTGATCCCCAGTAAAGGGAACGTAGTAGACAGCCAATCAATGACTCACTCTCATCATTGATGTTTCTATTTCTCTCTCTCCCATCCTCTCTGAAATCAATAAAAATATATACTTTTAAAAATCATGATGGCGTGAAAAAACTATTTCTATAAACTATTAGTTAATAAACAAAGTGGAGTGTTTTTTTATTAATTATCAGCACAAGTTTTGAATGTCAACCATATTTTGATCCATTATTCTTAATTTTATGATACAGACATGTTTACCCTTTTTTTCTTTTTGGTTAATCTTCACCCAAGGATATTTTTTCTATTGCTTTTTAGAGAGAATGGACAAGAGAGAGGGAGAGCGAGAGAGACAGAAGAGAGAGAGAAAGAAACATCGATGTGAGAGAGACGCATTGATGGCTGCCTACCAAAAGCACCCAGACCAGGCCAGGGATCGACCTACAAGCCAGGTATGGGCCCTTGACTGAGAATTGAACCCCAAACCTTTTGATGTGCAGGCTGATGCTCTATCCACTAAGCACATTGGCCAGGGCATCATGTTTACCTTATGATAAAGCAAACTAAAGGCAATGCTATTTTTTTAAAAATATATTTTATTGATTTTTTACAGAGAGGAAGGGAGAGAGATAGTTAGAAACATCGATGAGAGAGAAACATCGACCAGCTCCCTCCTGCACACCTCCTACTGGGGATGTGCCCGCAACCAAGGTACATGCCCTTGACCGGAATCGAACCTGGGACCTTTCAGTCTGCAGGCCGATGCTCTACCCACTGAGCCAAACCGGTTTCGGCACGGCAATGCTATTCTTACCATTTTAATTTATTTCAATATTTATTAGGATCAAATTTTAAAACTATTTTTTGTCTTTGTTTTTTTATGATCTATGATGCAGTAAATGGCAGTAATGACTGGTATCTGAGAGATCGCTTCATCCATCTCAGGCAGAAAATGCAAGTTTAAATATCTTTTAAAAGGTTTATACCACATTATGCACAAATATGTAAATTATATGACTTGAAAGTTTTAAAGTAACTGGAGTTCTTTCACAGTCATCCAAAGAATAGATTTGCAATCTAACAAAGTAATGTTCTTTGCAATGAACATTAAAGTAAAGGTAATACACATAATTAGTGTGTTGTCAATGAGAGGGAAATTATTTAAAAGACTTTTTTCATGCACTGCCACTTCTTGGCTGCTGGCTCAGAGTAGTTCATCACATTGGCTTGTCTCGCTTGTGGCAGTCATTCAGAGATCAACTTATTAAATTGAATATGTGTGCTCATGGAACCTGGGCTATGGCACACACAAGTACTCTTTCTCTTTGAAAGTTCAGCAGCTGATTGAAAAGAAGAGGCAAATTTTTTCCTCAAATGTGCACTTCTTCATCAATACCTATGTTTTCTTTTTCGATAGACAACATTTTAAGGCAGTAAGTCAGTTCGATTCTTGACAATGCAGCTGTAAAAGAAAGATAATTGAACTGGAAGCTTTTTTTAGAAAGAAACCATTTAATTTTTTAATAAATATTTGCCAATAGAAATGGTCTAAATAAGCAATATATAATGTGTTGTAAAACACTATATTTAAACGGCACAAAATTGCTATTGGGCTCTTTTTCAGTTGTAGCAAAATCCTTTTTTCAAAGAGGTACATTGATAAGCAAATAATTTTCTACCAACTACACTCAGCATTGACATAGAGCCTGTCAATTCCATTGAGAACCATTCCTTTATGCTTTTTTGTTGTCAGCATAATATTTATTTCCCCCTTAGTTTCTTACTGTTCCTTAAAGATTGTAATGCTTAATATATTGCTTGAGCTTAGATGACAGCACCCTTTTGTCCTGGAATGTTTGTTAACTTCTAAACTAGTTCTTAACTGATTCACCTCTTACTTGGTGCTCCTTCCTCATGACAAAACTTGTTTGAAAAAAAAAAAAACAGCAAAAAGTTCAGTAAACTAGTCATTAAGTCCTTAACATCTTCACAATCTGTTAGGCTGACAGCCAATTAATGTCAGTTTTCAAAGGGGCTTATTGTAGTAAACGGCCTCTTAATTTGCTGAAAGAGAGAGAGAGAGAGAGAGAGAGAGAGAGAGAGATTTGTATGCGATAAAAGGAGATATATAAGACCAAGATAAACTCAAAATGTAATGAGAACCCTGGCTGTTGTAGCTCAGCTGGTTGAAGAGTCATCCTGTCCACCAAAATGTTGCAGTAGACTTCCCAGTCAAAGCACACACCCAGGTTTTGGGTAGGAGTGGGTGTGGGAGGCAACCCATCAATGTTTCTCTCTCACATCGCTGTTTCTCTCTCTAAAATCAATAAAAAACATGTACTGTGAAATTCTTAGGAAGACTCTGGAATATGTCAACAGGACACTATTTAAGACCGGCGACTTGTTGAACTGTCCATAGAGGAAAGAGGCTCCATTACTTCACTTCTAAAATAATAATAGTTTTAAAAATGACTTCATTTGAATTAAGAGATTTAAAGTGGAAAAAAAGGCATAATCTCATTTATTATGTTTCCTCTTATCTGCTGGATTCAGCTTGCAGATAAGGTTTTATTTGGTCTATAGTTATTTTTAATTAGTTAAAATCTAAAAAATAATTAAGAGTATACAAGTCTAGGTTTATTTCTCTTTAAAATTTCTTGAAACTGAGGATCTGAATTATTTAAAAAAAAATCAGCTAAAATATAGTTGTTGTTTCCCCTTTTGGATGAGAGCAGTGCCAGTCAGTCTAGACACATTTCTCCCACTTGGGGTTACCCCACAGCTAATTTATTTCACTCCTTAACAAGGTGTGCTTGTTCTCTGTAGGATTGTGAGTTTACAACTTCATTATTAGCAGTAAATTGTATTAGTAAGAGATCAATTTATGAAATAAAACCATGAATTTGAACCTCTGTAAAGCTGTTTCCTTATCTGCAAAGTGGAGGTATGGTAACAGCACTACCGCACAAGATATGATGAATAAGTCAGTGAATAAATAAGAAATAAACACAATGGCAAACCTGTTACCTGGACTGAGAATATTCAATAAATAATGTAGAATTATTAACAATTGTGGCAGAATGTTTACCATATTAGAACTGTTCACACATCTGAGATGAGCAAGATCGTTAGATTTTGTAGATAACTCAAATATATATCCCCGTGACTCTTCACAATATAGGGAAAAATTGATGGACCTCTTAGGTGAGCTGCAGTTCATATATCCAGATAATGTTTTATTTCAATCCTAGATATATGCGATTTTGATGCTTAGGGGAAGACATATCACCAATACATATTTTTTACATTTCAAAACTTTTTCTATAAATCCAACCTCTTTAAAAACTTTGTGCAGTATTCAATTTTATTTTTGTTTTCTAAGCTTTTGTTTGATTACTTAAGAAATTATTTTCTGGACTCTATAGCTCAAAGTAATATAGCACTTTCAGACTTAGTTCATAGAACCCCTGGTTGCGTTACTGTTTTAAGACAGAAAAAGCTTACCCTCAGCTCTGTCAACATTGCTGAAAAAGCACTGGTTTTGCTCTGGTTTTAATAGTAATAAACAGATTTTTATTGAACATGTCAAAAAAAGCACTTTGGAAAGTCACTTGACCCTTGTTCTCTGAAAAATTGTTTAGAGAATGCTATTATATAACAAACAATGTAATGGGCATGGCTTTTCTGGGAATTCATACACATTTTAATCTTTAAGACGTATAGAACTTGCACTGAAATTAAAGTGGTTTCAAAATGCATCTTTTGGTCACATGAAAGCGTTTGTTTCACTGTATAAGATGTTTCACGTATGTAAATATTCAGAAATAAGGCTAGCAAGGCGATCTCAAATGACATCTCCCTTATCCCTGTAAAAGAAGGCTGGTAACTGAGAGCAGCGAAAGTAGAAAGTTGGGAGTATAAGACAATCCATAGGGATCCAAATGGAGCCAAACTTCTCCCTCACTTTTGTAGGTGGGGCAGGATTTTGCCATCCCAAAATATGCTCCTTTGGCATGAGGATTATTTTAGGCTGGTTATTTTTTAAAAACATAATGTTCATTAAGAGCTTTTTACCTCCCCCAAAATTGCCTAAAATAATTAAGATAGAGGACCTATTCCAGGAAGGGAGCTATCACCAGAGATGTAACCATGTTACAAAGACAATGAGCTGGGTGTGGTGGACCAGGGGAAGTAAGCAAGCCCTGCTTGGTCAGAGTCTTATCTGTGTCCATTTGTCCCTGCATGGCATAGCAAACATTTGTTTATCACAGATGTGCTTTTCCGCCTGGCCAGTGTGGTTCAGTGGTTGAGCATCGACCTATGAACCAGGAGGTCAAGTTCCATTCCACGTCAGGGCACATGCCTGGGTTGTGGGCCCAATCCCCAGTGGGGGGGTTTGCAGGAGAATCAATGATTCTCTCCCATCAATGATGTTTCTATATCTTGTCCCTCTCTCTCCCTTAAAAAAATTAAAAACATGCACTTTTCCATCTCCATGTGAACTGCCTTCCTTCCCTTTGAAGTCCCAGACCCTTATCCTCTTCTTAACTCTGGATGGCATACAAACCACAAGTGCCCGCTTGTCTATAGACCTTCACATTCTTGTGGATCCCTATACATACAAAATTATATTTGTTTTCTTCCCCAGTTAATGTCTTATGTTAATTTATTAGATCATCCAAAGAATATAGAAGGGTAAAAAGAAAGTTTTTCTTCACCTACAAGTCCAAAATTGAAAGTCGCTTGAACACAAAGTTGATTTTTAAGTTGGTATTTCATTACTTTATTTTCTTTTTAATATAGCTCATGATTTGGTACCTTATCTTGCTTTATTTAAAAACAAGATATTTTAAAAGCTCAATCTCATATTTGTAAAGCTGACAAAATTTCAAAGCCCTATTATCTTCCAACCAAAATTTCTAAGAATTACATATTTCTTTCATTGAGACACCTTATGCTAGCTTAAACATTAGTTAATAAAAGAAAATCAATAGTAAAGAATGTTCCACTTTAGTTTCGGGCTTCTAGGTTGCTCATAAGAACCAGTGATCTAAGAATAATACCTAGGTTCTTAAGACTAGATGTGTTTCAATACTATTTTAAAAATTGTTATTCACACAAACATTAATATACATATTTTTAAAATAAAATAAAGTTGTAAAATATATTTACTACAAAAGAAAGAATATCTAAAAGTAATTTTATTATTTTATAAAAACAGAATTTTTTTGTGAATTTTGATATTGGCAAGGCAAAATGATTTTTTTATTTGCTGTAACATTATATCTGTTGAATCAATAGATACTGTCACTGATTTCATTACCTTTTAAATGTGTTCAACCACATTTATAGGATTTTTGGATAATTTTTTTATTTCCTAATATTCTACTTTATGGTATTTATAACAAAAGTTAAAAGATAAGTAGATTAGCAAAGATTTCTATTCATATCTTGGAAGACTCAGTAGATAATAAGATAGCATTGAAAGCTTTCTTTGTGGTGTTTCAAATTATGGAGATAAAAGTAAACTGTAGTTATATCACTAGGGTAATTTTATGCTTTATATAATTTCTATCATAGAAAATTTTACTACCCATCTTTTAAAGATAATGGAAAAAATTATAACTGAAAGATTGTGTTTAAGTTTTATTTGATTGGGCATAATTAGAATTGCATTCATTTTATGATTGTATTGAAACAATTGACTTATTTGAAGACAAGATGGATAGAAATTGTATAACCTTTGCTTATGATTTTAATTGATTATATTGTGATTCCAATTAAATTAAACAAATTCTTATCATCTATACAAATAAAAGGGTAATATGCTAATTAGACAGGATGTCTTCTGGACATCCTTCCAGACGTCCTTCCGGACAAAGCCACGGTGGTGGGGGCTGAGGCAGAGGCAGTTAGGGGCGATCAGGCCGTCAGGGGAGAGAAGTTAGGAGCAATCAAGCAGGCAGGCAGAGAGGTTAGGAGTGATCAGGCAGGCAGGCAGGTGAGCAGTTAGAGCCAGTGGTCCTGGATTGTGAGAGGGATGTCCAACTGCCGGCAGTCGGACATCCCCCCGAGGGGTCCCAGATTGGAGACAGTGCAAGCCAGGCTGAGGGAGCCCTCCCCCCTCAGTGCATGAATTTTGTGCACCAGGCCTCTAGTTAGAACATAAAGCATTACTGTTTTCTCTATATATGCATAACTAAGTGAAGTTTGCTTTTTCAAATTTTTAAATCACACATTTTCAATACCCAGTTGGAAGTAAAGTATAGTGCTACCAAATGCTTATTATATCAGCTTGAAAAAAATGACAAATGTTAATTTTATTTTATATAAAAAGAAAAGTAATCAATTAAAATATTATCAGGGGATATTGAGTTTCCTGACTATCCCACAGCAAGCTAGTGTTAATATTTAAGTAAGCACTATCAAAGGAATTGTATTTTCTTCCCATGATATCCATGTCACTAAATGTCCCTTAGAACTTCTTATATCAGAACTACAGATACAGGGGTGGGTTGGGGAGAACCTCCAATAACTAGGAAATTCATTAAATAAGTTATAGATTGATACATGGTATAATTTTAATATCATCCAGATGAAAAGATGTTTATAAATGTTAAATCTAGGTCAGATATTTGGCATGCCTAAACATTAGAATGCTACCAAGTTTGAAGACAGCTATCTTGTGACTCAGAACTCTATAACCTGCCCCTCATATGTAAAAATATCAGGAGTAATTATCACAGACAAAGATATTTAAAATCATGCCACAATATACAATTATTGAAAAAACATTCGTGAATAGATATACCACCATAACAAGAGATATATAAAAAATTCAGAGGTTTGGAATAGAAAAGTTGTTAAATAAAAACTATATAAAACTGTTAAAGAGAGAGATAAATCTAAGCAATAGTAATAAACCTGGAATCTAATAAATTCTTCATTTACATTTTATTTTAATAATTAGACATTTAAAATCTAATTATTAAAAATATAAACTATCAAATTAAAACAGCAAATATATATTTGTAAGCCCTAATAAATGAAATAGAAGAGCATTCTTTTTTAAAAATATGTTTTTATTGATTTCAGAGAGGAAAGGAGAGGGAGAGAGAGATAGAAACATCAATGACGACAGAGAATCATTGATAGGCTGACTCCTGCACGTCCCCTACTGGGGATCAAGCCCACAACCCAGGCATGTGCCCTTGCCTGGAATCGAACCTGGGACCCTTCAGTCCACAGGCCAATGCTCTATCCACTGAGCCAAACCATCTAGGGCAGAATAGCATTCTTTTAAGAGATAAAACAAAATGTTGCAAATAAGAATATAAACAAAAAACCCTAAAAGCATAAAAGATGACAGAAGAACATATACAAAGGCTTCGAAAGGAAAGCAAAATCTTACAGATAGTTTTACATCTTTACAAGAGATGAACTCAAAATATAAGGACACATGAAGGTTAAAAATAAAACAGATGAACCAAGGTTTACAAAATAAAGGAAATAGGTATAGTTGTGTTACTTTAGGTAAGTAAGAATTAAATATCATTTTAATTAAAAATTTAAAGGTTGAAAGAGATTTCTTTTTAAAATAATGCAAACAGTTAAAACTATGGCCTTAATTGGCTTGGCTCAGTGGATAGAGCGTTGGCCTGCAGACTGAAGGATCCCGGGCTTGATTCCAGTCAAGAGCACATGCCTGGTGGCTGGCTCAGTCTCCAGTAGGGGGCGTGCAGGAGGCAGCTGATCAATGATTCTCTCTCATCATTGATGCTTCTATCTCTCTCTCTCTATCCCTTCCTCTCTGAAATCAATAAAACTATATAAAAAAAACAACAACTATAGAATATTAATCTTGATGTATTTTCATTCTTTTCTGCAATGCTACACCCTTTCCCAGTCTTTCAAAGACTCTCCAAGGAATCAAGGAAAAATCAAATTGTTATAGCAGGAATGAGAAAAGTAAGAAAATGTTTTCAGCTTAAAAATATCTCCATACCATCTTCAGGTTTCCAAGTTAGCCAACACACTACATATATTAGTACATTTGGAGATTTTCATAAAAAGATACAATTAGTCTGTTGAGTCCAAAATAGGCATCTTTACTCAAAATAAAGAAATAGTCAGTGAGTAAGCTGAATCTATCCTAGTGATCACTGGGTAACAGATACCATAGCCAAAGCCTTTATATTCAAGTGATTTCATGGTCTGATTATTATGCGATAAAACTAAAATGAAAGCACTATTCATATATAAAATATAAAAAAGAATCAAAAACACAAAAAAAATTAATTGGAATAAAAACACATAACATGGATGATTCAATTTAGTGTAGTGTATATTGAACTTGCACAAATTAATAAGGACTCTAAAACCCAAATAGGAAAACAAAGATAAAGAGAAGCATCAACAAAACAAAAAACAAAAGTTCTGGCAAGGACATGGGAGAAAAGGGAACCCTCGTGCACTGCTGGTGGGAATGCAGACTGGTGCAGCCACGGTGGAAAAAGTATGAAGTTTCCTCAAAAAATTAAAAATGGGACTCCCATTTGACCCAGTGATCCCACTTTTAGGAATTTATCCTAAGAAACCCAACACACCAATAAGAAAGAATACATGTACCCCTATGTTCATAGCAATGCAATTTACAAAATTTACAATGGCTAAGATCTAGAAACAGTCCAAGTGCCATCAGCAGATGAGTGGATACAAAAGCTCTGGTACATTTACACAATGGAATACTACGTGGCTATGAAAAAGAAAGAACTCTTACCATTTGCAACAGCATGAATGGACCTGGAGAGTATTATGCTAAGGAAAAAAATTTAATCAGGATTTAATCATATCATATGAGCTTACTTATATGTGGAATCTAATGAACAAAATAAGCTGATGAACAAAATAGATCCAGAGATAGAGAAGCATGGAATAGACTGATGAATTTCAGAGGGAAGGTGGGGGTGGAGGGGGACTTATATGCATACTAGAGGCCCAGTGCATGAAATTCATGCATGGGTCAGGTCCCTAGCCCTGGCCAGTGATCAGGGCCGATCAGATTCCCCACCTCCCTGCCTTCTCCTTCCCTCGCCACACGTGCACTGCCACCACATGGTTCCCCCTGCCTCTCAACCTCCCCAGCTCCTCCTTTCCTCGCTCCCTCAGTGCCCTGTCGTTGCATCCACTGGTCACCTGCCATGTTCTGTACCACCCCTGGTGGTCAGTGCACATCATAGCGAGCAATTGAACTTCTGGTCTCATGGTTGAACTTCGAGGGGACACTTTGCATATTAGCCTTTTATATATATAGATATGCATAGCCCATGGACCCAGACAATAGTCTGGTAAAGGCCTGGGAAGGGCAGGTGCAAGGTGGAAGAGGTCAATGGGAAAAACAAACAGACAAACAAAGGGGACATCTGTAATACTTTCAACAATAAAGGTAAATTAAAAAAATGAAAAAGAAGAAGAGAAAAAAAGAAGAGCAGTCCAGCCAGTGTGGTTCAGTGGTTGAATGTGGACCTATGAACCAGGAGGTCATAGTTGGATTCCTGGTCAGGGCACATGCCCATGTTGCCGGCTTGATCCCCACTGGGGGGCATGAAGGAGGTAGCCGATCAATGACAAGTACAGTCATCCTTCTTATTCCCAAATTTCATATTTGTGAACTTATTTACTTGCTAAAATTAATTTGTAATCCAAAATCGATACTCAGTTTCTTTTGTTGTTGTTTGTTATTTGTTTTGCATCCCTTCATGGATGTGCTCAGAGTGGCAACAACTTGACTATCTTCCCATATGAGGTCAAACAAGGCAATGCTCTAATTTCTTATTTCCACTCTCACACTTTTTACACATTTTCTTTTCATAGGCTTTTTAGTGCTACATTTTTCTCATTTTTGTGCTTTTTGATGGTGATTTATTTCACTGTTTAAAATGGCCCCCAAGTGTAATGCGGAAGTGCTGTCTAGTGTGTTCCTAAACCCAAGAATGCTGTAGAGTGCCTTTGGGAAAAATGTGTGTGTTAAGTAAGTTTTGTTCAGGCATGAGTCATAGCACTATTGGCCATGAGTTCCATGTTAATGAATCATCAATTTATATTTAATAAGGCATGTTTATACCGAAGCACACATAAAATAAAGTTATGTATTGATTGGTTGATGAAAACGTTGTGACTAGAGGCTCTCAAGCACATAACCCTGTATTTCCCCTAGGAGCAATGGTTTGGTATTGGCTAATTCAGTTTTACTGCAACTTTTCAGAATATAACTACCATGAATAATGAAAATCAACTGTATTTGAAAAATAAAAGTTCTGATTAACAGTCAGGGAACAAAGGATCAAATACTATAAAGCAGCATTTTTTTTTAACTTTTCAGAATTGAAAAGATCTTAATTAAAAAATGTGCATTAGTATTAAGCAGACTGTTGTTAAATCAAATCTGTAATGCAAGTATAGTCTGTTACCACCTTTTGAAAAAGCTAATTGACAATACACCTAAACAACCTTAACTTGTTCATACCTTTTGACTCTGCAATTCTTTTGGAATTGGTACTGATACTATGGAAATGGTACTGAAACTAAAGCTCTGTGGACAAAGCTTCCCTTTATAATGTTGTTAGTTACAGTGTTATTCCTAAAAGAGACAGACATATAACACTAAATTGCTAATTTTCTCCATCCTGTATTTACATGGAAGCACAAGACTGGTCTTTTCAGAAACAGTAAAGAAGAAATTGCTGGCAGGGAAAAAAATCTCTATCAAAGAGAACGGTGAACTAAAGAGATTTATAGCTTTCAGAGCAACTAACAGCTCAGTTTTAAAAAAGAAAAAAGATGCCATGGTTGTTTTTCAAATAAAGATCCACTAAAAGCTTTCTTGAACAATGGACAAAAATGAAGGTGACTTTTTTTTTTAAACAGTAACTTTCATGAAGTGTTTGACTAACACAACGCTGAATAAAGATTCTTTTAAATAGCAATTGAGCCCTGGCCAGTGTGGCTCAGTTGGTTGTGTGTCTTTCCATGCACCAAAAGGCTGTGGGTTCAATTCTTAGTAGGGGGCGTGCAGGAGGCAGCCAATCAATGTTTCCCTCAGATCAATGTTTCTCACTCTCTAAAAATAAGTTAAAATATGTAATAAATAAATAACAATTGATTAGTTTGGTCTCCTTAAGAACAATTTCAGTTATTTTTATTAACATTTGAATTGCTGCATTTAATTCTACATAATGTTTGCAGTTCAAGGCTCTCTCTCTCTCTTTCTCTCTTTTTAAGTTCTAATTATTTGGATGAGTTCCTTCTACCAGGAAATACCAACACCACTACCTCATCTCTAGGAATAGGTGCTAAGATGATAGGAAAGATTATGTTTAAAATGCAAATGTTTTACCCTTAAATTCATAGCAGACAAAATTATTTTATATTTTAATGTTCATTTGCACTAATTTAAGACAAGAGAAGTTATTAGATTTTCCCCGTTAAAAAGCTGTCTTTTTTACACATGACTAGCAGTCACTACTATGATATCCAGATACAGAGACAATAATATAAACACAACTAAGTTTAGCTGTTAGAAATACATGCAATTTAAAGCAATAATGTATATTCCCTGAGATACCAAAGTGTAGTTATTTAACACATGATACTGTCTATGGAGCTATCATAAAACATTAAAGACAAGTTATTTAAAAAAAACACTAAGATTACTGTCAAGAAAAACTGAAATTTAAGTAAATGCATGTGTATGTGTGTGTGTGTGTGTGTGTGTGTGTGCACGTACACACACATTTCAAAAAGACAGACATATTAGTGCCAATAAAATGTTCTATCTCTAAAAAAGGGGGTGTTCTATATCTAGGCTTTAGTCTATTAAAATGGTACATTTGAAGGTAATTATCTCTAATAAATTTGTCGTAATGTATGTTCCTTCTTGAAGTTGTATTACACACATGATGGGAAGTAAAATCAATGAGCAAAAATTTTATAGCAATCTCACATAGTTTAAAATAAAAGTATGGTATATTAATCAATAACAATATTCTTTGCTTTTCATATTACTTTTCTCTTGAAAAAGTCTGTGCGTTTTAAGCCATATTTGCCTTACGATTTGACTCCACTTTTTTCCATATCTCAGACTTATTCTTACTGAATAGACCAAGAATAGGCTAAAGATTAGCAGATTTATCTTCTTGTCACTCAATTGTCATAGGAATAGACTAGAATTCAAGAAACCCGAGGTTGTGGGCTGTTTACTTAATCTCTCTTGGCCAGATGACTGGGTTCTCTATCTTTTTTTTTAATCTTTATTATTGAAAGTACTACATAGATCCTCTTTTTTCCCCCATTAACCAATTCCAGCCTGCTGCTGTCCCCTGCCTCCAGGCACTCACCACCCCATTGTCAGTGTCCACAGGTTATGCATATATGCATACAAGTTCTTTGGTTGATCTCTTTCCACCCACCCTCCCCTCCCTTCTCACTGAAGTTCAATAGTCCTTTCATGGGTTCTCTAGCAATTCCAAATATTCTGATTCTATGTCTCAGAGAATAGGATTCAGGACTAGCAATCTGATGAAGGTAGTGACTCACCAATTGACATGAGAAATAATCGTTACATAAGACATAATTTTTTCTCAAAGGCTTAAATCATCTTAGTACACATGTTCTCAGAACACAGACTATGTTTTTTTGGCTTTTAGTTTTCCTTTCCAGAGATCACCAGTTATCATTTTCTCATGAAATCTTTCAGAAAAGTTTGTGTGTGTGTGTGTGTGTACGTGTGAATAAAAACTGTTTCCCGTGTGTAATGTGATTTATAGGATGTGACTCAAGACCAAGCCAGATTTAGAGTTTAGTAAATGTAAAATAAAACCAAAATCAAATATATGATTCAGATGGGATTCAGGGTACACAACTCAAAAATATGGCCCTTTGGCCTATTGAGTGTCAGAGGCTGAAGTATATTGAGAAAACAGCAGAAGCAGGAAGATCACTCTGACCTTTGACCCTCACCTTTCTTCCCTGAAACAGGTTATAAAATGTGAAAAGATCTTCTCTATGTACTAAGAGTAAGAAAAACATTCTAATCACCAAGAAGAAAAAATTGGGGCTGAGAAATTTATACAAACACACTTTGTTAAACTAAACCTTATCTTCCTAGTTACTTCTTTTTTTTTTTTTTTTTTTTTTTTTTTACAGAGAGGAAGGGAGAGAGATAGAGAGTTAGAAACATAGATGAGAGAGAAACATCGATCAGCTGCCTCCTGCACATCTCCTACTGGGGATGTGCCCGCAACCCAGGTACATGCCCTTGACCGGAATCGAACCTGGGACCTTTCAGTCCGCAGGCCGACGCTCTATCCACTGAGCCAAACCGGTTTCGGCCCTAGTTACTTCTTCATCATGTACCAAGCCTAAATCTGCCTGTATTGTTAACTC
Organism: Myotis yumanensis; assembly: GCF_028538775.1. Taxonomy (NCBI): domain Eukaryota; kingdom Metazoa; phylum Chordata; class Mammalia; order Chiroptera; family Vespertilionidae; genus Myotis; species Myotis yumanensis. The sequence goes on along the minus strand of NW_027223759.1, from coordinate 70,504,955 downwards.
CTCACAAATGTATTGTTGTTTAAAAGGTATAAAAGCTTTCTGTTCAGGTCATTCCTTTGGATCTTCCATCTCTTGTGAAGGCTCCCATATACATGTTAAAATATAATAAAATCTGTGTGTGTTTTTTTCCTGTTAATCTGTATTTGTCAGTTTAGTTTCCAGACCCAGTCAGGGGCCCTACAAAACTTAAGGAAACTTTTTCTTCTCCCAAATATATCTGTCTAGTAAGGCACATGTACTCAAAACTTATTTATTCCTTGTTGTAGCATTACCTTACCTTATGATCTGTATAGGATATTTACTCTACTCCCTATCCCTCATCCAAGATGGTGATCAGACCAAACTTCTTCAGTTCACTGACTGATAGTTCTATCTTCTCTAAACAATTCATATGGTTCCCTTTTCTAAAATATCTCCCTTACTTTTGTCTTTCCTACCAATTTCTTATTGTTCAAGACTCAGCTCAGATGATTGCTTCTATGAAGTTTGACAGACTTCTATGACTTAATTAGGCACATGTCTCCTGAAACTCTTATCCCACTGCTATTTTTTGGGGGGAGGGGTATCTGTCTCTCCCAATAGACAGTGACTCTGAATAACAGGCAATAGAACCTGGGTGATCTGTATCTTTGCATCCCTAATTCCAAGATCCAGGACATCATATGAAGGGCTTACATTATTTTCTTCCATTAATAAAGAAGTCATTGATAGCATCCTTTACATTGTTATATTTTATTCATTTTTCTTTTTCTTTTTCATTTCAGGCAGGGTGTAATGTTGTACATGCTAGAGACCATCTTTATACAAGGCATGTCTACATCTATACCATAAAGTTAAGCATATAAACATGAGTAGCCTTTTGTGAGAAGCCTAATCAGAGTATGCCGGACGTTCAAGGCCAATTTGAGCAAGGACACAGCAATCTTACTGTATACATTGCACAGACATACCTTTCTATAACCCAAATATTGATGTCACTATTTGGCAAGAAACCTCTTTTGTGTAAATTGGTATAAAGATGTGTTACTTACCAGCTGGTGCGAGGCTGCTTGGTATGGCTCCTGTGTTTGCTACTGTATTAGCAAGGGCTGCTTTGTGTGACTACTTTGTGAGGCTATTTTGAACTGTTTTGTCTAATGGCTACTTGGTAGCAATGGCTAGTTGGTCTGTAATAAAGACTCTCCTATATGCCTATGACTTCCCCTGTCTTCTTCATCCACCACCCGGCATCCATGGAGGTGCAGTTCCTGGCAGGGGAACTAAGGCCCCATAGTTGGTGCAGTCAAGCAGAATCAAGGAGTAAGTACTCTGACGCCTTTGCATAAAAGTTAGGTGTTTGCAACAAAAATAGCCTATTTAACTAAATGAACTATGCCAATCTTCCTAATGAAATTGCACTTGTCTCTTGTTATCTAAAGCCTTTCAGTTTATTTTGACATTTATTTTCACTATATATGTTTAGCAACTGAATTAATGGAGTCTATAAATTAATCTAGCAATTACATTATAATTGGAAATACTCATTTTTTTCACTAAAGTCATTTTGTAATAGCTACTTAATGAACCAGGTACTCTTCTAGGAACTAGGTATATAGCCGTGAATACAACAGACCAAAAACTACCCCTTTAGAGCTTACATGCTACTCAGGTGGATGGAGTCACAAAATAAACAAAGTAAATAAGTAAAATACTTAGAATCTTACATGCTGATAATGCTATGGAGAAGCATATAGCAGAAAAAATGGGTTGGGGAACACTGGGAGAGGGATTCCATTTTCAGTTGGGTAGTCAAGGAAGGCCGTGCCAAGAAACAAATACTGTGGAAGTAAGGCACTGTGCCATGTAACAACTAAGGAAGAAGCATTGTAGTTAAAGAGAACAGCAAGGCCCTTAGGCAAATACATACACTTTATGTTCAGGGGCAGCAACATGGCCATGGAAGCTCTGGAGTGGAGTGAGGATGGGCAGAGCTGTGAGTGATGAGGCCAGAGAGATAGAGGGCAGGGTTATATAAGGACTGTAGCTATTGAGAAGATTTTGCCTTTTACTTTGAGGGGTATGTGAATTCATTGGCAAGTTTAGAGCAGAGAAATGCTGTGTTCTAAGGTATATGAATGCTGGGTGAGAAACAGACAGGACAAAACCAAGAAACAAGAGAAGATATTTAAGAGATGGCACATGCCACAGGTTGGATCCTGGAATGGGTGGAAAAATTTGGAAGTTTACAGAAGATAACTCTACATTTTTAGTCCTACCATCCTCTCCTGATGGATGAAATAGGTAAGTGAGTGGTGGAATAGACATAATTGGAGCATTATATTTCTATTCTCAACATGTCTGGTGTCTGAGAAAAAATAAATGCAAATACACATAAGAAATAAAAGTATAATGAAGGGAATGATATGGATAAGAACTGATGTGATCTTTAGGAATAACCACAAATATGGCTAAAAATCCTCAGTTATTGAGCATTTCTTGATTATGGTTTCAAGTTATTATACAGATATACTTAGCTATTAGTGTTTTAATAGAGACATATCTTCCTTTAAGAATACAAAAAAGAAAGTTTTCACAGAATAGTTGGACCTAGAGTACTTAAACTTTGCATAATAAACAGAATTCTGAATATCAGAGAAAGGGTCAACTGAAGGCTAATGGACATTCCAAATGTGAGTGTACATTTGGGGGTTTGTTCTACAGCAAGCTCTTTATAGCAGAGAGACAGAATTCTGACAGATGAGTGACAAGAGAAAATCTGAAAAATAAGGGTCTTAATCAGTTTGGGCTACAATAAACAAAAATAATATAGACTGGGTGTCTTAAACAACAAACATTTATTTCTTCACAGTTCTGTAGGCTGGGGATTCCAAGATCGAGGAGTCAGCAGATTCAGTGTCTGGTGAGAATCCACTTTCTGGTTCATAGACGGCCATCTTATTGTGTTCTCACACAGTGAAACAGAGAGCTCTGGGCTCTTCATCCCAATATAAAGGCACCAATGCTGTCATAGGGGCTCTACCTCCATGACCTCATTTAAATCTAATTCCTCCTAAAGGTCCCATCTCTAAATATCACATTGGAAATTTGGTTTCAACATATGAATTTTGAGGGGATACAAACATTGATTCCATAGCAACAAGGTGGGATACAGTCTGTGAAAAGCCAAAACTAACCTTATGGGTCATCAGTACTTTAACTAAGCAATGTAATGCCAACTGAGAGTTTTGTGACAATAGTCACCTGATTGGAAAGTGTCTATCTAGGATGACTTCTAGTAGAAGTATGGAGAATGAGTTGGAGATGAGATCAGGAAAAAGAAAGAAAGAAAGAGAGAAAGAGACAAAGAAAGAAAGAAAGAAAGAAAGAAAGAAAGAAGAAAGAAAGAAAGAAAGAAAGAAAGAAAGGGAGGGAGGGAGGGAGGGAGGGAGGAAGGAAGGAAGGAAGGAAGGAAGGAAGGAAGGGAGGAAGGAAGGAAGGAAGGAAGGAAGGGAAAGAAAGAAAGAAAGAAAGAAAGAAAGAAAGAAAGAAAGAAAGAAAGAAAGAAAGAAAGAAAGAAAGAAAGAAAAAAAACAACAGAAAAAACTGGAGGTCTAGAGCTCATTTGGGAGAATATTACCTTAGTTCATGTCATATGGAGCAAGAAAAAAAATTGGGGTTTTAATAAGACCTAATTAAATGGGTTAATTGATAACCTTTCTACAATCTGAAATAATATAAAAATATTCTGAAAGAGAATGATTAAATAGAATCTTATGTATTCTCTATGTATTGCCTGTATTAGGGTACTAATATTAATAATTCTGATGATGGCACCAAAATGTAAATTTATTCTAAATGAAAGTAATGGAGAATTTTCTTTTTTTTTTTCTCTTGAAACATGGGTAAGGACTAGTTTTGAAAATAGTAAGATGCTTATTTTGACAATGTGATGTTAAATGTGATATCCATTTTTAATCCCCAAATCATTTATATACTTCTGTCCTATTGTAATAATTTGTTATTGATATAATTAAAAATATAACAATTAAAGCAATATAAATATTCAATGAAATCCCTATTAAAATGCCAATGGCATTCTTCTCAGATTTAGAACAATTAATCCTAAAATTTTCATGAAACCAAAACAACCTGGAATAGCCAAAGAAATTTTGAAAAAGAACAAAGTGTGAGTTATCACTCTCCCAATATCAAGCAATATTATAAAGCCATAATAATCAAACAGTATGGCACAGCATAAAAAGTGATGTATAGAAATCAATGGAATAAAATACAGGGCCATAAATAAGTCCTCACTTAGATGATTAATTAATCTACAACCAAGGAAGCAAGGATATGCAATGGGGTAAAGACAGTCTCTGCAATAACTGGCACTAGGACACTGGACAGATATATGCAAAACATTTTTTTTACATCATATGCAAAAGCAGACTCAAAATGGATTAAGGACTTAAATATAAGACCTGAAACCATAAAACTTCCAGAAGAAAACATAGGTAGTAAAATCTATGACATCACTTTTATCAATATCTTTTTGGATGTGCTCCCTCAGCAAGGGGACAAAAGAAAAAAATAACAAATGGGACTACGTAAAACTAACAATTTTTCAAAGCAAAGGAAACAATCAACAAAATGAGAAGACAACTTACTAAGTGGGAGAAGGTATTCTACAGATACATAAGGAACTCATACACCTTAACACTAAAAAAACAATTAATCCCATTGAAAAATGGGCAGAGGACCTGCATAAACATTTCTCCAAAGAGAACATACAGATAGTCAGCAAACATACAAAGTGGGCAAAAGTAGGTTTACAGTTGTTTATATGGAAAACACAATCCTATCTAATAATAGACAAACATGGTAATTGACTGTTCCTTCGCTATGCCTCCCATTGGCTAATCAGTGTGATATGCAAATTAACCGCCAACAAAGATGGCGGCTAATTTGCCTATGTAGGCACGAAGCGGCGGAGTGAAGACTGAAGGCGGCTCCGGCCAGAACAGCGGACAAGACTGAAGGCGGCTCCGGCCGGAACAGCGGACAAGACTGAAGGCAGCTCCGGCCGGAGCGAAGGCCTGGGTCCCAGGTGCCGGAGGAAAACCGGTGCGGGCAGCCAGGGGAAGGGAAAGCCTATTGCAGGAATCTCTTCATGCAACAGGCCTCTAGTCTATATAATAAAAGCCTAAGCGACCATTATGGTGGAATGACCAGAATGACCAGTCACTATGATGCACACTGACCACCAGGGGGCAGACGGTCAATGCAGGAACTGCTCCCTGGTGGTCAGTGCGCTCCCACAGAGGGAGCACTGCTCAGCCAGAAGCCCGGTTCATGGTTGGCAAGCACAGTGGTGGTGGTGAGAGCTTCTCCCACCTCCGCAGTAGCGCTAAAGAGCAGCAAGCCAAGCAGTAAGGAGCAAGGGATCACGGATTGCAAGAGGGATGTCCAACTGCTGGGGGATTGGGCCTAAGCCAGCAGTTGGATATCCCCTGAAGGGTCCTGGACTGTGAGAGGGCACAGGCCAGGCTGAGGGAACCTGCCCCCCAGTGCACGAATTTCATGCACCAGGCCTCTAGTAATTAATAATACAAGAATAAACTGTTTCACGAAATCACAACTATGAACCTACTTTTGCCAACCCCTGTATGAAAAATGCTCAACATAACTAATCTTGGGGAAAATGCAAGGAGATATCAACTCACACCTGTCTGAATGGCTATTATCAATAAATCGACAACCAACAAGTGTTGGCAAGGATGTGGAGAAAAGCGAACAGTTGGTGGAACTGTAAATTAGTGCAGCCACTATAGAAAAGACTATGGATATTCCTCAAAAAATTAAACCAAAGCTGCCATATGATCCAGCATCTTCACTTCTATATATTTATCCAAAGAAAACAAAAACACTGATTTGAAAGATATATGCACGCCTATATTCATTGCAGCATTATTTATAATATTCAAATGACAAGAAGCAACTAGATGTCCATCAACATATGAAAAAATTAAAATGGTATATTATCTATCTATCTATCTATCTATCTATCTATCTATCTATCTATCTAAAAGCCTAAGCGACCATCTGACCCTCCGACCATCCAACCCTCCGACCATTCAACTGGTAGCTATGATGCACACTGACCACTAGGGAGCAGATGCTCAAAGCAGGAATTGCCAAGCTGCGGTGACTTGGCAGCTGCAGTTCTCAGGTGACGCACCTGGAACCAGAGAGGAGGGAGCCTGATTCTGGGGTGCATCACCCAAAAACTGCCCTCTTGCAATCTAAGAATCCTCAGGGGAATGTCAGAGAGCCAGTTTTGGCCCAACCCCTGCAGGCCAAGCCGAGGGACCCCACTGGGGCATGAATCCGTGCACCAGGCCTCTAGTTCAGCAATAAAAAAGAATGAAATCTTGCCATTTGTGATAACATGGATAGGCATAGAAGGTATTATGCTAAAGGAAGGCAGACAGAGAAAGACAAATAAATACTGTATAATTTTACTTATATGTGGAATTAAAAAAAGAATAAACAAAACAAAGTAGAAACAGACATATAGATATAGAAAACAAGCTTTTGGTTATCAAAGGGGAATTAGGTGGAGGTGATGAGAGGTAAAAAAAAAAAAAAAAAAAAAAAACAGAAAACAAAACATGGTGGAGAGAAAAAGAAAACCTCAACAGAAAAAGTAATAACAAACTTTCAGTTCCATTTATTTTATGCACACAAAACATAACAATTATAAGAGAAAAATTCATTTTTATTAAAAATATAAATATTATATAAATTTATATATTTTATATAAAATATTACATAAATTTATCATGTATTAAAGTAGCAAAAATGAATTAAAGTTAGTTATTTCTTTATATTTGCAAAGAACTTAAACAAATACTGTTATTTTTCTTTTTTTATAAATCATTTATGTTAACATTCATAGGCAATTTAGGTAAATATTGTGTGGAAGTTGAATTATCTTCATAATTGGTCTTATGCCCCTTCTAACAATAACATAATCCTCATCTTCCACTTAAACTTTAGATAAGGTATTTTTTTTTATGTATTACAGAGCTAGGTCCCTCAACGTAAATTAATAATTCAGTAGGCCCACCATCTCCCTGATAGCTCCTGTAAAACTTCTACCAAATGCTAGGGGCTCCTTGGAAAGTAGTATATAAACAAGTATTATCTATTTTACAATGAGTAAATTGAGGCCTGGAGAGTTTATGTGATTTCCTCAAGGTAACACAGGGTGGGATAGTACTGAGACCATGACAATGACTTTTTTACAATAAGTACATATGTTCTAATATTCCAAGTTGATGAAAATCACTTTTTCAATGAAGAATGGCAATTTTATGTTACAGATGCACTCTGTTTCCACAAGATGACATTCCCATGTTCCTACCACACATTTTCCATACATTCTGATTTTCCTTTGATCTCATATTTTATGAGATCGTCTGCTTTCAACATTGCAATTCATTCTGTTGTTCCCTGACCACTTACATCACCTCATTAGTTCATATATCACATTAAGCCCTCCATTCATATTTCTCAGTTTCATATTTCCAAAAGATTGCATTAAAATTTTACTTAATCATTTTTCTAAATTATTAATAAAGATTACAAGCAAACCTAGAAATGACTTAAATACCTTTTCACTTATTATTGACTTTTTCCAGCAGTCACTTCTATCTCCAAATCAATATAAATTGAAGTCATTTCATCTATTTTATGAATGGAAAGATAATGTGGTCTCTGTAGGATAAGAATTACATACTTCTTTCCTTCACTTTTTTTTTTTATAATTCAAAAGAAGCAGATTTTAGATGTTGGTGAAGTTTACTACTGCTCTGTAAGATAATTCTTCATATTTTATGTTACTTTGAGTTGGGTTTGTTTTAAAACACTTGCACTGTGGTCTTTAAAAAAAATGTTTTTAAATCAAGTTGTATCAGATAAGGCAGCAATTTTCAACCAGTGTACCACAAGAATTTTAAAAACATGCAATAACTGACTACTTAGTAAGGGGAACTGACCTTTTCTCCTTTAGATTGTCAAATTAAAAAAAGGAAAAAAAAACAAATTGACAACAGCCAGCACAATAGCCATCCTGTGTGAATGAATTAAAATTATACCTATTTTTTGTCAGATCAGCAAAAGATACATTTTTGGTATGCTACGGAATTTTAGTAATTGTTTTATGTGTGTCATGAGATGGAAAGGGTTGAAAATCACCAGACTAAGGGGCAGATCATAAGCAGTTTTACTCTGACCAGTTTAATTGAAACTAGAAAAAAGGAGAGATATAAAGAAAGGAATAACACACAAGTTGAAAGGCTTAAAAATATCACAGGTTGATATCATCACAACAGATTAACATATTGACATTCTTCACTGCCTTTAAGGCTCCCCCCACTCCCACAGTGATTTCTAACTGTAGACTTTAGTATTAAAGATGGAGTTGGGGGAAAGAATACACATTTAAAACATCTGAGTATTAGGATAAAAATGATTCCAAAACCATGAAATTGAAGAACAGTGCTCTAGTGTGATTACAAATAAGTAAAATAGGTTTACACCTTCCAAACAATAGACATAATACATTTCTGTAGATGTCAGTATCAGAAATGCAACCAATTGTCTTCAAGATTAATTAAACTGAATTTATTTTGTTACATAATCCCACCAAATAAACAGACAAAACCAGAAATAGCAATACAAATTAACCACCAGTGGTTCTCAAATTTACTAATTATTAAAAAGAAAATAAAAGAAGAAGTGTCTAGGTTGTTGTTCGACATATGGGTTCCCAGGCCATCTCTGGAAATGATACGTTGGTAGTCTTGAGTAGTACAACAGTAGTGGCATTTTTAACTAAGTCCTCCAAATCAGGCAAGTATGAGAAACACTGGCCGGTGGTCAGTTACTGGCATGGGACATGTTTTATGAGTCAGGTTATTTTTTTCTAAATCTGAATTTGATTGTCCCTATGTTTTGAAGTAAAAATAAGAATTTGGTTTAAATTGCAAAAATAAGTCCAGACTTTTTTTGAATGTGTCTTTCTTAAAATTAATCTTTTTGTGTGTCTTCCTGTCTTCATTAAGTTACTTGAGTGCACAAACTAGTCCTGTCAGACCAGGGTGTATTAATCTTTATCAAACTTTGTGCTAAAAAAAAAAAAATGCACTTTTTACTATGTATAGAAACTGCTTATGTGAGGGAATATTTTAATGCATTCAGAGATAAAATTTAAGAAATGAATGGTTCGAATATACTAAACTCACAGTTTATATTAAATCATTTCCTCCCAAAATGGATGCCAACTATTCCACAGATAAAGTAAAACAAAAAACAAAACAAAAAAAAAAGCTCTCCTGAAGCTCTCCTGATTTTTAGTATCAGGTATTTCTAATGATCACATCCTACTCCTAAATAACCATGATTTCTTCTAGATGCACTCTCCAAAAATCAGCTGGCTTCCAACCAGGTACCCACTTGTTTTCTTTCCATGATTGATTGCCTTTTTAGCATAACACCTTTTTCTCTTTCAAATAGTTGGTCAGGAGTTGACTTTTCTGTACAGCAGTTCACATATTTGTTGAACTCTCTCTAGGACTACATGGAATGGAATGAAGAGAAAGTTCCTAAATATCTCCTTGCCTGAACATGAAGAGATTAAAATAGGTAGTATGTTTCACCAAATCCGATTCTATATGCTTAATGAAAATAACTTAAAAATACATATTAAATGCACAGTCTGGATCAGACTGTCTTCTAAATTTTTAAATATACACTATTAAATGTTTAACTCTCACAACAACCCAGTAAGACACTTTATTATCTCCATGTAAGAGATGAGGTATCTAAGTAACTCATTTCCCTTTTTTGGAATACCTGTATAGAAATTGATACAGATTATAACTCTGTTAATGTTAAGGTTAGAAATTATCAGAGCTCAAAACAAACATGCACAAATACCCTTGAAGTTCAAAGCAATATTAGTATTCTCAGTAGAGCAATATCTATAGGGAATTCTGGAGTTTTACATATAGTTTGTTTGTTTTATTTTTTTAAAAAAACAACAAAGTCTGCTTTCTCATCAGACACCAAAGATTTCCAAATTTCATGCAAACTGCTGAGGCAGTTAATTTGCATTAATCAGCCTGATATAGAGAGAGACCAAGATGGCGGCGTAGGTAAACACCGGAGACCGCTGCCGCAAACAACCATTTCAAAAATACAACTAAAAGACTGAACGGACATCACCCAGAACCACAGGAAGGCTGGCTGAAGAGAGACTCTACAACTAGAAGGAAAGAGAACAGCAAATCGAGGCTCAGAGGCGGCGCAGTGTGGAAAATACAAAGGTACCGAGGTGCATGCGCAAAGCTGGCTGGTGGCTGAGGGCGCGGTTGTCGTTTTCTGTCGGGAGTGAGTCTCAGACTCTGGGCTCCAGATCCGGGCGAGTCTCTAGGGACCCAGACTCAAACGGGAGAAGCGGGATTATCCGGCATCAGTTGGAACCTGAGGGCAGCTTTCTCTCCGAAGTTTGCAGCGGCTGCCGGGGTTCTGAGAAGCAGAGCCTCTGGGAACGGGACTGAGCGTGGCCATAACTGCTCCCTCCGCCCGCCCTGTTGATCCCGCCCCGCCCAAACCCTGCGCACAGCCATTTGCCGATCGCCTCAGGCAAAGGCTGGATTAGCGCCTCCCCAGAAGGCAGACGTTTTCCATACAGCTGATTCCTATAGCCAGTCAGCCTGGTGGTCAAACCCCTCTAGTGTTAACTACAACAATTAAGGCTTGGCTAGAACAAGACTGCGCACAGAGACCACAAGGGGGTGCACCAAGAAAGCATAAAAGATGCGGAGACAAAAAAACATGACAGAAATGGAGGATATGGAGCTAAGAATCGCAATTTTGAGGTCTTGCCATAAATTTGTGCAGAACCTCACGAAAACTAATGAGACCCTCGATGCTACGATAAAGAAATTAGAAAGTAAGCATACACGGACTGAAATAAAGAATATTATACCCAATAGCAGACCAGAGGAGCACAATAATCAAACCAAAGATTCGACAAAAAACACCCAATTGGAAAAGCAAAATGAAAAAAGAATCCGAAAGTGTGAAGATAGTGTAAGGAGCCTCTGGGACAGCTTTAAGCGGACTAATATCAGAATTATTGGAGTGCCAGAAGATGAGAGACAGCAAGATATTGAAAACCTATTTCAAGAAATAATGGCAGAAAACTTCCCCCATCTGGAGAAAGAAATGGACTTACAGGTCCAAGAAGCGCAGAGAACCCCAAACAAAAGGAATCCAAAGAGGACCACACCAAGACACATCATCATTAAAATGCCAAGAGCAAAAGACAAAGAGAAAATCTTAAAAGCAGCAAGAGAAAGAGGCTCAATTACCTACAAGGGAATACCCATACGACTGTCAGCTGATTTCTCAACAGAAACTTTGCAGGCCAGAAGGGAATGGCAAGAAATATTCAAAGTGCTGAATACCAAGAACCTACAACCAAGATTACTTTATCCAGCAAAGCTATCATTCAGAATTGAAGGTCAGATAAAGAGCTTCACAGATAAGGAAAAGCTAAAGGAGTTCATCACCGCCAAACCAGTATTATATGAAATGCTGAAAGGTATCCTTTAAGAAGAGGAAGAAGAAGAAAAAGGTAAAGATACAAATTATGAACAACAAACATGCATCTATCAAGAAGTGAATCTAAGAATCAAGTGAGTAAATAATCTGATGAACAGAATGAACTGGTGATTATAATAGAATCAGGGACATAGAAAGGGAATAGACTGACTATTCTTGGGGGGAAAAGGGGTGTGGGAGATGCGGGAAGTGACTGGACAAAAATCATGCACCTATGGATGAACACAGTGGGTGGGGAGTGAGGGTGGAGGGTGGGGTGGGAGCTGGAAGGAGGGGAGTTATGGGGGGAAAAAAGAGGAACAAATGTAATAATCTGAACAATAAAGATTTAATTAAAAAAAAATCAGCCTGATATAAAGAGAGAAAAATTACAGTAACTTAATAAGTTCATTTTGTGTTTTGTAGTCATTGCCTTCCTGGGTTGCTAAATGCTGCATCCTTAGCGAAGTTTTGAGATATTACATAAGCCCTTGTCAAAACCAGGCAAGAGCCCTAGCAGGTTTGGCTCAGTGGATAGAGTATGGGCCTGGGGACTGAAGGGTCCCGGTTGGATTCCGGCCAAGGGCACATGCCCGGGTTGTGGGCTTGATCCCCAGTAGGGGGCATACAGGAGGCAGCTGATCAGTGATTCCCTCTCATCATTGATGTTTCTATGTCTCCCCTTCCCTCTCTCCCTCTCTGAAATCAATAAAGAAATATATTTTTTTTAAAAAGACTTCTCTCCACTTCTTAGCTCTTTAAAACAAACAAACAAAATCAAGGAACACATTTGTAAACTGTTAAAATTATCTAAAAGTTCTTTCACTCCCTTGTTCTAAAAGAGAACCTAGGAGCTCTAAACTGGAAAGGAATAAGGGAAGGCAGGCCTGAGGGCCTTTGCAAAATTTACCATCAGACTCTCCTCCTAGAGATTTTCTCTACATTTTATTTAGAGGTCTCTATGAATAATCTGTCAAAAACAACTGTTAGGCATTCTAGGAGTTTCCAATTAAAAATAAGATAGCAGACACATTCTCTTTATAAAGTGAGAAAGAGAAGAGGGCCGCTACCCACTGACTCTGGGAGATGATTTTATTCTCTTCCTAAAGGACTGACTGAATCAAGTATGTTTTTTTCATGAATATACATAGTATATCATAGTCTCAATATTACTGCATCAAAGTACTTGATTGCAAAGGAAAAGTACATTGTCCTGGAGTAGTCTAGAGCAATAAATCAAAAAGTAATTTATGCACATCCTGTTAAGATTTTAAAGACCAAAAACACCCTTCAATGTTAAACCCACTTGATCTTTCATTATTTTTTAAATTCAATTCAGAATGGTGATTTAGTGTCTACTATGTATATAAGTCTGTGCTTACAGAGCAGGGGATACTGAGATAAGGTATCATCTTGGACTGGGGTGGGTCTTGGATATCACTTTCAATAAGCAAATGAATATCTATCAGACTAAAGATTTATACGTGCTGAAACCGGTTTGGCTCAGTGGCTAGAGCGTCGGCCTGCGGACTGAAGGGTCCCAGGTTCGATTCCGGTCAAGGGCGTGTACCTTGGTTGCGGGCATATCCCCAGGAGGAGATGTGCAGGAGGCAGCTGATCGATGTTTCTCTCTCATCGATGTTTCTAACTCTCTATCCCTCTCCCTTCTTCTCTGTAAAAAATCAATAAAATATATTTTAAAAAAAAAGATTTATACGTAATATTCATGACTGTGTTCTAGCAAATGATCACCAAAAATACTTTTCATAATTTAGAAGGGGAACAAAGTTGCTTATTTAAAAGAAAAAGGAGGGACATCTGTAATATTCTCAACAATAAAGGTAAATTTTAAAAATAAAGAAAACAAAAAGCAGAAAGGAAATGCCCAATCATTTGTAATTTTGCTACAACACTGGCACCTTTAACTTATTACAGCTCTCCATAGAGTAACAGAAGTTCTGAAAGAAGAAAAGGGCATTAACAATCTAATGACTAATAAATTCCACAACTGAAATTATCCATTTTTCAAAGAAAGTAATGCATGGATTAAATCAGTTTCCTTTACCCCAAGAACCGATTTCTTGTAATGTAATCCAACCATTAGTGAAATAAAGTAGATCTTGGTTTATTTATTTATTTATTTATTTATTTATTTATTTTCTATTGAGAATTTATTGAAAAGGGCTTTGAAGTTGTGATTTTGTTCTTTTTTTTAAAGTAATTTTTTTCTTTTTATGTTAGCCACATTAAAACTGGGCTACTCCATTGTTTGTTTGTTTTTTTAAGTTTATTTTTATTGATTTCAGAGAGGAAGGAAGAGGGAGAGAGAGAGATAGAAACATAAATGATGAGAAAGAATCATTAATCAGCTGCCTCCTGCATGCCCCCACTGGGGATCTACACTGCAACTAGGGCTTGTTCTCTGACCAGGAATTGAACCGTGACCTCCTGGTTCATTAGTTGACCCTCAACCAATGAGCTACACCAGCCAGGCTAAAGTAAATTTGATGGACATATACTACCTATAAAGTTTTGTTATACCAGGGTTTGCTCATCTCTAAAATGGGTATCTTATGCATGTTAATGCATGTGAAATTGACAATACTTGACCATTTTAAACCTATACAAAGGGCAATATTTCAACCCAATATTCCTTATCTCAGATTCCATAGATTATGATTATATGAAATGGAAAATATTTGTAAAATCTAAATGGCTTTCTGATATAAATAAGGTAATAAGCTACAATGTTGACATAATTAGTCATAATTACCTGAAAGTTTCTGTAACTTTAACTCTAAAGTTCTATGATTTTATGATTCTTACTTAAGTGGGTTAATCACTTTTCTCTTGGCTCTGAAATAAAGCAAATGTGAAGGCAACTCCTTTCTCAGACAATGATTGTTTTGTTGTATTTTACCCATTCTGCTTAATTTATTCTAGACTAAGTAATTAGAATCCTGACAGGACTTCAGAAAAGTGGTTATAGTCAGAAAACATTGGGTATTAATTAAGCAGCATCTCAATTCAACTTCACATTGTAGAATCCACTATGAATTGTACGTTGGAATTCTGCTGTAATAGCTTTTAACAATGATGAAAACATAATATTAATTACTCTATTGGGTTTTTTTAAGGTTTAGCTTCTGGGTTAAGACATTTATATATTTTAAAGAGCACGGGCCCTTGAAAAAGACAGAGTTGGTTTGGAATCAAATCCAAATAGTAACATTTACCAGCTCTGAGGTATTGGCAAGGTGTTAAATCCTTATAAATCTTAGCTTCCTCGTCTGTGAGATGGAAAATTGGAGAGTAAAACTTCCCAGTTATAGTCATATTTAAATGCAAGAATCCATGTGAGTGTTAAATAATACCCTTTTTAGAAGTATGTGTAAATCCTATTATAAATCTGATATTTTCAGGGATATCATAGTAGACCACATGAGGTATTTATAATGCGATCCCATCTAAACCTCTGCCACAGGAAAGATGATATCTCCTGATGACTTATAATTAGAATTCAGGAAGAGAAAGTAAATACCTTAAAATACAGTTTATTTGCTTTTCCACCAGGTAGTGATTGTATGTTCTTTAGTAACTTTTATAAAGTACTAGCTTAGGCCTATTAAGAAATGAAATGTTAAGTATGCATATATAATTGATAGTTTCCTTAACTATTTCAAATGTTTTAGTCTCTGGTTAGATTATTAATAAATATTCTAAATTTTCTCTTTAAGATATATATATATCTTAAAAAGCTTATGTTCCATAAGAGTTTTTAACTATTACTCTCTCTAAATGAGCTCTCTGAAGTATAGAAATACAACATATAGTGATCAAATTTTGAGTCAAATTTGTGTACTTTTTTCAAAATACTATAATTCACCCTTATATTCTTGTGAATGAAAAAGGGCCCACATACTAAACCTGACAAGCTCCCAGGGGGGACATGTTACAAATTTGGTGACTAAAAGTAACCACACAAGATTATCTGAACATAAACATTTCTCACTAAGCAGGTATTGGTGGATAGTCACATCCTAGGCCTGTATCTTCCTTGACACAGCTCAATCTTTACTTTCAAAAGCCTGTCTATTGTTTTGCTCATCTAGACAAACAGACCTTTGAAGTGTCAGAGTGATTTTCTTTTCCAGATGCTTTGATGGCACAACCACTGACACGAGAGCAAAAGACCAAGAGCATGAGAACACAGAAACCCCCTTGTATCTTGTTATCTGCAGGCCATATCTATGCACTCCACATGTTAAATATGAAGTAGCATGTACCACCACTAATGGAAAAGAGGTATGTGTTTCTCCATTTTGCTTTTTATCCAATTCTAGGGATTTCCCTGCTTTGCTTACTCCCACCCACCTAATTTATCATTACTGGGTTTCATGAAACCTTCCTTGTGTCTTCTCTTTTCTTTTATTTTTTTTCCCTAGACAAGGACACTGTTTATTTATCTCTCATGTACAGGAAGTTTCCAACCAACCATTCTAGGGGTGTCAAGACCCACACTGCTGTTTGGTTACTCCAACAGTGCCTGGTTCAATGCTCGGTGCATAGTAGGTTTGCAATAATATCTCAATTCCTCTCCGTATGTTTCTGATGCCTTTCAAGCTGTCAGAGCCAGTGAGTCTGAGCATCCCTTCTAGAGGAACACCTGGGACTGTAGGAACATTCCAGTTCCCTCAGCCTCAATCCCCACTGGTTTATACAGCCAGAAGTTATGAGGACTTTTCTTCCTGGCACTCGAATCCTGGGCTGGTGGTTACGGTGTGGGGCTGGGACCCCTCACTCCTCCGGGGAGACCTCCATAGCTGAGATATCCCTCCCCATTTTTAACGGCCACACATGATTGGCTTTGCTCAGTTGGGATTAGTTATAAAAGTTAAATTATAGCTCTTTTCAGAAAAAAAAGAGACAAATATGTCTAACTTTTTTAAACTGGAAAGTAACTAGAAGAGTAGAAATGAGAGGGTAAACAAAGAAAAGGGAAGAGAGAAAGAGATAGGGAGAGGGCAGGAGGGGGAGTGAGAAAGGAAAAGAGAGGGAGAGGGAGAGGGAAAGAGAAAAAGCAAATAAAGCATAGAGGTTTTTTAAAAAAATGTATTTGTTTTTTATTTAAAGTCTGATATTTTAGAAAATAAAATAAAATTTTCATAAAATATGAAATGGAAGCATAAATACAAATAGTGACAAAGAAAGGGCCAAAATTGGTAGTAAAATAAAATAGAGCTTGGTGACCTCAAAGTTAGATATTTGTATGTCCATTTATGTAAGTTTGATTCCAAAGACCATTGATATCTGTTGATAAGTGTCTCTTTTGCTTATTTATTCTTCCCTCCTTTCCCTTCCTTCTTTACTAGGAAAATTTATAATAGTTGGAGACTTATTTTCCTTCTCTCCCTTCAAGTATAGGACATCCGAGGACAATTTTACAAAATCTAACAGTTGACTGGGTAGCACCATAATATCTCACTCAGCTTCTACTAAAATGATGTATTGTCCACAAAAGCTGTAATAGAATTCTTTTAAGAAACTCAAACAGATATCAGATAGAATATACTTTTTGTCTGTCATTTTAGTTATATAGCTATATCAATTGCTCTTTGTGGAGCTATTCTGTGATATTTCTATACTCCGTTTTATAGTTTCAAGATTCTCCTTTTTATTGCATTAAAACCTTACTTTATGTTATTTACTTATTTCTGCTTCTTTTTAACTTAGCTAAACTTTCTAGCTCACCTAACCTTTATATAACCTTTATATTATTTAGTTTTGGCTAAGAATTCAAATATACTACTGAAGGGGGAGAGTGAAAAAATAAGAAGATTGGAAGAAATTCTTAGAAGAACCAATTAAAAGGCACAAAAATGACCCTACTCAACCTTATATTGCAACAGATTTTTCCATATGTTGCAGGAAAATTTAAAACTTGCTACTTTAATAGCAAGTAGGGAAAGAACCCAGTTTGTTTCTATGTTTATTGGCTTATATATCTCGAGAAGAGTAGGAGAGGTGGACTGTAAACATGCATATTGTAAGATTACAAAATCAGTAATATCTATTTTCTGAACCACTAATCTTTCACTTGTCCCTATCTGGGTTATCAGTCTGTGGCCCAGAAAATTAAATTATGTTAGTCACACTGGAAGCATGGAACAGAGGGCGGAATCTCAGAGGGAAGGCGGGGGAAGGTGGATGGGCTGGAGGTAATCAACTAAAGATCTCATATGCATATATGCATAACCCATGGACACAGACAATAGGGTGCTGACGGCCTGGGAAGGGGGGCATGGGCAGGCTGGAGGGGCCAATAGGGGAAAAAGTGGACATATGTAATATTTTCAACTATAAAGATTTGTTTAAAAAAAGAAAAAAATATATTTGTCACAGTCATCATTTAGGCGAGTTAAAAAATAACAAAATTAAGGATATGGAAAGAAAAAGGAGAAATATTTTTGTAATGAACAAAATACAAGTAAAAGAATGAAGTTTAAGTCAAAGTATCTAGAGAATGAGGAACCATGCAAAACATTTGAAAGCCCTGGACAATTATCTTCTTTAAAGAAATTACTAGAGCCCTGGACAGTTTGCTCAGTGGTTAGAGAGTCAGCTAGCAGACCAAAGGGTCTCAGATTCAATTCCTGGCTCCTCCGATTGGGGCATGTTCAGGAAGCAAAAGGCAACCAATTGATATATCTCTCACATTGATGTTTCTCTCTCTCTCCCCTGCCCCCTGCTCCCTCCCAAAAAAAAAAAAAAAAAAAAAAAAAAATCAATGGAAAAAATAGCCTCAGGTGAGGATTAACAACAAAAATTTTAAAGAAGTAACTAGAATTATCTTACACTTAAGAAAATAGCTAAGATTTGGAAACAGCTTAAGTGCCCATCAGCAGATGAGTGGATTAAAAAACTGTGGTGCACCTACACAATGGAATACTACACCGTTATAAAAAAGGAGTTCTTACCATTTGCAATAGCATGGATGGAACTAGAGAGCATTATGCTAAGTGAAATAAGCCAGTCAGAGAAAGATAAATATCACATGATCTCACTCATTTGTGGAATATAATGAACAAAATAAACTAATGAACAAAAATAGAACCAGGGACAGAAGCATCACACAGACTGTACAATCTATGAGGGGAGGTCGGGGGGTGAGGAGGTAAGAAGTCAACCAAAGGACTTGTATGCATGCATATGAGCATAACCAATAGACACAGACAGTAGGGGAGGGGGTGAGGGCTTGTGCTTGGGGGAGGAGGTGGTTGGGGAGAGGTCAATGGGGGTAAAAAGGAGACTCATGTAGTATTTTAAACAATAAAGAATAAAAAAAGAAAAAAGGTGAAAAATGTTAATAAATGGAGGAACAGTCACAGAAAGGAAGACAATGTCTTGTAATAAAGTCTGCATGTTTTACAAACTAATGCACATATTTAATGCAATTCCAATAAATATCCCCAAGTGAATTTGATTGGGAATTGAATTTTTTAAGCTCAGAATGATAAACAGATATGAAGAAATTGTAAGGATCTTCTGAAAACTGAAGAACCTGCCCAGCCAGACATTAAAAATTACTATGATATATACTATACAAATATAAATAAAATGAATTATAGACTTAAATGTATATGACCTGAAACCACAAAACTCTTAGAAAAAGACAGGTAAGTAAACTCTCTGACACTGTTCTCAACGATATCTTTTTGGAAATGTTTCCTTAAACAAGAGCAACTAAAGAAAAAATAAATAAACAAATGAACTATATAAAACTAAACTTTTTTTCCACAGCAATGAATCCATCAACAAAATGAAAATACAATAACTGAATAGAAGATATTTCTAGATGCTTTAGCTGACAAAGGATTAATATCCAAAATATATAAGGAATTCATACAACTTAACACCACAAAACAAACCATCAGATTTAAAAATGGCCAGAGGACCTGAACAGACTTTCCTCCAAAAGTAAGATACAGATGGCCAATAGACATGTGAAAAGATAATCAGTCATCATCATCAGGGAAATACAAATTAAAACTACAATGAGATATCACCCCAAACCTGTCAGATGGCTATCTGTACTAATAAAAGAGTAATATGTTATTTAGACCAGTTGTCAGGTTGTCAGGTCCTCCTTCCAGATAAAGCCACAGGGGCCAAGGCAGAGGTGGTTAGGGGTGATCAGGCCAGCAGGGGAGGGTGGTTAGGTGCAATCAGGCTGGCAGGGGAAGGCAGTTAGGGGCGATCAGGCCAGCATGGGAGGGTGGTTAGGTGTGATCAGGCAGGCAGGCAGGTGAGTGGTTAGGAGCCAGTGGTCCCGGATTGTGAGAAGAATGTCCGAGGGGTCCCAGATTGAAGAGGGTGCAGGCCAGACTAAGGGACCCCCTCATGCACAGATTTTGTGCATCAGGCCTCTAGTCATCAATAAATCAACACAAACAAATGCTTGTCAGAATATGGAGAAAGGGAACTCTCATACACTGTTGGAGGAATTGTAAATTCATGCAGCCACTATGGCAAATAGTATGGAGATTTTCCCCAGAATTAAAAACATAACTGACATACAGCCTAGCAATTACACTTCTGGGTATTTACCCAAAGAAAATAAAAACACTGATTCAAAGAGATATGCACACCCTATATTCACTGCAGTGTTACTAGTAATAGCCAAGATGTGGAAGCAACCATCCATCAATAGATGAATGGATAAAGAAGATGTAATATATATTGGAATATTATTCAGCAATAAAAAATAATAAAATATTCCCATCTGCAACAACATGGATGGACCTAACTTTAAATGAAATAATTCAGACAAACACAAATAACGTATGACTTCACTTATATGTGGAATCTAAAAAGCAAAACAAATGAAGGAACATAACAGAAATAGACCCAGAGGTACAGATACCAAGCTGATGGCTGCGTAAGGGGAGGAGCTTGGAGGATGGTGGGAAGGAGAAACCTGACAAACTGTAGTATCCCTAGGTGTGGGGACGCTAAGCTATGAACTAACTTAGAGAGGGCTTGGTAAAGAAAACAAGCTAACCAAAACAAAACTCATGGCCACAGATGAGCCAGTGCCCTCTTAGGTGGTTATTGTGTCTTCCAAGATTTAGGTGCCCGTATCTATTTCACTGAACAGCACTTCTGTCATCTTGCACACAAACTATCAGGAGGCTACAAGAGCAGTGCAGAGGCTAAGTGTCAGAGTTAAACATACCTAGGTCTGGATCCAGGCGGTCAATTTACTAGCTGGATGATGTAAAAAATCTCGTAACCTCCAGAAGTTTCAGATTCCTGAACCAAGCTAGGTAGCAATAGCTGTTTTTTCATGTTCTAAGTTGGGAAGAGGCAGGAGACTGGCTGATGATGAGCAGGCATTATATGTAGGTTAAGGTCCTAAATTTTGTTTTAGGTAGTGGGATGATAGGTGCTTATCAAATTATTAAAAATCAATAATTAAATAAATAGATCATAAATAAGCCAAGGACTATGTTTAATGCAATTCTGTACAGTAAAATCCTAATAGTAATGACTATAATAGTAACAACAATAGGAGTGATATTTATTTTTAATGGTTGTTCCATTTAAATAATATGTGGAGTGTTTAGCACATTGTATGGCACCTAAAGAAAAATAAGAAAGTTAGCTCTGAGTAGTCCTTTTAAATTTTGAATGTACTATTACAATATAAGATATTATTCTTGCACAATCAAAAATGATCCCATGTTAGATAACAAAAGTCACTCCATATATTTTGTGAGATGAAAAATACACCCTGATGCTATTTTATGCCACTAACACTTTTTAATTTATGACTTAAGATACTTGTTTTTGCTGCTGTTGTTTTTTGTAAGATCAACTTTGAACCTGACTGAGAATGTCTAGCCAGAATGAAGTGATGCTTGAAGGTCGCTGGCACAATAGGAAGAATAAAACAAAAAACAAACACACACACACACACACACAAAAACAAAACAAAAAAAACACCTCTTGAAATAAACAATCCATATTCCAAATTATTGTTCCCAGAATTTTTTGCATATTATTTCTAATTTACATGCATTTAATAATGTCTACCTGTAATGTCTCTTTTCTCACAGTACGATATATTTTATGTCTACCTGTAGTGTCTCTTTGCTCACAGTATGATATATTAGCATTGCAATTTTGGTTTTCCCTCCTATACAAAATCTCTGTTAATAATATTTTCTAATAAGAAGATTAAAATGACATGCAAAAGATATTAAGATCTGAGATTTCTTAGATGTGTAACTTCTTATTTCTCAACTGCTCTCTTCCATAGTTTCTTTTACTGTAAAATGAGGATAATACCTAACTCATAAGATAATTGTGTAGATTAAAGAAGTAATACCTTTATTCATAATAAATATCCAATAAATGCTCAGTTAGACTTTTTTTCCCCTCTGTAAATGCTTGCACCAAAGCCATTAATGACTGATACACTACCATGACAGGTATGCAACATGTCCTTTTTGTATGTGTGTTGCATTAGTGGCTAACGAATAATGTCACCAGTTCCCATGACTTCAACTACTAATGATTTCCCATTTCCCTGTTTTTAAAATCGTAAGCTCAGCTATCTCTTCTAAGATCCAGACCCATATTCCTAATTGCCTACTAGACAACCCTACCTGGATGTCTCAAGTATTTCAAGCTGTCATTTATCATGGAATGCATAACATCCTCTTCAAATGCCCATCAAACAACAACAACACACACACACACACACACACACACACACACACACTCAGAGAGAGACACTAAATCTGTTCCTGTTCTGCTTTTGTCCATCTCAGTTACTGGCACTACAATCCACTGAATCTACCAAACAATAAACTAGGAAGTCACCTCTGGTCCCTTCCCCTATGCACCCAACACACATTTAATCATCTTGTCCTGCTAATTCTACTGCTTTAAGACATTTCAAGTTATCTTCCTCACTTTCAACAATAAAGATTTTTTAAAAATTAAAAACATTATCTTCCTCTTCTCATCTAAACTGACCTCCCTCACCTACCTCCATTGGCAGATAGCCATATATGACAGCCAAGTCTCCCTACTTCAGGTTATTACAGACCATTCTCCAAATTCCATCAAAATCATCTTTTAAATGAAAACTTGTTATGTAACTTTATATCTAAAAGTCTTTGAAAGCACCTTCCACAAAATAAAACCTAATCTATTTGCCTGGTATAGAAAGACTCTCCATTAGTCGTCCCTGATTCCTGTCTAGTATGTTTTTCTTGCTAATTT
Organism: Myotis yumanensis; assembly: GCF_028538775.1. Classification (NCBI taxonomy): domain Eukaryota; kingdom Metazoa; phylum Chordata; class Mammalia; order Chiroptera; family Vespertilionidae; genus Myotis; species Myotis yumanensis. The sequence goes on along the minus strand of NW_027223759.1, from coordinate 70,482,011 downwards.
CCCTCTTAAGTGCTATGCTAGGGCTTGTTAAATTTCTTAAACCTCTCTCTCTCTCTCTCTCTCTCTCTCTCCTTTCTCCACCACCCTTTTCTTTATTTAGAAACCTTTATTTTCCCCTCTTCAATTTAATGAATTCAAGCTAGGCCTAATTAACCCCCCTAAAAGACAGATAAGGCTCCAAAGATAAGGCAATATTTAATCTGTGCTGCAAGGAACTATTATAAATCAATCAGGGATAGGTCAATTAAGAAAGGGATGTTCCTGATGGGGGATGTTAAATGCAAGTGCACAGAAAGAACAGAATGGAGATACATATAAACTATGTAGTACATTGCAAACAGAAAGAAGTAAAATACAGATCATTTGAGATAATAGGAGTCACCATATTGAAAAGCACCACCAATAACAACAAAAGGAACCACAGGTGGGAGAAACACTTTAAATCTATCATGGGCCAGGGTCTGTGGTACATGCATTAGTATTCATATGCTAAATAATTACATTTCCTTTACTATCATGTCTTGGCTATATGGTTATTAACATACCTGTTGTTAAACTCTAGTTAAAGTAACTACACTTCATAAATCCAAGGTATATATGTTTTCCCTGGTTAACACATGGAATACAAACATTTGCTGAAGGTCAAAATTGCATTTTGTCTGCATAGTACAGTTGTCCTATGAATTTATTTCCTTCTAGTATCTAAAATATAATGAACAATGAGCACCAAGAGCGCTCCAGCTGTTATTTTCTACATCATGTCTTTAAAAAGGTGACTTTTTAGCTACAGCTCAAAAGAGTGAAGCAAGAGAAGTAAACAAACAAAAATACATTGTTATAGGGAGAAATAAAATATTTTAGGTAACTATATAATATATAACATACATACAACACAGAAGGACTTGATAGAATTAACATTAAACAGAACATTTATTTGCTCTTAAGTTTCCTTCATTGAGCTACCTAGCTTAAGGAATCTCTTTTCTAGAACTGATACAGTGGGAGCGATAACTGAACTAAATTAGAAATGTATGCATTTGATCACCAAGACTGCATAATCATCCAGATAGTGCTAGAATCCTAGGACTTTTTCCAGGTCATGTATAAGTGCCGAGTATCTGTATGTGGTTCAGCTGCAATATTTTAAAACATTTTCCCAGAACACTTCAGGGCTGCAGTGTTTCCTCCTCTGTCAGTCCATGTGTGCTCAGGGAATGCAAACTAATTACCCTAAGCAAAACATAATTAAGGAGGGAAATTTATTCCAAAAACATCACATAATACTTACCACATGCAAATAGAAATGATTCCTGAATTATGTTTTGCATGATTTATTACTACTGTGTACAACTTGTGCAGGTAACAGAGAATGAACTATATTAATTACTACTGATAGAGTTAAGATCAAATAGAACTATGGAGCCTTTCAACACATTCATTTAGACTCTATTAAGATACTGTTTTAAAATATACAAGAACATACAATATATATATTTAAGTTTGTAAGACACTCTAGGCATGTGGTTATCAACTTATAGTGTATGTCTGTGTGCAGGAGGTATTTCTGAGAGTTTGAGAGAGGGTTAAGTAGAAGGGAGAATAAAATAGGTCTTAGATAAAAATTCATGTCCTTAAGGAACTTGACCAACCTTGATTGTACTGACTCTGAATATTCACTCTTCACTTTCATTAACACAATTGTTTCGAAGCTTGCATATAAATGTGTCATTCCTAAATTGCATAGTGATCATGAATTGCAGCAAAGTAGAAATTAAATCTATACAAAGAAACGCTTTCCTATCCTCAATTCCATCATCTTTAAAGAGAACTTATTTATTTAAAGGCAAAGGACTTTAAAGTTCATTTTATTTCCCACTTTAATATCTACCCAATATCTTTAATTTATTCAAAGCAATCAAATAAGTTTCTACTACATGTTGGACAATACACAAAGTGGAATCCTATATAATAAAAGCCTAATAAGCTAAGTGTCCAGTCAACTGGTCGGCCATTCAACCAATCAAAGCGTAATATGCTAATGATATGCTAAGGCAGCTCAATCTCTTGCTATGATTTCACTGACCACCAGGGGGCAGATGCTCTGACAGGTAAGTTAGTTTGCTGCTGGGGTCCGGCTGTTCGGGACTGAGCAAGATGGGCCGGACATGCCCTGGAGCCCTCCCGTGGTCCCTCTCCGGCTGGCCAACCTCCTGAGTCTCTCCCAGGCCCCGATCATGCACTGGTGAGGTCCCTCGGCCTGACCTGCACCCTCTTGAAATCCAGGAGCCCTCAGGGGATGTCGGAGAGCCGGTTTTGGCCTGATCCCACAGGCCAGGCCAAGGGAGCTCACTAGTGCATGAATTCGTGCAACTGGCCTCTAATTTCCTATCTAATAAAAGAGGAACATGGTAATTAGCCGTACGACCGCTACCCTTCCCATTGGCTAATCAGCGAGATATGCAAATTAATTGCCAGCCAAGATGGCGGCTAATTTGCATATGTCCGCTCCAAGCCACGAACTGAGGCTTTAGGCCTGGGTAAGGGAGGAGCTAGCCAGCGATCCTTGAGCCAGCGATGGTTGATGGCGGCGATGGCGGGGGAACCGGGGTGGAACCAGCCAGTGATCCTTGATGTCGGCCGTGGCAGGGAGCTGGGGGTGTCCCGGCCCAGGCCTAATGCCTCGGCCTGAGGCTTTAGGCCTGGGCCGGGGAGGAGCCAGCCAGCGATTGTTGATGGCGGCGGAGGCGGGGAACCAGGGCGGAGCCAGCCAGCAATCGTAGATGGCGGCGGTGGCGGGGAGCTGGGGGTGCCCCGGCCCAGGCCTAAAGCCTTGGCCAGAGGCTTTAGGCTTAGGTTGGGGAGGAGCCAGCCAGCGATTGTTGATGGTGGTGGTGGCTGGAACCGGGGCGCAGCCAGCCAGTGATCCTTGATGGCCACGACGGCTGGGAGCTGGGGGTGCCCTGGCCCAGGGCTAATGACTCGCCAGAGGCGTTAGGCCTGGGCAGGGGCCAAACCAGCAATTGGTGTGAACTACAGAGGAAACACCTTTTCTGACTGCTGATTGGTTAAGCTCCCTGTATGCCACTGGTAATATTCTTAGTAACTTGGGTAATAAGAGTCCAAATAGGTGATCTAGGTTTTTTTTACCACACTCCTGGAGAAAAAAAGGAAGGTCTGCTGCTGGAGGGTTAAGAAATGTCATATCCTGTCCTAGCCGGTTTGCCTCAGTGGATAATGCCTCGGTCTGCCCAATGCAGATTCTGGGTTCAATTCTGACCAAGGGCATGTACCTAGGTTGCAGGTTCCTCCCTGGCTCCGGCCCAGGTCAGGGCTCATGCAGGAGGCAACCAATCAAAGTGTTCCTCTCACTTTGATGTTTCTCTCTGTCTTTCCCTTTCTCTTCCACATTCTCTAAAAATCAATGGAAACATATCCCCAGGTGAGGATAAAGAAAGAAAGAAATGTCATATCCTATGAAAGACACTTCTTGAAAATGCCTAAAGAAAGTTGTCATTTTTTCATGGTAAAGGGACTGGAGTCCGTGTTGATGAAAACACCTTGGTGGCTCCGGTGACTGGCAGTGGCTGCAGCAGTGCGGTGATGGGGCTGGTGCCTTCCCCTGATCAGCCCGGTCGACTCCCACAAAGGGAGGCCAGACTGTGGTTTAGGCCTGCTCCCCAAGGGGAGCAGGGAGCAGGTAGTAGGACATCCCCTAGGGCTCCCAGTATGCGATAGGGGGCAAGCTGGGCTGAGGGAACCCCCTCCCCAGTGCACAAATTTTTGTGCACCGGGCCCCTAGTTTATAATAATAAAAGGGTAATATGCTAATTAGCCTGGATGAAGCCGGGGCTGGAGTGAAGCCGCCCAGGTCCTGGGTGCCAGCTGGCAGCATGGGTGAAACCCAGGTCCCAGGTGCCAGAAGGAAGCCGCTGCCAGCAGCCTGGGGAAGGAAGGCCTACTCTTGCATGAATTTTTGTGCACCAGGCTTCTAGTTGGATATAAAATGATGAGCAAAAGTATACCAAAAATGATAATAATTTCATTATAAAAATGTATCTGTTTGCAGATGAAAATAATCAACTAGAATTTGTTGTTTATATTCTTAAACTGACAATTAAAGAAGAGAAAGATATATAAGTTTAACTGTGAACTTGATTTAGAATTTCAGTGTAGCAGAACTTCTATCAAAGGTAAATTAAAGAAGTAAATGACATGATGATGGAAAAATTCATATACATCTATGAATTAAAATAAAATGCAAAATGTATTTATATCTGCTATTTAATTCTATGGATACTTTTTCCTTCCAGCTGGAAGTAGAAAATATTAAATTATAAAACATTACAAATTAATAATAACGCTAACAAAATTGGCACTTTTGTATTATTTGAAATAAAATAATCTACTATGAATATCAAATTAGGCCAGCTTTAAATCATATGAAATGAGAGGCAAAAACGACTTATTGGGTAACCTTGTCAACTTCTCGGTCATAGATTATTTTCCCCATTGTTATAATTATAAACGCTTGGTCAAATTCAGTTTGAAAGACTCAAGCAAAAGGTCTAAGGCCCATCAGCCTAACAGACTTAGCATTAGGAAATTGGGTTATATGTTAGTTACAGAGGGGGAAGTGCCCACATCTCTGTAGGTTCTCAGAACTGCTGTCATATATGTCATCATTCCTGGAATACTGGCCAGAGACCATGGCACTTCCTGGACTTACAAGAACCAACCAGCTTACCAGAATTTCTGATCCCTTCATAAGATTTGAAGCTGCGCTGCTTCTTTCAGGCAAGATATAAAGGCTTCCAGGAACTGCCTGCCTTCATGTTGAAAGATTTATTGAAGTTACAAAATGGGCTAAATGTCTTGGTCCTCAAACATTTAAAAATATACGGTACACGGAATAATTATTCATGCACAAACAACTAATAAGGAAAAATGCTAAAATGTGAACCCAAGTTTCAAGTTTGGAATTTAGGTTTTTAACCACTACACCTGGAAAATATCCTAAGGGATCTCTTATTAGGCAGATATTGTCATAACATCACTTCACCTCTAACAGATCTTTTATATTAAATTGGTTTTTACAAATTTATAAGATATAGTACCTAGAAATGATTCTCAAAAGGTCACCAGTATATATATTTGCATAATGATGTACACAAACATACTATTTGCATATTAACCCACATAAACAAAGAACAGAGAGTTTATGTCCCTGGTAAGTGCTGACAATAGATCCCGATAAGTTGTATCTTGACTTAGATAGCATTCCGATTTTGAATATCTCTCTCAATCTGATCACTGATAACAAATACCCAGGGGTTGGAGGAGGTCATCCAGGAGACTTGACCTCCAGTTGACCTGAGAGCTGGTCCCTGGTAACATGAGGCCCCTCACTCTCTTCCCTGTCCTTGGATTGGGCCTTCCTTTTCCCTTCCCCCTTCCCAGAAGCTGCTCTAAGAATACATCCTTGAGATAGAAATGTGGCTTTGAGACTAAGTACTGGGAATGTGACAGGACTCCTGTGTATGTGACTGAGCCCAGTTAAGGACTCACTGGAAAAACTTTTAAGATTGCGGGAGGGAGCTGCAATCTACTCCTCTTGCAGTCTCCCAAGACAAGCCTCAGAGGAAACTGGGTGGCCTGGCTCTTTCTTTGTTATCGCCCTGTCCTTCCTATTTGGGAGCCAGTTTCAGATTATACTTGGGAAGCTCCTAAGGAGTTTGAGAAGCAACACCAGGTCATTGAAACTAAACCTTCTGTATCTGTGATATGTGATTTTAAATATATTTTTTAATTGATACTTTTACAGAGAGGAAGGGAGAGGAATAGAGAGTCAGAAACATCGATGACAGAGAAACATCGATCAGCTGCCTCCTGCATGCCCCCCACTGGGGATGTGCCCGCAACCAAGGTACATGCCCTTGACTGGAATCGAACCCGGGACCCTTCAGTCCGCAGGCTGATGCTCTATCCACTTAGCCAAACCGGTCAGGGCTGTGATATGTGATTTTAATGGCATTTTCCCCGTTTATTCTTTATTTTAAGTTCTTCCAAGTAAGAAAAAGAACTGCATTTATTTCACTTTTTTTCTCACTGATTTTTAGTGAATGGTAGTTTATGTAGAGTAAATGAGGCTTCTCACATCTCATAAAATGCTTAGGCCTGCAGCTGGTCTGCATGGCAGATGATGAAAACTCACAATTAATAAAACTAAGCAGAATTCAAACTCTCAGATTTAATTTTAAAAATGAGGCTTGAGAAACCTAAGAGTGTGAGAATATAGAATAAATACAAGAATACAGAAGAAATTTTGTCTTAACTATTGTGCAAATGAATGGCTCACCAGAGATAACCCACTGCTGGGAAAGGGCTTTTTGAAATTGAGCAGAGATGTAATTTGGGTGTATGTCAAAATTTGAGTTTCAAGTGCAGAATCCCCAATTTAAACTGGTAAAATGAAACTATGTGAGATGAAATAAGGAGAGAAAAATTATTGGTTCACTAACCAAAATTTCAGAGTTAGATCTGATTACTTGTACAGCTGAATAGAGACGCTCATATTGTACTACTGGGAAGAACCTAGATTCGCTCTCCTTTTCTCTACATCACGCTCTTGAGTTTTCCTCTGGATTGACTTCATTCTCAGACTCTACATGGTGGCTCCTGGAAGCTGCAGGATTGGATCTTCCCTTCAACATCCAGACAGAAGATAGCTATTTTCCTCCAACTGTTCCAAGATTACATTGATTTTAAAGATATTATACTTGTGAGCTATATTTGCTTAGGTTCAGACATAAACTCTGAGTTTGGGCTGAATTTAGCTTCATAATCTCTAATGTTTGTTACCTTCATCTGTTTGTTGGTTTATTGATTTCATAGTGGAAGGGAGAAAAAGAGAAAGATAGAAACATCAATGATTAGAGAGAATAATTGATTGGCTGCCCCCTGCACATCCCACACTGGGGATCAAGCAACTTGGGTAATGTGCCCTTCCAGGAATTGAACCCTGACCTCCTGGTTCATAGGTCCACGATCAACCACTGAGCCATGCCAGCTGGGCAAAGATATCTAGTTTTGAGGCTGAACTCTATTGAAAATCTGCCAGACGTTTCAAATGTCAGCTTATAACTAAACAATTTCAACTCTTGCTATAATATTACATGGTTTTCAACGGTGCTAAAAAATCTATATGTAAAAGAAATTTTTGAATCCATACCTAACTTGAGAATGTTCTCTTAATATATAGAGAGGGAAAGAGTGATTTTCACTCACTAGGAAGGAAAGGTGTGGACAATGGAAGTATAAATATTGATAAATACACAGATATACAAGTCTAGTCTATAAAATATATTTATTACTTTCTTATTTTTGAACATGTCTACTAATAAGATTATCTAAAAATCATTCCCTGTTTCTTTCCAGAATAATTATTTGTCTGTTACCTGAAGAGAATAATGTCTTAACAACCATTAAAAAGATCCCCATAGCTTTTTGGAAAATATAAATACTACAAAACAACTGTGTACAAACTTTTAAATAATAAACTTGGCATTTGGATCGTATTTTATGAAAAGGAAAAGTATTTGTAAAAATTATAGTATGCATAGTTTTAAAATTAATGTACTTGTCAGCCTGTCTCAAAAACAAATTGACCTTTTATATCTTTAATTTTAGACAGACTTTCAGAAAATTTATTTAGTCTTTTTACTTAGTGAGCAGAAGATAACGGCAATCTGCATATAAAAATGGGGTAATTTAAATCCCTTTCTCTTTCATAATGAAATAATTCACTGTTCAATGCATTGGTTAGATGCTGGTTTCAATGTGTGAGTAAATATGCCAACAAATAGGCTTATAAATATTATAGTGTGTAATATAATGGAAAATGATGGTGGTTTTCTAAAATTCAGTACTGATTTTTCTAAAAGGTATTAGAAAGCATCAACAATCTGGAATATTATAACAAAAATCTACTTTTTAAAATAATTAAATTATCTTTCAAATTCCTATAATTGCTTTGTCCTGATTTCCACAGTTGAGATATAAAATAATTTTTGACATTTTCTCACTAGACACTATCTCATTACAGGCTTCTGAATGTTGAGAAGCTGCCATGTTGACAGCTGTTCTAGATTTTTATACAAAATATTAATGATTAAACTGATGCTAGCAATTCTCCTACCTTTTCTGCAAACATTAGCTTCAGTTTTATGCTTGAGCTCCTTTACTCACTTGTACAGAGTTTAGCTTCCTGGTTGGCTACCAATGTGATAGGTTCTTTCTTCTCTAAGCTTTGGCATAAAATAACTCATGATAATAACTGCACCTTACATTTTATAGTGCTAATAGTCTAAAAAGTTGTCTTTACAAATATTATCAAGATGTTGACTGCGAATTGTCCTGTTGTATAAAATTGCAGCTAAGGCCCAAAGTAGAAAACAATGGAGCTTTACATAAATTGTGTGATTTGAATATTTAACTTGAGTAGATTAAATTTTAATAACTGAAAGAGACCAGAAAAATTATGGTACCTGTCTCTCATTAAGAGACAGGGAAAGTAGACATCAAAACAGAGCATGATTGAAAGCAGTGATTAGAAAAAAATAAATAAAATTGTTTCATAATAATATTACACTGAGTTGTTTTCAATGAACTGGTTACCCACCTATTACCTTATTTCTTCTTTAAAGCCACCCCATGAAATAGGCAAGACAGAGATTAATAGTTGTATTTTAGAGGTAAAAAGTGAAAATAATCAATCTCTCAAAATATTCCTGTTCCCTTCCTCACCTTTTAGCTATAAAGAAATTGATGAGCAGCAGTCAGTTAGTGACTGGTAAAGCCTAAAACAGGATGAACCCAATCTCTATCAATGTTAGATCTGAAGACTCTACAAATTGGATTGAGAGACATGGTAAAGCTAGTCTAATTCATTAACTTTTAGCCATTCCTGAGCCTGTCTTCTATCTTTGTGTAGCTGAACTCTTCCTGTTATATAGAGTTGGCAAAAGGAGATTTACAGTTGTGAGTACATGAAACAGAGTTTATTCTTATATTCTTATTTATTTACTTATGTTTTCAGTGAATTTTGGGGGTGACATTGGTTAAGGAAAATATACACGTTTCAGGCATACAATTCTATAGCACATCATTGCATTATTTACTTGTCTTATTATTAATATTAGTTATTATTTCATATTCTTATTTATAATTTATCTTTAAGTAATGACGCTGGTAACTTAATCTGCTTTTGCCTTGTATATTGACAAATTCTTAGTACCTTGAGCAATGAGTGGAACATACTATTTGTGAAGCAAATAGCTTCTAAGAAAGTGCTCTCAGGTTTGATGCCATCTCATTCTCTTCTCATTGATCAGAACTGCCTTTTCCCACTGGATACACAAGTTGAATAAACCACTTCAGTAGAAAATTCTACTCTCAACCTTTGGAACTATATCTCTTCCACTTTCCTATATGGTTTGTTAACCCACGACAAAGGTGACATCAAAATTTATCTATGAGTGCCAAGTTCACTAACTTATTTTCTCAAAGGAGGCATATAAAACGCAGGGAAGTTAAGTGACTTGGTTTAGGGTTGAATCGATAGTAATTATAGAAGTCTTAACTAGAACAAGGTCTTTTGCCTTCTCTTTAGTTAATGCTGTGAAGGTTAAATATTCCTAGTTAGTGTCTGAGTAGGAAATAATCCTCTACAGGAGAGACTGAGTATTTTATATTACTCCCTATTGCACAGGTTTCCATTATTCTGGAACTCCAAAAAAAAAAAAAAAAAAAATCCTAGTAAAAGGACACTTTGATCTGTCTGGTATCATTTTCATGGAGAAGAAATGAAGAGCCAAAGTCAACACTGCTTTAAAGTTAGTAAATAATGTTTTAGACTTATCCATAAATATTTTCATGAAAGAGCTAACCTCAGATTTGCAGATAACTACATCAAGACTCAAATTATTTAAGTTATTAACTTACCCAAAGTCACACAGGTAATAAGAACTCAATTATTGTTGGAGTATGACAAATATAGACTCACAATTATGGAAGGAAATTGAAACATCATCCACAAAATCAGAGCAAATTTGGATTTCATACAAATTAACATATTTTTTATCAAGAAAAAATATCCTATAGCATGTCTCACCATTCTTCTCATTACATACATTTGTTTTTTTATTATTATCAGAAAGTTCCACTTCACAGCTAAGTTAAATCTCTCTGGGTACAGTTAAAAATCTACTTCTCATTTGAATGAGTAACAGCTGGTCACTTCATAAGCATAAACTTCATGACCCTTCATATGCTGGAAGATCATTATTAAGTCACCATTCAGCCTTCTATGATACGACAGGCTCTATAAAAGTACCATCAGGCACAAAAATATTTTGAAGCACCAAAAGGCACCATCATTAAATTCACCATCTGTTATAATGGGAAATGTCAGCAAATAGAAAGTGCATGTTGATGGGCATACTGCTCCTTATGTCTTATAACAGGTCAGCAATGCTAATTATAATTACATCTTCATTGTAGGATCTTACAGCTTAAATGGACAAATGAACATACTCTCGATTAAGTAAACTACAGACTAAATGGAAAATGGTTCTTGGGCTAAGATTTCCAAAAGCTATAAGTGCTTTCTTTGTTGACTAATAATCACCAACATCACTTGAGTGCTGAGCAAACAGACAAATTGGTTCTGACTCCAAAGAGAACCTATGCTCTTTCCTAATTTACACGATACAACTGATGTCTTCCTTTAACTGCCCAAAAATTAGGACATTAACTTCCCCTTTTGCTTTTGGAATGTCACCGTGCCTATTATTATTATTTTTTATATATTTTATTGATTTTTTACAGAGAGGAAGGGAGAGGGATAGAGAGCTAGAAACATCGATGAGAGAGAAACATCGATCAGCTGCCTCCTGCACACTCTCCACTGGGGATGTGCCCGCAACCAAGGTACATGCCCTTGACCGGAATCGAACCTGGGACCCTTGAGTCCGCAGGCCAACGCTCTATCCATTGAGCCAAACCGGTTGGGGCATGCCTATTATTTTAAGGCAGACATTAGACTTATATAAAGTAGTGATGTCAATAATGCCCGTTAGCCTCTATTAGTTTATTCCAGAAATTTTTTGCTATTAGAATTATAAACACTGCACTTGAAAGTAATATGTTATATGACAATAAAACTTCAACAAAATAAACAAAACTATAAACAATTAAAATATTTATTACAAATGGATACAATAAATAAACACATTCTTTGAAAACAGATCCTTCTTTTATTTAGCATACCTCCAGTCTGAGTTCCACATATGCTGAGAAGTGAAGCAGTACTGTATATAAGGTATTTATCACCCACAAGTTTCTCTTCACAGAAATGACACACCTATATTTCCCTCAGATATTTAGATTATAGTATATATACTATTGTTGTAATAAACTATTTTTTTATGCTCAAAGCTCTATGGATTACATATACCAGTGTTGGTTTGCTAACATACCTAGCATAAAATAATGTTTTTCTTTTTAATTTTTTTTGTCTTTTATACTTTTTTTTTCACTTTAGTATTGGCATTTGGATGCCACGATGCACATAATATGTACTCTATGAGGTTTTACTTCTATTTCACTTCACTAGTTTACTCTTACCACCTTCTACCCTTTCAGTTATTTTATACAAGGTAATAGGGATAGGCAACAGTAGGTTTACAGCTGTGAGTTTATTCTTGTATTACTATTTATTAATTATTGTATTATTTATTTGTATTACAACTGTCAGCCTACTTTTGCCCATCCCTGTATTCCCTTGATTGATTCATTCTCTGCCTCAAGGGCTTTCATAAGATTTTCTTTACGTTCTCATTATTTCATATTTCTTTTTTGTATTTGCTATGCATGGGGGGAAATCTGTTTGTCTTAAATACAATGAAAGCACATTAATTTGGAATAACTGAATAAAGAAATTTCAGTGTAAACCAATGCTACAGGTTTTGATACTGTTGTAATTAGCTAGTTATTAATATTAGAAAAGGAGCAAAGGGGAGGTCAGTCATTATAGGCATGTTCCCTACAAAACACTGGGGGCGGGATCCCAACAAAGGGGAGAGAGATGCATGCCCAGTAACACTGGGATGACATAGGAAAGATACTCACCTGTCAGTCACACCTGAGGAGAGAGATGGTTGGTACAATGATCATGGCCACTGCAAGCACATGAAAAGTTGAGATACACAAGCCCCTAAACAGAGCAGCTTGCTTCCTTTTGCTCTTGGTTCCTCTTGGCACGCTTGACTCATGGCTCACGCTTGGCTTCCTGGCATTCTGTGACCCACGGCCTTGCAGACACCCCCACACAATGGACTAATGGACTGCAGCTGGCCTGATGCTGCGCTGGACTCTGCTCAAATATGGAAGGAAACTCTGGACACTGGCTCTGAGTTCAGCCTCCCGAAACCCCAGCTTCACTGCTTACATGGCTGGACTGAGGGAAAGGGGACTTTGGAAACCCAGGGGTGTAATTCCATGAAAATAATGTTTTCTACTATGTGGCATCCTATCACACAAGCCTCAGAAAATTCCTTTTCCCAGGCTACTGCCAGGACTCCACCCCCAGCAGCAATTGGAGAGAAGGCATAGTTTTCTCCAATAACAGTTTTATTATTTACAAAAGTCAAATGGTATGTTTCCATTTCCCTCACAAAAAATTTAAAATACAGCATTAAGTGAAATTAGTCAAAAACCTATTGCAAATAATACTTCATAGAGGCTATTTCTTACTTCACAGATGCATAGAGAAGGTGATTAAGTACCTGGGAAAGAAATCTTGTCTTGAAGGATAAATGATAACTAGCCATAACAAAAGGATACAAACATACAGCCATATATGATTGTGTACGAGTGTATATATTTGTGATTTATCTATGCGGTCTTCCATTCTCTTGACAGTGATATGATAGTGATAGCATAGAAGATACTTCACTCATAAACAGTGTTTTAGCTATACTTCTCCCATCCTGCCTCTTCTGTATGTTAAAGGTACTAGAATTACTGTCATTTGCTTGAAGTATTGAGAACAACAACACTAAAGGAAAAAGAGCTGCGCTAGTTTTTCTCCATTTGCTTGGCCTCTACTCCCACCGCTGCTTTCTGCTCTGCTCTTTGCCTGAGGAAGCTGATCCCTGTGGACCGCAAACCCTAGTCCCCTCCTAACCAGCTTCTGATTGAATTCAGCCAGTGAGTCACTACTGGGAGATGAGAGGACAGAGGGCTTCTGCGCTTTATCTTCCTGGCTCCTTTTCTGCTTGGCTGCACTTTCTAGTGGAGGCTGAGTTCCTGCGGGCTTTCGGTTCCTTTCAGGCAGCTCCTCCCACGTGGCTCCACGGCTCATTGGGCTCTCCCAGACCTACTTCCTCTTCTTGCCAGTTAGGCTTAGGGGTGATAATGGCTTCCTGCTATTTCTCACATCTTAAGTGTCTTAGCATCCTTTAATGGCTCCTTTATTTATTTATTTTTTCACAGCTTTGAAAGCAGTTTCTTTATTAAATGCTAGAGCCACTTGAGGTTTCAGACAGGACCCTGATTGAGACAAGATGCCAACCAGAAGGATAGAAATAGTCGCTTTACTGACTTTCAGTTGGAGAGTAGAAGCAATAGGAACACTTGCTCTAAATATTTTGTTTACCTTCAATTCCACAGTTTTATATACAAAGATTCATTCAGAAGTAAACGCGTATTAATGTTCAGACAACGTGTTTTGTTAGAAATAAAACATCCCAGGAACTTAATGTTAGGCATGCTTGCTAATTTCGGCATGACTTCAGAGATTTCTACCTCAGTGTTTTCCATTTAATTTAAAAAATCAATTGTCATGTCTATCCATATTTGCCAATACATTTTACTGAGATTCTAATTTAAGGCACACTTTTTTAGCCTGTTTATCGAAGAGGCATTTGCCTTGCTATGCCAGATATGTCAAATGGTCCTACAGAGTTATTATTATGAAATAGATGCTTTCCCAGCAGTGTCTATTCACGCAGCATCTCAGGTCTAGTAACGGTTATGAATTGGGCCTTGTGACTTCACAGATATACTCAAGGTCAGTAATTGCCTTTTGTACTAGGGTTATAACCTAGTGTCCCAATGAAGTCTATCAAATTCAGATACATACTGACCTTTATGTCTGAAGTGCCTAAGCGTGACATTTTTAGTAACCATAAATGATTTGAGAAAATCCAAAGTATCCATGTGGGTAAATATATAGAAATGTGACAATTTATGCAGATGTATCCCTGAAGAACCAGGGAATGAATGCATCTTTAGGAGTGAAACATCTAGTTGGTATAAAGCAGACCTGCCCTCAGGAGAAACCACTTACAGAGAAGGTATCCTATTTCCTCTATTGTGGTCATCTGATATTAAATTGAAAGGCAGACAAAGGCAATCCTTTTTCTGTACTGGGGAGAATGTATCATATTTAAAAAGTCTGGTCTGGCCCTAGCCAGTTTGACTCAGCCTCCGGACTGAAGGGTTGTGAGTGCGATTCTGGTTAAGGGCACATACTTGGTTGCAGGCTCGATCCCCAGATCCCCAGCCTCCAGTCAGTATGCAGGAGGGAGGCAACCGATCATTGTGTCTCCTCATTTTGATGCTTCTATCTCTCTGTCTCTCCCCCTCCCTTCCACTCTCTAAAAAGAAGAAATATCCTCTAGTGAGGATTAACAAAAAAAAAGAAAAAAAAAGTCAAGTCTGGTCTGGTATTCAGGACCCTGAAGATGTAATTATAATGCCAACAATGGGAAGAGTATCCCTATTAATGAAAGACATTTATCTTAGGTTCCAGTAGTAGAAGTTCTCAGTGGAACAATTATAAATGACTAGAAATGACTATAAAAGGATACTAAACAGAGAAGTAGAGTTTCTCTCATAGAAGCAATTGTAAAAGATGGAGATCAGGCAGAATATTTAATGTCTGAAGTAAAGAAATCATGAGAGATGGAATGAATTTTTAATAGAACCATAATTTGCTTGGCATTAGCATTTTTATAGTTAGGTGTCAGAATTACAAGTATTTTGTTATTAGTATTAATCTATAATATTCATCCTACTAGTTTTCCTTCTTCTGACACATATGGCTTGAGAAACCATGATTACCTATGAAATCTAAAATTACTTTGTCAGTCAGCCAGTTAACACTAAGATTATATTAATAGTCATAATTACCATTTTCTACCATGCTAGCCTTTGAATCTACCTACATAAAGCAGGATTTCAGTCCAATCAATAGCTTTTAAAAATATATATATATATTAATCATTTCAGAGAGGAAGAGTGAGGGAGAGAGAAATAAAAACATCAATGATAAGAGAGAATCATTGATTGGCTGCCTCCTGCATGCCCCACACTGGGGACCGAGCCCGAAACCCAGGCATATGCCTTGACTGGGAATCGAACCGTGACCTGGTTCATAGGTCGACACTCAACCTCTGAGCCATACCAACTGGGCATAGCTTTTTAAAATTTCAGATGGAAGGTGTTGATAAAGTGCAAAAAAATCTAATAGCATGATCAGCTTTCTCTTAGTCCTATTCTACATCTCCTCGTAGTCCTCCTTGAGAATGATAACTCCCTGCCCAAGATACTGCTACTGATGTTCCCCAGGAAAGATGAAAATGCTGTACTTCTGTAAAGAAATGGGTAGCAGCAGGCCTGCAACCCATTCTCTCTTTTTAGAGGATGTAGAGGAACCCCAAAGAAAAAAAGGAGGAATATGATCCTCCAATATGAAAGAGGAGTTCGAATTAAAAATCAGATAATCAAACAATCTGTGCTGTTCAGGTACAATATTTCCCCAAACAGAATTCTTTGAATTCTTCCTGCAAATACTTTCCCAGAGACCAATTAAGGTAAATTGATGGACCAGTGTCTTTTAGGCATCTATTTAGAGAGGTTTATTGGAATAGTTGGGAAAAATGCTTGCAAAGAATGGCATAAGCCCTAGGAACTTGAAGTTAGAAAGCCTGGGAGTGGTGATGGTGAAGTGGGAGAATGTGGTGTCATATTGTCCAGTTCCATTGATGAAGCATCAAGCAGAAGCTTAGTAATCCACTGAGCTATTTTCCTAAGGGAATTCATGAGAAATGGGGCGTGGGAAATTATATGAGTGAGATTAAAAAAAAAAAAAAAAAGACTGGGTTATCAAATTACACTCACAATTGTCAGAGCTCTTACCAGTGTCAAGATTTAGTAATTTGAAGGATACATGCAATTGTAAGGCATAACTAAAGCTGAGAGAAGTCTGTCAAAGTCACTCCCCATGTCTTCTCATATTCTTTCTTATAATATTAGAACAGTGGCTGGCCCAGAATTACCATATGGGGTCTCTAAAAAAATGTATAGAGTCACTTCTTTTAGAAGAGATCTATTTTGGTCATGAAGCATCTCCATTTTATAATTTGGTAGTTATCTGGCTTACAAAAATAATTTCTTGCCTGGCCAGTGTGGCTTAATGGTTGAGCATTGACCTATGAACCAGGAGGTCACAATTTGATTCCTGGTCAGGGCACATGCTTGGCTTGCTGGCTCAATCCCCAGTAGGGGGGCATACAGGAGGCAGCCGATCAAAGTTCCTCTCTCATCAATGTTTCTATATCTCTCTCCTTCTCCCTTCCTCTCTCTGAACTCAATAAAAACATATTGAAAAATAATAATGATTTCCTTAAAGCCATGTCTCAAAAATTAATGAATTCTAGATGTTTACTTTAACCAATCCTAGACAGACTAGGGATATCCTGCTAAAACACTGTATAGTTAAAGAGAAGCCATTTGGCTAAGAAGTTGCAGAACTCTAGAGCACCCAAGGTATACTACAACCTTCATGATTTCAAGGTGGAACACTTTTTGTCTTCTAAGATGATCCTCCTTTGGTGCCATAACTATCTTGCTCAACAGTCCATTGCTGAATTGAACAAATAATTAAATTATCAATTATTGAATAATAGTTCAATTCAGTGACATTAGGCTCATACAGAACCACCATATTGCAGACAACATTATCTGACCTCCTCCCTTAGCTTTTGTTGAGGGGTTACAAATATTTTAGCAGGAAGAAAAAAAATGAGCAGGTTTCAACTATGTCTTCCAAAAAAAATGAAACACTTTTGTTTATTATTTATATTTTGCTTTTTTGTTCATTTCTATTCCTACTAATCCAAATTGCTCCCTTCACTCTGTTTGTTGATTAATAAACTTTGCCCTTCTACATGTTTAAGAACTGTCTGGATTGTTTTGTAATATAGCTTGAAATCAGGACATATAATACCTCCAGCTTTGCTCTTCTTTCTCAAGACTGGCTAATTGGGATCTTTGTTGTTACATATAAATTCTAAAAGTTTCCTGGTTTTATTCTTTTTTCCTGTGAAAAACAATATTGGAATTCTGAGAAGAATTGCATTGATTCTATACATTATTTTAGGTATGGTTATTTTAATATTAATTCTTCCAGTTCTTGAGCATGGAAGATCATCCTATTTAATTTCTTTCATCAATGCATTCTAATTCTCAGTGTACAGATTTTTCTTCTTGGTTAAATTTATTCCTAGGTATTGTATTCTTTTTGATGCAACTACAAATGGGATTTTTGTTAGTTTGTTATTAGTATAAAGAAATGCAACAGATTTTTTTTTTGTATTTATTTTATAGCCTGAAACTTCAGTGAATTTGTTTCTTAGTTTTAACAGCTTTCTGATGGTTCCTGAGGTTTCTATATATAACATCATGTCATCTGCAAATAGTGACAATTTTACATCTTCCTTTTTGATTTAGATGTTTGTTGTTTTTTTCTTAGTTGCTGTGGTTAGGAGTTCCAACACTTAATTGAAAAAGAATGGTGAGAATGGGCATCATTGTTTTACACCTGATGTTAGAAGAAAGGTTTTCAGCTTTTCCCTGTTGAGTATGATACTAGCTATGGACTTATCCTTTATGACCTTTAATAAGTTGAGCTGTGGTCTTCTATATCTGCTTTGTTGAGAGTTGACTTTGTTGAAAGTCAAATTTTGTCCATTTTTTATGTATCAATTGAGATAATCATATTATTTTCCCTTCATTTTGATAATGTAGTATATTACATTGACTGATTTATGGATGTTGAACCATCTTTGCATCCTTGGAATAAATCCCATTTGATCATAGTGCATGATCTTTTGAATGTATTGTTGAATTTGGTTTGCTAATATTTGTTGAAGATTTCTGCATATTTGTCCATTGGGGATATTGACCTATGATATTCTCTTTTTGTGGCAGCCTTATCTGTTTCAGGTATTAGGGTAATGTTGGGTTTGTAAAATGTTGTTGTTTTTTTTAAGTCTCTTCCTTCTATTTATTTATTTATTTATTTTTTTTTTGGAAGAGTTTGAGAAGGATTGGTATTTTTCTTTAATATTTGGTAGAATTTGCCAGTGAAGCTGACTAGCCCTGGACTTTTGTTTGCTGAGAGGTTTTTAATTACTGATTCACTCTCTCTGATAGTAATCAGGTTAGTCAAATTTTCTATTTTATCATGAATAAGTTTTAGTAAGTTGTATGTTTCTAGTAATTGTAACAGTAAGATATTGGCATAAAAACAGACATATAGATCAATGGAATAAAACAGAGTGCCCATAAATAAACCAAGGCATATTTGGTCAATTTATTTATAATAAAGGAGCCAAGAATATTCAATGGGGAAATGACAGTCACTTCAATAATTGGTGTTGGAAAAATTGGGCAGCCACATGCAAAAAAAATTAAAACATTACCAATAACTTACACCATACATATAAATTAACTCAAAATGGATTTGATAAGTCTAATAAAGACTTGAACATAAGACCTGAAACCATAAAACTCCTAGAAAAAACATAGACAGCAGGTTCCTTGGCATAAGTCTTGGTGATACTTTTTGAATTTGATTTCAAGAGAAAAATCAATAAAATTAAAAATATCCAAGTAGGACTACATCAAAATTCTATACAGCAAAGAAAACCATAAACAAAATGAAAAGGCAGCTGGTTGGTGTGGCTCAGTGGTTGAGCCTTGACCCTTGCACCAAAAGGTCTCAGGTTCAACTTTCTGTCAGGGCACATGCCCAGGTTGTGGGCTTGATCTCCAGTAGGGGGTGTGCAGAAGGCAGCCAATCAATGTTTCTCTTTCATTGATGTTTCTATCTCTCTCTATCAAGTCATTCATTGATTCGATAAATGTTTATGCTGGATGCTATTTTTGGTAGTTGAGATATAGTGGTATATAAGGTATGATTCATACTATCAAGGAATGCACAATATGTATATCAGACAGAATAGGCAAAGTTATGCTGCAGTAACAAACAAATCAATGCCTTAAAATAATGGTTTGTTTCCAGATGATACTATATGAAGTCTTTCAAGGATCTGCTTATTATAGTCATTTAGAATCTTAACAACGTGGAGCTCCCTTTCAATGCACGCTCCCATAATTGCTAAGACAGGAAAAGGGATTATGGTAAATCACATATTGGCTCTAAAATCCTTTGCCTCCTTGGCCAAAACAAAGCTATACATGCATATTTAACACTCTAAGGAAGCATAACTTCCTAATGATCATAGGAATACAGGGTCATTTTCATGAATATTATACTATTTTCACCTCTTATATCACACCATGAATTTATCAGCTGGTATTATTGTTAGAATCTAGTATAGTATTCTATCTAATGACTTGCTTGTAACCTGCTTAATGAATATTTCTAAGACACAATTGCTTTCTTTCTTTACTTTTTAGAGTTACAATAGCACCTAGGTCACACTCAATATCCTCTTTTTTCAGCCCTCTGGCTCAATCACTCAAAAACAATACATGATACTGCTGTCGTATATGTTAGTTCTTCTCTAGTCTTGGGGTAGTATTCCTTCAATATTTTTAGATCCCCTTCCTGGTTATATATCTATCGCTGCTTGGTGTCTAGATTCAGCACATTGTGTACAAGTAGGTTGTTACCATTTCTAACTTCTGTCATCAGAAAATATCCATTTAGTGCCCTTGCTCAAGCAAGCATTAAAGCAAACCAAACATGAAGAAAATTCTGTCTCTGACTAATCTTATTAAGCCTTAGACCTATGGCAAGAAGTCATTTTAATGTTAGCACAAATATATAAGAAAAATACAATTGAATAAACTGTTATTATCAGGCTTTTTCAGCACATAATTCTGCTCTGAAAGATTAGAATAAATTTTTCTCTGTTCAAATATGTGACACAGCAAGATAGGATTTAATTGGGCCATAATGTATCTGTTTTACTAACATCTTAAAATAATTTCTCTTTATTATTTTATTAAGCAATATAGAAGAAAAAAACATGGGTTAGTTAATCAAATAGACATACCACTTATTAACTGCACAAACTCTTTGAGCCTCAAGTTTCCTTGTTTTTTGTAGTACAAACTAGAGGCCCGATTCATGAAAATTTGTTTAAGAGTAGGCCTTCCCTCTCCTGGCTGCTGGCACTGGCTTCCCTCCGGCACCTGGGACCTGGGCTGCTTCCCTCCTCTGGCCACCAGCAAGCAACCGGACCCAGGCTGGCTTCCCTCGGCCCCAGCTTTGTCAGGAAGGATGTCTGATCTAATTAGCATATTACCCTTTTATTATTATAGATAATAGTAGCTATCTCACAGAATTGCAGTGAGGATGTTTGTAAAATATCTAGTACAATGTTGAGCACACAGTGAGTAGGTTTTCAAAATTCTCGTTTTCTTACACTCCACACTGAAGTAACTGTGGAGTTCTGAAAATGGCTAATAATTAATGTTTTTGGAAAAAGGAAAAAATCACTCAGGAATAAATCATTCTAAATAAACCACTCCACTTCCTTCTCCAGCAAATGATGAATGTTCTGAGTGAGGAATATAAGCGTCACCAGTAAATAGAAAATTGGAACAGAGTGAAAGACAAATTACCACACTCACAATGACTGTCCATGCAGTATAAACAGCCTGGCTCACAGAGAGAGATAAACAGCAGGGACTTTGCAAATGAGCCAGGAGGAGGTTTTATGAGTTTCACCCCAGGGCAAAGCTATAAGTTGCATTGTGCCATTCAGGATTTGCCCTGAATCGAAACTACTCCAACAGTTTCACTCTCAAATCTCTCACCGTCACAATATCTTTAATGAATGAACAAGTGGAATTATTATGTATGGACAAAGTACATGTCTGTGTGCATACACATACAGACACGCACATACACACAGTTTTCAAATGGTTATTAATAATAATTATTTTTGTGTTGTCCTTGTCATACTAGAATTTAGTATTTTCTTTCTAGAACCTAAGCTTCTGGTAGATAGGTAAGGTTTGTCTAGGATCACATAGGACTTTTCTAATTTTTACTCCAATAGCTAAAGGCTTCTGTTCCATAATAGACAATGATGATATAGAATCTTCCCATTCTTCAAAGACAACCTTAAATATCATCACAAAACTATGATTTAAATAGTAGCAAAGAATACATAAAACCATCTTTAAATTTGTCCATTTTTCCATTTATTTTATACTGCCAAACATTTCAGTAATTTGTTTGCATATTTTGTATTTTCTACCAGAAAATAATGTTTTAGAAAGCAGATATCTACAGTCTTTTTTATATCTTTCTATTCTTCATATAGCTGAGTAACTTACTTGAATTTTTTGTTAATGAGTAAAATTGGATATATTTTGAGCACCTGGAGAAATCAGAAAATAGTTTCAAGATCATATTTGGATAGGCTTAGTCCTAGGATTTAAGATTATTTTTGAATAAAGAAATCAAGCTTCCTGATGCACTCACTATATAGAAGAAGGCAGGATAAGAGGCAAAAGGAAGTAAAAAGAATTGATCAGATGCTCAAAACTCAGAGGGAAGGCAGAGGATGGGAAGGGGTGAGGGGGAAAGATCAATCTAAGGACTTGCATGCATGCATATAAGCATAAGTGATGGATGTGGACAACAGGGGGTGAGGGTGAGGGTAGGATTGGGGGGATGAGGGGACATTGGGGGGATAAGGACACATTTGTAATATCTTATTCAATAAAGGGAAAAAAAAGAAAAAAAAAGAAGAAGAATATAATCAAGGAATGGAGATATTTGCCATTCCTTTTATTGATTAACTACTGTTATTTACTAACCAGTATTCTTCTATGAGGAAACAGACAAAGAAACAAAACAGAAAATGTAGAAATACATACAATTAGGATACAGAGACAGGAATGAAAATGAAGGGACAAGTCTGCCATATCACCTATGGTATGTCTAGGCACACAAACTCCTGGTGAATTGTTTTCTCTCTTGTTCAGTTGTTTAGCTCAGTTGATTAAGACTAAAGAAACTATATTAAAATAATAATAACACTTAATATATTCTCTGCAACCCTGTTACTGACACACCATAGACTTTCTCATGCAACCCAACCAGAAACAAACATCCCACCATTTTGAGCCAGAAGTCCTTTTTTTTTTTTTTAAATCCTCATACGAGATATGCTTTCCATTGAATTTTTTTTTTTAAGAGAAACATTGCTGTGAGAGAGATACTTTGATCAGTTGCAGGAGCTTCAATTGGGTTGGAACCCTCGACCTGGGCATGTGCCCTAACTGGTAATCAAACACACCACCACCCACCACCCTTCAGTGTATGGGACGATGTTCCAACCAACTGAGCCACAATGGCAAGGGCTAACCAGAGATTGTTTCTTGAATTGTTTAAATGCTTAAGCATGACTGAACACTGGGACATACATTTAAATGCTAAATACTATTTTTATTAAATTATTTACATCTTATTCTACTTATCCAAGAGTTTAATTTCTTTTTTTACATTACTTTTTGTTTAGAAACATTCAATTACCACAGTGATTCCTTCTTTTAATTGTTGACACTTTCCTAAAAATAAAATTCTTGTTTTCTTACACTGATATCTTCACTTAGATAAGAATCAATGTGTCACAAAACTTCAAATTTTAGCCGAAACCGGTTTGGCTCAGTAGATAGAGTGTCGGCCTGCGGACTGAAAGGTCCCAGGTTCGATTCCGGTCAAGGCATGTACCTTGGTTGCGGGCATATCCCCACTAGGAGATGTGCAGGAGGCAGCTGATCGATGTTTCTCTCTCATCGATGTTTCTCTCTCATCGATGTTTCTAACTCTCTATCTCTCTCCCTTCCTCTCTGTAAAAAATCAATAAAATATATTTTAAAAAAAACTTCAAATTTTACAACCTCCTATGAGTTCTTTATCTTTATCTTTCCTTTTGTCCATCAATTAGCAATAAAAGATCTCTCAAACTACTCTTTAGGCAGCATCATGGCCAATTTGTTGTCACATAATTTTAAAAACTTATTTTTGTGAACTCCCATATTATTGGAGCTACCACTTCTATATTTACCTGTAATTCTGGAACATTATAAAGTATCTCAGAGTATTTCTAACGGCTTTAATTTTGCACGTAGTGGTTCAACATCAAAGTTTATTAGCCCACAACTAAACTTAATGTCTTTCCCACCCACTATGCTCCTTCTCTTTATTCCCTATCTCATAGTGACATTACTATTTGAAAATCCAAGCCAGAATCATGCTTAATTTAAATTTCACTACTACTCTCTTACAATGCCTGTCTCTAAAAATCAATTTCAATAGTTTATGCCCACTGCTATTGTTTCAGTTTAGGATTACACAACATTGTCTTTATGTTATCTCAGTTGCCTTCTAACTAGTTTCCCTATCTCTTTTTTTTTCCTTCCAAATAATCAAGGACAGTAGCAGTATAGCCTAGGGAAATATCTTTTCTAAGTACTCAGAGTTAAATTATACCCAATTACAATAAATGGTATGTACAATCCTCTGCTTATAGTAGTGCAAATAAAACAGCAAAAGGTAGCTTATAGGGCATTTCTAGAGAATATCACAATGCACAGAATAATAAAATTCATTGAAAATCTTTCCGATATATAGGGAATAATAAAATTGGATTACTTTCTAGAATAGAAATGCAATTGCTTTTTGCCTCTAATTAAAGACAAACTTTGTGTGGGGGGTAAAAGGAGGAAATCCCTGATAAGCAAATATCTACTTAATGATGCCCTTCTTTGGAAAACATCGACATTAGATATAAAGTAGTTACTATTAAAAATGTTTTAATTTTTACATTGCTTTTGTATTTATTTATAGTTTCTTATTTGAAACTCAAAATAGCTGTCTCAGAAATATATTATTTTAGTGGAAGGTATGAGACAAGGGGAGTATGCTTCTCTACATTTTGAAAAATATACAACCTTTAGTACTTTTGGATTTTCATATACAGAGGACTTGCAGCTTTTGAATTCCTGAGGACATATGACATTTTTCAGCTATAAGAACAGTTGTGTTTGAGTTTAAACTTACATAGGGGTTGGCAAAAGTAGATTTACAGTTGTGAGCATGCAAAGCACAAGTTTATGCTTGTATTATTATTTATTTATTTTTGATTTTTAAATTGATTTTTAGAGAGAGAGAGGATGAAAAGATTAGATAGATAGCAATGTGAGAGCAACATTGACCAGCTGCTTCCTGCATTGGGGGTGGAGCTTGCAACCCAGGCATGTGCCCCGACTGGGAAGCGAACTGGCAACCCTTCCATGCACAGGATGACACCCAACCAACTGAGCCATATTGGCCAGGGCTGTATTATTACTTATTAATTATTGCATTATTTTCCATAAGAACAACTGTACACCTACTTTTGCCCACTCCTGTATATTAAAACCATACACTACATTGCTGTTAGAATTTCACTAAAGTAAATCCTGGAATTTTAATAAGTTAAAGTTACTAGTGCATTTAGTATCGTTTTCCAAGTAAAACTGACTCAATTTCTTTAACAATATTAGTTAAATATTCATATTATATAAAACAATATATTATTTAAAATTTAACTTGTAAAATGAACAGAAGTTGATGTTAGACTGGTTTAGAATGATGTCAGGAGAGTGGTTCTTGACTGAACTCTCTCTACTTCCTTGCATAGCTCTTACATTAACATAAAAGAACTCCAATTGAATTACCATCAGTCACTCAAACACTCAACTACTTTTTGTAGAATTCAGGAGAAATTTAAAATTACCATATGGCTGATAAAACTGGAATGAGAAACATGATTAACGACTAACCTATATATTTTGACCACAACTAAAATAAACCACTGACAAGAAAGAAAATGAAACAGGTTTTGTTTCTCCATCTCTATTTTGTGACCTGGCTTGGAAACCCATCCAGGGGTGGGCAAACTTTTTGACTCGAGGGCCACAATGGGTTCTTAAACTGGACCGGAGGGCTGGAACAAAAGCATGGATGGAGTGTTTGTGTGAACTAATATAAATTCAAAGTAAACATCATTACATAAAAGGGTACGGTCTTTTTTTTTTTTAGTTTTATTCATTTCAAACGGGCTGGATCCAGCCTGTGGGCCGTAGTTTGCCCATGGCTGGTTTAGACCAACAAAAAAGTAAGCAGTTGGCTTTTCAAGGTATGGGAGCTGGACCTTGAAGAACTCAGGAGCTGATCCTTCTCTCCTCCATCACTACATCCCTCCAAAATCAATTCACAGACTACAACTCTGGGCAGGAAGTAGGAGGAGGTAAGTGCCATATTACGTGCCGAAAGGAAGAATTCTCAAGGAGAAATGCAAAAGCAAGAGTTAACATGGGAAATCTACCAGTAGATATACAATTTAGTAATTTTGAGGATTCTTTACTTTCTGTTTAAAAAATCAAAGTGTGAAAACAAGGTAGTTAAAGTAAATGTAAATTTTAAAATAGTCACAGTGAATAAATGTGTGCTAGAAAAATCTCAATATTAGTTATCCTTTTGGGTTGGGGGAAGGCACAGAATACTTAAACGGACACCATTTTGTCCTGCCCAGTGGAATCTTGTTATCATTCCCAACTTCATCCACCCTCCATGCATGTTTAACAAATAGAAAAATAGTCATATTTTTGCATTCCACTGGACTGATTATTATAGTATATAGTCAATAAAAATAAAAACAAACATGTTTTGTATTATCTATCATGCCTTTATGTTTTTAAAAGTATATAGATATAAAAATATGCAACATGACATCAATTTTAAAATGCTATTTAAATTTATAAAACATGAGTATAAAAGTTCATGAGAATTTGTAAAGGAATGCATATAAATGCATGTGATAGAAATATATTAACAGTTTATTCTGGGTAATAAAATTATTACTTTTCTATGTATAGAGTTGTTTCATAAATTTTCTATAATATTTACATATTATACATAGGAAAAAGGATATTAAAGCTAAAAATCACTTTAGCGAAGGCAATGGTCTTGCCTTCTTCTGTAGAACTACAAAAATTTGGTGACAGAAAGGAAAACTATTAAACCAATGTGAGATTGATAATAACTACAGAGTCAGAATCAGAACTTTGGTCTTTAATCATCTTTCTATTATTTTTGTATAATATAAAAATTAATGATATATGCAAACATGTGGAAATAGGTTTTCCCACATTTCCACAAACATATAGTAACCAGAGGCCGGTGCACGAAAATTCGGCAGGGGTTGGGGGGTCCCTCAGCCTGGCCTGTGCCCTCTTGCAGTCCAGGAGCATTCAGGGGATGTCCGACTGATGGCTTAGGCCCCCTCCCTGTGGGGAACTGGTGCAAGCTGCAGTCTGGCCTCCCTCTGTAGGAGGCTACTGGTGGGTGATTTGGGGACAGCACCAGCCGGCGAGCGGCCGGCCCCAGCCTCCCCCTTCTGCCGCCACTGGTCGCCACCACCCCTTGGTCGCCATCCCTTCCCCCTGCCCACTGACATGCGCCTTGGCTGGCCTGGTGTCGCCTGCTCACCGGCCAGGCTCCCCACCGATAGGTCGTTCTACCGTTTGGTTGATTTGCATATTATGCTTTTATTATAGAGGATAGCCTATCATAAAAAGATCTTTGTCATGAGGAGCTGACAAATCTCACTTAAGCATATTCCTCCCATTAACTACACAAAAAATAGAACTGGAAAGAAGGTTACTACCAAATCAACTAGGTGTCATTTGTTTAATTCTATTGGGAAAAAAATAGTTAATAATTTATGTAAGGACTTCATTCTATGAACATAAGAATGAGCTAACAAAGATCATTAAACTATTTTATCTTTAAAGCACTCATTGATGTAAGTCTTATTGTCATAGGTTAAACATGGGTAAACACATTAGTTTTTGAAGATTGCACATAACATATTTTTAAATATGTGCATGTGTTTCCCTTACTTGAATCTGCAAATACACCAGTTCTCATAACTAGCTAATCACTTTGCTAACTACTAAAATATATTTTAATGTATTCTATTTTTCACCTACTCTGTCAAATGTGTGAAATGTAGGATATGCTTATTTTCTCACTGAATAGAGAAATAACTGCAGTTGAATACAATCATTCAATGACTGAAACCTCATTAATCACATCAATACATTTTTTTTTCTCTTTTTAACTTGTGAAATTAAACCTACGTTTTCCCTACATGTGTCTTATTCCTGCTCATGACACACATTGGAATATTTTTTCCCCTCTGAAATAATTCTGGAAATTTTAATACAGCTTTGTATAATACAATGCCAAGGATCTCCTGAACTCAAATCACAAAATAGAAAGCAAAATCTATAAATTACACTATAAAGCAGGTACTCAATATAGTTATAATCCTATCATTGTCTCACTTTTTTTAAAGTACATCAAAAAGATAAAATCTGCTTTTTATAGACAAATTAGTGAAACAGAGAAAGCTTGCAACAAAAGAAGCATTACTGGTGCTAACCAGTTCTCTCACGAATCTGTGCTCACCTTACTCTTTCAATTGTGTTCTCTCCATGGTCCATCTTGAGAGAGCAAGAAATCACTCATTATAAGCTTCTTCTAAGTACATACAAAGGTAGTCCAATGTCATGGTTTAAGATATACCTCTTTCTTTTCCTTAGATGTAGTGCTCAGTCGCTATAGCATACGTTACCTTTTACACCTTTGTGCACAGTTGGAACCCTTCTGACTGCCAACTATAAGAATATTCCTCTGATTTCCAGTCTCAAAATATTGCAGGTAAAAGTGAATATAGAAAATTTTGAGTTGATGTACTTCATTTACAATAAAAAAAAAAACAACAATGCCTAAACTGGTGAAGTATAAGCCATGTAGTAGCATTATCTGGAATCTTTACATATGGTCCACAGTGGCTTGTGTTGCTTTTTTAAATTATTTCTTATAGCCAGTTTCACCCTGTGTTCCTTGTAAGATTCTTGAGGGATAAAATGATCCTAAATATTGGTATTCTTCATAGTGCCTTGCAACCCAGTTAGAACTTAATCAATATTTGCAGGATGATTGGATACATAAGGAAATGAATAAATGAGAAAGTGAATGTATAAAGTCATCTCTAGTCTACAGAAAGTATCTATTGAACTCCTTCTGGCTTATCTCCTATTGCCTTAAAACAATATATTCCTAAAATGTTAACATAGCCCCACTTTAGTAAACTAATGTTAGTCTTGTTCTTTCCCCTCATTGAAAACTTCTAACATAATTTTACATTTTTATTAGACAATATAAAAATAGGATTGGGAAAAAATAATTTGATTAAACAGTATAGACCATAAATTGCTGCTAATCCAATCTGTGGGGGGAAAAAAGAGGAAAGGTTATATGAGAAGTAACCTCACAGGGTAATCCAATCATAAATTCCTAATGGGGCAGGTCATAGTGGGTAGTTATGCCCAGCCACTTAACTTCTTTAGAGAAAGGTTTATTTTTACCTTAAGAAAGCTCAGTCCATTGTTTCTATGCATCTAGGTCAATATACTTTTAAAATAAGCCAGTAACCCTCTTCAACAGAGCACAGGATCTTGTTAACTATCCTGTAATCCAATCCCTGCATTGTGTTCCCCCACCTTCATGTAATCTACCTTATGTCTGCTTCTTAATTTCAGATGCATAAAAGAAACTGCAAAACTTATTCCCCAGGGGAGCATGTGAGATCTTGCTCCTAGGCATCAGTTTGGTTCAAATAAACTCCTTTTTAAATTAAATTTATTGGAGTCAAATAAACTCATAAAATTTTTCTACAGGCTTGGAAGTTTCTTACCTCAACAAATCTAAATCAGGACAGCATTTAAAGAGACACATAGATCTTGGAGTAGCAAAGCAAAAGTGATGACATCAAAAGGCAACCATGTAAAAAGTGTTAGCCCAATGTTTTGGAGCAAACAAAAATGCTTGAAAAGCTTAAGTTTCTAGTACAATTACAAGATTAAATGCAGACTCTCAAATGACAAGAAGTCAATAATTTGGGCAAAAGAAGACCTATTGCTTAGAGTAAAAAATTTGCATTTTGCTAAAACAAAGCCAATAGAATTAAATTTAAAAAGACTGTAATATAAACAAATGAAAGATGTTCAACATCATTAGCCATTAAAGAAATAAAAATTAAAGCTATGATAAGATTTTACTATAGGCCTATTAGAATTGCTAAAATAAGAATTACTGACAATACCAAGTGCTAGAATGGATGTTGAGCAACTGGATCTCTTATTGCTAGTAAAATTGTACAGACTCCTCTCTTATGAGTTTGGCATGAATTTATCATGTAATTTACAGAGCAATTGCAATCCTTCATACTTATCATGGGAAAAAACAAACAAACAAACAACTGTACACTATTTGTAATAGCTCCAACTGGAAATAACCTAAAGGTCCTTCTTGTGTGAATGGAAAAATAAAATGTGGTACATCCCTTCAATGGACTACTATTCAACAATAGAAAAAAAATGCACCACGGATATATACAACAAAATAAATGGATCTCAAGGGAATATGCTGAGAGTAAAAAGCCATTCTCAAAGATTATAATTGTATAATCTTTCATTTGGTTAACATTTTAAAGTAACCAACTATGGAGATAATAACACGTCAGTGGTTGTCAGACATTAGGGCTTGGGGTAGGGCATGACTCTAAAAGGGGAAAAAAATAAGAGAGTTTTCCTGTGGTGATGAACATGTTCCATATCCTGATTTTGGAGATGGTTACATCAAATATATATATATATATATATATATATATATATATATATATATGGCTAATATGCTAAGTGTCTGACCATCCAACCAGTTGCTATGATGTGCATTGACCACCAGGGGCAGACACTCAACGCAGGAGTGGAGATTCTCAGGTGATGCACCCCAAAACCAAAGGGGAAGGAGTGCCCCATTCCTCGCGGGGCCGGGTGATTCCACCTGCTGCCATGGGTTATGTTGTTGCTGGGGCACTGTTGTCCCCGAATCTGGTTTACTGCACACTTGCATTTGTGTTCCACACCCTGTTTGACAGCAGCTTTTCAGAGTGCTCTCTTGCTCTCTGGGACCCCGCCAGGGGATGTCGGAGAGCTGGTTTTGGCCCGATCGCCGCAGGCCAGGCCAAGGGACCCTACCTGCCGAAGGGACTCCATTCACTCCACAGACACTGGGGCAGGACCACAGGAGATTGGCTCCAGAGCATGTCTGGCCCTTCTCACCCAGTCCCACCCCACTAGCCACCTTTTAATTAGTTTATTTTCAATGTGCATGAATCCATGCACTGGGTCACTAGTGTACACATAAAATTCCAAAGAACTATACACCAAAAAGTGTACATGTGAAATCTGAATGAGGTCTGCAGTTGAGTTAATAGTATTGCACCAATATAAATTTCCTGATTTTAATAATTTACTATGGTCATGTAAGATGTTGTCACTAGCAGAAAGAGGGTGAATAGTTCACAAGAATTCTCTATTAATATTGCAACGTTCAGTGTCAAATTATTTCAAAATAAAAGCGTAAATACAATAAAACAACAGATAATTTTTATTTTACCATTTGCCTAAAATAGAGGGGAGTTATTGTAAAATTCAACTTGGTTTTCTCCAACACCTTTGATTTATTATCCAATTTGACTGTTACTGTTTGTACGTATACCTCATAAAGAAATAAAATACTTTCAACACTGGCCACAATATATAAAAGTTCCATTTTCCCAGTTACTACAAACCTCAATATTATTTCTGGGGAAAAATGGGATAAAATCACCATCATTGTGAGAAAAAAAAGTAAATTTGTCCAATAGCATCTGATTTCTTGCACAATTAATAGTACTTTATTTGTAGGTTCTTCTCAGGCTAAATTACTTTTTTTAAATGATTAACAGGATGAAATTGATAGTAACAGAAATAAAGTCATTAAGATGCAAAGACTAGAATTTCACCACCAAAATAGAAAATATTGGGAGAAATTCTCCTTCATGTCTTTCACATTTCTGCCATTTAGGTATTCAGAATATTCTAAAGAAACAAAACAAAACAAAACACAACAACATACACATCAAAACTTTGATGCTACCTTGCTGTTTTCGTGGGAAATCTACATTATAATTGATAAGAAACAAAATAAGGTCTAGAAGCATTAATCTATATTGTTTTCATAAACTATTAGATTATGTTCCCATTCTTTTTTAAAAATTTATCTTTATTGTTAAAAGTATTACAGATGCCCCCCTTTTTCTCTCATTTACTCCCTCCATCCCATACTGCCCCTCTTCCCAGGCCTTCACCACACTATTGTTTGTGTTCATGGGTTATACATACATGCATATAAATTCTTTGGTTAATCTCTTCCAGTGCTTATGTGAGTTGAGTGACATTTAATTCACAATATGAGTAAGAGAATCATAGAATGATCTACAAGGAAGCAGAGGTGGAGATGAAGATGAGTGAACACAATTTTACAGAGAAGGTAATGGTCCCATAATAACCTATTGAAGAACTGGAGGAATTAAGTTTTGTCTTAGTTTTGTTTTGATTTTTGTTAATTAGTGTTGGCTGTGAAAATGAAACTCAATCATTATTAAACTATTTCTAGGGTAATACAAAGTTGATTAATAGTTGTAAAGAAGTCCTCCAGTTTTTATCTATATCCATCAGTGGTCATACTAGATATGCTAAAGTAATGAATAGCAAAAGCTAAATAATCTACAATAATAAAAGACAAAGATGCTAATTGACCATACCTTCACTATGCCCAAGCCACACCCACCAGCCAGTCAGAGCGACTATATGCAAATTAACCCAACCAAGATGGTGGCCGGCAGCCACGGAGCTGGAGCAAGCAGGAGGCTTGGTTGCCCTGGCGATGGAGGAAGCCAAGCTTCCCACCTGCTCTGGCCAGCTGTGGCCTCCGCAAAAAGCAACAAAGTTTCAATTATAGAAGCTAAATAAATCCCAGGTACCAGCTCCCAACCAGCCTCCACTGGGAGCTTGGGTGGCTGGGGGCTGTGGCCAGCCTGCAAACAGCCATCAGCCCCTCACCCAGGATGGCCACACCCTCATGGGGTACGGGTCCCTGCTGGGGTGCTTGGCCAGCCTGCAAACAGCCTTCAGCCCATCACCCAGGCTGGCCAGCCACCCCAGCGGGGACCCCCACCCTGAAGGGGTGTGGCCATCCTGCAAACAGCCATCAGCCACTCACCCAGGCTGGCCAGGTACCTCAGTAGTACCCCCCTCCCTGAAGGGGATGTGGCCAGCCTGAAAATGGCCCTCAGCCTCTCACCCAGACTGGCCAGGCACGTCAGTGGGGACCCTCACCCTGAAGGGGGTGTGGCCAGTCTGAAAACAGCCCTCAGCCCCTCACCTAGGCTGGCCAGGCACCCCAGCGGGACCCCTACACTGATCCGGGGCACCCTTCAGGACAAACCAGCCAGCCCCCACCCATGCACCAGTCTTCTATCCTATATAATAAAAGGGTAATATGCAAATTGACCCTAACTGCAGAACGACTGGGAATGACTGGTCACTATGACACACACTGACCACCAGGGGGCAGACGCTCAATGCAGGAGCTGCCCCCTGGTGGTCATTGTGCTCCCACAGGGGAAGCTCTGCTCAGGCACAAGTCAGGCTGATGGCTGCCAGTACAGCGGTGGTGGTGGGAGCCTCTCCCGCCTCCTCAGCAGCACTAAGGATGTCCAGCTGCAGCTCGGCCTGGTCCCCACTGACAAATGGACATCCCCCGAGGACTCCCAGGCTGCCAGAGGGATGTCTGACTGCCAGCTTAGGCCCAATGCCCCGGGGAGCTGCCTAAGCCAGCAGGTGGTCGTTCCCGTGGGGTCCCAGACTGCGAGAGGGCACAGGCTGGGCTGAGGGACCTTCCTGAGTGCACAAATTTTTGTTCACTGGGCCTCTAGTCCTATATTATAAAAAGGTAATATGCAAATCAACCAAATGGTGCAAAAACTATGATGTGCACTGACCACCAGGGGGCAGACTCTCAATGCAGGAGCTGCCCCCTGGTGGTCAGTGCTCTCCCACAGGGGGAGCCTCGCTCAGCCACAAGCCTGGCTGACAGCTGGTGAGCACAGCCATGGTGGTGGGAGCCTCTCCCACTGCCACAGCAGCACTAAGGATTTCTGACTGTGGCTTAGGCCCGCTCAACCCCTGAGGGCTCCTGGACTGCGAAAAGGTGCAGGCCGGGCTGAGGGTCAACCCCCACTAGTGTACACATAACGTTCTTTAGATAACAAAGCAAATTTACATAAATTATATTTAATTATCATAGCTTTCTAATGAGGATAAATAAAGCAGTTAAAATTGTGCACATTTTACAAATGATGCTTTGGAATGTCAGATAAGTAATTTTTCATATAGTTTCATAAAATACACACACACACAGACACACACACACACACACAAAGAAAAAAAAAAAAAAAACACTAGCAGGATACCAAACTAGAACTCAACCCAAAGTATTCTAATCCAAGTTCCAGGCTTTTTTCTCTGTTGTAATTATAGTTATGTTTACTTGGGATTCACACATTTCTTTCTCTGTCAGTAGCAAACTATTTGCTGAAATCCAGGTTTGGGAAGCAGCTTTAAATTCCCCATAGTTTCATTAGAGAGAAAATAAATGCTAGCATTTATAGCATTCAGTCATGGTAAGAAGGGATAAGACAACTGGAAATATAGTAGCAGCTGGTCTAGAATTCCTTTGTTGATTACTTTTATAATGTTTTCTTGCTCAACTAACAAAATTAGTTACTATTATTTTCTTATTTCTACTTGATCCACCATCTCAATGGCTCAGCTTTTTAATCATCTCACTCCTGCTTCTAGTTTGTTACATTTCATCTGATCTTTCCATTCTTCCCAAAAACCCACCTCTCCAATAAACTCAACCATGATAGATAATAACATTTCATCAATTATTTTTTTTAAATTAGATTTTTTAAAGAAGGTTATCATGCAGCAAGAATGTGGAATGAACAAGACCACCCAGATAGAAGTAGCTAGAGAGCTCTAATCTCTGGTACATTTCAGAAAAATTACAGAATTTGGGAGCTGAAAGAAACCTTAGGGATCATCAGCCATGAATTAACTAAGGTTTCCAAATCCAGAACTGGAAACCGATCTTTTGACTTAAGTCAAGGCTCTTCCCAATACATCGTCTGTACCTCCACATCACCAACTCTCTTGGTTTTCTTTCTATAGTTTTTGGTTGTCTTTTTTCTGTTAACTCTTCAGTGGAGAAATGTTAATAGTATTGATAATAGTAATAATACTCAGATACCAAAAAGGTCACCAATCCCTATGGAATATCATGATTATCCTATCGAATAAAGACGGAATATGCAAACTGACCATCACTTCTTGACAAAGATGGTGGCGCCCACAGCCAATAAGGAGGGAATATGTAAACTGACGTGACAAAGATGGCGGTGGCCAGGCTGGAGCAAAGGTGGAAGGTGGCTCTGGCCCTGAACGAAGGCGGAAGGTGGAGACCCGAGTGAAGGCCCGGATCCTGGGTGCCAGAGGGAAGCTGGTGCCAGCAGCCAGGGAAAGGAAGGCCTATTCTTGCACAAATCTTCATGCATCGGGCCCTCTAGTAAATAATATGTTAATAATTTTTTATTTATTAGATATACATTTACTACTTACAAGCTCATAATATCCAGAATTTAAAAATAAATTATTCACTTTGTTTATTTGGAAAGTATATTATCATCCTCTACTCATATAATATGAAATTCTTATTAATAATTTAAAGTATAATTTAACCACTAAGAAAATAGGAACAATAGTATGCTCTCAATAAATTATCACCATTTAAATGAGCTTATAAGGAAAAATAAGAAATTAAAAGCCCCATATAATTTGTGATTATATAAATAATTATTATTAAATTCTCACTCATTTAAAAAGAAATGAAATCATTTTTAATTAGAAGTCTTAGTTAACTCAATGCTCTCTATAACAGCTTTTAATATGTTCTTAAATGCTTAGCAAACAAATTTTTAATGTTTTGAGTTGAAATCTAAGTCATAGCTATTTCTCATAAAGTTAACCACTTCTACACAAATATGTTTACAAGGTTTTTAAATTATGTTTCTGCTATCTATGTATGTGCTACACTAGTCCAAGCAACAATTACCTATTTTAAACTATTGAAATATTAGTAGGCTCATTACTAAGCTTTCCATTCCCATTGCCCAGTCCCCCAACCCGCACACGCACGCACACACACACACACACAAACACACACACACACACACACACATTTTATAACAGAGATTTCTCAATTATAAATCTGGCCAACTGACTTTTCAGTTTAAAATTTGCCAAGCTGGCTTATAAGCTTGTATATGATGCAGTCTCAGCCTCTCTTACCACAATCGTTTTGAACAAATCTTCTCCTTGCTCATTGTATTTTTTTACGTTTATTTTTTATTGTCGACAGTAGTATAGATATCCCTCATTTTCCCTCTTCCTTGGCCCCCTCCACCCAGCCCCTCCCCCACCACAGGCCATTAACCACACTGCCTTTTTTTCCAGTTTCTCAAACGCTTGCCTCTTTTTCTCTCCTCCAGGCAACAGACTTGCCCTCTCTTTATAGTGTTCTTCCTGCTCCCTATCTACATTCCTACTTTTCTTTGCATACTTTTCCTGTCTTATCCTTTGGGTAACATTTTCAACGTCATCTCCTAAGTGAATCCCTGCCCAACTAACTTAACTAACATACTCTCTGTCAGTCTTAACAATAATTCATTTCTTATATTCGTGTAGCACTTATAATTTGTATTTATGAATGTGAGAACATATTTATTGGTTGCATCAGATAAAGGATCAATAGCACTTCTTTTTCTACTCATAATTTTTATTTAAACTTCTTTCAAGAGCTCTTTTAAAGACTAATTTGAACATGATGATTTTTTGTGTTTTAAAAAATGTTTATTAAATGTATTGGGGGATATTAGTTAATAAAATTATATAGGTCTCAGTTGTACAATTCTATCATACATCATCTATATATTGTACTGTGTGTTCATCACCCAAGGTGAAGTCTAATTGTCACCATTTATCCCCCTTTTACCTTCTACCTCTCCCCACTGCCTTCCCCTAAGTAATAGCACTCTTATAATAATTTATTTTTACAAGATATACCAATTAAACTCATATGGCTTTCTAACAACTTTTAAAAAACACTTTCAGAAAAATATATAATTTTAGTGTAGGTTAGTACTAGCAAATCAAAAATTAAAATGTAATATACATGAAACATGAAACCTCTATACTGCTGGGATTTGTCCAGATCTAATTAAAACATTACTTTAAGAAATGGCTGTTACTTTATTTTTACTTTTAATTTGTCAAAATATTAATGTAAGTTTTTAACTATCAGACTTATAAAATGTTGTAAAAATAACAGAAAGAATGCCCATAAACCTTTCACCCCAAATTCCTATTTATTATTTTATAAACACTTGTTTTATCATTAAATGAACAAAAAGCATAAAATATAGCTTTAAAAAATATGGACTATAGGAAATGCTCCATAAATGTCATCACTGTGCAGAAGTCAGGGTAATATTTTTATTGTTACATTTTAGTGTATATACAGCTGACATAAGCACATAGTATTTTAAATTTTATTCAAATCTAGCTCCCATTATATTTTCCAAATATTATGTGCATATGAATAAACAAAAAGAGGTACCAACAGGCACCCAGTTGCTATGCATAATAAATAGTAATGATTATTCCTTTCTTCTCTCCAGTAGTGGTATTTAAATATTTATCAAACAATACTAGTACAAGATAGGTATTAACTCACCAGAACAGACACTAGTTATATGTGGCCAATATGTAAGTGTTAATTCAGCTTCCTCACTTGTTAAAATCTGTTTTTGTTAGGGGGTTTCATCATCATTTAGCTGATGCCTTATATTAGAGAACTAAAATTAAGACATAACTATTAAATAAAAAAGTATAATGGCTTTATGACAAAACACAATTGCTAAAAGAGAAGTGATTAGAAGTAGGGTGTGTAGTAAGAAGCCTAAAGCAGAAATCTAAAATGAAAAATGACAAAGAACATTTCAGCATATTTATCTATAGAGTCAAGTGATATCGCATATTGTCATCTGGATGGGTTAGTCTACGCGTCAACAATTGCCACTAAAAATAAATGTCTGATTCAGCATCCTATTTTACCAGAAGTTATCTGACAGCTTGTGTCTATTGGAAATGACGTGCATTAAAACAAGATTGCTCGCCATCTGCTAGAAAGTGAAGCAGTGGTTTCTATTATATCTATGTTTAGGGAGAAAATGAGTCAGTTACACCGAGTAGTGAAGTGCACTGTGCAAGGCAGTGAACTATTATACTCAAGCACGATTGCAATTTAAAACCCTAAAATACAAAAGTATAGACAAAATGTTGCAGTTCAAACTGTCAAAAGAGAAAAGGCCATAAGAGAAAATAATTATAATAACAGTAATACAAATAATGAAAATAATAATATTCTGTTACAAAATAGCAACTGTTATGTGTATACTCTTCATTTACTAGTAGGTAAATTGCTCGGTCCAGAAGTTTATAACTAAACAGGAATTCTGCAGCAAAGTTTTCTGGGTTCTTCTGACTTCATTACTTCATTACTTGTGTTTTATTTCACCCCTCCTCAGTGTCTTTATCTATATAATGGGTAGAATAAATAATGCATATTACATAGGCTTTTGTGAGGACTACATGAATACTACAAGCACTTGGATTATAAAGAGCCTGGCAGATAGAGTACATGCAAAATCCTCTAGTAGTAATCATAATAGACATGAGGTTCCATGGCATTTGGTTATAAATGCCCTTAGTAAGGCAAAGTTGGTTGGAAAATATGGAGCATATGTAAGCAAAGAATGGGAAAAATTATTTTGATTACTAATTAATCTTGACATTTTGTGCCCCACTCCCCCCATTTAAAATCACTGGAGGTTTCATAGAAGTCCACCAATGGCTTATATTGCAAAGTTTTCCAGGACAGCCACAAGTAATTGAAGTGTGTGAGGAGAACCGCGCTATCATTAGCCTTGCACTGCATGGGGCAGTAGCCTGCAGGGATGAACATTACAAGGCCAACAGCAACAGAACTATCATGGTCACGTAGCAAGGAAGAGAATCTGTCCTTCCTAGGGACTCAGGACAAACGTTTGAGCTTTCATCACTTAATGTATCAAAATTAAACCCAGGAGGCAGCAGTACAGCATCAACTAGGTTCACATGTGGCATGGAGACAGGATCTGGGAACAGGTTGGCGCAGAAAAAGATACCATAGTCTCCCCACCAGCCCCAAAAAAGGAAAAAAAAATCTGAAAAAGGAAAAACTCCTGTTACTCTAGCTAACCATGTTACTATTACATTCATGGTGGATTTGGGGGAACCACTTATACAAGCTCTTAATTTTAGAGTGCGTATATCCCATTTGTGAATCTGTCTACCTACTCCTACTACTATCAAACAGTATATAGCAACACTTATTTCATAGTGTGGGCTTAAAGTATGCTACGTTTTTAAAATCTCCTGTGTTGTTCTTGGTTGGTTGTTGTTTTTATTTTTATGAAGAGGTATGAGGACCAAGTAAACTCAACAATCCTGAAGTGGTTGATATGATAGTGAAACTCATGTAACTCACATAAGTCATTTCTAAATTGGGGGGCAGTCCTTTTGGGGGGACAGGCAAGCCACAAACCCTAGCAAAGGACACCTACAGGAGCATTTCACCTGTCTGGGTAAGTCAGCTATACTTAAGACTGTAATGAGACTCTCTCCTTGCTCTGCTTTTGCTAAGAATCCCTCATCATCTGATTTCACATCCTGCCCCTATTGCCTGCTGTTATGGGTCCATTGGCACTCTCAGTCTCTAAAGCTGTTTTCTTCTCAAACTCTAGCTTGAATGATGAGAAAAACGCAGGACAATTACTTTCCACTCCACACATGCACACACACACGCGCGCACACACACACGTTAGTATTAACCTACCTCCTTTCGCTCAGCCAGTACAAGCTATTTTATGTTTAATATTGAGAGTAAGCACTCCTCTGGAATGCCACCATATTAACAAGGGCTGACTCTGCGCTGGGAAAACAGAGCCCCATCATTACAAACACAGTAGAGATGCTGGGGAGATTTCTTTCTTACTAGTATATCCTTGTATTTTATACATTTGGGGAAACCACTCAAAGGCTCTTTAGTTGTAGGCTTTCGGCTTCGTGAGTTAGTGATGCCTTCTAAAGGGGTTTCACTTCTATTTAGGGAGTAGCTGAGACAGGAAGGAGACTTGGGCTCACCAAGAATTCATAGCTTAGTGGTATACAGAAAGCATACAAAGGCATTTCTTAGAGCTTGACTGTAACTGAGTGAGAATGTGGAAGTTTTGGGTGTCAGCACTAAAGCAAAAAAGATACAATTACTCCAAAGTAGTCATCTGTTTCCTGATTGATCCACAAGTACAGTCATATGATCACTCACAACACAGTTTCTTTTCTATCCCTTTTATAAAAAAAAATGAACACTTTCTTTTTAGAGCATTAGGTTTATAGAAAATTGAGCAGATAGAGTTCCCATACATCCCTTTCTTCCTCATTCACAATTCCCCCTATTATTAACACCTGGCATCAGTGTGTTCACATTTTACAATTAATGAAACAATATGGATGCATTATTAACTAAATCCCATAGTTTACATTAGGATTCATCCTTTATGTGGTACAGTTAGTTATCTGGGTTTTGCCAAATGCATAATGACATGTAGTCACTGTTACAATATCAAACAGAATAGTTTCATGACCCTAAGATTTTCTGAATTCTATCTATTCAGCTCTCCATACTTCCCTGCCCTAACCTCTGGGAACCACTGATCTTTCCACTTTTTCTGTGGTTTTTCCTTTTCCTAAATATCACCTAGGTTCTTGTTTTAAATTTTCAGCTACAAATTCTATGTGTCATTTTTATTCATCTTCATGGAGTTGATACATATGCAAACTCACAGGTGCCCCATGTTAAGGTTAAACATTCCCACACTGCACACTCTCAAGCGCCATTTTCCTCAGGGATGAGTCCCCAGTGTTCTGTGTGAATGCTGGCACACACAGATCCCTACATACTTCATCTTAAAGCTCCCTCACTTAACGCTGACTCATTGTGGGTATAGGTAGTAGATAAGAGTGCAGGCTGTGGGGTGACATTGCTGAGTTTAAATCCTGACTATAACACTGATTGGTATTAAACCTTACCTGTGAAAGATGATAATACTACTAACTACCTCACAGTACTGTAAAGATGAAATTGATCAATGCAAAGGAAGTGCTTAGAACAATGACTGGCTCAAAGTAAACTTCCAGTAACATTTTTGTTGAGATTAATCTCTTTTCTTTCTCTGGCTTTCAAATAAAATGGGCCCTATCAAAATTTCAAATTCACAATCTGAAGTGGCACAAAGCACAAGAGAAACAAGATAGATAATGCAAAACTAGTTAATTGATTCACGTCTCCATATGCAAGAGGAACATAGTTTAGCCTTTAGGTGAATGATGAGATTTCGGAGTACTTGAGATCATATATGAGAACATGTTCAATAAAATCACCTCCACCATAGTGAAGTTCACAGAGCACAGATGAGCTCACTATGAACTCCGTGTGACATAATGACCATCAATTCCAGCAGGACAAAGAGGCAGTGCAGAATGCTCCATAAAGTATTATGTATAATTGGTCTCAGCTGCCTTACATATGCTTCTACAATCTGAACCCTAAGAAGATTATTATGACAAATATATAATTTAATGTCCTTTCTAATTCAAACCTTCAGTAAGACTACTCCCAGAAAATGCCATAGCTTAGATATAACTTTTTAAAAATACTATTAATTGAAGATGTCTAAGGCAGGGACACCAATCCTTTAAATGTATTTATAATATAACTGGCTAAAATAAATATTCCCAATTTATTTGAAAACATTGGATTTGGGTTTTAATTATTACAAAACAAAGAAGATCTATGAGTTATTGATAGTCACTATTATTCATCTTAATGTAATTAATTTTAATAGAATATAGTTAACATTTTTTAAATCATGTAATAATAAATTATCTGATAAATGTAATCTGATATATAAAAGAACTATGAAAATTTTTTAAAAAATGAAACAGGCCTACCTTAAAAAATATTTTCTTTACTAAGCAACCTCAAACTTATGAACTATCAATCTGCTTATCCTATTTGGATACTTGTCTTCGAATAATAGAAACATATACAGATCCAAAGAGTAAGAGGATCTAAAGAAGGTAGAGTGTCCAGCAGCTAGTCCTACTTTTTAACTAGAAATGTCCTTATCTTCAATCATCTAAACCTATGCCTGTCTTATTGATTGGGAAGTCACTAAATATCTTTATCTGTGGAATAATTAGGAACTGCTCTTTAAATTTAGCATGCTTCAAATAAAATTTAAAAAAACAACATGACTGATAGCCACACAGTTCCAATAATTGCCTTGTTGAGGCAAGCGTCACCTTCCCTGGTGTTACTGATGCAGTTTTCATTGCCATGTTTGTCACCAACATCATCATTACCATCTCCATTACCGTCCTTATCTAGTATTCGCAGGGCTTTGGTAAAGATCCCCAAAATACCCATTAGGAAGAAGACGAGTTTGCTCTCAAGTAGTGTGCATTCCACAGCAAATATTCTATGATATTGAATCAGCACATCTCTCTTCCATTGGCATTGAAAATATCTGTTTTGCATTTTCCAGGTTGTTGTTTTTTTCTTAACAGAAACTTGATAAAGTTCAGGTATCTATAATGCCCCATACCCCTACCACCACCAAAGCCCATATGACTTAGGGACATTGAACCCACTCCCAGATCATGAGACGGACTCTAATTAATACAAATGCAAACAGCACTTGGTATCCTACTAGGGGACTGACATTGCTCCAGGTATGAGAAAGCAACCTTATGTAGCCCATTCAGGCTGAAGTAACAGATTTAGAGCCCATATTTACCTGCTGCATGAAAATAAGGAAGCAATTTTCCTCAGTTCCCATTGTAGCACCTTAAGACCATGGGGGGAAAAGAATTAGTATGTAGCAGTAGATGGCAAAGTGGAGATATGGAAGGGATATGGCTCATTAGTGATGTCATTGCAGCATCAACTCAGCCAAGCCTGGA
This sequence comes from Myotis yumanensis, assembly GCF_028538775.1. Classification (NCBI taxonomy): domain Eukaryota; kingdom Metazoa; phylum Chordata; class Mammalia; order Chiroptera; family Vespertilionidae; genus Myotis; species Myotis yumanensis. Next base: position 70,439,375 of record NW_027223759.1, on the reverse strand, counting down.
CCTAACCAAGCATGCTCTTCTCTGGCCTTCCTCTTAAAGGAGAAAACAAATGAATTTATCGTTTAATCCAGCTGGAATTAGGATTTTTGTTAATGACAAAAGCATTCTAAAAGATACTATTATTGTACAATTTCAACTGTCTTCTCTTTTACTTCTACCTCTACTATTATCCTCACTAATAATTGATTTTGTCCTCTACTCTCAGAATTTTTGCAAACATTACATTTATTCAGAGTATGCTCCAAATCAAAACAAAACAAAAAGATAAATAATAACCTAGCAAGTATCCAATAAAATCCAAGACCCCCAATCTGGAAAACATGACCTTCTGTGAGTAATAGTAAGATCATAAGATGCACAAATAGAATAATTATCATTCTGATGTGTAAAGAGTTAAAAATAAAATGTTTTCATAGTGTTTTCCCCCCATTTCAGAGAAGAAAGAATTTAAGTTTTAGGAATTTGGAACCAGTTATTTAAATAAATTGCCCCAATGTGGAGCTGTCTGTTATTTCAATCACTGGTCAGGGTATAATCTACTTGTTTATCTAATTGTATATTTTCCAGGCAAACTTTTAATTGATGATTTGGATATATGAAACAAAAGTAAAAAATGAACCTAATGAAAACGACTCATTACAGATAAAATGATTAACCCGAATTCTGAGTGTTCAGGGGAGTGTAAAAACTTTGGGAAAAGATGAGCCCATGCAGTTTAAAATATCTTTTTGAAACAAAGGCTTTAACATGCTAATATTTTCTGCTTTTAATTTTTTAGTAACCAAAAGGCAAAAGAAGGAGGAGGAGGAGGAGGAGGAGGAGGAGGAGGAGGAGGAGGAGGAGGAGGAGAAAGAAATCAGATTGTGGTTATAGTGGCAGAGACAGTCATCTGTTAACCTAGAAACTCATGCTTGTCTCTTTCTAAGATGTGGAGTGGTTGGCAACTTCCCAGATAGAAACTATATTTTCTAGTCCCCTTGATTCCAGATGCAACAAATTGACTAGATGGCTCAGCCAGAATATAACCAAAATGGTGCATAGTGCTACTGAACTGAAGTTTTAATAAAGCAGATGTGCCTTTCTTCTCTCCGGTTAAAAATCAGAGGATGCTGAGGCACCAAGACATGATGATGAGGAACACATGCATTGGATCCTACCCAAAACAAAAAGGACATTTCTATCTTTCTGTCCACTGACATTTTTGGCAGCAAGTGGTTCCATAACAAATTTAAAAGTTGGTAGCATAAGTGCATAACTATCTTCACGAAAACCTAAAATCTGTTGCTCAATGGTAAGGTGGCAGCAGCAGGACTAGATATATTCAAGGTTAAAAATATTAGATAAAAAAATGTCATTTGTGCCCTGGCCAGGTAGCTCAGTTGGTTAGAGCATCGTCCCACTACACCAAGGCTGCATGTTGGAAACCCAGTCAGAACAAATACAAGAAGCAACCAATAAATGCATAAATAAGTGGAACAACAGATAGATCTCTCTCTCTCTCTCTCTCTCTCTCTCTCTCTCTCTCTCTCCTCTCTTCCTCTTTCTCTAAAATCAACAAATAAAATTTTTAAAAGAGTTATATGCAGTATCTTGGAAAATATGTTGAAATAAAAACAAGTACTTATTGAGCCCTTGGATTTAAGGGAATAAATTTAAAAATATTAAAAGTTGTGTGCTCACTTTGGCAAAAAGTTACCAAACAAAATAATGTAGGTTAGAATTGACTGATTGATTGCAAAAAAGAAATAAATAACAAAATAGAAGAAGCCCACAACTGGGCCTCCCAGGTTTGGAAAAGCCAATTGCTTCTAGGTCTTGAATAATAAGAAAAAATACTGAAAATGGCTTTGAGCAATAAAAGCCAATTAGAACTTCTTGATTTAACAGAAGAATTTAGCCTTTAGACAAAAGGTGTTTGCTTCCAATAAAATCATTGTTTTCAGACCTCAAAATATACTAACAGGGTAAAAGAAGAAACCAAAAGAGTGAGGTGGAAAGAAATAAATTGGATTTAATAATTATTATTAAAGTATAACTTTGAATGTGGTTATTGTGACATGGAATGGGATAAAAAGAAATCCATTTTCTACTAATTTTCAAGGGAATTTATAAACACAAAAGCCATGAGCTTTGTCTCTTTAAACCTTAAAACAAAATCCCTTTTATCTTTAAGCCTTAAAACAACTTGAAAGGAGCAAGAAATAGTCTGAAATACATAGAGCCCCCACGGGGAAGATATTCCCCATTTTTAACTTCAGCTATAGTGTTGAGTCCAACAGACTAGAAAGGACCTCCCAAAGGAAGTGTAAGTAAAGGAGAACAGTGGGCAAGGAGAAATACTGCTGGGATAAGAAGTGTCTAGACAAGTGACCTCCCAACCACCAGGACAGAAGGTCTTCACTTCATTTGTCTGGCAGGATTTCACTGCCGCTCTGAATCATCACCACTGTATGCCTCCACTCTTTTGTTTCCAAATGACAATTTTTATTTAATCACTGGCCCATGAATGTATATAGGGTGCGAAGGGGTCAGTGGGTGCAGATATCTTTTCTTTTGCTTCATAGTTTGCTGTACAACAAGAGACCACAAAGGACATGATGGAGATAATTGTTCATCTCCTGGAAATCCTCTACTTTAACCTAAGTGTAGTGCATTCTATGTATAGTAAGAAGAGTACATATGAGTATTTGTTAGCCAGAAGAGAAGACTGTGGCAGAAATGGAAAAGTAGTCATTAAAAATGCAAGTGTTCGCCCTGGCTGGTGTGGCGCAATGGGTTGGAGCATTTTCCCATATACCAAAAAGTTGTAGGTTTGATTAGAGGTCAGGGCACAAAAGAAATAAATGAAAACATGCATGCTTTCATTTCCATAGTATGGGGTTGTCATGCACAAGCAGCTGCCTAGCCAGATGCTACTGTGTCTATATATCTTCAACATGATACCCTTTCTGCTAGTTGAGAAGAGAATATCCAAGGCCCCAAGAGATTCTAGAGCCACAAAATGGAAGGAACCTCCATCCCAGAATCATCATGGAGGAAGCTGTCCACCACATGTGAATACCATCAGTGTATTCATACTTGAACATAAAATATAATTTTTGTGTTATGTTGCAATTTTAGAGTTTATAAAAGCAACTACCACTATTCTAATAAGTACAGTTGTTGTAAGGAGCATTTTATTGATACCACAAAGTTTAGTGTGTACCTTATGAAAATTACTTATATTTGTCTAATGCAGTCATTTTCACTAATAAGTAATTATTTTTTTCATTTTTCCCACTAATAAATAATTAAATTGTATGTATACAATCAAAATAACTTTATTAAATTAAATTCATAATACAACAAATAATATAAAAATAACAGGATATTTTTGTTTCATTAAAAAAATGAATCCAAGATATTATCAAGTTGGAGGCTTTTTGGTCATTAAAAATGCAAGAGTTTCAAACACTTTACATAGGTTCCACACTGAATTTGTGAGATAAATTGATTAATTAGGTATACCTTCAAGTTAATTAATTTCTCAATTCTAAATTTCATTCTGTGACCTAGACTGAAGGCTTCCAGAAAGTAGAAATATTTTATGTTATTTTAAAATTGCATTTTATGCCATATGAAACAAGATTTAGAAAGTCAATATAGAGATTTACTAAATAGTTTGGTTGTTGATGATGTTACCATAACTATACCCAATCATTATGAAGAAGAACAAAAACAAATATTGTTTGTTTTGTTTTTACCAAAAAGTGTTACATTATTTTATGATGTCATTAGGGCATATTTCATCTGTAGTTAAGCATAAATATTTAGATACCACATTTTTTCAGTTTCATTGAGAAATAATTTACATACATCCCTGTATAATAAGTTCAAGGCATACAACATGATGATTTAATTTAGATATATTGTGAAATGATTACCACAATAGGTTTAGCTATCATCCATCTTATGCTCTTTGTGATGAGCACCCTTGGGAATAACTCTCTTAACAACTTTCCTAGGTATCATGCAGAAGTGTTAGCTAAAGTCATCATGTTTTATAATACATCCCTCGTATTTAGAAGTTAGTACCTTTTGACTTTTTTACTTATAATTAGAAGTTAATAACTTTTGACTCTCTTCCTCCAATTCCCCTTCCTCTCACCCTCTGCCACTGGGAATCACAAGTCTGACCTCTTTTTCTAGTTGTTTTTTTTTTGTTTGTTCATTTGTTTGCTTTTAAGAGTCTACAGAAAAGTGAGATCACACAATATTTGTCTTTTTCTTCTAACTTATTTCACTGAGCAAAATGTCATAATGGTCAGATTTTAATGTTGTTGCTTTTTTATAGCTGAATAATATAGATAGATTAAAGGTAGATAAAATCATAGAAATACAGTTAATGTTATATAATGATAGCCACTTGAATTTATTGCTATAGATAAGAAAACACTGTAAAAACATTTTGAGTAATTCATACAAATTTATAAGATTTTGGATGTTGTCACTGTACTGCATTAAACACCCATTGAGTAAGAAGAATTTGGCAAATAACTCCCTTGGCACTCTCCTTCATATAGATGAATTCAGAAGTCAGCCCACCTAAGTACTGCTCCTATGTGTGAGACCAAGATTCTATAAAATGTACACTAATACGCAAAATATACTTTTAGCAGTTCATTTCATTTATCAACTTTTTTTTTTTAAAAAGAAACTTTAACTACAAGATGTCCAAGGGAGAAATCACAGTAGATCAGTACATAAACTCAGTAGTATTATCATTGGAGCTATTGGAATGTCTCTATTTTTCTTGTTGTTTTTTTTTCTAATGAAGAGGGATATGTAAGAAGATTCTATGGGTAACTATGTTTACATCAACTGTAAGAAATATGTCTCCTTAAACATTGGGAAGACATACTGATTGTTGAAGCCTGTCACATGGCTATCTTGAAGTGGTGAAGGAGGCTGGGAGATTATCCATCTGTCTATCATCTAACTAGCTATCCTATATAATAAAGAGGTGATATGCAAATTAACCCTCACACCCTCACAAGATGGCTGCCTTTGGCCAGACTGGCAGAGGGGTTAGTGAGGGATGAACAAACGACTGAACAAGCAGGCTGCATGGGGCAACCAGGCTGGTGGGGGAGCATTTGGGGGCGATTAGGCTGGCAGGAGGGGCAGTGAGGGGTAACTAGGCCAGCAGGGGGGGGGAAGTTGGAGGTGACCAGACCAGTGGGGGGATAGGGCGGGGCGATCAGGTTGGCAGGGTGGGGGCAGTTAGGGGTGACCAGGCAGGTGAGCAATTAGGAGCCAGCGGTCCAAGATTGTGAGAGGGATGTCCCACTGCCGGTTTAGGCCCAATCCCCGGGGAACCCGGATTGGAGAGGATGCAGGCTGGGCTGAGGGGACCCCCCACCATACACAAATTTTGTGCACAGGGCCTCTAGTAGAAATATAAATGTGTACCTGTGTGTAGGGTAGTTCTGTCTTAAAAAGTTAGGACTAACAATTTGCAACCTATGAAAATGTAAATGTGAATTTCAAAAGATTAGGGACAGTCACAAATTGCAGATGAGCATGAGACTTTTCAAGACTGATACTTCTATGAGGAGAAAAAGAGTACGTAGAGGCACTTCTTTACATGCTTACTCATGTCCAAAGCCATACCAACTTCAGACCCATCTATTCTCAAAGCAATAGGTAGTGGTTAATTGTGGGGGTTGCAATCTGTAGTTTTAATTTGTCCACAGTATAGCCAAGGGGTTTAATAGTCAATGGACTGTAACAATCCTAGTTATATGTACTATTGTAAGTGAATAGTGAGTACAGGCTCTAACTGGGAACCTGGGCTGGCTCTAGGAGCTCCCTAACAGAGTGAGAAACTTGATGTTTATCCCAAGGGTCTCCTTGTTATAAAACTCCTTTTGTGTACATTGGCAAACCTGTTTCATTTTCTAGTTTTCCACATTCACACAGCATCTCAGATTAGAATCTCATTAGTCAGCCCTGCTCCCTGATGGCTGTTAACTTTGATTCTATCTTTAATTCCTCAGCCATGATTAGTTTCACCAACAGTGAGGATCCAGGGGAGTGATGGGAAAGGGCGTATTAACTATTAAATACTGCCAATCACTTCCACGTGAATTCAACTTCTGAGACTTGAGCTTCACTCCTCTGCCTCCTGGCAGATGGCCTGCTCATGCAGAGAACAAAAACAACATACTTTCCCCTCAATACTAACATGGGGTCATGGATTCACAAATAAATTCCACAGATCACTCACTACAAGTCAAAAGTCCATTCTCCATAGAAAGAGGTTATACACTGAACTTGAAAAATTTTCAATTTCTGCTGTTTCACATGACATAGGAGATTTTCCCTCTCCCTCAACTTAGCCATCTCAAGACTATTGATTTTGGATCTATCCATGGTACCCTACGTCTTCAAAATATATTTTTCCAAATTTTCAATTCCAACTTCAGTACTATCATTAAAATATCTCTTTAAATTTATACAATTTTTCTAATAATTATCATGGTTAGGATTAATTGATCCCCTTTTTTTTCAGTATTGTTGAAACAATTTTGACATTCATGGTGAAATGAAATCTTGTTTCCAATTTAGTGTGATGATTTTATTTTATTATTATTTTATTATTTTTTAAAATATATTTTTATTGATTTCAGAGAGGAAGGGAGAGAGATAGAAACATCAATTATGAGAGAGAATCATTGATCGGCTGCCTCCTGCATGCTCCACACTGGTGATTGAGCCCACAACACTGGGCACGTGCCCTGACCGGGAATCGAACCGCTACCTCCTTGTTCATAGTTGCTCAACTACTGAGCCACGCCAGCTGGGCAGTGTGATGATTTTAATAGGAAGTTCAGGGCCATGCCTTAGAAACAAAATTAAAAACTAGCTCACTCCTGCCCTTAGTTATAATTCTCTTAGGCTCAAATAGTATATGGTTTACTATTGAAACAATGTTATATTTAAAAACAGGTTAAATGGCAAAGAAAACTAGGAAAGGATTTTATTCTTTTGAAAGACCTTAAAGTTAATTTAAATACACCTTGCACAAAATCAATTATTAAAGTAATGTTGCCTCTGCTACAGTCCCTATACCACAGATACTCTGTACAACCTACACCTTTCTACATATACTTCATATTTATTCCCAGGCTATATCACTTTTATTTCTCATGTCTACACCTCTTTCTCAGGTAAACTATTTTAGGAAGGTTTGTAGTATACATAATAGCATCATAAATGTTGGACACATTAGTAGTTATTTTGAGGCAACATGTAAAAGAAACTCATATATTCTACAGCTTATAAAGTGTTAGGGTAGGATTAATATTATTCAACAATTTTTAAAATATGTTTTTATTGATTTTAGATAGAGAGCAAGGTAGAGAGCAAGAGAGAAACATCAATTGGCTGCCTCCTGCACATCCCTACTGGAGATCAGGCCCTCAACCCTGGCATGTGCCCTGACTGGGAATGGAACCTTTTGGTGCATTGGACCTTTTGGTGCATGGAATGACACTCAACCAACTGAGCCACACCAATCAGGGCATTATTCATTATTTTTAAGGTAAGAAAAAAAGTACAAATAAGCATCTAATATCACACAACTAGTTCTTGGTGCAGCCAGAATTTGATCTCAGGGAAAGTGAGTCCAGCATCAAGCTCTACATCATTAAACAAGCAGAGACAAATAGCAGCCACCAGAAATGGTAGTTTTGATGTTGGTTGGACTATGATCTCCATGCCACCTTCCGATCTAATGGAAATTTCTTCAAGAAAATATATTACCAAAATTTGAGAGGTAAAAGAAAAATTTTAAGAAGCATCTCCAGAATTAGTAATCTATATTCAAACAATGAAGATCATTTTTTTAAAAATTTCATGGAAGGAATAACAATAATACTATGAGAGGCCTTTGATAAAAATGGAATAGGAGGTTGAGACAGTGAAGTTAAATGTGTAGCCAAATGAAATATATTTTTCAATGCAGCCTTTAGGGAGGTAAGTCAAATCTTTTTTTATTTCCATCATTATTAAGGGCAAGCTCTTAACAGTCAGGTCAACTTTTAATACATTCTCATGTTTCCCAAATGAAGTTATAACTAAAAAAGCAAAGATATATCGCTTCATACAATTAGGAAAAGGTGGGAGAAAAGATAGCTTGCATATCCCCCCTCTAGTGGGCCATGAAGCAGAGTACTTGTCTCAACTAATCAAATTACTCTCAAGCAAGCCCCAAAGTTAAAGCTAAAGGAAAACACCTACTGCTTCTTCCCTAGACAGCACCACACGAATCCTAGCCAAATATCTGATATTAAAAGAAAAGTAGATATATTTGAAAGTGTCATATTACATCTAGGCTTATATTTGTAAAAGAGCGGAGCTTTTCCTGCTCTGATTTCTACGACTCATTGTTGAAAAACAGTGCTAGAGATACAGAGCAAACGCAAAGAAAAAATTTCAAAGAAATTATTATGATAAATGACACATGACAAAGTTACATTTAGACAGTGACTAGGCCCAAAGGAATCCAGCCTAGGACAAATGCAAACAATGTGGGGGTTTCTATCCCTAATTCCTTTGACAAAATATGGTTCTTTCATGTAATGACAGGGAGAAATAGGAAGCTTGAGAACATAGACTACCTTGTTGCATAGAAATGGAAATGGTGTCCATATATATACTTTAGATGGGCCATTTTATTTGAAAAGCGTCTCTGGATCTTTGCTTACAAGAATAGGAAGGCTAAGAGAGGTAAAATGAGGGGAGAAATACAATAGTTTCACCTTCTAACATTTTTGACAGACAAGGTTGTCTAAAGGCTAATTTGAAATTCAGTTAGCACATGCAGGGAAAAAACACGCAAGCAAATGTATTTCTAAACAGAATGCCGAAAGGATGTTGCTAGCACATTTGTAAATTTCCAATTTTTTCTTACTACACTTATCCAACAACGCAAACAAATCAGTTTAAATACAACTTCTTTTACTAATGCCTCTTGAAGCATCACTGCAGTCAGATTGAGTCAAGGAACCATCTGCTGCAAATACAAATAGAGCTACATTCAAGAATTATATTACACAGCCTTCCTAGCTAAGTTCTTACGTGCAAGCTGTTCTTGTCAAAATCAGAACCATTGTGATGATGCATCTTAATAGTCAATCAGACTTTAAGTAAAGAGTGACAAAAGTCCACATATGGATAACAGCTGTTTCTTCAGTAAATATTTTCCCATTTATTGAACGGAGGCTTATGGCAGTCTAGGATATGTTCCATCAGACATTTCAGCCTGAACTGCCTGGGGATGATTCAAGCAATAAGGATAAAATTCAGTTTTCACATCTTTGCTACAACTTACATCTGAGAAAACAACAGATCCTCCAAGAAAAGGTGTACACTATGTCATCAATCTGACAGTATCCATGACTAATACTGATGATGACAGACCTGAATTGATGACTCTACTTTTTTGCCCCTCCTCCTGGAATAATAGCATTTGTAAAATTTAAGTAAAATCCATGTATTGACTTTCTAATCAAATAAAAAGTTGATGGGGATTTAAACATTTATGACTAATTTTGATAAATTATTAACTATTAGAAAAGATTAATGAGCCTTTAGCTAAAAGGAGCTCAGATAAGATCTCTTTTTAACCAAGAAAATGCCTTGTAAAATTAGAAAGTCAATAAAAATGTGCAAATGTTTGTTTCTCAGCATCTGCATGGTACATGACACCCTTTTCTTTCTTCCTTTAATGCAGTTGTTAAAAATCAACATTGATCCTGTAGTCTTATATTCCACAACTGTCATCAGACTCTGATCTTTTTTTAAAAATAGAAATTATTTCAGATCTAACACTAAAAACAAGAATGTCTTACCCTGCTATCGGATCTACGGCTATTGCCTTCGGATTATGAAGCTCCAGATCAATCAGGGTGACACACACAGACCCGTTGTAATTGCAAACAAAGATCCGGTCACTGACATGGTCCACAAAGTAGAGATTTCTGGTGAGCCAGTCAATCGCCATGTGCTCCACATCTGAAAAACACACACACAAAATCATTGAATCACAGGTGCAAATCAAGTATCATGAGCCATAGGTCTGCCCAAACCATCACAGAGGACATTTTGGGAGTATAGATTGTTTTATGATAAAAAAAAAAAAAACTGCAAAGAAAAATTTGTTGTTATGCCAAAATAAGTGATTTAAGTATTCTTTAAAAAAGAAAAACAAACAAACAAACAACAACAACAAAAAACAGTTTCTTGATAACATTCTTTTGCTATCTAAGGACTGAGGATGACCTAGACCAGTGATGGCGAACCTATGACACGCGTGTCAGAGGTGACACGTGAACTCATATTTTTGGTTGATTTTTCTTTGTTAAATGGCATTTAAATATATAAAATAAATATAAAAAATATAAGTCTTTGTTTTACTATGGTTGCAAATATCAAAAAATTTCTATATGTGACACGGCAACAGAGTTAAGTTAGGGTTTTTCAAAATGCTGACACGTCGAGCTCAAAAGGTTCGCTATCACTGGTCCTAGACCCAAATGGATGAAAAGTTTGTGAATCCTAAAATATAGGTATTACAATAAAATTTTACTAGTTTTTGCATTTGCCCAAAATAGTTCATTCAACACAATTGTCATAACTGGCTCAATGGCACAGCTAAATTCTTTAGTAGTAAGAAGGGTGAACATTTTTTGTGAACTTAAAGTAAATCCTTATTTTCAAATCCTTTTCTGTTACAAAAAGGAAGGTTGGAGAAGATGGAAGAGGAGATCTGTAAGATCCTTTGTTTACAAAATGTTTCCAAAACTTGGAAGTAAAGCAAAAGGAGGTGTGGAATGTTCTTTCAATGCATGTGTAGGCATTGTGAAACAGGCCTGCTCAAAGATTAATTAATTCCCTAGAAGAATGATGTTCAGTAGTACTTGTGGAGTCACTAGCCACATGTGTCTAGTGAGCATCTAAAATGTGGCTAAGATAACTGGGACACTTAATCTTTACTGTATTTCATTTTAATTAATTCAAATTTAAATATTAAAAAATGTATGTTGCTAGTGGCTGCTATAGATTGTGCAACTCTTAAAAAAACATGTTTGGCCCTGGCTGGTTTGGCTCAGTGGATAGAGCGTCGGCCTGTGGACTGAAGGGTCCCAGGTTCGATTCCGGTCAAGGACATGTACCTTGGTTGTGGGCACATCCCCAGTAGGGGGTGTGCAGGAGGCAGCTGATCGATGTTTCTCTCTCATCGATGTTTCTAGCTCTCTATCTCTCTCCCTTCCTCTCTGTAGAAAATCAATGAAAATATATTTTTTAAAAAAACATGTTTGATTTGAATATTTTCTGTTTGATCAGATTGTGAAATTTCATGCTAATTAGATTTTTCTGGTAAAAAAAAAAAAAAGATAATCCCAAAGGTCATGGTTTTATTACCCAAACCATTAACCATTTTTAAATCTAAACTATAAATCTTATTTAAAAACTAGTGACCCAGTACATGAATTTGTGCACAGGTGGGGTCCAGCCAGCCTGGCCCAAGTCTGGGCAGATTGGGGCCTGGCCTGTCGGGAGGAGGAGATGGCGGGAGGTTGGCTGACCAGCCCACCCTGATCAGGCCGATCAGGACTAGGCTGGCTGAGGGGAGGAGCCACGGGCCAATTGGGGTGGTGGGGGCTGATTGAGAGTGGGGGCCGGCTGTGGGGAGGGCCACGGGCGATTGGCCAGCCAGCCCTGCCCCTGATTAGACTGGGGGGGCTATCAGGGGTGGAACTGGCTGGGGGAGAGGCTATGGGCCAATTGGGGTGGTGGGGGCCATTGGGGGCGGGGCCAGCTGGGGGGAGGGGGCCACGGGAAGTTGGCCGGCTGGCCCCACCCCCGACCAGGCTGGTTCGCTGGCTGCAGTTGGCATTATAGCAACAAGTCATTATGGTCACTACTGTTGTTACAGAGTTCAGGTCACTGACTTTTTATGTATATAGATTCTTTTCTTTAAAATACCTATAAGTATTTTATTCTACTAATGCTCTTAGAGCAGCAATATTGGGCTGGTTCCTTCAATAATGCCTTAAATAAATACATTTTTGATTTTTATTTATTTCTAAATTTTATGAGTCTTATTTTTATGTATGAAAAATATACTTTGATGCATCCTTGTTTGAACTCACTATGAATCTATGACTCATTGACTAAGAAGTATTTCCTTCTTCAGCCTGAACCTAAACACTTCTCCAACTCTATGCTTCAAAAGAATTCCTTAGTAACATGCTGCTTTCAGTTGTTATTTTCTCAAAAGAAAGACTAATGGAGATACATGTGCAATCATCCTATCTACTAAAGAGGGAATATGCTAATGGACTGCCCTACCCTCAAAGATGGCAGCACCCACAGCCACAAGATGGCAGTGCCCAGTCCCCTCAGCCTTGCCAGGGCAGCAGGTGCACAGCAAGGTCAAGCCTGCGCCAAGGCGGCCCAGCTGCTCTGCATGCACCTGCCTCCGGAGTTCTCCAGTCCCCTCAGCCCCCAGCCGCCCAGAGCCACCCGAGGCACAGGTAACCAGGGCCGGCCGAGACTTGAGCTGCTGGCAGTGGCAGCAACAGAGGTGTGATGGGGCGTCACCTTCCCCTGACCACCGGGTTGCCTCCTGCCCCTGAGGGCTCCTGGACTGTGAGAGGGGGCAGGTCGGGCAGAGGGACACCCCCCCCCCTCCAGAGCATGAATTTTCATGCACTGGGCCTCTAGTTATTATTTATAATGGTATATTGTCAAAGCAAAACAGAGAGAACATTGACTTTGTGGGAATGTTTACCATGCTTTATAAGGACAAACAGAAAGTGGATATTGTATTAATTGGAAACACATTTTCAAACAAGTGATTACAGTTTCATTCCTAAATTACACAGTCCTTACGGAAGTATAAGCATTTAAATGTTTCACTCACCACATGAAACTTTTTTCTCAACCAGTTCAGCAACCAGAATGTTTATTATTTATTATTTATTTATTTATTTATTTATTTATTTTTCATCTTCACCCAAGGATATTTTTCCATTGATTTTTAAAGAGAGTGGAAGAGAGCAGGAAAGACAGAGAGAAACATCCATGTGAGGGAAACACATTTATTGGTTCCTCCTGAACAGGCTCCAGCCAGGCCAGGGCTGAGGCGGAGCCTGCAACCAAGGTATGTGCCATTCACCAGAATCTAATCCAGGACTCTTTGTCCAAAGGGCGGCATTCTATCCACTGTGCCAAACCAGCTAGGGCACCTAGAAGAATTTTAAAAAATATGAACTATTTCTCTGTCTCCAGAAATCTGTAACTGTAAGCTTTGTTTGGTTTGTTAATCTTTTTGTATTATTATATCAGCTACAGCACAGAACCCACTGTTTCCAATGTCATTGTACATATCTTGGATTCAGGTAATGTGACAGAGTATGTTCAATGACCCATCACTCATGCTAGGCATGCAGTTGGTTTAGTGTATGCACTTGTAATTCCAGACAAAAGATCTGTTTGACAGCATTTATACCTTCTTTCAACTCAGTATCATAACAACTATCCAAGCTTGAAGGGGCAAGGTCTCACTAAATAGCCCGATAATTAGCAAACAGTCATTGTAGGAATTGGTTTAGTTTCTTATATTTGAAGTTTCTGTCTGATCTTAATGAAATTTTTATTAAGATTGGAAAATTAAGGCAATTAGAGTTCAAGTAAGCTGATAAATAGATGATAGATAGATAGATAGATAGATGATAGATTATAGATAGATAGATAAATTTGGCTAAAATGATTTGAATATTTTAGGAGAGAGGTGAATTTTTCTAGAAAACAGATTTAGCATTTCATTTTCATTTTCTGATATGTAACAAAATTCATTGGAAATTGCTGAAGATAGCCATAATTGTTTTATGACATTATATTACAAAATAATTTCTAAGTTTTTTATAGTAAGATCTTTATTACTTCATTGTTACTAGAATAGCTTTAAATATGTTCTCATTATTATGTTCTATAGTTAGCTTTTATGCATTCTGTGACCAAAAGTCACTCAGATTTCATCCTTACTGTTCTCTTGAAATGGCTCTTATTATGGTCACTCAGAATTTCTTAATTGCCAAAAGCAAAGGTTACTTTTCCACTCATATCTACAAAATAATTTCAATATAAATATTGGTGAAAATTTAAATAATATTGAAAGTATTTTGAAAATGATGAAGTTATTATATAAATATAAGTAACTATTAACAATTTCTAAAACAATATTTCTTAGGTCTAAAAATTTAAAGTTTTACCCAGTGGAAATTAACTTAAAAATTCATGAGGAAAGTAAACACAGAAATAACAAAAGAAGACAAATTCTTATGATAATCTGTAATTGATATAATCTATAATTAAATTAATTGAATAACATGTTATATGACATTTTTTGTGTGTGTGCATAAAGCAGGTAACTAATTACCAGAGTTGGTGAATATAGAACTTAAACATTTTTAATATACCAAAATATATGTATACTTAGTGCTATGGACTCATTTCCTCCAAAATTTATATGTTAAAGTCCTATCCCCAGTACCAAAAATGTAACTGCATTTGACAATAAAATCTTTGAAGCAATAATTAATTTAAAACAAGGCCATTAGGGTAGGCCTTAATCCAATCGGACTGGTGCCCTTATAAAATTAACAGAGTAGGACATACAGGGAGAGACCAGAGGCAAGGCCATCTGCACACCCACGAGAGAAACCTCAGAGAAGCCCAGTCCTGCTGGCTCCTTGGCCTTGGGCTTCCAGCCTTCAGACTGTGAGAAAATGGATTTCTGTGGTGGAGCACTCAGTCTGTGATATTTTGCTATGACAGGTCTAGAAAAATAGTATACCTACTCAAGTATTAAATAAAGTGGTCCTTGCCATAAACGATTGAGAACAAAAGTCAAAATCTTACGAAGGAAAAATAGGAAGGAATGTCCCATGTCCTTTTAATGTCATACCAGGCCATTGTCTAACAGGCCCCTCAAGGATTAATTCTCCTGGGGAATTTATTTTTGTTTAACTTACAATTTAATAGTATTGCTTAGGTCTCAGTTCTGATGAATTTAGATATTAATTTGTATACTAATAAATTGCAAATAATTTTTGTCCAATAGAGACGAAAATAATTTCCATCAGGAAGTAAAAATAACCCCAGCTTATTTTCCAGTGCGCCATGAAATACTTTTCTACTAATTTTACAATCTTCAATCAGGATAATTTTCTTTCATTGATTGTAAATACTTCAGTCTCTTCTGTACTCCTTTGAACCAAGTTTACCATCCTGCGGGTTCTCTCATTAATGAGCTAACTGTCTTGTTAACACAATTTCACTACATTTTTTATGTCATGTTTTTAACCTCCTGAAAATTACACATTAACAAATTTTAGTACTTGATTTCTTCTTTAATTATTTGCTATGTGATCGCCAACCACCCAGAGGTAGCACATTTAAATGAATACAAGGATTAGAAAATCACGTAAATAGGTAATACGACTGTGGCAAACCTACATGATGCCCTGGAAGCTTCCGTGCCCCTGAAAAGTCTGTCTCAAACCCAGCTGATTGTTTTGACACTGAAATGCTTCTTTGTTTCAAAGGCCACCAAAATATGGATCTCAACATTTCATTTGAAGTCTTCTGTTGTTTAAATATAGTAAACTATTTTTTAAATTATAAAGCATTTTTTGTACCAAAAAAAAACCTGTCTGCAGCCAAACTGGATCAAAAGCTACTAGTGTGATTACACCAAAGCAAAGAAAACACTGTATATCATTTAGTCCAGCCTAACCTTCCTCTTAAAAGTGTGTCCTTGAGAAAGTTACTAATATCTATAAAAGCCATTGTTTATGTAATAACAAACATCACATTCATTTTACAAAGTGGTCATAGGATTACATCGGACAACAAAACTATGAATCCGGTACCATGACATGCAGTAGGTATTCTACAGGCATTAATTGCCTCCCATAGTCTTAATTTTAGTTAAAATAATATCCAATGTTTATGTAATTATAACTATATCGTTTTTTCTGTTCACAGATGAAGAACGCGTTTTATTAGGATGTTACTTCCCTCCTTGAACAACTTCTTTATTTTTTCTTTTTTTCTCTTTGTTATATAATTCATTCTTTCCTATTTCTATTTGAAAAAAAAAAAAAAACAACAAACCTCTAAAACGCCTCCCTAAATGGGAAAGAGCAAACAGTAATTTACTAATTTCCTTTTGCTTTTGACCTCCTTCCATCTCCTGCCATGCTCTTGTTCTAGTCTGTACTTGCCTTGCTCATAGCCATGGTCTTTGGGCTTCTTATTATTAGTCAAGATACATATTACTTCACTGCTTCAAAAACCAAACATCACATTTCTCCTAAAGCAGAGGGTAAGTTGTTCCTGGCTGTGGGGACCAGCGTAGGAAATCTAGTAGCCTATATTTTTTTTACATTTTATTTTTTTATTAAGCGGCATATCTTGGAGTTTTTTTCTTATCAGTATATAAAAATAGCACTCTTACTTACAGCTCTGGGGTTCAGACCATTGCACAACATGGAGATACCATAATTTAGTTAACTGTTTCCCTATTAATAGAAATATAGAGCTTTAGATTGTTTTGTTTTGTTTTAATTTTGTTTTATTGCTTAAAGTATTACAAAGAGTATTACATGTCGCTTTTTTTTTTCTCCCCTTGACCTTCCCCAGCCTCCTTTACCCCCCAGTGTCTTTTGTCCATCGGTTATGTTTATATGCATACATACAAGTCCTTCGGTTGATCTCTTACCCGCCCCCACCCCCCGCCTCTCCCCATCCCTCCCCAGCCTTGCCGCTGTAGTTTGACAATCTGTTCAATGCTGCTCTGCCTCTGTATCTATTTTTGTTCATCAGTCTATAATGGTCTTTATTATCCTAGTCTAAAAGCAGGTTCTAAGCTAATCTTATTCCTGGCCTATCCTTTATCTTCACCCTCAGAGGTGTTCAGAGTCTCTACTCGTTAGCCTTTCTGGGGTTCTTTATCTTAGTACTCCATTTGAACTCAGCAAAGCAAATAAGTACTAAAACGAATGCATTTGTCATTTAATCATCCATTCCTTATTGTCCAAAATTATCTTCCATTTTTGTCTTCTCTCTTTCTTTTGGTCTTAATACAATTAAAAACATGCCGTTGCTGTTTATACAGTGGACTTCAAAAAGAAAAACACAGGTAAATACTTTTGATCAATCTGCAGTGTTTAACAGAAAGTCCCTGGGGACAGCTAGACATCTGTCTGTCATTTCAAAAAGGTCATTCTGACTGCTCTGTGGAAAAAGGGGATGAGTCCCAGTTAGGGAGACGCTGCAATTCCAGAAGAGAGATAATGGCTTCAAAGAGTATCAAAACAATGGTGTGTTTATGTTACATATATCCACCATATATCCTTTATCAACATTATATATATAATCATAGTCAAAGGAATACATTTAAGTTATATTCTAGCTTATATGAAGGAGATGAGGATGAGAGAAATTTTGAATATATCAAAGAAAATGAAAAAAATTCCAAATATAGAGTGTTTCCATAGACTTCTATTCTTGTATATTATGAATATTTTAAACTAACATTTTTATTTCCACTCAAATCTTGTCCCTGAAGCTGTGATATTGCCTTCACTGAGGAGAGTTATAGTGTTTCTAATACAAATACAGACAACAGCAGGCAAAAACAAAGTTTAAAAAATGCCGAGATTATAAAGAAACTATTCTGTTTTCCTAAATTTAGGTCTCTTTCTTTATGTGGGAAATTAACATTTAGTTTCCTCTCTCCCATTTCTTTACTAGAATATTTGAAAATGCTCACTGAATGATAAGATGATGTAATTTCACTTATTTTCATATGTTGCCATCTTTATCAAGAAACATATATTCACTTTATCCTTTGATAAACTAAATATTATCCCAAAATAAACTGAATTGAGCAAACAGAGGCTCTGTCTGCTTGGTATAATAATTAAAATGCTATTCTAGCCCTAGCTGATTTGGCTCAGTGGACAGAGCGCCAGCCTGTGGACTGAAGGGTCCCAGGTTCAATTCTGGTCAAGGGCACATGCCTGGGTTGTGGGCTCCATCCCCAGTAGGGGGTGTGCAGGAGGCATGCTATCGATGATTCTCTCTCATCATTGATGTTTCTCTCTTTCTCTCTCTCTCACTCTCTCTTTCTCTCTCTCTCTCTCTTTCTCTTTCCCCCCCTTCCTCTCTGAAATCAATAAAAATATATTTAAAAAATAAAAAATGCTATTCTAGTAATTCAACTCGGTGCTTCCTCAGGAACAGAACCCATGGACCATACAGAGCCCTCCCTTTTCCTTTAAGTGATTACCTTTTCCTGGGAGACAATCCTGTTTCACAAACACATAAAATGTGGTCAAAATGGGTATCAAGGTCAGTTCTCTGTACAAGTAGTCATAAATCTGTGTATGCTTTTATGAAAAAATACTAGGAAGGTGCTTCCAACATGGCTAGTGTGCCAATATTAGGTATTCACATGGATATCGGATGTTTCTATATTCTTGTTAGGAGGAAGGGACATGAAATGACTGAGATTTTGAATCTTCTTCTACTTCATGTTTCCAATATTTCTTAATTCCTTCTCTAAGCCAAGCTACATGCTAATCTTATTTCCTATGGAGATATGGAGATGTATATTTGTTGTTATTGTTATTGTTATTGTTACTCCTCACCTGAGGATATTTCCCCATTGATTCTTAGAGAGAATGGAAGGGAGAGGAAAGTACACAGAGAGAAACATCCATGTGAGAGAGACACATCAATTGGTTGCCTCCTACAAGCGCCCAAACCTGCAATGAAGGCATATACCCTTGACCACACACACACCCTTGACCTGAATCAAACCCAGGACCTTTCAGTCTGCAGACAGACACCCTATCCACTGAGCCAAATTGACCAGGGCTATAGGGGATGCATTTAGAAAAATACCATTGCTATTCTCTCTCTATAGCAATTACAATTTACACAAAAGTGTCTTTTTCTGCTATGCAAAACTTCTCATTCTTATTTGACCCATGACTCAAAGAGATTCGTCATTTATTCCTTATTTCTCCCCACTTCACTCCATATTAAATCTATCAGAAATTCTTAAGACTTTCATCTGAAACTATGCACTTCTTTCTGCTATTACTCTCCTTGGTCAGGACACTCTTTTCTCTCCCCTGATGGTTGCAATAGCTTCTTAATTGGTCTCTATGCCTCCCTTCTAAACTCTCTGTTACAATCTTCACAGAGCACCAAGGGGCATCGTTATGAAATAAATTATATTATGGCACCAAAGAAGGAAACAGTATTCTTTATAGCCTGAAATCTATGTTACAGTTGATTACTAGTGAAAATAAGTCTTAACAAACCGATAGAACCTAGAGATTCGTACATCTCTTCCACACATATGCTTTCAAAGTACATCATCACTATTTTTATAAATATCTAAGTTTGCTGAAATTTAGCTCAATTTTAAGTCAAACTCTATGGAGTATTTCTCTTTTTAACATTTTGCCATGCACACCAACCAGATAATGAGGTGTAGTAAGCTTCCAAATTCCATTTGTGTTATTGTTTCTTCCACACAGTTTTAATAAACAACAGGTTTTACTCTAAAATCCTGAGTCTGTACTTTTATTTTTTAAAACATCACTCTTCTCCTTAAAATCTCCAATGCCTTCCCACGACACTTAGCATAAAATTCAGTCTTTAGCGAGGCCTAAGACCTCTACAACTAGAGATGGAGTGTTATTTTTCTGCGGTGTGCCCCATGGCACTTCAGATGAATACACTAGGAAATAAATGTACTTCTACTTTTAGAATAGAGAAAGAAGAATGTCTTCAGTTCATTTAGGCTGCTACAATGAAACACTATAGACTGGGTGTCTTAAGCAATACACATTTATTTCCCACTGTTCTGGAAGCTGGGATGTTCAAGATCAAAGTGCCGGCTGGTTCCATGCCTGGTGAGGGCTCTCTTTCTGGTTCAAATAAGTAACTTATTTTTTTTCCTGGTTTTTAATTCAACACACACACACACACACACACACACACACACACACACACACACAAGTTTCTCATTCCCTCTCCCTTTACCCCTTTCTGCCCAGCCCCTATCCTCCCTCCAATTACCTTTTTTATCTTTTGTTCTGTATCCAAAAGAGAGAGTTCTGGTCACCATGGTTTTTATAAAGGTATAAATCCCATCATGGGGGTTCTGCTCTCACAACCTTCTCTAAACCTAATTACACTCGAAGAACCTTCCTCCAAATACCATCACATTGGGAGACGGAGCTTCAACATATGAATGTTGGGAGGACACATTCAGTTTATAGCATTCAGAAATATAGAAATCTCAATTCATATTGAATTCCACATATGATAAATAAAATAATTGCTAATAATAAATTCTGAAATAGCTCATATTTATACATTACATCAGCAGTTTTCAACGCGAGTGCTGTGGCACACTGGATTGCCACAAGAATTTTTAAAACATGTAATACCTGACTATTTAGTCAGGGATACTGACCTCTTTTCTCTTAGCTTGTCAAATAGAATAAATGACAACAGCCAACACAACACTGCTCCACTGTAAATGAATCAAAATCATACCTATTTTTTTTGTCAGATTGGCAGAAAATATAACATACTTTTTGTGCTGCAGAATTTTAGGAATTAGTTTATGTATGCCATGAGATGAAAAGGTTAAAAATCACTACATTTCATATTACCTCAATACTTATCTTAGTTCCTATTTTGGATTGAAAAATACCTATTTTTAAAACTCTCATTTTCATATGTAAATACCACTTGATCTTGGGGCAAGCCAAACTATCATTATTAATTTTAATGTTTCTTGTTAAAGTTCCAACAAAAAGTTCTAAGAAAATTAAGTATTTGTTGTGTATCTGGCTACAATAATCTTTTAATACTTTTTAACTTTATATAATAATGCTTAAAAATAAATCAGATGACACATTCAATATGAACTACCAAAAATGAATTGACTATCTGCATGATTCAAGGGGGGAAAGTTGGAATATGCCGATAATTGAGTTTGAGTTTATAAAAATAATTACCTTGGTTCTACATGTGATTTTGTGTAAATATTATCCCAGGGACATAGGATGCACAACATTAATAGAGAGTCTGAAAATAATAGTTTGATGTAAACAGAGAGATGATTATTTGCATAATTGACACATTAGAAGTATTTCCCCTCAATTATCTGTACTTTAGGAACAAACACCTTTTTTCACAAATTATCTAAGTAACTGCTATAATTTCCAATGGCATTTTGTGTAATTGCAATCATAATGTAATCTTTTAAGTTGAAAAATTTTGTGGTGATACCCATTTATACTTCTAATTTACTTAATTATATTTTTCTTACAAATCAATTACACAAAGCTATAAGACAGAGTAAGATATCTGAAACAGAAGAAAGGTTTAAAACCTTTATTTATTTTTAAATGTCGTTTTAAAAATGTAATGGAAGGGTCCTGTTCAGAAGTTCAGAGACAGTTAAATATCATTCTTGGTTATAACAAAAATCAAACAACAAAAAGATCATTTTTTGAAAACCCACATATGTTCCTCAGTAGAATTCAATTAGGACATCTTTCTTCCTGCCAGATCTGACCCTTCCCCCGATGTCTATGAAGGAAGATGCTCCGAAACTTGAAGCGTTCCTAAAGTCAGGGGTGAGGAGACAAACAATAGATTGGGCCTATTGGGAACGTTGGAGAAAATATGGGAGTCTTTTCTTTAAGTAAATTGTTGATTCCAAGGAAAGGTATGAAATTGTGGAAACCACATTGTGCCATAAATACTCTGAATAAAAATAATGTGCGGAGGTGAAATATTCACACACACACACACACACACACACACACACACACTCCACAGAGCCACTTCAGCAGGAAAAATATATTCTTTATAATTCCTAAAAGAAAAGAACAAAACATAGTAATCACTGGTTCCTATACTGATTTTATTTCCCTCATAAGTAACTAGGGTCAAACAAGAATTCTACTAAGAAAAATATGATATTAACTATATTTATGCTGTCATTAAAATGATAAAGCCTTACAGAATATTTCAAGCACAGATCTAATCATCAGATTTACAATTTCAGGAAATCCATTTTAGTTGTTCACCAAAGGATTACCAGGCTTTGGGGAATTACTTCATGCTTACCAGCCTCCCAGAAAAGGGATATATCAACCGGAATGTCAATTTGTTAATTTATGACTACTGATAATGAGGCTCTTGTAATAAATAGGATGGCACAATTACTAAAAGACACCATCCTAACAAATTCTAGAATTACTGTATCTGAAAAACCAAACCGGAAAGTTCTTTGAAAAGCAAAGAATCAAAGCAAAGGAAATCCATAGACCTGAAGGTGAGGCCTTCTAAATGTTATGAGGTGCTTAGAAAGTTATCAGAGCTGCACTATAAATTCTACCCTTTTGACAACTAGTGTACCTCAGCATAGTCTCTATCTATCTATCTATCTAATCTATCATCATCTATCTATAGATATATAATCATATATATATACACACACATATATATATATAAATTTAGACCAATATTTCAAAAACATTTTACAATTCTTTCACCATCTCATCATTTGACATTTCTCTTCTACTAACAAAAGGTTTTGTCGCCATACTCTCATCCAACTCATGAAAAATATTTATTATAATTAAATCAGATATCCCTTGATACTGCATACATTTCTAAGTTCTAGAATACTGTTTGCTACCATCCTCAACAACTAGTTTCAGTAATTAACATTGTAGATTTTAAAACATGTTTCATGACTTATTAATGATGAAAATAGCATTGTGTCTTCCACATTTCAGTTGGGTAGATAAAGAGAACCTGCCTAATATTATGTTCTACCTGGAACAGACAAGTGTGGTGGGGCCATCAGGATATTCCCACTTTGATTATTAAAATCCATAAAGTTCTATACAGCATGAAGACAAGTTTAGAGGGGAAAATGTTTGTGTCTAGTGAATGTGTAAAGTACATTTCACCAACTTCAAAGAAAAAAATAAATATGAACAGTTGAAGTTCAGCATCTCTCTAATTTCTGTTTTGGAGAGTTCCAAGCATGTTGCCAAATGACAATAAAATAGTAATTGAGTTCTTCATAGCATGGCGACTGAACTAACAATAAAGACAAATTTATAGAGGAACTGAGTGCTGAGAGTTGTTTATTTTCTTTTTCTTTTTAACTAGGCATTCAAAGCGGCCTTTTATGGTTGTGTTCCTGTTGTAAATCAGAACAGCTTACTTACTTCAAAGTAAAAATCGAGCTAATGTTAATGTAAAAATTAAAGAGTAATTTAATACCAATGCCTACAACATTAAGCATTTGGAATCAAGAAGGGAATTCTGCTAGTTCTCTAAAAATGTGTCCTCAGATCCACAGCTTTGCTAAATTTAACTCTTTTTGTTAGGCTGTTTGTTTGCTTTGAGCTCTTAATGAATGGCCTGATAACTTTGCTAACATTCCAGAGTGCAGCAGGAATGCATTATTGCATTAAATACACCCCCTCACGCCCCCACACACAGCAGTCATGTCTCAAAAAGAAGTCATTTTTATGTTTCCATATAAATATGCTAAATAGGAGATGAGAAGCTTTTAAGAGATATAAAGGGTGTAATAAAACATGTATTTCCTTATAAAACAGCATTTACTTAAAAATGCATCTCTGGCAATAGTTATATCCTCCTGGAGTATGCACTTCGAATTCTTCACATGTGTTCCCTAGGGAATGCTAAAAAAGCCGTTACTGCAATCAAAATTTTGTGCAGTATTTGTAGCTTCACAAGATATACTGATCAAAAAGTTTGAATTCTAAACAGCTAAAACAAACAAAGAGAAATAAAAACAAAATACCATTTGCCTGGCCAGGTTCGCTCAGTAGGTTGGAGTGTCAACCCATACACCAAAAAGGTTTCAGGATACATTTTTGGTCAGGACACATACCTAGGTTTCCGGTTCTATCCTGGGTCCGGGTGCATATGAGAGGAAGCTGATCGATGTTTCTCTCTCACATTGATGTTTCTCTCTATCTTTTCTCCCTCTAAAATTTATAAAAAACATATCCTTAGGTGAGGATTAAAAAGAGCACACCTTTTTATGGGAGGGAGAAATCTAGTCTCATTGATTTACAAGAGAAGAATGATCATATTGCCTTTTCAGCTAGGAGCAAACCAATTCCTGAACTTTTTATCATGGAGGCTAAAACTAGAACTGACCAATTGAACAAACTTCATCTTCGATGAAAAATAAAGAGCATAAATTCTGGGTTCAAGGTAATTCCTCTTCAGGACTTCTCAGAGGCTGAGAGACACAAAGAATCCTGACCCTGCTCTTCACTTTTTATCCCAAAAGGCATCTGGGGCCTCGATAATAACTAAGCATATGGGACTGGGATCAGAAGCACCTCCACCGTTGTATGCGTATAAGAACCTAAATACAAGATAGCAGAACTTCCTTCCTAATAAAAAGTCTATGCACACCAATGGAAGGAGAAGTGTTAAAAAGTCCACTGTGTTGTTCTGTTTGATCTCTCTACTAAAATTAATTGACTTTTATTATAAAAGCTTTGGCTCCAATACTGTTTAATTATAACTGAGAAAACTAAAAAAAGTTTGGGTCAAGTTCTTCCTATGGTCATTGATGTTAAATTTTCAAAATAAATCTACAGGCACACACCCTAGGGAAGTCAGAAACTGAGTCCAAGTCAAAGCCAGTAGTTGTGGAACAGACCCAGTGACTCAGAAATACCAAGACTAACATGTGAGGCTGTTATCTAGACACAGATCAGATCTTATTAGCCATCATTCAGACTGGTTTTCTAAATATCTCTCATAGTGATTTGGCATGGGCTCTCCAGAAATTGGCTCTAACCTTGTTCCCTCTAATTCTTAACTTCTCATCCTTTACTCACATCTTAAGCTTAAAGGAGCCACCCTTTCAGGGGGAAAACTAACAGGTCAAGAGAAAATTAAATTACTGTGTATAATCCATTTGTCCTATGATGTCCTGGATCACATAGAAAGGGCTACTCAACTCAATGGTAAAACTTTTGGAAAGGACATGATACCTTAAACAGTGGTTCTCAACCTTCTGGCCCTTTAAATATAGTTCTTCATGTTGTGACCCAACCATAAAATTATTTTCATTGCTACTTCATAACTGTAATGTTGCTACTGTTGTGAATCATAATGTAAATATCTGATATGCAGGATGGTCTTAGGCGACCCCTGTGAAAGGGTCGTTCGACCGCCAAAGGGGTCGCGACCCACAGGTTGAGAACCGCTGCCTTATAAAATGAGCAAGAGATGATTGGTTATAGGAAATGAGAACCCATTTTCTAGGTGAAGAAGCAGATTATACAAATATACATGGAAAACAGAAAAGTAAGTGTCTTATAAGTGTAAGTACTGCTTTTTATGTGGACCATGGGATTTGAGTGGGAACAGGCAAGGTAGGTCAGCTGCCTGCAGAAAAGCCAGATGATAAAATTTTATTTTATCCTGAGGTAAAAGGGAAGCTTCTAAGTTATATAGCATATAAAATTTCCTACACTAATTTGACAACAACATCTTATAAGGTGTTGCTATAAAGTTGCATAATCATCTTCTAAAGTGCAGACTCACTATGAGTTGACTAATTTGGAATTAGTATTTGTACAGTTATAGGTAGATTATTGTATCACAAGATTATATCTGCATTTTCAATAGGGACACAGCCTGATTATTCTTGTCCAGCCATACCTTGATAGATGATAATTGTGAAAAAGTGAAGACTATTAAATTCCTGGGCTGAACTGAGGCAAGTAGGGAATTTATATTAATAAAAGCCTAGGTGGCCCTCGCTCCCTCACATCATCATAAGATGACCACCACAAGATGGCCACCACAAGATGGCCAACAAGGGAGGGCAGTTGTGGGTGATCAGGACAGCAGGGGAGGGCAGTTGGGGGTGACCAGGCTGGCAGGGGAGGGCAGTTGGGAGGCGATCAGGCCTGCAGGGGAGCAGTTAGGCGTCAACCAGGCCATCAGGGGAGTGGTTAGGGGGAGATCAGGCTGGCAGGCAGAAGCAGTTGGGGGCAATCAGGCAGTCAGGCAGGTGAGTGGTTAGGAGCCAGCAGTCCCAGATTGTGAGAGGGTGCAGGCTGCGCTGAGGGACAATGCCCCCCCCCCCCCCGCAGTGCATGAATTTCATGCACTGGGCCTTTAATATTTTATAATCAAGAAAGGTCATTGATTAGTACTTATTGAGACCAAGAGGTAAAAATTTCTTCTTAACTTAAAAATTTTCATTTTTAAGTTCATTTTCTCATTTACAAACTGACAATTATAAACTGTATACAGTTCATGTAATTTTTGTGATAACAATGAGGTATATATGAAGAATTATTAATGTGCTAGATAATATTCAGTAAATTAATGTTATGTGGTTATTAGAGAGTTGCTAACACAAGGGAAATAAGTAAGACTGATAAAAGACAAAGGTAAAGTGTCAAAATCCAAAAGTTATCCAATCAAGAATTCAGTTTAATAGATCTAGTCAGAGATTCACGTAGTAAATTAGCTACAGCTGCAACAGGCCAAAGCAAGGAAATGGGCTCATTCAGAAGCAAAGTCTATAAAGAATAAACAATCCTTATTGGTGTCCAGGCATAGTCTGTTGGACTAGAACTGAGTCCATGAAATGATCAAGACAAGCTGGTCAACTCCATATTAGAATCCGAAAAATGATAACAAATTTTGTAAAATATTGAAGAGTAACATATAGAGAATGAAAGTGTCTACTGTTTACCTGGGGGAGAACAATGTGGTTCTGAATCATCTTTCTTAATAAGGGATTACCCCAGAAAATATTCTTATCTGTCTCAATAATCTCTGTGCACTTTGTCCCGAGGAAACCGCTGGATATCACTACTTTTGTGAACCCCAACATTTTTGTTGAATGTGTGCATTTGTGTCCCTACAACAGTACTCTCCAGGAAACATTTGGGAAATAATTAGTTATTGCAAATGTGCTTTCTTTGAATAGTTTATTAGAGAAACAATTTTGTTTACAAAACATTCACTTTCAAAATTTTTTTTCAAAATCTGCAACTATCAGGCTAGTTAATAAATACAGGTGTCTTTAAAAAGAATAAAATCCAATGAGAAATATAATCTCTAGCATTTTTCCCAATGTTCCTTAGTTAATTAATATAATTTATTAAGTATATGATTATCACTCTTCTTCAATTTTTTACAATATTTCTTAGGAGTATTTCTCAATGTTAGAGGTAGGCCTCTCTAGAGGGCCATATCAGAATCATTTGGTAAACCTTTTCAAGTGACATCGGCTTCCACAACTCATCTCATTCACTCCCTTTCCAAGATTCTTTTTTAAAAAATATATTTTATTGATTTTTTACAAAGAGGAGGGGAGAGGGATAGAGAGATAGAAACATCGATCAGCTGCCTCTTGCATGCCCCCTACTGGGGATGTGCCCACAACCAAGGTACATGCCGTTGGCCGGAATCGAACCTGGGACCCTTGAGTCCGCAGGCCGATGCTCTATCTGCTGAGTCAAACCGGTTAGGGCCCTTCCCAAGATTCTTATACCTCTTTTCCATTTAGAGACTGTTTTTGTGAGCTGCTGTTGCTAATGCTAGTGCATCTAATCGATTTGGCTTGCTAAAATGAAAATCAATAGTTGAGGCCCAATAGGGCAGAGTGGTGCTTAGCAAAAGTCATGAAGTCTGACCTAGCTCAAACCCATCCAATGTTTGTTGTAGGCTGCTATGTAGTTTCCAAGAGTCCCAATTTTCCCTTCAGCCTAAAGGGAAAAACAGTGTCTCCCTATTGCATATGGTCATCCATTAAGTTGTAGATATTATTATTTGTGGAAGACCTGGGAAGTTCTTTGAATGGCCAGTATTTGCCATTCTAATGTAGAAGAAAGAATACAGGATTTGGATGTCCTATCTCTGCCTTCTTTATAGATACTCAGTATTGCCTAATACAACTGAGTTTTGTAGTTGTTTTATCTGTGACAAAACAGGAAGAGCATATCTCTCCTGCTTACTCCACAGAGATGTGTTGGGTATGCACGAGATGAGCTAAGCAATAGAAAATGTAATATCACAATAAATTGTTTTTCAATTTATTATTATGCAAGTTTTAAGTGCAAGTCAGTCTGACATATAATGATTGAGTTTCTCCTTATAGGAATCCTTTGAAAAATAAATTTTTAATATTTTTTTGGAAAAATGATATTTTCTGTAAGTAAATTCAGAGAAAAGCATCTAAAAATAATGGAGTAGGGTAAGCTAAAGAGATAAACTCTGAAACAGTGGGTAGTGACAGGTACTCAGACATATTCCCATCAATTCATAATTTTTGCTTATATGGTGTAACAGAGGTTTTCATGTAATTATACATGCAAGGAATATTCTTATTTCATTATCAACTCACAAACTGTCATGGTGAATGCAGTGCCCATCACATCCAATGACAGCTCCTCTGTGACATGTTGATGAAATGCATAATCTACAAGCAATGATAGAAGAGCCCAGCCCTGCTCACACCTCCCTCCACTCTCATTATTGAATTTCTTCCACACATTAATCAATTTTCCTTAAGTGACTGAAATTGCACAGATCGAACATGACTTCATAAAAATTATTTATTTTAACTAAAACATTGCCATTGACTTTAATTTTTATAGATCAAAATAAATGTTCTCTTCAACATTTCAATAAATTGCCTAAAAATATCTCTTTATTTTTTCTAGGTTTTTCCAAGAATTGTTTTATAAATCAAATACAATCTAAGCTACAAATTCTTTTCTATAAACATTACAATGTACCATTGCTTGATCATCCCCAGATTTATTTTAAATGTGTTGTTTTAAAAATACAAATTAAAGAAGGATGACTACAATTATTAGACTATACTATACAGAGAGGAAAAGTTACTTAAATAAGTTCAGATAATAATTTTACCTGACAAGTTAGTGATTATTGTAGCTATGTGACTACCAGTATTCCATTTCCTAGGGACATTTGGATTACTTGTAATCGCTGACATGGCAAGGATTGGAGGCCTTTGTTCTGTTTCCACCTGCTATCTACGTCAGCGTCTGTAATACTCAAATCATATGGCAGTAGTCTTTGTGCTCCTTCCACTTGTTATTTACTCTTTATTATGAATTATCATTTATCCAGAGAATCCTTGAACTAGCCAGTGTTAACTGCCTTCACTAGGCACTTTGCTACACTGCCAGAATAAATGGCTTCATTGATTGTTTTATTTAAGAGGATCTTCAGAGTGTTGGATTCTGTCTGTTAAACATTTATTTCTGTCTATGTAAATATATACAATCATTTTTATAATATTTGACACTGGTTCATTTAATCTAATCATGATTATTTAACATTGCATCATACTATTTTCTTACGTTTAATAAGGATCAATAACCAATTCCTTTAATTGTATGACAAAAATGTTAATAAAATATGATTATTAAAGCCAAATAATAAAATATTATATACCTGGAAACTAAATGTATTCTATTATAGAACTTATCTTTCTTCTTAATTTAATTGTACATTTTTTTCCTTTCTCTTCCTATTTTTATGTCAGCAATATCTGTAAGAACAAGTTTTTTCTGTAAATCACAATATAAATGCATGTGTGTATGCAACAATGTGGTTTCAATTTATGGTAACATTCAGGAATAAAATAAAAGTTGATAGTTTGTGAATTTCTAGCATAAGAAATCAACGTGAATTATAAATCATAAATCAGTCTTTTGTAAGAAGAGTGTATAAAATTGATTTTCTGGGGAAAAGTATCAACAAACACAGGTAGTAGTTACCACTTAGCCTAAAACTAATAGTTTTCAAGGTATTTTAACAAACTCTATAGTTGATGAGCTTACAATAATCAATTCTGTTTCTTGCTTTAAAAAAAAATCCCACCTTCACTATCACATTGTGAACTACCATTCAGTGAAAAAAAATCACAGTTCTCATTGAGGTGATACTGTAATAAGCATTAAAAAAGAATTAAAACTACCTATGCAATCCACTACTTATGGAAACAGTGAAACTATACATGTATGTGTGAATATATGCAAAACACATAGTGCATATATTTAAGTGCATTCATACTTGCATATATAGCTCTCCATAGCCATAAATTATGCTAGAAAATCTAAGAATCCTTTCTACTGGTCTGCAAAAAAAAATCGTTAAAGGGTGGCATATAATATGAATTGAAACACTTACTGTGGAAGGATTGAAGAATATTGATTGTCCATTCATCTGTTAATCTTCCTGTTCTTGTTATCTGAATACATTTGAGCTGATTTGAAGATTCTCTCGATTCAATCCAACAAATCATATCTTCATTATAAATAAAATCCAGAGCATGAATTTCATTTCCATTGACTGAGGTCAGGGTTGCCATTTTACTTCCATTAAGATAGAAGACCTCAATGGTTTCAGAATTTGCAATTAACAGCATAGGTGGCCTGTCTGTAGGTTCTGGGATAAAAGAGAACATGAAAAGTGAGTTCCCTGACAAAAAGTCCCTTTTTACAATTTTGCATTATTTATCGAAATACTCTGTATTTTAATGCATCTTTAAAATACAAAATACTTATAAAAACATTTATTAATAACCCTTATGTATGCTTCACTAAGTATATATTTCAGTTCACTTCTCTAAGGAAAATGGTCCACTGAGTATTTTGTATTTTTTGTTTCCTTAGTTGTAATGGGTTGTCACAATATAAGAACTTGCTGTTTACTTCCATTGCTGGTAGATAAAGGGAATGCTGTGAGTTATTTTTATGGCAATGATGCTGGATCTGGCTTCCCTGATGAGCAAGAGCATGCTTTTCTGAGGTGGATATAGGAGGTCAGAAATACATGCTCTGGATCAGAACATGCAAAGCTCACAGGCTCATACAAAGAGTGACTTTAGCCTCATTGGTTCCTTGACTGGCCCCAAGAGTCAAATAATCACACATTCCCTTAGTGACTAGATTATGATTATTGAGCTACTTCCTTCCACATTTCTTCCCTATGGTCAGGAAAATAAGATTCTAAATGGAACAGCAACAAGTTCAATACTACTTATTGAACAATGCATTTTTGCTTGTGTTAGTATTGATAATTGCCTAGAATTTCAATACCTTTAATATTTGAAGGTAATAGTAAATCCTATATAATAAAAGGCTTATATGCAAATCGACCTAATGGCAGAACGACCTGTCACTGTGATGCACACTGACCACCAGGGCGTAGACGCTCAATGCAGAAGCTGCCCCCTGGTGGTCAGTGCGCTCCCACTAGGGGAGTGCCACTCAGCCAGAAGCTGGGCTCACGGCTGGCAAGCACAGCAGCGGTGGCAGGAGCCTCTTCTGCCTCTGTGACAGTCAGACATCCCCCAAGGGCTCCTGGAATTCAAGAGGGTGCAGGCTGGGCTGAGGGACCCCCCGAGTGCACCAATTTCGTGCACTGGGCTTCTAGTCTAATATAAAATTAGTGTTGAAAGTGTTTGGCTAGCCCTGACCGGTATAGTTCAGTTGGTTGGAATGTCAACCTGTACATCAAGAGGTAATGGGTTCCATTCCCAGTCAGGACACATACCTAGGTTGCAGTTTAGATCTCAGTTTGGGCAAGTACAAGAGGCATCCAACTGATGTTTCTCTCTCACTCTCTCTCCTTTTCCTCTATCTTCAAAAATAAAATAAAATCAATAAACATATCCTCAGGTGAGAATTAAAAAAAAAGACAAAAGAAAAACCATTAAAAATTGTTTAGCAGTACAATCTATACCAGTGGTTCTCAATCTTCCTAATGCTGCGACCCTTTAATACAGTTCCTCATGTTGTGGTGACCCCCAACCATAAAATTATTTTTGTTGCTACTTCATAACTGTAATTTTGCTACTGTTATGAATTGTAATGTAAATATCTGATATGCAGGATGTATTTTCATTGTTACAAATTGAACATAATTAAAGCATAGTGATTAATCACAAAAACGATATGTAATTATATATGTGTTTTCCGATGGTCTTAGGCGACCCCTGTGAAAGGGTAGTTCGACCCCCAAAGGGGTCAAGACCCACAGGTGAGAATCGCTTATCTATACTAATAAAAGGGTAATATGCTAATTAGACCGGGAGACCTTCCAGAAGACCTTCCGGATGTCCTTCCGGACAAAGCCATGGTGGCGGGGCCAAGGCAGAGGCAGTTAGGGGTGATCAGGCCAGGAGGGGAGGGAAGTTGGGGGTGATCAGGCTGGCGGGGGGATGGCAGTTGGGGGCGAGCAGGCCAGCAGTGAGGGACAGTTGGGAGTGATCAGGCCAGCAGAAGGGGCAGTGGGGGTGAGCAGGCTGGCAAGGAAGGGGCAGCTGGGGGTGATCAGGCTGGCAAGGGGGGCAGTTGGGGGTGAGAAGGCTGGTGGGGGGGGTAGTTGGGGGCAAGAAGGCCGGCAGGCAGAGTGGTTAGGAGTGATCAAGCAGGCAGGCAGGTGAGGGGTTAGGAGCCAGTGGCCCGGATTGCGAGAGGGATGTTTGGCTGCTGGTTTAAGCCTGATCCCACAGTCGGACATCCCCTGAGGGGTCCCAGATTGGAGAGGGTACATGCTGGGCTGAAGGACACCCTTCCCCTCCCCTGTGCACAAATTTTGTGCACCAGACCACTAATCCTATATAATAAAGAGCTAATATGCTAATTAGATCAAATAGCTGAACGACCTTCTGGATGTCCTTCTGGACGACCTTCAGCATAAAGCCGTGTCTTCGAGGGCCAGCCAAGGCTGCCAGGGCTGCGAGGGCCAGCCAGGGCTGTGAGGGCCAAGCCCCTTGCATGAATTCGTGCACCAGGGCTCTAGTTATATTATAAAGGTAGCTTTTTTGCTACTTAGGAAGTACAAAAGAATTTGAACATCTTCAATTCCTCTTTTTTCCTATCCTATATCCAAAGTATCATTAAAATCTCTTTGACTCAGATGTCAAACTTATCAGGAATCCCACCATTTCACAGTGACTACTACTACCATCCTGCCCCAAGCAGCCATCATCTCTTAACTAGATCATTTCAATCGCCTTCTAACTGGTTTTGTCACTTCCATCTATCCCCTCCTCTTCTTTAGTCTCTCTCAATATGGCAGCTGGAGTTATTATACCTTTACAATATTAAGGCAGACCAAGCCCATCTTCTGCCCATTTCCAAGAGGGCTCTCATTACAATCAGAGTAAAAGTCAAAACCTGTGTCCTGGTGTTTAAAGCCTTACCTGATTCGACCTAATTTCCTTCATCTCCTAACTACTCTCATCCTCCTGCATCTCATTTCAGACATGGTGCACTTCTTACTTGCCCCTTTTTGATCAAGCCAGGGAAGCTGCTCTTTGCTAAATAATCAGAGGCTCTTTATTCTTCCTGGAATTATCATCCCTGATATATGGCCAACTTGCTCACCTCCTTTTAGGCATTATTTGAATGTCACCTTTCTGGTGAGGGTATCTCTAGCTCATACAAATTGCAAGCCACTATATCTCCATTTCTTGCATTATTTTTCACTTATCATAAAATAAAGATATTTTATTTATTTTTTTCTGATTCATTGTTTTCCTACTTTTGCTGATGTAGCTCTAGAGTTTTGATAAAGCTTGGAACCCAGTGGTCATTCAATACAAATTTTCTGAATAAATGAAAAAGACACGTGAAACTCTTGCCCAGTAAAATTATTTAGAAACATCCTGTGAAATATTACAAAATAATTTGGTTTCTTAACCTATGAATGGAACCCAGAGAAAGGTGGGATATTCAGAAAAATTCATAAATATCATTTGATCTTTCAAGAAACTTACACTGAGAAATGTAAAGATAGAAAAACAAAAAGCCAAAACGTATTTGAATTTTTACTCCCTAAACAATTCTCTCAATTAAGCCATCGAATTTTTCTCTGCCTTCAGAAAGATAATGAAAGATTTTGACTTTATAGAAGCAACAAAGGAAAGAAAAACAACAGCAAAAAAAAAAAAGCTCAATGAGATTATAAAACGGTTAGCCCAACGGTCTCTTTCTCATGGAGAAAACAGACTTGTTCTGGACAGCCTAGTATAAGCCAACAAAAAAGAAGTCTCAGTAGTGTTAAGATCATAGCCAGTAAAGAGTTCTCTCAGCAGCAATGTTAAAATTGTGAATTATCACTGCTTAGCATACCCTTGTCAAGGGACTCCATCTGAGCTTGGTTAGCCAGTTGGCTTCTCTCCGAATCTCTTAACATCATTTTGAACCACCTAATAGTTGCCCTTGACAGTTCCTAAATTTGGAAGTCCAGAGTTAGTCTTTATTCAACACTCCTGGCTCTGCTTGTTTGTTTGTCCACCCCCCTTCCCCTCCACACACACACTTGACAGTGGCACTTTTGAAACCTGCTAGATCATAGCTTTCTCAGGTTAAGAAGGGGTCTTAGATGGCTGTGCTATCAGTTTAGCAAAGATATACTGACATTAATGTCAGAGCTTATTTTCTTCGCTTGATCATTGAAATGACCTTTAGTGAAGTTGCCTCTCCTTAAAAAATGAACCATTATTTAAAGAAATCTTCTTTGCTACCAAGCTTTCTGAGAAGTCCAGATATAGACAATCATTTCTTAATTGGCTACTAGTCAGTAAATTTAAGTATGTTGTAAACATTATTTGGAGAGAGACTGGAATACGAAGGAACACTGAAATTCCTGAGAAACTGAGATACAAATGAATTAAGGATCAACACAGCCAATGATTAATTGACATTAATGTTTAATTGATCAATCTATTTGATTTTTGTAGGTGCTTTCTTCTAGTGAATCAGTTGATGTTTTAATGCAAAATATATCAACCTATGATTTTAAAAGCTGCAGGTAAACAGAAAATCAGTCAAAAGATCAATCAAAAGAAAAGCTAGATGCTTCATGTTTTGATTTAATAATGGTAACTTTAAAATTCAAATGACATACTGGAGGAAGTATACTTACAATATTAGTTGTGATGTCCTTTACTGAAATAATATTCCTGTGTCTATGCTAATTACTAACTATGGTTTTAATATATATATATATATATATATATATATATATATATACACACATATATATATTTAAATATGTTTTATTGATTTTAGAGAGGAAGGGAGAGGGAGAGAAAGATAGAAACATCAATGATGAGAGAGAATCATTGATCAGCTGCCTCCTGCACACCCCATACTGGGGATCAAGCCTGCATCTTGGGCATGTGCCCTTGACTGGAATTGAAGGCCAACACTTTATCACCAAGACAACCCGGCTAGGGTTGGTTTTACACTGTAGACAAATAAACTTAAGGCTTAGCATGGGATGAGGGGGACCACTGAATCATAAGGACCCATAAAAATCATCAAGGGCTAAGGATATAAATATTTGCACTGATTCATGAAGCTGGTATAGGCCTGGCAAAGGTCATGTCTCTACTTGCACCACTGCTAATCACTAGCATGCAGCAATCATTACCTCAGGTTTTCACATGCCAACTGAAGAGCACCATTAGCTTGGGTAATGAGGAGAAAAGACAGACCAGAATAATTGTGATACTCTTATCAGATGCCACCCTAGAGTCAGTAGACAGTTCCCCCAAAGGACCATTAGAAAGTACATTACCTAATGTACTTCAGCCAAAGGAATACCTACATCAATTGTTATTGAGAAGTAATAAATATTAACTTTCCACATAGAAAAGATTGAAGCACAAAAAAGCACGCAGTCAGTATTCTAACCTAGAGAACCAAGACCTGGCTTGCATAAGCCTCTCCTAGGCTATCAGTTCATTCATACTGGACAAGGACATCTGTCCTCACCTGCTTCAACACCCCTCCTATGTCAGCGGCATAAAAAACCAGTGTTTTTCTACCAGTTATAGAGACATGTATTTGTGCTTTGTATGGTCAGAAAGCGATTACTTCCTATCACATATGTCATATTAATCAGTGGCTCACTTTTTGAGTTTGCAAAGTCACCATGCAGGCCTTTCCTGTGGTAGTCAGGTTAGCATGTGGCCCCTTTTTGTCCACAGTGTGAAAATTATCATGTATTTCAATATGCAAAGTGAAATAAATAACACATTGTGATTTTTAATCAGGACAATGAAATAAGTTTAATTGATAATTATTGCAGGACTTTATCAGTGAATCTCAACATTTTGGAGAATAATTCATTCAAAATTTTAGTTATTGAATGATTAGAATTAGCAGATAGTCTAGAGATGATCAATTCACATTATTTTTAATTTCTTAGTCACCTTCCTAATTATAGCAAGATGGAACTACTTTAGCTATATAAACACATTTTTCCTAATTTAGATATGTCTCTCCAAGCTGTAAGTTTGTAATGACTGAGTTAAATGTAATAGATATTGGCTCATTTAAAAACTGCCTTTAAATAACTCCTGTTCATAAAGTAGTCCCTGTTTAAAAGCATGAGGTCTTAAGAAGCATGTTTATTTTGTCTCCTAAAAAGAAAAATATATATATACTGCCTCAGTATTTGCATATTCATTTAACAAATATTTATTGAGCATGGCTAGCTTCTGCCAGGCACTGCTGTAGCTGCTAGAGATATAACAGTTAACAAAACTAATAAAACTCCCATTTTCATAGAGCTTATATTTTAGTGGGGGGAACACAAAATACACAAGTAAATAAATACTATTTAATATGATTTGGCAGTGACAAATTCTATAAAGAAAAGTAAAAGTAAAGTAATGGGAATGTAGACTGCTCCTTAGGGAGAGTAGTTCAATTCAGAATATATTTAAAAGTTTGAAATGAAGGGTTTATGAGAAAGAATGGACTCAAGGGTGACTCTAATGTTTTGGCTTGAACAATTGGGTAACTGGGGGTGACATTTACCAAGATGGGAAACTTTGAAAAAGTATTGTTACAAGGGGAGAAAATCAAGGGTTTGAAAAACATCGAGTTTGATATTTCTATTAATTCCAGTGTAGATATTGAGCTGGGTCTGAATATTCAAGTGAGTGGTGTGTTCAATAGAGAAGCTAGGGCTGGTGATAATAACCTGGGAGTCCCAGTCTCAGATGTTCTATAAAACCATGAAAGAGTGTGTATTTTTAA
This sequence comes from Myotis yumanensis, assembly GCF_028538775.1. NCBI lineage: Eukaryota > Metazoa > Chordata > Mammalia > Chiroptera > Vespertilionidae > Myotis > Myotis yumanensis. Next base: position 70,402,089 of record NW_027223759.1, on the reverse strand, counting down.
AGGCATGATACAGGATAAGAGCACTTAGGAAATCAATCAAGTAAGAGATGTTCAAAGGACTGAACACTGAATTGTGCCAATAAATACTGGCACTGTGAGAATAATGCAACAAAATAAACTGAGAAAACATGTCTTGTAAGGTAAGGGGAAACTCCAAGAATATGTTGCTTTGAGACAAAGATAAGGTGCTGCTTAAACTGATAACTGAGTAATCTGGCAATTGGAGGTCATTGGTAACCTTGATAATAAAGGTCTTAGGTGGGTGATAAGAATGTAAGATCCACTGAAGTGCATTCAAGAGAAATGGGGAGGAAATGGAGAAAGAGACAACAGATCTGTGAGTTTTTATTTAAAGGGAAAAGAGAAATGGAGTGGTAGTGGAGAACAATATAGATCTAAAGAAAGTTGTTTTATATCATCTTTACAACATGCTTTTATGCTGATAGGACTGATACAGGAGAAGAGAAAATATTGGTGAGCAAGAAATAAAGAAGGCAATTGTATACGTCTCCTTCTTGAGCAGGAGAAAGAAGATGGCATTGATGCACATTTTAAGGATTGGCCTTAAGAGCAAGGTCAAATTGTTCTTTGATTCAAATAAGAGGAAGGTGGAGTGATTCATTCTAGATTCAAATAAATTGGTAGATTTAATTAAGTTTGGAGTGAGAAAGTTCTCCTTTGTTTCTACTTTCTCAGGGAAATATGAAACCAGATCCTTAGAATAAGAGAAAAAAAAGGTAGGTAGATAAAATCAATTATGTAGACATAGATAATTAAGGTCATGTAATCTATTTCTTTGTTTTAAGAAAGGATGTAAATATACAACCTATATTTTAGATTTCAGTTTTCGATTATGTTATTAAAAAGGCAGATTAATTCTAAGTACTCAATGGTGATTATATATCAAATTTGTAGCTACTTTCCTAGATATACTCTTTGCAATTTGACGGTTAAGTTTTTCTAAACTTCTGAAAATATTAAGATATAATTCATAGAATAATTTGGCAAAAATTATCTTGTATGGAAAGATGAAGACTTTGTGAATCCTAGTGCTAAAGAGAAATGCTTAAACATTTTAAAATGCAATCAATACAATGGATTTTCTTTTCTCAGGATTAAAATGACTCTAAGCAGCCTGACTAGGGAGAATATGCAGAATATTAGCCATCAAAGTCAAGGTCAAGATAAAATCTAGAGGGAGGAGTGCCAAGGGTAATTCTCTAACTGCTGTTATTACCTTGTTGATTGAAATTGATACAGGGATGCCTTGAAGGCTCTCTGAAAACTTTTTTTGTTTTCTTATTAGAATAAACAAAATATTATTCTTTTCCTCAGGTTTTAAGTTCCACCCTGCCTCCTCTCAATATTTTAATAACTATATACTTCTACTTTCCCCAAACAGAGCAATAGAAAAGTTTTATAGTTATATATATCCTTGCCTCATCTTAAAATTAAACCCCGTATAGTTTCTATAAATTTAAGTATGCCACATTTCTGTTTATTTTTCCATTATATTTGTCCAATTTGAAGACAAAGAAAGGGATTTAATTGTAGAGCATATTATCTATTACACATTCTAATTGAGGATTTAGTTAATCATTCAATAGCTATTCTACAGTTTGTTGTGTCATTTCTAAAAAAAAAAAGAAAAGAAAAAGAAAAAGAAAAAGTTTATTGATTGTCAATATAGAACCCATAAAGGTGGCCATGTAATTCTCCATATCCAAACAAAGAAGTCCTCAGCTAGATTGCAATTAAAATGTTATGTGGTAATGAAAATGGAAGACATGTATTTTTTCTGTATCTGATATTTTCTTTGACTATGAGCAAAATCAAAGGTGTTATGACACATAAGACACCATGGTTATGTTCACTGTTACCAATCTTGAAACTTTGTTGCTGGAAAAAAGATTCAGGATATCAAGAAAGGTGCTAGACTGTGGAAGTGATTTCCTCTAGCAAAAAAATTTAAAAAAAAAATAAACAAAGAAGTAAAAACCACACAGAATATTATATCTTAACACCGGCATACTCATTAATAGTGTTTGACTAGGAAAAAGAAGTGTGATGTTTAATTTTAGTGATGAAAATTCCATTAGAAATTCTTGCCCTATCCTGTCAAGAAATGTGATTTCTAACTGAGTGAAGGGACAGAGATGTAGGGTAGGAATACTCCAAAAAATACAGAAATATGTTGTTCACCGGCCATGGCAGGATTTCAAAGGCAGGTTGCAAAGCTCTGGTATTTCTATAGGATATTGGCTCAGGCAATACTGCCTGATACAGGAGGGGTAGCTCTTTCTCAGCTACCCTTGCACAGCAAGCTCACTGGAATTGCATGTTTATCTGAGGAGGGCCTTGGTAAAGTGGGCACACATTTATGGAGCTTATGCAGAACTCCCCAAACCAATTTTTTATGCCAATACTATAATGAAGGCAGCATGAGCCCTGAATAGCAGGATTAAACTAGTAAAACACCCCATTGTCCTTTGTACCTATTCCAGCAATTTGACTTTTCAACATCCCAGTCCACTTATTCTACTTCCTGAAGGTTTAGAAAGAAAATTGCTTTGGCACCCAACAAATATTTACCAAACATGTACTCTTTCCAGGCACTGAGCTATATCTCCGCCACTTACCACTTACCACAGTATAATTTCCACCATGCATATGGGACTGAGTGAAGAACAGCACTCTGGATTACTCTGCTCCTGCCTAGTCAGAGATTCTCAGATACAATCATGGCATCAAGCATCACTCATAGTTATGCCTCAGGGAAATGACAAATTGTGCAGCAACCACACCTTTGGACTACATAAAACCAATAAAAGCTCTGAATAGTAAATCTTCATGCGTCCAGACATAACCACATATCATTCTGCAGGAAGCCCTTCTTAGCCAGATGGTATGCTAAAACAGGTCTGATCTACTAGTCTCATAAGCAATCAAGGTCACTAGGACTTAATGTTACCCTTCCTAAGAACACTAACTTTTTAACACTGGCTGGTTCTTTTTTAGAAGGGGGAACAAAGGCAAGGAAATTATATTTTAATAACTGAATTCTAAGTCAGAGGTCCTCAAACTTTTTAAACAGGGGGCCAGTTCACTGGCCCTCAGACTGTTGGAGGGCCGGACTATAGTTTAAAAAAAAAAAACTATGAACAAATTCCTATGCACACTGCACATATCTTATTTTAAAGTAAAAAAACAAAACGGGAACAAATACAATATTTGTATTTGCATGTGGACCATGGGCCATAGTTTGAGGACCCCTGTTCTAAGTACTTTAAGTGGCTGCTGAGACTCTGATACCTGAGCAGGAAACTATTCCCTTTCTATACAGACACCTGCTCATTCTTCCTTTAAGCAAAACCAGCCCTGGCTGAAAACCATGGCTGATTCCTAACATTCCAAAGAAAAACTTAAACTATTTATTAACAGATAATAACAGAGTTAGAGGTTAGATGTAGGAGCCATAGAAAGTTATATTTTGTATTACTTCTCTCTGTTTTCTAAGAATTGTAGTAAAGAAAACAGCAAGTGGTATAAAAAACACGAGCTGGAAATATGCTCCTGTGGATTATACAGAGATTACTATTTGTATTTATTGCAACAAAGAAATCCATTGCCTAAATAGTCTGCCACTCCTCCCTCCCGCCCCAATCAGTGAACAGTAAACTATAAGCTGTAATAGAATCTCAACATTATTTAATGGGCTTTCTTCTCTCACTGCTCTGTTTGTTCCATGGAAAACAGGTACACACACACTCTCTCAGTACCATTTAATGCAGTGCCTGTACATTGAGAGCATAAAAATATTTAGTGCTCTTTATCCTACTACTACCACAGTACAATCAGTAGAGTTGTATTAGTTCCCTGGAAATGTATGCTGGCGTAAGTGCCTGACTTCAGTGGCTGGGACATTGAAAAGAGCAGTCCAATGAGCCTGCATTTATCAGCACTACAAATGGAAACCGTTCAAAAATTAAACACCCTTAGCTATTACTTTCACGCTTACAGATTCTACATGAACCGACTTTCAGCCCTGGGTGCTCACATCTAAATCAGTTAAAAGGAATTTAAATAAAATAAAATAAAATAAAAATCTTTTTATTTTCATATTTGACAGGTTACCAGTAATCTAATCTCAAAACATGTAAAAATATACAGGAAGTTTTAGTAGATGCCTATAAATGCTTTGACAGTTTATTTTAAAACAGTTTCTTCACGTGACAAACCCTAATCTTTAATTTAAATATTGCTAGCTTTTATCGTGTATCCCATTCAAATTAATAAACACTCATCATGACATTCATATTCTACTTTGCCTCCTCCTACTTTGTTTTATCAAGTATGCATATTTATTTACTTGTTTGTTTGTTTCTTCCCTGTCAGTCTAGATTTTATCTTCTGAGAGAGAAGCTAATTCATCCTGAGAGATCCATTGTTATATTAATTAATGTCCCTATGTCAGAGGCAGTTGAACTAATCATTCCATCCATTTTTACATTTGAAACACTATGATAATCTACCTTTATATCACAAAACTGAAGACATTACAGCAGGGGGATTCCTTTGTGCGAAGGGCAAATTCAGATATGTTGAAATTATTCTAATCTTTTAATTTATTGAAATTATTCTAATCTTTTATTTTATTGTTTTTAATTGAATTTATTTTTTCTTCTACTATTTATCCCCTCTATGCCCTCTTCCAACCCGCCCCACCCCCACTGCAATCACCACACTGTTGTCCATGTTCATGAGTTCTCTCTTTTCTTTTTTGCTCAATCCCTCCACTCCCCCCACACCCTCTCATTTCCACCAGAGCTGTCTGCCTGCTCTCTATCTATGAGTCTGTGTCTGTTTTGCTTGGTAGGTCAGTTTGTTTCTTAAGTTCCACATATGAATGAAATATTGTTACTTGTCTATCTTTGACTGACTGATTTCTCTCAGCATAATGTTCTCCAGGGCCATTCATGCTGTCACAAAGGGTAAATTTTTCTTCCCTTTTATGGCAGAGTACTATTCCATTGTGTAAATGTACCACATATTTTTTTATCCACTCATCTACTGATGGCCACTTGGGCTGCTTCCAAATCTTAGCTATTGTAAATAACGCTGCAATGAACATAGGAGTACATATATTCTTTTGAATTAGTGTTTCAGGTTTCTATGGGTAATTTCCCGGAAGTGTAATTGCTGGGTAATAAGGCAGTTCCATTTTCAATTTTTTGAGGTAACTCCACACTGCTTCCACAGTGGCTGCAAAAATCTACATTCCCACCAACAGTGCACAGGAGTTCCCTTTTCTCCACACCCTGGACAACACTTGTTAAACCATTCATTGTTTAGTAACACGTTAGTTAGCATTGTTTAGTAACATGTCGTGTGTATTCCAGTTTTCTACTTGTGATTGATTTCTAGTTTCATAGTGTTATAGTTACAATTGTATTAGCCATAACACCCCTCAAATTTGAATGTTGTAAACTGTGTGAAGTGACATAAACAAACTCTGTACTTTCCCAAATGAGTGAACGCCCAAACTTGTACCCTTAGAACCTTATCACACCAGCCCAGAGGGCCTCAGCCTGGCAGCCACCGATAAGGACCAACGTGTTTACTCGACTACATAAAAACCCCGGACTTTTGACACTCAGTGTCTCCTGCCCCGGGAGAGGAGGACTCCAGGTCGCTCTGCGTGAGACGAGCCCTGACTGACTGCTCTGCTGTGCGAGCCTGAACCAACTGCGGCCACCTGTCTGTCTCCGTCTTTGTTGTCGGTCTTTCTGTGTGCATCGCCAGGTGGCCTTTGCCGGAGCCTACGACCCACTAGGAATAGGTAAATAAACCTTGTGTGATTGCATACTAATTCTGTCCTGTATGTTCATGTGTACCGGTTCAGCTCAACTGTCTAGACGAGTCTAGACTCTAGACCAGTGATGGCGAACCTTTTGAGCTCGGCATGTCAGCATTTTGAAAAACCTTAACTTAACTCTGGTGCCGTGTCACATATAGGAATTTTTTGATATTTGCAACCATAGTAAAACAAAGACTTATATTTTTGATATTTATTTTATATATTTAAATGCCCTTTAACAAAGAAAAATCAACCAAAAAAATGAGTTTGCGTGTATATTTTGCTGCTTTGGAGTGGAATGCTCTGAAGATATCAATTAAATCCATTTGATCTATTGTGCCATTTAAAGTTGCCATCTCTTTATTGATCTTCTGTCTGGAAAATCTGTCCATTGATGTCAATAGGTGTTAAAGATCCCCTACTATAACTATATTATTGTTAATCTTTCCCTTTATGTCCATCAAGATCTGCTTTACATATTCATGTGCTCCTATGTTGAGTACATAAATGTTTCCAAGGGTCATATCCTCTTGTTGGATTGATCCATTTATCATTATGTAGTGTCCTTCTTTGTCTCTTACTATAGCCTTGGTTTTAAAGTCTATTCTGTCAAATAAGTATTGCTACCCCAGCTTTTATTTCCTTTCCATTTGCACAAAACATATTTTCCCAGCTCTTTAGTCTGTGTGTATCTTTTCTTCTGAAGTAGGTCTCTCGAAGACAGCATATACATGGGTCTTGTTTTCTTATCCAAACAGCTACCTTGTTGCCTTTAAAGTGATTGCTGATAGCTACATATTTACTGCCATTTTATTTTTTCAACTATTTTTTCCCTTTTCTTATTCTTCCTCCTTTTCTTAAAGCAACAAATGGTGGTAACAAATTCCTTTAGTTTTTTCTTGCCTGGAAAGCTCTTTATTTCTTCTTCAATTTTTGTTTTGTTTTGCTTTGTTTCGTTAATTCTCACCAGAGGATATTTTTTCCATTGACTTTTAGAGAAAGTAGAAGGGAGAGAGGGAGGTAAGAGAAAGAGAAAGAGAAACATCAATGTGAGAGAGACACATCATTGGTTACCTCCTGCACGCGTCCTTACAGGGGCGGGGATTGAGCCTACAACCAAGGTACGTGCGCTTGGCCAGAATGGAAACCGTGACCCTTCCATCCACAGGCTGACACTCTACCATTCAGCCAAACTGGCTAGGGCATGACTGGTCCTTTTTAATGGTTTCTGTATCATTTTTTACACTGTTAAGAATCCTTATAATTATTACTCTGAACTCTGTATCTGATAAATTGCTTACCTCTACTTCATTTAGCTCTTTTTCTGGAGAATTCTTGTGTTCCTTCATTGCCTGATTCTCTGATTCCCCATTTTGGCTGTTTGTTTGAGTTTGTTTCAATGTATTAAGTATATCTTCTATATTCCCAGTCTTGGTAAGGGAAACTTATGTTGTAGGTGACCTGTGGGACCTAGTGGTAACCATCTTTGTGATTACCAGAACTCGGTGCTCTACAAATGTCCCTTGTTTGATTTGTGTGGGCTGTCCTGTTGTAATTGAGTCTTGACTGCTATTGACCCATTTGTGGATGGACTCAACCCTCAGGCTGGTGGACAGTGAGGCTCAACTCCCAACACAGCATGCAGGCTGCTCTGCAGGTGCTGATCACACAAAGTGGACTCTGCCCCAGCAGGGTTTGGTGCCGGCCACTATCTCCTGTGGATGTGCTGCTTGTGAAGATTATTGGATCTTGCTCGGTTGTTGTCTGAAGCTGGCCACTGGGTGTATTGGTTCTGGGTCTCTTCAGAGGGACTCTGGTGCAGCCCATGTCACATGCTGCCTGTGACTGGCCTTGACCAACCTATATGGAGCTATCAGGGATCCACAACTTGTGGCTCCCCCTACCGGGCCTGGGTGTATGCATTAAGGTCTGCTTTTACTCAAGTATGCAAATTTAAATTTAAATTGTTTTGTAAAGTACATTGTAGACTTTCTTCCTTTTGGAAAGTACTTATTTTGATATCAAATAGATAGTTGGACTAGATTACCTTTGAAGTTCCTCCCAACTCTGAAATGACTGTGTCTATATTTCAGTAGTCAGGTCAATATTACTCAAAGAACTGCATTGCATGAATTCACAGAAACCAAACGGCTTCCTGCCTAACATTCATCTCTTTCCCCATCGCTACAGAGCCTAAAGTCACTCATTCCCCTCTATTACAGTAAGTTCTTAAAAGTGCTCTTAAGGCTTATAAATTTTATTTGGATTTGGGTATTATATGACAAAGGAGGGATAATCAATTTATTTATTAATTTACCTAATTACTATCAATTATCATACTGAAAATAACACACACACACACACACACACACACACACATATAAGTTTTGGGGTGGATAGTTGGGGAGCAACTATGATGTCATTATTGCCAAACTAGTTCATCACCTTTATAAAAGCAGCTTCTCAGCCAACTGACTCTGCCTCTCTCTGCCTGCTCAGACAACGCTACTTCTCCCAGATTATGTCCCCAGCATCTAGTGAGGCCTTTGCAATTCCTGTCTCTTGGGTCTACTTCTAGCTTCCCACTGTATACTTTGGACTTGATTTTTTTATATTGTTCTTTCTAAAGCCTAGAGATCTTTTTCATACATCTACTACCTTGAGTCAGCTCATTCTAACCTTCCCTAGATTCCCATACTCCCACTTTCTGAGAGCCCTGGAACTCTGGCTTGACTTGGAGGAAAGTCAGCTTCTAGAGTCAAGTAGGGTAGAATTATAGAGGGAGAAAAAAAAGAGGACAAAGTAAGCAGTCACATAATGAAAAGGAGGAATGATAAAGCATTAAGACAAAGGTGGTTTAATTTATAACTTTTTCCTAGAAACCATCAGTCACAGCAACAGTACAGCATAAAATTCTCATAAAAAATTTAAAGCTGATGAAAGAAATAGAATTTTATACATAACTAAAGCAAAAAATATCCTAAGGGTCACTTGTTATCAATATGAAAAATCTAAAGCAAAAGCAGTAGTTTTCCTTTTGAACTGTACAAATCCACTGGTTCAAATATCCCTATGACCTTTAGAATTAGTCAGTATATATTATAGATTTTTGCTCATTTACTTTATTACTTGCAACTCATTGTTATAAAACTGCCAACCACAGAAACTTTCCCATCGAAACTATGTATTTTCAAACTCTGGAGGCCAATGTTGTCATCAAGTCAACCAACCAGAAGTGAGGACATTTATATACTCTATTATCAATTCTAGAGTCATCAATATCCTTGAAGCAGCATCCCGTTATCATATACCAACCCTCTCTGATTACACTCTGTTATTGTCAGAAACCCTCTCCGTGTAGAAAGAGAGCAAGTGCCTCTTTGCATCGGGTTTATTACATTACACTCTCCCCGTGTAACCACAACAATATTGTGTGGATCAATAGAAACAGCAAAGAACTAGCTTTCTATTTCCTTACTCCATCAATATTTAAAATCAGGACTCCCAGTGGTGGACAAAGAGGAGCATGTAACCTGACCTAATTTTTCTCAAGGATTGCTCAGAAAAATAAATAGGCCTTCATAAACTAAATCAGTAATTCAAATAAATAATGAGTAAAAGAGTTTCCATCTGGGCAATTTTGTATACGAATATGTTTTGTAAATAGTTAAACACACTATCTCAGGGAAATCATTGCAATTATAACATGAGGATTTGTTGTAAAGGGAGACAGCAGCAGCAGCAGCTTGCTGAGCAAATCCAATGTTTGAACAATCTGGCTTCAAAAAAGAGAATCCCATCTCACACCTAATTTTCTCATTGCTAATAAGTGGGGTAGGAGGACATTCATTAATTTATCAAAACATCATAATTTTAAAGTGCATTAAGTAAATCCAGATTTGGGGGAAGTTAGAAGAAGCCAGATGGAATATGATGTATAATAACCTTCCTATATTATTCCAAAGCTAATTCAGCCCACAAAAAAAATTAACATCATCCTATTGTTACTATCCCATCTGAAGGCCACTTCATTAGCAAATCAACAATACCCACTGAGTGTTTATAGTAGGCTGAACTTGTGTAGAAACTATAGGCTTTATTTGCAGGTAAGAGGTAAAAGAAAGACAGTTTTCAACCATGAAATTCACATAAGAGTGGAGCACTCATTTTAGTAATTATAATTAGAAAGAAAAGTGCCTTTTTTCCCTTCCTTTACTCCCTCCCTCAGTCTTTCCCTCCCTTACTCCTTCCTTCCATCCACAAATATTGAGTACCTGCATGTTCCAAATGAGTTCTATAGTCTAAAGCTTACATTATTCTAGGGAAATCAGATGTAAAAGACTAGTACATAAATTAGTTCATTTAAAATAGTAGTGCTATAAAGAAAATAAAACTAGAAAATCACATAGTTATAGGGTAGGCATGGATAATTAAGTAAAATTGGAAAATAAGGTAGTGATGGAGAAGGTATACACCATTAAATAGAATGGTCAGAGAAGGTCATTCTGAATGTTGACATTTTAGTTAAAACTGAATAATAAGAATGTGAATATCATAGAGAAAAGCATTACAGACATGTAAAACAGCACGTGGAAAAATGTCAAAACAAGAGTAATATGGTTGAAGAAGGGCCAGAAAACCAGCATGACTGTTGTGTGATGAAAGGAGAGTAGTGGGAGGTGAGACTGGAAAGGTAAATGTACCCGTCCATTAAGCTCTTACAGGACCTGTGAGCTGTTTGAATTGTATTCTCAATGTGAGTGAAAGTTATTGGGAGATTTTTAAGCAAAAGAGTGACATGATCTGGTTTACATTTTAGATCACTTGAACTGTTATATGGAACATGAATCTTGGAGGGGAAACTGAAACAAATTAGGAGCCTATTGCTACTCCAGGAGAGAGCTGGGTAATGCAATCAATCAATCCATTCCTTTTAAACAGACTTTTGCTAATTAGAAACCTACTGCAATGGAAAGCATTACATAATGATCAGTACAACTACAGAACTACTCTGGATTTCTAAGTATGGATCTACAAATTAAAATAAAGCAAAAATCTGCCGAAACCGGTTTGGCTCAGTGGATAGAGCGTCGGCTTGCGGACTGAAAGGTACCAGGTTCAATTCCGGTCAAGGGCATGTACCTGGGTTGCGGGCATATCCCCAGTGGGAGATGTGCAGGAGGCAGCTGATTGATGTTTCTCTCTCATCGATGTTTCTGACTCTCTATCTCTCTCCCTTCCTCTCTGTAAAAAATCAATAAAATATATTTAAAAATAAAAAATAAAAAAAAAATAAAGCAAAAATCTCTTTTCTCAGTGTCCGTATTGCTCTACTACATTTGTAAGGAAAAGGGACTGCAAAAAGGAAATAAATTTGGAAGAACAAAAATGCTGATAACTTACCATTTTTGGCTTTGCAAGATCTGTTGTCTGGCTGCATTATGTAGCCCTCCACACAACCGCAAGCATAGGATCCATACGTGTTTACGCAGGTCTGGCTGCACGCACCATAAATGCCACATTCATCTTGATCTAAAAGGAAAATTGGCATCATTTCTAAGTAGATTTATAGTTGGGCATTTTGTTTTTTCTTGAAGGAAACTTTTTAAAAATATAGTTTGGAAATAGACTATTGCTCTAAAAAGGAAGGGCCACACTAGCTGGTTTGGCTCAGTGGACAGAGTATTGGCCTGAGGACAGAAGGGGCCCGGGTTCGATTCCAGTCAAGGGCATGTACCTCAGTTGCAGGCTCTTGGCCCTGGTCTGGGTCATTGCGGGAGGCAACCAATCCATGTGTCTCTCTCACACCAGTGTTTTTCTCTCTCCCTCTCCATTCCACTCTCTCTAAAAATTAATAAAAAAAATCCTCAGGTGAGGATAAAATAAAAGGGCCAACTTCAATAAGTCTTTTCAAAACTACACTAACTAAAATAGTAATAAATAAAATAAATAAAATTTAAAAATCAGCTAATTCATTGTTGTTTTAATAATTACAGAAATATAAGATCAAACTTAATGCAACATCTTTTATTTTTTTATTAAATAAAACCTTTATTATTGAAGGTATTACATATGACCCCTTCTTCCCCCTATTGACCCCTTCTAACCTGACCCCATGCCCCCCAAGCCTTCACTATCTTATTGTCTATGTCCATGGGTTATGCATATATGCATATAAGGTCTTTGGTTGATCTCTTCCTACCAATCCACATTTTTTATTTTAAAAGAGGCTTTATTGACATTTTTGATGGGCAGGCTAGATGTCCTTGGATAGTTCTACAAAGGTATGAAATGCACTCCAATGAATATTTGTTGAATAGTTCTACTGTTTATGACACTGACATTTTCAGTATTTTAACAATTAGTCTAATAACATAACATGGTTTTCAATAAACATATTAAATAAGAGTTCTGAGCCAAGCTATGCAAACTACCCTCAGGAAAAAAACAAAACAAAACAAAACAAAAAATCAAAAAATCAAACCATTAAGCACTTGTTAAAATGAAAAATATTATCTTAATTAAATGTTATTTTAATAAGTATGATCCTCATTCTACTCCCTCTCTCCTTTTTCTCCCTGTACTTCCCTCCTGCAGCAACTTGTACAAATCTCTATAAACAGCAGGTATTTAATGATTCTTAACCAAGCAGGCAAAAGCACAAATTCTGTCAGTCAATAACTTAGACTAATATGTGTCTTTATTCTGTTCTGTGTACCATGAACTATACTAATCCCAAAAAAATCCAAACTGATAAAACATGATTCCTACCCTTAAGTGAAATGAGTATAGTGAAATATAATTTTGATTTTATGGATTTCCTTACAATAGAGAGAGAGTCATACTCTAGTTATGATATAGACATAGAGAAGTAAATGAAATTGCTTGGAGTTAGAGAGAGAATGTTAAGTGAAGGCTGTATAGTGAGCTGAGTTAAAGAATAATTTGAATTTTCTCAAACTGAATGAAAAGGGATGAGATGGAATGGGGCATCCCAGTTTAACAAAATAGCATGTGAAAAGGCATTGGGATGACATAGTGGGGATTTTAAAGACCTGTAAAGAGTTGAGTGGAGTAAGTGTGTATAAGGGAAGTGGTAAGAGATAGCATGGCGAAAGTAGTTTTAAGGCCAGCTAATGAAGTTATTGTATGCTAAACTAAAAGCCTGTGCATTATACCTAGACTTTGGGAAGCATTTATTAGATAAGCTATATGATCAACTTTATATTTTAAAACTAAACCAAAAAAATGGATTGGTGAAAGTAGTGAAGAGGTCCTTGAAATTTAGTTATGTACTAATTTCACTCAAGAAACTTTATTTTGAAGTCATTATATTTTGAATTAAGTCAGTGGCAATAAAAATGAAAAAAAAAAGCAAATCAACTCAAATGTTTAAAAAACAGACTAGGCAACATGTGAAGACTAATTGGATATGATGAAATTGAACGGTGGTCCAATTTGAAATGAAGTATAGGTTTCAGTGGAGATGCCATGGAAGGAAACAGTGAATTTGGTTTGGATGTGTTATATTTGAGGAGTCTGTAGGGAATTCTGGAGTAAATGACTAACAAGTAGTTGGAAATACGAAACTGGCAAGATTAGTGAGATCTGTCTTGGAGTGTTTGGGAGTCAATAGCATATGGATAATAGAATGAAAAACAAACAAAACAAAAAACAAATAGCAGAGGGTTAGATCCACACACATACAAAAAAGAAAGAAGTGAGAAAAGCTTGGCAGGTGCACAATACTGCAGGACACCAATATTAAAAAGGCAGGAGCCTCCTCTGAAGGAGACTTCATGAGAAATGTAAGGAGTTAGGGAAGGTGACATAGTGAAATACTCAGTGAAGAACCCGGTAATACAGATATTGAAACTGTCATTAGGTTTTGGAAGTTAGGACGTGGTGCGGTTACCTTGGCGCAGTGAAAAGGGGATGCTGCCTTAAATGGCAGGTCGGTCTTACGATATTAACTGGAATGTGCTTTTGTTTTATTGTTTTATTGAATCCCTCAGGGGAATTGAATATACAAACTTTGGCCTATGTTTTAATATGTTTCTTCATTGGAACTTGGAAATACTGAATTTGAAGAGAAGTGGGGACTCTTGGAAACCATTTTGGAGGAAGGGCATGAGGAAAAGACACAGAAGAAAAAAGAAGATGAGAAGCAAACAAAATGGCTAATGAGGTTGTGGTGTGAATTGAATTAAACTGCTATGGTATAATAAAATATATTATTTGTTCTTTGTCTTCAATTCTTCAAACCCTTGTATTTTCTGAGTAACAGGAGAGTTCTTTGTTATTTATAACTAGTGCCCCAGTGCACGGATTTGTGCACATTGAAAGGAAATTAATTAGAAGATGGCCGGTGGGGCTGGACTAGATGGACGGGACACACCGTGGAGTCAATCTCCTGTGGTCCCTCCCCTGCCAGCTACACCTGGGATGGCAACGTGGCTTGAAGGACACCTGCGGAGTGAGTGGTTGGGAGGGTCCCTTGGCCTGGCCTGTGGAGATTGGGCCAAAACCAGCTCTCCGACATCCCCCAAGGGGTCCTGGATTGCGAGAGGGCAGTTCCCGGGTGACACACCCCGGAATCAGACTCCCTCCTCTGTCGTTCTGGGTGCGTCACCCAAGAACTGCAGCTACCAAGTCATCACAGCTTGGCAGCTCCTGTGTTGAGTGTCTGCCCCTTGGTAGTCAGTGCACATCATAGCTAGTGGTCAGACAGTTGGTCGCTTAGCCTTTTATATATATAGATGAGGTCCTTTGGAATACACCAGAGTCCATGTGAGTGAGGTCACTTAGATAATGTCAGGATGGAGGCTAGTCACTACTAGATAATGTCAGGATGGGGGCTAGTCACCACAAAGACCAAACAGAACTCTCAGCCCCACCCTCTGATCACCCAGAGCTAAGAAAGGTATTTAGTAAAGGAAAGCAAAAAGATTATTGAGAAGCTAAGGGACCATTTTAATTAGAAAACTATGCATTTGTAAGACATTCATTTGCACTTTTCTCAGGTTTCTTTAGCTTTGTATATTAACTAGCCTATATTCATGGATCGCTTGTTTGAAGTAAGTAGCTTTGGGATAGAAAGAATAGTCTTTGAAGCTGAATCTACAATGATAATGAAAGAAATGAAATCTTATATTTGGTAAAGTCCAGTCCACAGTGGCAAAAATGATTCTTACCTATTTTCACAGATGGTTCAACGTTAATGTTATTGGCTTTTATTTTAGTTTTTCTGATATCATTATGTTGTCCAGGAGAGCAATATGATTAATGATTTCTTTTGTGCTTTCTCCTTAGCCAGAATGCGCTGCTGTGACATTGATATAACTCCCCCCAAACTGACCACAAAGAAGTAGGCATGTCATTACTTTTAATTCTGCCTACTTTCTTACTTTAAGGACAGAAAATATTCTGGAAATATGGCTTCTGGAAAGTGTAAATGATGTTCAAACCTGGCCATTCAGGAGTGCAGAGAAAGAAAGAAGAGCTCTTCTTCCACTGGGGACCTTCCATAGTGATTGCTGCATAATTTCTTATTTATGTTCAACAGAGGAAATTGATTGAATTTATCTTTATGCATTTAATGAGGAGATTCAGGAGAAGAGAGTCATCCAAAATGAGATTAAAACCCTGATTCTTATAGGAGTCAGGTGTAGCCAAAGAATAAGAAGTTTGCAGTAGAGATATATTAGCCTACCCTGTGTGAATGACAACTGCTGGTTTACACTAAAAATTATAGCCTAGCCAGCATGGCTCAGTGCTTGAGTGTTGACCTATGAACCAGGAAGTCACAGTTCAAGTCCCAGTCACGGCATATGCCCAGGTGGTGGGTTTGATCCCCAGTGTGGAGCATGCAGGAGGCAGCCAATCCATGATTCTCTCTCATCATTGATGTTTCTATCTCTCCCTTTCCCTTCCTCTCTGAAATTAATAAAAATATATTTTAAAAAGAAACTAAAAATTATTTGTATGTCTAGAGGTACTATTCTCATTTTGTTGACTTTCATGATGATATGGGGTCTAGTCTGGCAAATCTTCTGATTTGTTTTTTCCTCAAAGTCTGACCGTTTGTGTGCAATCTTCTAATTTTTAAGTGTTGACTTAAAAATAATGTCAGTTAAATAAATATGTTGGTTTGGTCCTGCTGTAGGCAGTTAGACAGACATGAGCAGAGCAAGGATGATGGGGCAGGTCACTAGTGTGGAAAGCCCCAAGTAACTAGCAATGTACAATCAATTGTGGGGCAGAGCCTCGATCCCAAGGTGACTTTTCCTCCCCTAGCATATCGCTGGTCATGCGGTTTGGACCCCCTGACTTTTATTCCCTAGAGATAACATCTATGCTTTAGTTGTATTTCAGCTCCAGGCCCAGATAAGCAACAAAACCAACCATGACTACATCAGTGAAAGGGATTTCAGAAACAAAACAGGCAAGTTCAAGTTCTGGGAGTCTTAGAGATAAAAGGAGGGTCCATGCAAGAGAAATGCATAGATTGGGGCTTGAAGACACCAAAATGCTTATCTTACTTGTACAGAAGATAGAGAAATGCCACAGGAAGGGAGTGGGGGGGAGGGGGGCATTCCAGGAAGATGGAAACATTTCTGGCCCGAGCAATTAAAACATCCATAAACCAAAGACAGAGATATCTCTGGCCTGAGCAGCTGAGAGATAAAAGGCAACTCCAACCAACAAGATTAGAGGGAGGAAAAATGGTGGGGGGTACCATGTAGGATTTAGACTTTGAAACTAACACTATGTAGCAGAATGACCAATGAGGAAGGCATGGGGGTCCTAAATTAATAAAGGATCCAATTAGAAAGGGTCAAGCTCAGACCTTTATAAATCAGGAGACAGAGACTCAGCAGATTTTTAGATTTTTTTGGATTTAGATTTTTCCCATTAGAGAGAGAGAGCAGGCTTTTCCCATTTGGGGGCTCCACCCCAGGGGGTACCCTTGGAGTTTGTATATGCTTCTAATAAACTTCTACATTTTTATTAAAGAAATCTGTTAGTCCACAAATTTATTATTCAACTTCATTGTATAAGAACCCATGAGAAGAATCTGCAGCCCTGAACCCCACATTTCATCAGGACCAGCTGCATTGAATAATGACTCCCTGCCCTGGTGCTGGCCAATCAGTGGAGACCACAACCCTGAAAGGACACACGTGGAAAACTGCTGAATATTCTATTGAAATCTTCCCCTGGGGCATCCCTTAAAATTTCCATTCTTAGTATGGAGGACCCAGTGCGCTCTCCCTCCCAGGAGTACACAGTACCTTTCCCTTTCCCTACTCCTTCCCTGCCCCAGGCACTTTACCATTAGCTTCCTCACTTCCATGCTTCAAGGCTCCTTCCTTTACTTCCATAACCTGTTTCCTAAGCCCATTTCTTCTAGGAATTACTTTGCCTATCTCTGTAATTTACCAAGTAAATATTCTCTTACAGTTTTGGGTCTTGGCTCTGAATTATTTCCTAGTCAGAACCCAATTACCCAGGTTTGGTCTGACCCCACCAGTCAGACACCTGGTGCAGTTCCTGCTGCCTACAACTGTCCGCTTTTAGGCAGATTATACATCCACTGGGCCTGATAGACATTTAATAATAAATGTTGCCGAAACCGGTTTGGCTCAGTGGATAGAGCGTCAGCCTACGGACTGAAGGGTCCCGGGTTCGATTCCGGTCAAGGGCATGTACCTGGGTTGCGGGCACATCCCCCGTGGGAGATGTGCAGGAGGCAGCTGATTGATGTTTCTATCTCATCGATGTTTCTAACTCTCTATTTCTCTCCCTTCCTCTCTGTAAAAAATCAATAAAATATATTTAAAAAAAATAATAAATGTTTCTATAACATTTGTATAATGCAGAAAGTAAACAACAAACTACAAATTCAAGGCACAAATGTTCATTAAAAAGCATTGAGCCTCTTTTTTTTTTTTTTTGGTTTTGTTTTGTTCTAGAGTATTTACAAAACAAGAATTAGGACATTTAAAATATAAAGATTGTCATGTTCACCATTATTAACATAGTGGTGAAATGCCAATTGTCAGAATTTCCAAAAATTGTAAAGGATATTACATGATTATTATTAACCTAACACAGTTATACCACCCTGCGGCTGTATAATAGGCATAAAACAATTGGAAATTTAAGATAATTAAATCCAAAATTTTAATGGTTAACCAAAACACTTCCCATGTTTGACATTATTGTAATATGAATAAAAAATTATTGATATAAGTGCAGTCCTATAATATTTATGTTTGTGGTTTTTTGAGGGGAATGAGTGTCAACTTTTAAATCTTAGGGAAAAATAAATGTAAACTTTGTGTGGATCACATGGTAGGTAATAAAAAATACTTCATAAAATTTCTGTTCACTAAGCCTCTGGAAAAAAAATTAATAGTCACCTGTCATACTTACCTTTACAGCTTCTTCCATCTTCTTTTACTTCAAATCCATCTTCACAGTAACATCTTGTACTATTTCTGACCACTGCACATTTATACTGACAATTCAGCTGCTGGCAATTGGACAACAGTTCTGTAGAGAAAAACAGAAAGATCACCTCTATATGACTGTGCACATACATGTGATTAAAATTAAATATTGTTAATATTTGCTCAGTGCATCCTTCAAAGTTTCTGTGATTGGTTGAGAGAACAAACAGCATGTATTCCTTCTAAAATATGTTGATTTGCATTTGTTTGAAGTATCGTTAATAATATTGCAGTTCTATCTGTTCAGTTTTTCACTTTTTAGCTCATTATATATGTTCAAAGACACAAAATCCTTTCAAATTCTTGTAAATTAAATTATTTCAAATGGAAAAATGTCAACTAAGTGGTTGATTTCACCATAGGTTTCATGCCTTTCCTATCTGATGGATCAATTGATTTTCTATCTTTTGAGCACTTGTTTTGATTTACTAATCCATGCGTAACCTTCATAGCAATCGATGAATATATTCAATTTCAATAATTTTTCTTTCACGAGTTGCAAAATATTAGACAACTACTGGACATAATATATTTTGTTATATCTGAATTATTTCAGAGTGAATATTTCATTAAAACAAAAATTAGCAAGCCATCAGAGCAAATTAAGATTCAATATGATAAATGCATGAAACGGCTGAAGTGACAGGAGAATATTCACTGCATAAATAATTTCTAGCAGGAATAAGATTTGTTAAACTAGAAAAATATATGCATAGAACATGTAACTGATTTTTCTATTTGAAAATAGGGTTACTGCTAGACTGGCATGGCTCAGTGGTTGAGTGTGGACCTATAAACCAGGAGGTTACAGTTCAATTTCCAGTCAGGGCACATGCTTAGGTTTCAGGCTCGTTCCCCAATAGGGGATGTACAAGAGGCAGCCAATCAATGATTCTCTCTTTTCTCTCTTATCAATGATGTTTCTATTTCTCTCTCCCTCTTGCTTCCCCTCTCAAACCAATAAAAATATATTTAAAAAAGAAAATAGGGTTATTAATGGATTGCGACAGCCTTCCTGTCCCACCCCAGGAAGAAAAATAAGGGTATTGAAGATTAAACTTAAATGATTTAAAATATGTTGATATTTGCTACAAGTTTATCTGCTGCTTCAGAAATATATATATATATATATATATATATATATATACATATATATATACAGACACACACATATATATATGCATATATATATAAATATGTAAATGTATAAAAAGTCCAATGTGGAAAAGAAGAGCACAAATATTTCCAGCTGAAAATTTGACATTTTACTAGAAATTTAATTATCTATAGTATTTTTTTTAGCCAATTACTTTTAAACTCTAATTATTTTTTGCATGTTCTCTCCATAAAACTTCAAATTTCCTTCTTAGGTCACACATATTGTGAAGGCAGCCTGAGACACCCCCTCCCTCGCCCCCGTAACCTGCCTTCTGATGCATAAGCTTGCTATCCCCAACCCCCTTTCCTCTTGTGTCCTCGCTAGCCTTGCAGGACCTGTGTATCTGCAGGGGGGACATAAAAAGCCCCCACACAAGATTAACTGCTGGCGCCAGCTAGCCTGGGTGGTTGGTCGTAATCTCACTTCCTCCATCCCAACCCATGGGGGCTGCAAAGCCTGTGAAAAGTCCGGAAGCCTGGTCCATATTTGGGAGACAAAGAAACTAAGGGGATAAAAGGAAAGACAACCCCCCAGCCCAACCGCTCATTCGGTACCCAGGCTTTGGAGACTGACTCCCCTGAGTCACCACACTAGTGCATCTGCAAATAAAGGGTTTTCCTGAATCTTCCGAGTGCCCATTATGTGTTTTCCGGTCGCCTGGTAATTTCTGCCACAGTATGATAATTTTGCTTCCTACTTTTCTGAGAAAATTGAAGCATTCAAAAGAGATTTTCCACAGATCTGTTTTTCATATTTATCCACCTCTGCATATTCTTGTCTTTCTTGCTTTTGAAACTCATAATCAAAGCCCGAACCCCAATTCCTTTACACAAATTCCATGCCCTCTCACCGAGTCAAGGATATAACTTCAGCTATTCTCTACTTCGTCTCATAATTGCTTTTTATTTTTCAAATAACTATGTACTAGAACAAACTAAAGCCCTCAATCTTTATCAATTAACTTTTACCAGAACACAGTAAAGCCCCTTTGTTTAATTATTACCTCAGGCTGCTTTTACTCTACAAAGGCATAGCTGGCTAGTTGCCTCCAAGACCTATGGCCCACAAAGCCTAAAATATTTACTATAGCTCTTTATAGAAAGTTTTTTGACCCCTGCACTAGTTCAATCTCAGCATCAAACATGCTCTTATTTTTCCCCAACTTAAAAACAAAGAACTTTGACCTCACTTCTCCTATTAGTCACCATTGTTCAATTCCTTTTTGCAACAAAATTTTTAAAATTACCCATACCCACTGTCTCTCTCTACCCTTCTGTTTCTATCTTAAACCCACTCCATCAAGCCTTTGCTCCAAAGAAATGCTCCTGTGAATATCGCCAATGACCTTGATGCTAACTAAATACAAAGACCTTTTCTCAGTCCTCATCCTTCTTGACCTCTCAGTAGCAGTAGACACAGGTAACTACTGTTTTCTGATACAGAGTCATGACTTTTCTTCCACGGGCTCCACACCCTTGGTTTTCCTCCTATTTCACAGTCTCCTTTGTGAGATTCCTCCTCTTATTGTCAACCTGCCAATGTTGGGGTGCCCTAGGGCTGAGGCTGTGATCTTTTTCTATCAGTATGCTATTGGTGAACTCAACAAATATCATAGCTTCCTCTCTGACTGGGACATAACTGTAGTATCATAACTTGACAGCTAGTTGTGCCCTCGTCGATTTCTAATGTTCACTGCTGTGACTATATTAAAGTTCTTTCTCCTTGAAAACTTGGAACAATTGTTGTTTCCAAAATATAAATTCAACCAATATAGAAATTCACTACATTTTACTTAATAGGTTTGGATTTGGGATCAGTGCTAATTTTATGCTAACATAAATGTCAATATTTATGTAATGTACAAAGAGTAGTAACTTGGTTTATAAAAATGTATTAGCAATAGAATATGTAACAAATGTTTCTTTATACCAGTATATATAGCTACAAATTATAAACCTATATCAAGTTCTTTAGTTTTGCAATCTTTTTGAAACACACAACAGTTAAACATGTAGTTATTATTGTAACTTACATTTTACAGATGATAAATCTGATGGTTGATAACCCAAGATTATACAGCAAACATACAGTGGAGCTAGCATTCAAATTAAGGTCATTCTAAATATAAAGTCTATGTTCTAATACCTATATGTTCTAATACCTATGTAATGATACCTGTAATTCCCACTGGACAATCTGGCGATGGCTGGAACCATGGTGTATCTTTGTTTGTCAGCCGAGGCTTAGTAATGTGCGACAGAAAACAGGAAGTGTTTCACGATTTTTATAGGATAAATGCATCAAAAAATCAATAAAATAGCTGAACTCTAGGATGAAGATCAACAGTCTCAAGTTTCATTTCTACTTCATTAAACTAGGTCCTAAAGATCATTCATTTACATCTTCAAGTCAGGTAATTGAATTGTCAAATCTTGTTTGATTATTGTGGAATCATTTCAAAATTGCTGTGCATATATGTGCTACTTTAGTCCAACATGGATTGAGTACCTAGTCAAAGTTAAGCACTCTGCTGGGGTTCCACAGATGCAAAATTGCTTTACACAAACTAAGTGATTATACCAGGAGTGGGGAAGTGGGTGGTGTTAGGTGGGAAGAACAATGTTAGACAGCTATAACTCATAGCAGAATAATATATATGTTAAATAAAAATGTAAATTCATAAGCTAGAAAGAGAAAAATTCATAAAGAGACTGAAAATGGGGGTAGGTATCTGGAACATACTGTTGACTGTGGTAGAAAATAGGACTGGAATTGTTTCGGGCCAGGACCAAGTGGATTAATTATTAGATTAAGTAGCATTCTCTCCTGATAATGGGAGTCATTGCTAGTTAATGAGGACAGGGTGATATATTCTGACTTGTATTGTTTGAAAGTACCTAATAGCAGGGAGAAAGATAAGTGAAAAATAGTGAAAGAAGAAAAGCCATCTAAAAGGCTACAATAGCAAAGGCATAAATTAGGGCTATGAATATTTAGATCAATGGATGGTCAAAAACTTGGTGAAAGCATAATGTCAGGGAGTTAATAGTACCAATAAAATATATTAAGAATAACAGGAGAACTGGAAGTTTTGGGAGAATAATAAATTTGTCTTTGTTTAATTTAAAATGTTGATAGAGTAATGGGCAGGAGAAAGTTGAGAATTTGAGTCTATTTAAGAAAAGAAGGTTGGGCTGGAGTTGTAAATCTGGAAGTTACAAATGTAAAGTTGGTGCTTGTAGCCCAAGGAGGAAAGAATCATCCTTCATAAAGAAGTTTTATGATGCAATTATAATCCAGAGAACTTTTACATGTGAAAGGCAAGGAGAAAAAGTGTTAATGAAGAAACTGCTAAATAATCAAACATATAGATGAAGAACCTAGAAAGCTTCACAAAACCTAAGGAAGAAGAACAGTTCATCAAAGTGAGCAGAGCCATTAATGGCAAAGCCTTAGCGAAATATACTTGGATGAACTCTAAAAACTGCACTGGGTTTCCAAATAGGATCAATTAAGACCTTTAAAAGGAGGTTCAGTAGAGCAGAGAGGACAAAGATAATTGTAATAAGGGGCTGGGACAGAAAGAAGAATTGGAAAGGACTGTCATAGAAAAGACGTATACATTTTAGGGGATAAAGAGAAGAAAGGTATGGGTATGACCTACTTAATTTAGTCTGTACCTTACGGCAGGCGTAATAACTCAGTGTTTTACATTATTATTTTTTCCACTTAATCCCAGTAGCCCAACTCTCTTTTTCCCCTGTCTCAATCTGAAGTAGAAAATCCACAGACTATTGGTTCCATCTTTTGGCTCTCTCTAATCCAATGTGCACTGATACAAGTTAACAACATGGGGGTTGTGATGGGGAGAATTGAGGAGAAATAAAAGAAAACGGGGGGGGGGGTATTAGTATGAAAGTCCAGACCTCACCCACAGTTTTGAGTATTAGGTGGGGGTCTGGTGGTTGAAAACAGCAGAAGAAACGTGGGCAACTTAGCTTGTGGTTTATTGATTTTATCCTGTATGAGAATTTGTGTTTATGCAGAGAGGTGATAGGGAGATGATTAAATGGTATATGATATCAGGTAAAATGGTAAATGCTGATTCTTCTAACCAACTAAGAAAGAACTATGGAGAATTGACAACATGAAAAACTAAAATTTAAAATTTGGCTTGACTCTGTGAAAGCAATACTAATTATTATAATGGTATCTATTAGAACTACTTACCATGTATACCTAATTATGTGCAACACTATAATGATTATGTATGTAATTAAAAATGCATCAAATTAATTTTGCTAGAAAGATTATTAGAGTAGAACAGAAATTTCATACTCGAATCAGTCTTCATAGAGTGCTTTTTATGAAGCACAGTCATTGGTTCATGCAACATTATCATTGGTTTGGATCTTAAACTGAAGTAGGAAGACCACTAGTATTTAAGGAGATGCAATATGCAAGCCAAGAAACAGATATGTAAACAGGGAATCTGATTTTTATTCCTCAGCATTATCATAAAAGGAAAGTGTCATTTTTAATTAAAGGAGAGCTGCTTTTATGTCAGGAATCAAATGTAATCCAATTGATGAAGACAAAGCCAACACAGACCCACTCCATTCTGTTATTTTAAGGAATATTTTTATGTCCTTTTCAAAGTTGTATAGAGAGTACCATAAAAGTGTGGGTATATATTTTCTATCAAATGCAAGTTAACAGTTTGCAATAAGCATGTCAAAAGCTAACAAGGGCCAAATAAACAAGGTTTAAGTTGATGTGGGCCGCAAAAAAACAAAAGCTTCAATTTTAATCAAAACATAGGTTAATTTCTATAGAGACATGCTGAATACAAAGGGCCAAAATTAAATGAGTCATCATTAACATAAAATAATAGAACATTTTAATAAAAATTAATATTTTTCTTGAACATTAACTTACCAGACACTGAATAACTGCACAAATTAATAAGCGTAACACAAACCTATTTTTCTTGTTCTCCAAAAGCAAAATAGTTCCTGTTGAACACACCAAACAAGTCAGTCCAAGACTAATGACCTGGCAGTCGGCTGCTAAAATATTCGCTGCTAGTATTAGTGGAGAGAAATGGTGCACCTGCGCGTAAGGCACGGAAGGGAAATGAATGCAACATGATTATATTAATCTGTCATTAGAGAATGTTGTAGTTCATTAATAATTATGTATGACAGGATATTGTAAAAATGAAGTTATGAAATTTTTATTAAAACTTTTCTTACATACTTTATATTGGCTGGGCCGCAAAAAAATATTCGTTGTGGGCCACATGTGGCCCATGGGCCGTGAGTTTGACATGTTTGGTTTACAAATAGCATGTAGCTTTGAGGTATCTAAGATTCTAAGATGTTCTTTAACTTAGAAATTGATTTAAGAAATAGATTTATGAATTTTTATTAATAATAATAAATAGTAAGAATTCTACATGGATACGAAATTAATTCATATTATATCTCTTTTCCTTTTCCTTTCCAAGAGCTGGTGGAATATAATGGCTAAAGACTGTGAAGCCAGAGTACCTAAGCTCTAACTCTGGTTTTACTAATTCCAGTTTATGTGAGTATCACAAAAATTAGCTAATGTTCACCAATCCTGTTTCCTCTTCCTGGGCAAATAAAACAAGAAGTTTTCCCACTTGACTTGCTCTTAGGTTAAAGCCATATATCTGGCTTCTGGACAATGCTATATAAGCAAAATTCGTGTGCACCTCTTCCTGAACTGCCCTTGAAGAATTCAGATAATTTCCACTTTCTTCCCTTCACTTGTCAGCACTCTGGATGCAGGGAATTCAGCAGAAAACTCATTGGACCTTGGGAACGTAGAGGCCTCAAATTGAGGGAGCCTGACACACAACATAGGAGGCAGCCCTGAACCTAACTGTACTGTGATCTGGGTTACAAATTATTTTTGTTGTTGTTGTTTCATTGAACTCCCTAGGTACTAGGGTTGTTTGTTATACAATACATGGTGATAGGTAAATGACCTAAGATCTCTATTCCTGTTTTTAGTTATCTCTAAAATTGGAGTAATAATAGAAACTACCTCATAGAGTTGTCATGAGTTTTAAATGGGGTAAGTCATGCCAAGTTCTTAAAATATTGCCTGCCAAATAGTAACTTTTTTATTATCAGTATTTTTATTATCATTGTACCATTTAAGGTTAATCATCTATTCAGTACAACAGAATACCTATTGTCAATATTCATATAATTTACACATTTTTTTTCCGGCAATTTGGAACTATGTTTCTTTTTACAACAGCAGGACTTTCTCTTTTGCTCTTTTACTTTTGAGTGTTACATGACATAATTCTAGTTTTGCCCCCAAAGCACATATGCATTTTTAAATATCTTCTAGAGAAGATACCTTTTAGGCAAGTTCTCCTGAAATGTTTACCTGATTGCAGAGGGGAAAACACTAACCACAGGAAATAAAGATTTTTCTATCCTGGCTACTAGCAATTGGTTCCTATAAAATATGAGTATTATTCTCTGAAGCAAATCAATGTACATCCACCTTTAATTTTCTACATAAGCATGGACCAATTAACACCTCAGATAAGCAATTTTCACCAAATAGCTATGGCCATTTTCTCAGTCTTTAGGGATTATTATGTTTTTTTTATGTTTTTTTTAACAGCATTGGGTTTTAGAACACATTTCCCCAAATGTACGCTGGTTTATGATTTAGAAAACACATACAAATAACTTGCTAACCTGCCTCAGAGTAAAAACACAACAGCAGAGAATGGTAATTAAAAGATGATAACTTGATTCCAACAATTATAAGATTCTAACAATTACAATAATTACAAGTTATTACTGTTAGGAAGATTCTTTGTACTTTAGTTTTGTTTATATAAATATTTCTAAGCCAGAGAACCACTGTTTGAAATGTTGTATGTACAGCCATCAATTCATCCATAGTATAATCAATAGCAATATGCTGGCAGCCTTTACGACCTAAAATCAAACAATTCACATTGATTGTGTATTGGACTTAATACGATAGTGAGAACACAGCTATTGTATTCATGTGCTTCTAGGTTATATATTTCTCCCAGAGAGAAAATTAAAACTTTTATAAACTCTTTGGAAATACGAAACGATACCTTCCCAAATATACGTTATATGGGACATTATTTTACAAGGTAAAATAAGGTTTTATTCTAAATTTTAGTAATCAAATTGCTCCTTGAATTTGCCTTATACAAAAATGCCCTTTAACCAACAACTATAATCTTAGTAATGATAAAAAAAATTATTCTTTTTAATGTAGCACTTTGAAAAAATAAGTATTTCCTTCACTTTTATACTTGGAAATTGAAAAGCTGATACAGCATATTACCATGCCAGACAGCCCCTCTTGTCAGCAGGACACGTGCTTGTCATATTTAGGATGGTGATAATTTGTGCCACATCTTTCTTTCTCTCACCCCTATTTCCCTGGCCTACTAAAAAGGAGTGTGAGCTGGCTTCCAGAGATTAGGCTCCTGCTTGTGGCTGCTAACGTGAATTTCTTCAGAATAATTTGCTTATTGCTAAACCACAGTCCTGGCTTCACTTTTTCAATGTGCTCTTAACATTAAGGAAGGAAATTCTTTTTTAAATATGTTTGTTCCATTTTTATTGTAGTATAACTTACATACAGTAAAATTCACTCCTTTTAATGTACGGTTCTATGAGTTTGAACAAATCCATACAGTTGTGTAACCAATACCATCATCAAGATATAGAACAGGGCCATTATCCCAAAAGATTTTTCTGGCCCTTCTACAGTCATCTCCTTGCCCCACAGCCAGTTTTTGGTAATCACTGATCTGCTTTCTATCTCTATAGTTTTGCCTATTCTAGCGTGGTTCTTTAGATGGAATCATCCAGCCAGTGGCATCTTTACTTAGTAAAATGTATTTGAGATTCATCCATGTTGTTTTATCAGTAGTATTGCTGAATAGTGTCCACTGCATGAATGTACCTCAGTTTGTTTATTCATTTCACAAGTGATTGAGATTTCAGTTATTTCTAGTTTGGGTGCATTATTTATAAAGTTGCTATATACATTTACATACATGTTTTGTATAAATATAGGTTGTCATTTTGTTTGGGTAAAAATGGGAATGTTTGCTTATCCCATCTAATAAAGTGTGAATATGCTAATTGACCCTCACACTGTCACAAAGATGGCAGTGCCATCAGCCAATAAGGAGGGAATATGCTAATTGACTGCCCCACCCTCAAAGATGGTGGCACCCACAGCCAATAAGGAGGGAATATTCTAATTGCCATGCCCTCAAAGATGGCGGTGCCCACAGCCACAAGATGGCTGGCAGGGAGGGCAGTTGTGGGTGATCAGGTCATCAGGGGAGGGCAATTGGGGGCAACCAGGCCTGCAGACGAGGGCAGTTGAGATGGACCAGGCCTGCAGGGGAGGGCAGTTAGGGGCAACCGGGCTGGAGGGGAGGGCAGTTAGGGGCGATCGGGCCAGCAGGGGAGGGCAGTTGGGGGCAATCGGGCTGGCAGGGGAGTAGTTAGGCGTCGATCAAGCTGTCAGAGGAGTGGTTAAGGGGTGATCAGGCTGGCAGACAGAAGCAGTTAGGGGCAATCAGGAGAGGCAGGCAGGTAAGCGGTTGGCAGCCAGCAGTTCCAGATTGTAAGAGGGATGTCCGACTGTCGGTTTAGACCCGATCCCTGTGGAACTGCTGGCTCCCTGTGGGATCAGGCCTAAACCGGCAGTCAAACATCCCCCGAGGGGTCCCAGATTGGAGAGGTGCAGGCTGGGTTGAGGGACACCCCCCACCCAGTGCACAAATTTCATGCACTAGGCCTCTAGTATGGTAAAGGTGTTTCACTTTATAAGAATCTATCAAATTTTCATGTAGTATGTAAGATAAGAATTAAGGTTCATTTTCTTTTTACATTAAATGTTGAACTTTTCCAGCATTAGTTAATCTAACCTTTCTCCATTAAATTACATTTGAATCTTTGTTAAAAATCAGTGGATTACATATTTGTGGGGGTATTTTTGATTAATCTACATATTTACCCTTTTTCCAATATCACACTGTTTTTGATATACTAAATCTTGAAATCTGGTAGCATGAGTCCTCATTCTATGTCCTTGTTTTCCAAGATTTGTTTAGATACTTAGTTCCTTAATATTTCCATAAAAATTTTATAATCAGCTTGTCAGTTTCTATGAAACCCTGCTAGGATTTTAATTGGAATTTTATTACGTCTACAGATTTGGGAACACTGACATCTTAACAACATTATGGAGTCTTCTAATTTACAAATATGGTGTATATATACATTTATTTTGAGCTTTGGGTGCTTTTTTTCATGAGTTTTCAGCATATATTACACAAATATGTTCAATTCATCCCTAATTATTTCATAGTTTGAGTGTTGCTATGAGTGGTATTGTTTATTTCAACTTCCAAGTACACATTGCTTGCATTTAGAAATATAATTGATTTTTTTACAAATTAACCTTGTATAATATGACCATACTAAATTCACAAAAAAGACACAAATTAAAAACAGCAGCTAGAAAAGAGAGGGTGTCACTGCAGAGTCTATAACTTTAAAAAGATAATAAGAAAAACTACCAACCTCTCTAAGCCCTTAAATTTGACAACATAGATGAAATAAATTAATTCTGTGAAAGACACAAACCGCTAAATCTCACTCAAGAAGAAATAGATAATCTGAATATTTCTATATTTATAAAATAAATTGAATTAGAACTAAAACCTCCCACAAAGAAAATGCTAGATCCAGATAGTTTCACTGGAGAGTCTACTAAACATTTGCAGAAGAAATTGTACCATTCCATGCAAACATTTCTAAAAATCAGATTAAAAGAAAACATTTCTAACTCATTTTTATGAGTTTAGAATTATTCTAATACCCAAATCATACAAATACATTCAAAATAAGAAAACTATAAAACAATACTCCCTTTGAACATAGATATACACTTCCTAACAAACCAAATATAGCAATATATAAAATAATAATATATCATGACTATATGAGGTTTACCATATAATACAAGACTGGCTTAGAATTTGAAAATCAATTAATGCAGGTTACCATATCAATAGACTAACAGAGAACAAAAATATGATCATTTCAATAGTGGCCTAAAAAGCACTTAACAAAAAAAAAAACATATTCATTGACCTGACAAATATCTGCTATGATATCAGGGACAAGTCATAACAGGAGCAAGGTAACTGCTCTTACCATTTATAGGCAATAATGGACTGGAGGCCCTAGCCAGTGCAATAAGATGAGAGGGAAAAAAAGATTTTCAGGTATAAAAATTAGAAAGAATGAAATAAATAAAACAACCTCTATTTTCTTTCCTTTTTTTAAAAATATAGTTTATTGATTTTTTACAGAGAGGAAGGGAGAGAGATAGAGAGTCAGAAACATCGATGAGAGAGAAACATCGATCAGCCGCCTCCTGCACATCCCCCACCAGGGATGTGCCCTCAACCCAGGTACATGCCCTTGTCCGGAATTGAACCTGGGACCTTTCAGTCCACAGGCCGACGCTCTATCCACTGAGCCAAACCGGTTTCAGCAACAACCTCTATTTTCAAACAACACAATTGCTTACATAGATTTTTTTAAAATCTAGCAACATGGTTCAGAACTCAAAAGCAATTCTTTTAAAATACTATTTAATAAATGAACATGAGTAAGCTATCACTTCTTACTTTTCACTTTGCATAGTAATATTCTTATGAATTTACTATTCTTTCAATAAGGAAAAGCAGCCGAAACCGGTTTGGCTCAGTGGATAGAGCGTCGGCCTGCGGACTAAAAGGTCCCAGGTTCGATTCCGGTCAAGGGCATGTACCTGGGTTGCGGGCACTTCCCCAGTAGGAGATGTGCAGGAGGCAGCTGATCGGTCTTTCTCTCTCATCGATGTTTCTAACTCTCTATCTCTCTCCCTTCCTCTCTGTAAAAAAATCAATAAAATATATTTAAAAAAAAAAAAAAAAAAAAAAAAAAAAAAAAAATAAGGAAAAGCAAAAATTTTTATAATTTACATATATTATCAGGTAGAAGTTGTAGATAATTATGTAGTTTAAGAAAATATTCTGTGGACTCAATGTGATGTTTATAACAGATTGTACACATTTTGTTTTAAAATAACATGGTTGTGTGTATATACTCAGCATATATATATCTTCCCCTCCTTTTTGATAGTTGTATATTATTCCATTTTATGGATGATTCATAATTTAGTAAATAAATTACCTGCTGAAACACAATTTTTATAAAGGACACAGCTACCTGTTTAAATATCGTTTTACCTTTCCTTCTGAAACAAGTGAAGAGTTGTTTGTAAGCCGTGGTGACCCCAGGCAGATACTCTAGGTCCTGCCTCTCTTTCCATCTGGTTTGGGCCTCATAACTGGTTATTACCTATGGAAGATGTGCAGGAATGATATCTATCTCTTCCTCATCAGAAAGATGAAGAGTGTTCATGTCTTCTCCACTCCCGTATTCTCTTATTTACCGCCTGGAAAAGTCCTTACACTGCCATGCTTTTATCCTGTTTTCTCAGACATTTCTCTATTTATAATGGGAATACAACTCTAAGGTATGCTTCCCCTTGACATTTGAAATGTATAAACTAAATCAAAGCTAAACCAAAGTGACAATAACAAAAACTTGAGCATGTACCACACCAATGGTGATTTTCCCATTTTATATCATATCTGCAAGTTGCAGGCTTACTGAGAGAAGGAGTTCTAACCTCAACTCACTGGCTAACACTAGATGGAAATGGCTTACTTTAGACTCCGAATAAAATCATTTTTAGTAACTTACCAACTTTGCATTCTGATTTCTTAAGGAATATTTTATTTTAATGGCATTCAGAGTTCTAAAATTTAAATATACAAAACTTTTAAAGTTTTTATTATACAGAAAATTAATATCTAGTTACCAAGGCACAATCAAATGAGAAGAGGTTAATTTATTTTATGTTACAAAAAGACAAATTTGGTTTCAATATTCATTGACAAAATGTGCTAAATAATATACCTATAATCTTTAGGTATAAGTTACTAGTGGAAATATTGTGCCAGAAAAACATTTACTTCAGTTTTACCTATGAGAGTATATCCTATATAATAAAAGGCTAATATGCAAATTGTCCCCTCGACAGAGAGTTCGACCCGAAGTTCGACCAGGGGGCCAGGCAAGCCCACCAACTGCCCACAGCCCCTCCCCCTGGCTAGCCCCACCTCTGATTGGCTCCCCCCACCTCATTCGAGGTGGGCCAGCCAGATCCCATCCATGCACGAATTCGTGCACTGAGCCTCTAGTGAGAAGATAAAACAAAATAACACATGCTTCTGTGGGGTTTTCTTCTCAGGTTAAATTATATGAGGACAATGCCATTACTAATGTCATAGGGATGGTGTGAGATTTAAACACAGTAATTCAATAGAAGCACTTATCTTAGTGTCTGAATATTTTAAAAGGCCTATTATAGGTTGGCAGTTATAATAGTATAATTACAATAATAGCAACGTTTCCACCAAAAAGACCCAGAAATTTTCTCTTCCATTTTTGTTTCTATAAAATAACAGGCACACAAGCTTTCTTGAAATGTGCTCTAGCTTTTAAGGTAGAAGACATAGACTTGTTTGTGATATCTCTTACCCGACATTTAATTGTATGCTAGTTCTTAAATGTTCTGAGCCTTAGATTTCAACTGAGCAAGTGTGTTGATGAGTTTTTGTGCATATTAAAATTATAATGAGAGCAAGCATGCTCTATTAGCTGAAAGTATCATGTAACTGCCTAGATATAAACTGGTATAGAGAGAATTAAGGGAGAGAGAGCTGAGGATTCTATGTGCATTGGACTGATAAAACTAAGGTAGTATGTGGTATTATACATCTTGTTTTAGTAGTGTTTTGTATTTGATTTTGTAGTAAGGATTATAGGCTATGTTTATTAATAATAAGAAAACCATGGTTAGATCTTTGCCTGGTTCAATACACTTAGATGCATCCCCAGTGAAACTATGCTTGAGGGAGAAAATAACCAAATTTGCCACAAGGACCTGAGAAAAATATAATTACCTAGTAGAAATTGCATACATCTAGTAAAAGAATTTTTATGCCTACAGGTAGACGGGTAAAAAATGAATATACAGTTGAAGATAGATTATATGCATATAAATTACATAAGTGTATTACATAACTTACTTGAGATAAAGATAATAGGGTGGAGGTAGTAGTAGCATTTGGGTTCGAGAACATGAGGTAGCATGAATAAAGAGACCTCCTTTGAAAAGAGAGTTCATAACTTCTAACAATTCCTGCATATTTAGAAGGTTAGAGGTACTTGTGATTAAATCTACAGTATTTGCAAAGTGAAGGTAAAAGTCATTTTTCTTTCCTTTCAAAGGTCAGACATTGTTGTCTTAAATCCTCATACTGATCCCAGTCCATAGAAGGCAACAATAACCTTGGGAAGGTGTCTGTTAAGTTCAAT
Source organism: Myotis yumanensis (assembly GCF_028538775.1). Classification (NCBI taxonomy): domain Eukaryota; kingdom Metazoa; phylum Chordata; class Mammalia; order Chiroptera; family Vespertilionidae; genus Myotis; species Myotis yumanensis. The sequence goes on along the minus strand of NW_027223759.1, from coordinate 70,368,996 downwards.
ACATGAGAATGAACAAAGGTAAATGCAACACATTTCTTGGCAGCAGAACACTGAAGGTTTATTCTCTGAAGAGATGGAAGCAGAGTAATTTTTTTTCCCGGGAGAACAACAGGCAGAGACACAGGCATGTGTCTCACGTTGAAAACAGGTGGAAGCTCTAGTGCAGGAACAGACCAAGAATACTGGGCTCCAACTGCCCTCCTCATGCATGGGGCAGAGGTTCCATGCATAGAAGACCAGAGGCAACCATAGCCACCTAGAATGCCACTTGTAAGGCAGAGGGGTCACTCTGAGGGAAGTGGGGCAGTGTACCTATCTCTAGCTCCAGGGCAGAGATAAAGAGATTGCCCAGGGGAAAAAGCAGGCTTGCAGAACAGATATCTGGGTCATTCTCCCCATGGGAACTGACTTCATTTAGATCAGAGCATCGGGAAGTTCAAACCTAAAAGCCTGTCAAAAGCAATAGAGATTTTGGTGGTAATTAAGTAAGACAATGATGGTAGCTCCATGGGAGCAACAAACTAAAACAAAGGTCAGCTAGACTCAAGAGAAAAGATGGCTAAGAAGAAGAATCCTCCTAGAGCTAGAACAAAGTTCAAAGTCTGCTTCTGAGAAGCGGCCAAAATTGTATTGAATAAGACAGTGGAGCAATTTACGACAAAGTCCTTTTTAAAAATTTGATTTTTGGGGGGTGTCATTGGTTAATAAAATTACGTAGGTTTCAGGTGTACAATTCTATTATATATCATCTGTATATTGTATTATCAGCTGAGACTTAGTGCATGCTAACTGGCAAGTGTGATAACAATAGAGGCTTACATCTTAAAAAAAAATCAGGTAAACAGAAAATCAAACAGAGTCCTTCTAAAACACCGTCATCCCAGGGGGACTGTGGATACACCCAAGTCTATACCCTAAAAGGGGTGACAGAGACTTCACCAAAATAATCCAGTCCATGTAATAAAAAAAATTAAACATGCCTAAAGATAAAATAAAATAAACCACCAAGTCCCACAATAAGGAGCAGGGAAGAGCAGTATCGAGAGTTGCTAAAATATATTATCAAAAATTCTAAGTTTTCAATCAAAAATTATGAGACATGCAAAGAAACAATAACTTGTGACTCACACATAAGAAAAAGAAAACCAGGTTGTAACAAGAATTGCTTTTCAGAGAGCCCCATGTGAGAATTAGCAAACAAAGACACAAAATAGCTATTATATATTTACTAGATGCCCAGTGTATGAAAATACTGGTAGGGTCCCTAGTGGCTGCCAGCTGCCACCCAGGTACTCCCTCCCTTTCACCGGCCGGCCCTGCCCCCTGGTCGAACTTCCAGACAAACTTCCTGTCAAGAGGACAATTTGCATACTACGCTTTTATTATATAGGATTCAATAAAACTACAAGAAAAATGCTGAAAGAAGTAAATAAAGAATATGATAAAAATAGCACAGGTGACAGAATAAAGATAAATTGTACTTTATCAAAAGTGAAAACTTTGTATATCAAATTACACTATCAGAATGAAAAGGCAACCCAGGAAATTGGAGAAAAATGTAAATATATACTGAAATTATATATCTGATAAATAATTGATATCCATAATTTATAAAAACTTTTATGATTCAATAACAAAAAACAAGCCAATTTTAAAATGAGTAAATAACGTGAGTAGATATTTCTCTAAATAAAATATACAAATTGCCAATAATAACATGAAAAAATGTTCAACATCATTAATCATTAGATCAATGCCAATGAAAACCATAATGAGATACTATTTCACACCATTAAGATGGTCATTATTAAAAAGAGTAAATTAAAAAAATAAACAGAAAATAACAAGTATTGGCAAGGATGTGGAGAAATTGTAACCCTGTGCATTGCTGCTAAGAATATAAAATGGTGCAGTCACTATGGAAAACAGTATGGTGGTTCCTTAAAAAGTGAATATAGAATTACCATATTATACAACAATTCTACTTCTGGATATGTAACCAAAATAGTAAAAGCAATTATTTGGACATATATTTGTACACACTTGTTTCATAGTAATATTGTTCAAAATAACTGAAAGGTAGAAATGATCAAAATGTGCATAACCAGGTAAATAGATAAACAAAATGTGGTATATGTATACAAAGGAATGTTACTCTGACACATGCCTCAACATAAATAAACCTTAAAGATATGCTAAGTGAAACAAGCCAGTCAAATAAAAAAAATTGCATGACTCCACTTATGTGTACCTAGAGTGGTCGGATTTATAGAGCTAAAATATAATGATGGTTTGGTTTCAAGGAGCTGGGGAAGGTATGGGAATTCGTGTTTAATTTGTATGGCATTTCAGCTTGGAAAGCTGAAAATTTCTCGAGCTGGATAGGGTAACAGTTGTACAACAATGTGACTGTACTTAATGCCACTGAGATGGACACTTAAAAGTTATAAAAATGATAAATTTGATGTTATTTATGTGTTATCACAATAAAAAATCTGGAAGTGAAATTGAAAACAATTCCACTTAAAATAGCACCAAAAACAAAATACTTAGGAATAAATTTTAAAAAAGAAGTGTAAGAGTTATACACTAAAATTTCATGTTCATGAATTATAAGACAATGCTTTCCACATGATCTACAGATTCAACAGTTTAAATTAGGAAAAGTCACCGAAGGCTTTGGAAGGTATGTCAACAAGAAATTCTACATGAGTTAGTTCTGAAGACTAAGATAATGATGATGAAAACAGTGAATATTGATTTAAACAATAACTGTATATAATTATTTTGGAAGAATGTATGTAGTAGGTAAGTTAAGAAGGGCATTTTCTAAGCAAGCAAAATAATCATCAGTAGAAAGCAGCCTTTCTGCATAAATTGACAAGATGATCTAAAGTTCCTATGGAAATGCAAGGAACAGAATAGCTGGGAAAAGTCTTAAAATGAAGAACAAAGTGAGAAGACACACTTCCCTATTTCACAATTAACTACAAAACTACAGTAATCAAGACTATGCCATACTGGCATAAGGATAGCCAAATAGCTCAATGGAACAGAATTGAGACTCTAGATATAAACTCTCACATCTATGTCTACTTTATGCAAAGTTTGCATTCTAAGTTGCTTTCTTATTTTTGGTGAAGGACGAAAATCTTCCTGGATTGATACTTCTATATAATTTCCTGGGTGATAAAATTTTGGTGGGCTTAAATGTCTGAAAAAAAATCTTTATTCTAGTCTGTCAATTGACAGGTTTTACATAGTAGAGTCTATGAATCGTTATTTATTAGAATTTAGGCATTGCTTCACTGTTTTCTAATTTCAATAATACTACTGAATGTTCCAATACAATTGTGATACCCAATCATTTATATGTTTTAATAACATGTTTATTAAACTATAGTTCATATATCATATAATTCATATAATTAAACCATAAAATCCAGTGTTTTTTGTTTATTGACAGAGTTTTGCAACCATCATAATAATTAATTTAGCATATTTTTATTATGATAAAAATTAACCTTGCACTCACTACCATGATGGACATAGTCTAGACAATTTTAATGATGGACATAGTCTAGACAATTCATATAATGGGATTATACAACATATAGTCTTCTGGGACTGACTTTTTTCACTAGCTTAATGTTTTAAAGATTCATTGATGCCGCTTATACCAGTACTTCATTTTCATTGCCAAATAATGTTCCACTGTATGGATATACCTCATTTTGTTTTCTCATTCATCCATTGAGCAAAGAAAAGAAAGACTCATGGGCACAGACCACAGTATGGTGATGGCCAGAGGGAAGGGGGCTAGGGAGAGGCAGGAGAAGGTAAAGGGGGGATAAATGGTGATGACTTGGGGTGATAAACACCAAATACAATATACAGATGATGTGTTGTATAATTATATACCTGAACCATGTAACATTTTATTAACCAATGGCATCCCAGTAAATGCAAATAAAAATAAATTTATCATGAACTAAACTGTGTAGTATTCTACATGTGTGAGTATTTGGGGAATCAAGGCATTGTCAGAGAAACACGTATTAGAAATCTACAATGCAGGTCACAAAAGCACTCCAATGCTATCTCAAGGTATTTCCTCTCTCTCCATGCCACCTTTGAAAAGTGCCAAATGACAGACATTATGAAAGCAATTATGCAGTCAATTGCCTTCTAGGATAATTCAATTCTGTCCTGTGTGTAATAAAAAGTAGTTTGTTAGGCATATTACAAATTAGAAAACAATTGAGTGAAAGCATCGCAAGGACAGGTATCAGATCTGTCTGATACCCTCAACGTGTTAGCAGAATGTCTGACACATGGAAGATGTTATTAAGTATATCCCAAATGACAAGTGCAATTCCAAAATATTTCATTTCTTATTTTGGGAAATGGAAAAGTCAGTCCTTTCAATAGGGCTGGGGTTCACTCCCTTGCCTGTTAATATACACAGGCTCTACGTTATCATTTGTCTTTTCATGTGAAAATCCTGACATCTTTATCAGATTTAAGCTCCAATCATAAAGATGCTATTATTTTATTAAAAACTACTTTTTATTACATTAGTAACTCAATAACAACATCTATAATAATAACAATGGTAATAATTACACCTGAAAGCTATTTTTTTAAAGTTGAAATCAATGATGCATAGTAATAATACAGACATTTTTGCTAATTGTCAAGCAGGCTTCATTCATTCATTCATTCACTACTTATTGATTATATTATATATAACACACTGTGCCAGGTATGCCATGATGTTCACAAGTTTCATCCTGGGTTGATAGTCTATTGGAGAGACAATCACATCCATCATAGACTGATAAACAGAAAAGTGGATGAAAGGAACTTTGTGCTATGACAGGATTACTGACATTGGACCCATCAGGGATATTACTAAAGAGTTCCTCAAGGAGGCAATACAAGTTGAGTTCTGACTTATTAGGATGTAACTTAATGTAAATTACCTAGAGAACTTGTTAAAATGTAGATCCTGATTCAGAAAATCTGGGATGGTGCATGAGATTCTGCATTTCTAATGAGCCCACAGATGAGGCCCATGCTGATTATTCAAGTACCACACTTTGAGTAGCAGTGATTTTTGGAGGAGAGGGATAATTGAAAACTATAGTTTCCATTAGCAGTTCATCCTCTGTAGCTGCAAACTTTATAGACCTTGGGTCCCCATCTCTTCTGCTACTGGTAGATGTGTGCTCTTACAGAGTTTAACAGTAAAACTTCAAGTAAACACGTCTAAATCTTTTTGTAAGAAGGAAAATCATGAGTAGTTAATTTTAGAATTAAAAAAAAAAGAGAGAGACATTGGTAATCTGTAACCATTTAACACCTCATGTCACTTCCAAACTGTGAATGGGTTCCAAGAATCATACGTGCATAGGTCCTGAACTGTGTTGCTTTCCCCATAGCCCCAGGTGCCAGGCTGTGGTGAAATGAGAACAAACCTCACAGCTTTAATATGGCCTGTTATTTGATTTTCAATAAATGTAGAAGACATAGCCTATATAGCATGAGCATTGGTATTTTCTCACACTTTGAGATATTGTATAAGCCTCTTTTATGTCCCTAATATTTCTCTCTGAAATCTTAATTTAACACATATGTTAATAGGCTATGTTAAAAACTAAAGAAATAAACAAAAAGCTTCCAGAAACAATCAGCATATAAACAAATAAATAAATGTTCATGATAATTTTATTTAGGATGGAAATGCTTAATATTGGCTTGTTTAAAGTCCCTGAAATAAAAATATTAGCAATGATTCACTTAGAAAAACATGTGGTACTTTGTAACAGATTTTAAAAAAAGTAATTCTATTACAATTACAATGTGATGTAGGTAGTTTTTAAAATCCATAGTAAACATAGACTGAAAAGGAGCAGTGATTTTTATGATAGGCATTATAGGGTAGTACACTGATTATAGAGTTTGCCAAATAAAGATCCAGCCTATGTCTGCATTTAGTCCTTAAAATAAGCACCACGACATTTTTGTTCTCTTTTCTGATTTATATCTTCATGAATTTACCTGATCTTATCATAAGGTTATTCATTTCAATTTTATTACTCAATATTCACACTCAAGATACCAATGTCTAGACAGGTCTTATCAAATAGTGTATGCTTTTCGTAGTTCATATTCCTCAATTTAGAAGCATATTTATTTTAAAGATTAAGCTTTTTACTTTAATTTACCCTATGCCTATTTTCACCCACATAGAGCCTTCCAGTTTTCTTTTCTGACAGCAAAGTGTACCTTGATTGATAGAATTCAATTGCTGGGTTGAAATAATGCAGCTGGCTTTTATCTTACATGAGTATGTCCTTTTATTAGTTTTACCTATTACATGAGAAAGAATGTGACAAAAAAATGTAATGATCTTAGATATCCCACCTGGGCTCATAATGCTGTCTAGATTATAGAATATTGACTTTGCAGGAGAGAATGAGAATTCTAAGAGTTACAAGAGATATGAGTAAAAGTATAAAACGAGTTCAGTGTAAACATGCTACTCACTAATTCTAAACAAGATCAGTGTGACTAGAAATCATGCACTTGACCACATATGCTAATAAAAGATTAAAATGTGTTAACATTATCCTAATATATAAAAACCCAGGCTCTGTAACATCCAAAACAACCAAAGGCTCGACTTACTGGAAATCAGTGCAGGGTGGCCATGGCGACCCAGCACTGACTGCCATCATTAAGGGCCCCCCAACCCAGCACTGACTGCTGAGGGGACTGTGGATCAGGTCCAAAGAGAAGCCTGGAGAGAAAAGCAGGGTCTGATCCGCAGCCTCTATGGCAGCACTTGCCTTTCTCTTTTGCTCTGGGCCTAGCCAGCAGCCGCGCCTCACTTTCTCTTGGGCCTCCGCTGGGGCTGCTGATCAGTCCCACGTCTCTGATCAGGCCCACTGATAGGCTAGGAGATGCTGACTGGCATAGAAACTGACCAATCAGAATCAAATCTGGGTGAACTGTGAAGGCAGAACCTAAGGTGGAGGCTGAGGAGGGGTTTTAAGGGCAACAGCTATTTGGTGTAAGGTATAAGAAAGTGGTTTAATTTTTAATGACCAATTTGGCAGTATAGTGCATATGGCTGGCTATCAGTTCAAATATAGGGATTATGTATTTTTGTCTGCCAAGAGCATCTCCTCCTGCTGAAAAAGGCTCCCCGCCCCCCATTTAAGCAATCCTATCCTATATAATCTATCTATACTACTAAGAGGGTAATATGCTAATTAGACCGGGTTGACTGGCCATCTTCTAGACATCCGAATTCCTTCTGGACAAAGTCATGGTGGTGGGGGCCGAGACAGAGGCTGTCAGGGGAGGGAAGTTGGGAGCGAGATCAGGTTGGCAGGGGAGGGCAGTTAGGAGTGATCAGGCAGGCAGGCAGAGAGGTTAGGGGCAATCAGACAGGCAGGTGAGTGGTTAGGAGCCAGCAGTCTCAGATTGAGAGGCATGTCTGACCACAGTCGGACAACCCCCAAGGGGTCCCCGATTGGAGAGGGTGCAGACTGGACCGATGGAACCCCCCTTCCATGCATGAATTTTGTGCACCAGGCCACTAGTTTATACTTATAAAAATCTTTAAATTTGATGTAATCGCAATACCTCCAGCAGTTTTTACAGAATAGAAAGAGAAAGTCACAATGTAACTGTTAAACCAGTTACCTAGATCCCAGTCTGTAAATTTACATAACAGAAGTCTGACCACATTCATATTCTGCAATCTAATGATAACAAATATATACTAATTAAGCTGAGAAGCAAAAAAATGGTGGTTGACAAGCTACTGTGCAGTATAGGAGTTAAAAATATAATATTTTATGACAAACTGTTTGGTTCACATCCACAGTCTGCTACTTACTAGCTATGTGAGCTACCTTGAAGAGTTTGCTTGACCTTTCTAAGTCTCAGTTTAAAGTGATTATAGAAATATTAAACTTACAAAACTTTTAGGAAAAATTAGATAGTGTTATTAAAGTACCAAGTATGTTCTGATTCTTGGTAAAGAATAACTGCTTTCCTGAAAATATAGTTGTTACCTATATAGGATTTTTTAAGGTATATTATAGCACCTGGAATTTTCTTGAGTCTATGGAATTACCTAGTGATAATTGCTCATTTTTATGATGTACAAGGATCTGGAGACCTATGTGCATCATCCATGACTAGAATATAATGATGGTTAAGATGTTAGAATCAGAGTGGAGACTTACCTATGACTTGTACGTATGAGCTGGATGATCTTAAAAAAGTAACTAAACTTATTTAGAAGCTATTTTTTTTTCTTTCAGAGCCAGAATGAAGTTACCAGTTTTTCCTAACTCATGGGATTATTGGAAGGATTGAATGGGAGAATATTATAAAGCATCTGTACAATTCTTGGTACATGTAAAGCTAGTCAATAATATAAGTAAAACTCTAGTCTTCAATGTTTAGGATTTATTGGTTAGGATAAAAAGTGATCTATATTTTTCCAAGCAAACTTAGAGAACAGATAATGAATCAAAAACATTCAACAGGATGAAAATAGGCAGAACTGCCTGCCTTGCTCATAATTTTTTGTAAAATGTCAATTATTATGAAACTTCTGTGAGCAAGATATTTTTCTATTTCTTGATGGATCTTTCAAAGGTTATAAATATGTACTAGAGGCCTGGTGCACGAATTCGTGCACAGGTGGGGTCCCTAGGCCTGGCTGGAGATTGGGGCCAATTGGGCCATCTCACCCAGTTTGATTGGGGCTGATCGGGGCCGGCCAGGCAAGGGCAGGGACCATGGCAGGCTGGTTGGCTGGGGCTAGTGACCATGGGATGTTGGCCAGGCACAGGAAGTTGGCTGTGGGAGCATACTGACCACCAGGGGGAAGCTCCTTCATTGAGTGTCTTCCCCCTGGTGGTCAGTGCACATCATAGCAACCAGTTGACCCATCATTCGGTCACTTAGGCTTTTATATATATAGAATATACACAGCTATATAACTGGGTGGTAGTACTAGAAGTATTATTGAAGTACAGAGGAAAGAGAAAAACAATGGTCCGGAGTAGCTTGAGAACATTTCATTAATGTTACTTATGGTTGTTGAAGTATCCATAAATTCTAAAAAAAATTCAAAGGCAAAAGCACAACTTGGGGAAAAAAGAATATGTTCAAATAATATTAGTAAAATATCTGATTGGTATAGGGATTTTTTTTTTTAATGTAAGTGGTTGAAAATAAACTGAGCTGGATATTATAGGATATGACTTAATACATAAATATTATCATTGTGAGTGTAAATTTCCTGTCTTCACTGCTGATAAGTCCTTGAGAGGAGAGATTCTGCCACTCATCTCATCATGCAGATGCCTAGCACAGTGCCTACTTTCCTTAACCATTTATTTGCTGTTTCTTTATTCCAATTTATCCTTAAGATTCCTGTGCTAATGACATTGCAGGCTCAAAGGATGAAGACAAATAAATAATTATAATACCAAATGGTATATGCTATGACAGGGGAAATACAGGGTTAAGTTGAAAATAATATTAGTGGGTCTTCTTTTGGAAAATTCCCTTAAATAAAGTGCATTTAAGGTGAGACATACATGTTAACTAGAAAATTACCAGGCAGAGTGGCGGAAAAGAATGGTCCATATAGAGAAACAATATGTAAAAAAGATCCAAAATTGAGAAAGAGCACAGCATAATCAAGGACTTAACTAAGGGAAGTTTGGCTTGACTAAAACATAGATTATGAGGAAGAAAAGAACAAGCTAGACAAGCTCATAAACTATGTTAAGAAACTTAGAAAGTATCTTGAAGGTTTTGAGGAATCATGGTCACATTTATGCCCCATTTCAGCATTTTTTTTTAAACACAAGTCCTCCTTAGATTACACAGAGAGTATCTGAAATTTACCTTGGGTTTTAGGCAAGAAAAAATTCTTTCAATGGTGCAAACTAATTTTATTGAAATCAGTAGCAGTCAATATGGCAATCGCTTGCTGACTCCTTGACATCTCTTTAGCAGTAGAATCCTCTGATCACTAACACTACCTTTATCTGTTTAAGTGAGGCATTAGATTCTCTAAGACAGTAGTAAATTAGCTTTTACTTTATCTTTATGGGAAAGCAATTTCTAGATGTCTTTTTTCCTGAGCCAACTCCTGTTAAGAGGGAAATTCCAAGCAACTACCCCCAACTTTCCTGTAAGGGAAGGAAAAAATAAAAACAACTAAACAAACAAACAAAATATTAGTGGGACATCTGGCCTCTAAATCCTTCCAAACTTAATTTTCTATTGCTGACTTTATAAGACTTCTTTAAAGCACAGCTTTCTAGTAGTGAGCTGTGCTGCTCCATGAGATTAGCCGAATCTGTTCTTGTACTAAGTTCTCTGCAAAGTTAAGCACAAAGGAGCATGACCTGTGATTTAGGAGCTCACCTAATGTCCTAAAAAGTCAGAATAGTTTAAAGGTATAAAACTGAATGTAGACTAAAAAGACTTTACTGATAAGCTAACAAAGCTGTAAGATATAAGAATTTTCATTATCCACATTTTATATATGAAGAACTTAGGCACAGAGCAATTGATTTACTGAGGTAACAGAGATACTTTATTGTTTAAAAAGGAAGCTAATCCAGGATCTAACATTATAATGATATTATTCTGTTACTATCTGCAGAATTTAAGCTCAGTAATTTAAAATACTAGAATGTTAGCTACTTGAAGATAGAGGTTTTGTACTATTTTGTTCAAGTACTGGTTGTCTACTTAAGGCCTAGAGAGTGATTATGATAACTGCTCAATACATGATTGTTTATTGAATTGACATGGCTATATATAAAATAGCATTAAGTATGAACTGAAGTGCTTTATAATTCTTGGATTCAGAAGAGTTCTGGGGACAATTATTTTTTAATAAAAAATATAAAAGTCAACTATCTATTAAGTACAACATGAAAACAGTCTATGGTTAACATTATTGGATATGATTTTAATTTAGCTAATGTAGGCTATTAAAATTAGTTCACATGTACTTTTCTCAAAAAGGCTTTCTGTGAGTCCTGTTTCTGTATTAGGTCCTGAACGTTAGTCTTAAAATACCATCATTCCCTAATCTATTTCATCAATGGTTTTAATTATATGGTAATGTATTTACATTAATAAAAGAAAAACATGCAAATTAACCATCACTCTGCCACTCTGCTATGCTCACAAGCCACGCCCACCAACCAATCAGGAGAGAGTATGCAAATTAACCCAACTAAGATGGCGATGGCCACGGAGCTGGAGCAAGCAGGAGGCTTGGGTTGCCCCCGGCAATGGAGGAAGCCAAGCTTCCCACCTGCCCTGGCTGGCCCTGAGCTCCACTCAAGGCTACAAAGTTTTAATTATAGAACATAAATAAATCCCAGATACCTACTTCCAGCCCACCCTCGTCTCCACTCAAGGAGGTGCTGAAAAAAAAAAGAAAAGAAAAAAAGGAGAAGCTGGGAGCTTGCATTGCTGGGGGCGGGGTGGGGGGGGCAGCCTAAAAATGGCCAACAGCCCCTCACCCAGGATGGCCAGGCACCCCAGTGGGGACCCTCACCCTGAAGGGGGTGTGGCCAGCCTAAAAACAACCCTCAGCCCCTCACCCAGGATGGCCACACCCCCATGGGGGAGGATCCCAGCTGGGGGGCTTGGCCAGCCTGCAAACAGTCATCAGCCACACTCCCAGGCTGGCCAGGCACCCCAGTGGGGACCCCAACCCTGAAGCGGGTGTGGCCAGCCCAAAAACAGCCATCAGCTCCTCACCCAGGCTGGCCAGGCACACCAGCGGGACACCCACCCTGATCCGGGACACCCTTCAGGGCAAACCAGCCGACCCCCACCTGTGCACCAGGCCTCTATCCTATATAATAATTCTATCTAATAAAAGAGAAACATGGTAATTAGCCATACCTCCGTTACCCTTCCCATTGGCTAATCAAAGCGATATGCAAACTAACTGCTAGGCAAGATGGCGGCCGGCAGCCAGGCAGCTTGAAGAGAACATGAGGCTTGCATGCCTCAGTGATGGAGGAAGCCAACGTTCCCCGCCTGCCTTGCCAGCCTCTGAGCTTGGAGTTTGAAACATTGTTACAAATATAGAAGCTAAACAAAACCCCAGAAACTTGCTTTCAGCCAGCCGGGATCTCAGAGCTGGAGTTGAAACTGTTTTGATTATAGAACCCAAACAAAACAGATACCTGCTTTCAGCAGCCCAGGCCTCAGAGTTGGAGCCAAGCCTCAGAGCTAAAGCTGGCCCAGAATAGAAAAAAAAAAAAGGAGAGCATGGGAGATTCAGTCACCCGCCAGCCAGAAAACAGCCCTCAGCCCCTCACCTAGACTGGCCAGGCACCCCAGTGGGGACCCCCACCCTGAAGGGGGTGTGACCAGCTGAAAACAGCCATCAGCCCCTCACCCAGACTGGCCAGGCACCCAAGCGGGACCCCCACCCTGATCCAGGACACCCTTCAGGGCAAACCAGCCGGCTCCCACCTATGCACAAGGCCTCTATCCTATATAGTAAAAGGATAATATGCCTCCTGGCACCGGGATTAGTGTGACAGGGGGCAGCGCCCAAACCCCCTGATCGTCTTGCGGCTCTGTGTGTGACAGAGGGTGGAGCCATAACCTCCCTATATGCCCTGCTCTGTTTGTGACAAGGGAATGCGCCCCAAAGCTCTGATCAGCCCTGCTCTGTGCCTGATAGAGGGGAGCTCTCCAACCCCCTTGATCGCCCTTTGGCTCTGTGTGTGACAGGGTGTGGCGCCCCAACCCCCTGATCGGCCCTGCTCTGAGTGTGACAGGGTACAGCGCCCCAACCCCTCCCCCCCCCCCACGGGCCCTGCTCTGTGTGTGACGGGGTAGAGCCATAACTTCCCCATCGGCCCTGCCCTGAGTGTAACAGGGTGCAGCACCCCAACCCCCTGATCTGCCCTGCTCTGTGTGTGACAGGGGGTGGTGCCCCAACTCCCCTATCGACCTTACTCTGTGAGTGACAGGGGGGAGCTCCCCAAACCCCTGATGGGCCCTGCTCTGTGCATGACAGGGGGGAGCTCCCCAACCCCCTCATTGACTCTGTTCTGTGAGTGACAGGGGGCAGAGCCCCAACCCCCTTATTGGCCCTGTTCTGTGCATGACAGGGGGTGGCGCCGCAACCTCCCCATCGACCCTGCCTTGAGTGTGATAGGAGGCGGTGCCCCAACCCCCCAATCGGCCCTACCCTGAGCGTGACTGAGGGTGGCATCGCAACCTCCCGATCCGCCCTGCTCTGTGCATGACAGGGGGCGGCGCCCCAACTCCCCAATCAGCCCTGCTCTGAGCCCAACCAGGGGCTGCACCTAGGGATTGGGCCTGCCCTCTGCCACCCGGGAGCAGGCCTAAGCCATCAGGTCGTTATCTCCTGAGGGGTCCCAGACTGTGAGAGGGCACAGGCCGGGCTGAGGAACCCCCCCTCCCACCCGAGTGCACACATTTTTGTACACCGGGCCTCTTGTTCTATATAACAAAAGGGTAATATGCAAACTGACCCTAACAGCAGAGAGACTGAGAATGACTGGTCACTATGACACAAACTGACCACCAAGGGACAGACGCTAAATGCAGGAGCTGCCCCCTGGTGGTCAGTGCGCTCCAACAGGGGGAGCTCTGCTCAGCCACAAGCCAGGTTGATGGCTCCCAGCACAGCTGTGGTGGTGGGAGCCTCTCCTGACTCCTCAGCAGCGCTAAGAATGTCCGACTGCAGCTAAGGCCTGCTCCTCACTGGCAAGTGGATATCCCGCGAGGGCTCCCGGGCTGCCAGAGGGATGTCTGACTGTCAGCTTAGGCTTGATCCCCCAGGGAGCGGGCTTAAGCCAGCTGGTGGACATCCCCTGAGGGGTCCCAGACTGCAAGAGGGCAAAAGCCAGGCTGAGGGACACCCACCCCCCCTGCCGAGTGCACACAGTTTTGTTCACTGGGCCTCTAGTATAGTTATATTTTAACATTTACTCCCTCAAAAATTTTTAAGAGCAGGGAACATGACTCTTTTCTTCACTAGTTTTCAGTCATAAAGCAGTTACTAAATTAGTAGGTCTTAACTAAATGAATGACCAGAAATAAATGACTATGAAACATTTGGTGGTTTATAGTAAAGAACTTGGCCTTGTCCAAAAAAAGGTTTCAAGTTTGCCCTTGTCTTCCAGGAGGAAATATCTACACTAATAATAGAGAAACATGGCAATTAGCGTACGACCACTACCCTTCCCATTGGCTAATCAGCATATCCTTATGCAAATTAACTGTCAGCCAAGATGGCGGCCGGCAGCCATGCACTGAAGCGAACAGGGAGGCTTGCTTGCTCCAGTGACTGCAGACTCCAACGTTCCCTGCCTAACTTGCTGGCCTCTCAGCTGCAACTCTAAGCAACTATGTTGCAAATATAGAAGCTAAACAAAACCCCAGAAACCAGCTTTCAGTCAGCCGGGCTTCAGCCAGCCTGACCGCAACATCGTATCAAATACAGAAGGGAAAGGACAGAAACCTGCTTTCAGCAGCGAGGCCTCAGAGCTAAAGCTGGCCCAGAATAGAAAAAAAAAAAGAAAAAAAAGGAGCAGTTGGGAGCTTCAGTCACCCGCAAGCCTGAAAACAGCCCTCAGCCCCTCACCCGACTGGCCAGGCACCCCAGTGGGGACCCCCACCCTGATCCAGGACACCCTTCAGGGCAAACCAGCCAGCCCCCACCCGTGCACCAGGCCTCTATTCTATATAGTAAAAGGGTAATATGCCTCCCGGCACCAGGATCAGCATGACAGGGGGCAGTGCCCAAACCCCCTGATCACCCTGCGGCTCTGTGAGTGACAGGGGGCGGGGCCACTACCTCCCTATCTGCCCTGCTCTGTTCCTGACAGGGAAAGGCGCCCCAACCCCCTGATCAGCTCTGCTCTGTGCCTGATAGGGGGGAGCTCCCCAACCCCCTGATCGCCCTGCAGCTCTGTGTTTCACAGGGTGCAGCGCACCAACCCCCTGATCGGCCTTGCTCTGTGTGTGACAGGGTGCGGTGCCCCAACCCCCGCCCCCACGGGCCCTGCTCTGTGTGTGACAGGGTAGAGCCATAACCTCTCCATCGCCCCTGCCCTGAGTGTGACAGTGGCAGTGCCCCAACCCCCTGATCGGCCCTGCTCTGTGGGTGATAGAGGGTGGCGCCCCAACCCCACTCCACGGGCCTTGCTCTGTGTGTGACAGGGTAGAGCCATAACCTCCCCATTGGCCCTGCCCTGAGTGTGACAGGGTGCAGCACCCCAACCCCCTGATCCACCCTGCTCTGTGTGTGACAGGGGGCGGTGCCCCAACTCCCCTATCGGCCCTGCTCTGTGCATGACAGGGGGGAGCTCCTCAACCCCCTGATGGGCCCTCTCTGTGCGTGACAGGGGGGAGCTCCCCAACCCCCTGATCGACCCTGCTCTGTGAGTGGCAGGGGGCAGCCCCCCAACCCCCTGATTGGCCCTGTTCTGGGCGTGACGGGGTGGCGCCGCAACCTCCCCAATGACCCTGCCTTGAGTGTGACAGGGGGCGGTGCCCCAACCCCCCAATCGGCCCTACCCTGAGCGTGACTGAGGGTGGCATCGCAACCTCCCTATCCGCCCTGCTCTGTGCATGACGGGGCGGCACCCCAACTCCCCAATCGGCCCTGCTCTGAGCCCGACCAGGGGCTGCACCTAGGTATTGGGTGTGCCCTCTGACACCCGGGAGCAGGCCTAAGCCAGCAGGTCGTTATCTCCCGAGGGGTCCCAGACTGCGAGAGGGCACAGGCCAGGCTGGGCTACCCTCCTCCCCTCCCCCCCCCCCCCCCCCCCCCCCCCCCGTGCACAAATTTTTGTGCACCGGGCCTCTAGTATACTATAACTGACAGGAGGGTCTATTTAGGGCAGGAGTGGTTACTTCAGAAAGACTTATTATGTGATTTAGGGTGGGATTTGAATTTTATGGTATCTGTTGACCTGGAGTTTGATTTCAACCACTATGTAATAATGATCCAATGAAAATTCTGAACACTGAAGATCAAGTGAGCTCTCAATGCTTCGCTGTCACACATTGATACCGGGAGGGTCAACTTTACAGAGGAGGACAGCATTTGGAATCTTCCCAAATCTACTCTATGAGGCTCTTCCTTTGCCTGATTTTCTTCTAAAGCCTTTCCCTCTAATATATTGTAACTGTGAGTATAATAGCTTTTAGAGAGTTATGTGAGTACTTATTGTGAATTATTGAAATGGAGAGTGGTTTTGAAAAGCTCCCAAACTTGCAGTTAGTGTCAGAGTGAGAGTGGTCTTATGGAAGTGTGCCCTCAACCTTCACAGCTTGGATAACTCTAGAAGAAAAATCGTTCTTGCAAGGCAATGGTCAGGGCAGATAGACATCCTTATGGTAAACTTGGCCTTTTAAAATATGTGTGTTTTAACTCTGGGGCAGTTGTTTAAGCTCTTGGGTTTCAATTTCAGTATCTGTAATTTTAAAATTGCACTAGAGTACCACATAGGGTTATTTTAAAGAATATATATTAAGAAATGATTGATTGTCCTAATTATAGAATATCTAGGTACCATATGATAAGAAATATAATAATACTATTTATTTCCAATGTGTGACCCTTTCTAAGAACTGGTACTTAAAATTTAATGATCATAATAACTTTTACATAGCTTTGTAATTTAGATGGACTTTCTTTAGTGAGAGTAAAATTTCCAGTTAGCTATGAATTTAAACCATTTAATCCATTTACAGAATCATAGGTCATTGAACTGTCATCCATCTTCCTCCCCTCTGGCAATGGTTATATGTAAAATATATTCAAAAGAGAATGAATATCATTTTTATATATTTCCAAATAAATAAAATTTTAAAACGTAGCTGATAAAATTCATTCTCTAAGTAAACATCATTTAACATCCCTATGCCTATTACCTAATTAGTTAAAAAGAAAGAGTAATAATAATACCTATATCATATGGCTTCATCAGAATGTTTAGTTGGTGGGCCCAACACTTTAATGTTTTTAAAGCTTCATAGGTAATTCAGTAGGCAGCATGGCTTTGGAGAATGCTCTACATACCAACAGATGTCCAAAGACTCAGAAAATCCCCAGGTCATTTGAGCAAATTCATACAAATTTTAACATTTATTTCTCTTGCCTTCTAGTCAATTGAGGTTACATTTTGGTCTGGGGCCAGATCTGAATATAAGAAAGCAGTTCTCTGGAACTCACTGTATGAAATGGGATTCTAACTGAGTAAGCTGAAGCCAATCAATAGCATTATATGACGTTTGAAAAAAAGATTATGCTACTGGAAGGAACTCTTAATAAAAATGAGTCAGAGAATAAGAATTTTTCAATGTTTATTTTTCTCCAAGTGAAAAGGGGGTCTTGGAATCAGTGGTATAAATGGGAGATAGATGTTGTTGTAGGGGGAGGGGTTTTATATAGCTTAGAAGAACTATTACTCAATTTTTTTAAATCTACTTAGTTATATTATAATATATTAGGGTTTCTTTGTTATCACTTATTTAACTTCACAGAGATTTTAACATTAGTCAAGGTATGCCAGAGATACAAGACTATTCTGAACACTAAAAATATATGTTTCTATAAATAATGCACTAGCATCTGGTTTTATATGTTGAACTCTTAAAAGGTAAGGCTTATAGTAACAGAATCAATTATATGGAATAAACCCAAGGACTATACCAAGAGCCATATTGATACCAAGATGCTGTGTCACTTGTGAAGCCCAGTGTGGTAAACCAGGCCTACCTTGCAAATTATCTCTAGATAACTCTCAATAAAGGCAAACTGGTTGAAATCTAATTCTATAGTATATAGTGTCTCAATGTGTTTCCAAGTGTATATAATATCTCAATGAGGCATACTTTATTCTTATTTTTCAAATAAAAAAAGCTGATACCTACAGAAATTAAAGGACTTGCCACCACGACAAAACAAGTGGCCAATTTGGGTCTGTAATAGCTTACTTCTTGAACAGTGCTGTTGCCCCAGGGACATGTCAAGGTTATTCATTACAGACATACATTGACATGGACGCTTGCTTGTTTCAATATACTTCACACTTGCAGATATGTGAGTAGCCTACAAATGTTGTCAGGATCCCATACTTCTCAGTGGCTTAATCATCAGGCCTCTGTGAAACAATAAATTAGTAGCCTAAGAAAATAGACCATTTCTGGAAAAGTAATTAAAATTCTTACCTATTTGAAGTCCAATATAGTTGGGGGTATTAGTCCCTTAAGTTGTGCTGATTTGCTTGGCTGAATATAAAGAGGAAAAAACAAACAAACAAAAAAAAACAAACACAAAAACAGCTACGCCCATTATAAAACCAAACCAAAAAATTATATACATAAACAAAACAAAAATAAAAGTACATTACTGGGGAGGAAAAAATCAAAAGAGTTTGAAAATAAAGCTGTCAGCAACTCCTAGGAAAATTTTAGTCCAGCAATCTCTCATAAGTAGGAGAAAAATATTGTGTCAATTAAGCTTCTTCATCCTTTTAAATATTTGGTGTTTGAAATATAATAAATACTTAGAAATAATAGCAATGCAAAGATTAGACATGTTAACTAAAAAACAAAACAAAACAAAAAAACAACACCCCAATTTATTCATAAACAGAAATACATTTAGAACTTTTGTTGAGGTATACAAAGTCAGTCTGGTACCCAGAATATTTTATTTCCTCAATATACTCCCAAAATTATTCTTGTTCTGCAGATTATATAATTAATTCTTCCGTACTTGTAACTCTCTTTTTCCTAACTGTTCACTTTGGTCATATAATATATTAATTTTATTGAAAATATAGGAGAGTCCTACTGTTATCAGAAAAGCCTTTTCCTTTTTAATATCGAATGCTGACATCCGGCATTTGTTTCATTTTTTACCTACTCTTCTTCAAAGCCTTTACAACCAAACCAAATGTGTAAAACTAAATAACTGTAACATCCACCAATGTCAAATCTATTTGGATTGACTGTATTACATGAGTTAAGCACTTCAGATTAAATGGCTTAGGCTTACCTAAAAACTGCCAGTTTATTAATTAAGAAAATAATACAAAATAATAACTCAATTTTTACCACACACTTTAATTGAAGAAGCAAAAGAGATGGGCATATAATGAATGCCAAGAATTTAGTGAATGGCTTTATTTCTCTAGTAATCAAAATGTCATCAAGAGATATTTGCTAAAGAAAAAAAAGTTCAACATGTTCCATATTCATCTCAATATCTATTTGATAATTACAGGTCCACTAGTGAACTGGTGTGCAAAATTGCACAGCCCCGCCCATCCGTGCATGCCCCGCCCACACACCTGCTGCCCCGCCTTGACACCCTAACCTCTCCACTCAGAGCTCCAGTGCGCCTGGCCCTGCCTCGACCCCTCTGGCCTTCTCTGGCCACTTCAAGCCCTGCCCTTAGTTCCACGAGTTGCCTCGGGCTGGTCCCACCTCCTCCAGGTGCTTCCCTGATTCTGCCCTGTCTCCGGAACAACATGGCGGCTCCGCCCCGTCATGGCACAGGAGGAGAGCGTGGAAGCCTCCCGCCTGCTGCGGAGTTTCGAGTGCCACTTCCTGGTGGCACGCAGGCTGCGCTCCTTCCCCTGGCAGGTGGTCAGCGGGTGCACTGAGTGCTAGCAGTGGGTGGTGAAGGACTGGTGAGGGGGGCACTAAGGGCTCTCACACCCACCCTCCCTGCCACGGGATTGTCCCACCTCCTCCAGGCGCCTCCCCGCTTCCACCCCATCTCCAGAGCAATAAGGTAGCTCCACCCTGCTGCGCCCGCAGCCTCCTTCTGAACAGTCGTTATGGCGTGAGGTCATCATGACCATTAGCATATTAGCTCTTTATTATATAGGATATTTTTAGAAGTGAAGGCTCAAAAGTGGAATTACATGTTTTTTACAATAGATATTAACACTTTTTTGGAACACAAGAGGTAGTAGACTTGGCATCTTTGGCTGCCAAGGATATGTATATTCCTCATTACTTTGATAACTTTTTGAACTGGTGAGGTCCCTTTCTTCAGGAACATGTGCCTCCTCAATTAGCCCAGGGTAAAACATGTGATCTGGGCCTAAACTAATTAAGACATGGCATTCTTCTAGTCATAGTGACTGACAGGAATGCAAACATGAACCACTGCAAAGAGGACTTGGACCTTTGTGCAGCTGGGGTCCAAGAACAGAGCCAACACAGTAGAAAAATTTAGAAATAAACTTGTCCTTGGTGACAACTTTTGAATCCAAACACACCTCTGGATTTCTGACAGCTTGTCAAAAAATTATCTTTCAAGCTTAAAACAGTTTGAGCTGACTTTTCTTACAAGCCAGCTATTTCTTATAGCAAAAGTTATCAGTAAAGCCACATGTACATCTTGATTCTTCAGCTCCACAAACCATCCCAAGCTTTAATTTGTGTCAATATCTATTATAATTTTTAAATTTTCAATGACACATCATAATGGATTCAGTGATTTTGTATATGTTAATTTATTCAGATAAT
Organism: Myotis yumanensis; assembly: GCF_028538775.1. Classification (NCBI taxonomy): domain Eukaryota; kingdom Metazoa; phylum Chordata; class Mammalia; order Chiroptera; family Vespertilionidae; genus Myotis; species Myotis yumanensis. The sequence continues at coordinate 70,348,383 of NW_027223759.1, read as the reverse complement.
ATAAGACTGCTTATTACCAACATTAAAATATATTTTACTGAGCCTGAAAACCACTTAATTGGGTTAACATGTACTGTTTATATTACACAAATTGATTAAAAAATTGATTTGGAAAAAAAGGTAGACAAATTTTAGAATTATAGAGTATCCTTCCACAATTCCAGCTTGTAGCACATTCAACATAGAGTATGCCAAATAGTTTGTTGCTTTTTAAAAAATTTCAATAACCCAGTATATCTTTCCCTCACATAGATCTGTATAGCAACTTTTTACCAAATAATCTTGTTTTGTCCCATAAAATTAAGACAATGATTTTTATTTATTATATATGTTCTGGAAACTTTCACATGTATATATTTAACCTTCCCTAAAACCTTTCCTAAAGACAATTTGAGATACTATAAATCCTATTATCATTCCAAGATATCTAAATTATGAGGATCAAAACTAAAAACTTGGAGAGACAGGTCCCCTCAAGAAAAGCTAACTTCATGTTGATATCCCTGTACTGATATTGACACCAATAGCCATCAAGATACCTGGAGTTGCAAGTTGGATGCATCACACTGGAGTCAGACTTTGTGTGCTAGAAGATCCAATACCTGTTCAACATACAGATAACTCCTGGGAGCCAAATGGAGACTTCAAACTTCTTTTCAAACCGACTGCCCAAATTAAGGTGTAAGCTCTATTTATACTCCAGGAATACCATCCCCTGCAATTCTGATCCCTGCTGACTCTAGACACCATGCAACTTCCTTGTTTACCAGGCATCATACTCCCACTGAGAAAAAACTCCACCCCTCTCCAGCAGGAAGTAGCAATGGAAGAGACTCTACACCCCGCTTTTCCTTAAAGAATTCAGAACAAGAATCCTTGATGGGGAGAAATGTAGTGAAGATAGGCCAGGTGCAGAGGATTGCTAGGGTCCGAGCATGAGCCACTGCCTTAAGTATTAACTCCTGGAAGATAATGGCTAAGCTTCAGTTGTGTTTTAGGTTCTGGCCCATAGAAGCAGCAAAATCAGAGGGGAGTGATGCCACAGCTGATATTAGGACCAGCTGCATTGATCAATGCTACTCTGGCACCACCCAATCAGTGGAGACCAGAGGGGGCTTACCTCCTAGGTGAATGCTCTACTGGAGAGCATCATGCTAAGTGAAATAAGCCAGTTAGAGAAAGACAAGTACTGTATAATTTCAGTCACATGTGAATCTAATGAACAAAGTAAACTAACAAACAAAATAGAAACAGACTCATACTTGGAGAACAGACTGACACTGTGGGAAGGGAGGGGTTTGTGGGCTGAGTAAAAAAGGTGAAGGGATTAAGCAAACAAACAAATAAAACTCATAGAAACAGACCACAGCATGGTGATTACGAGTGAAAGAGGTGTGTGTGTGGGGGGGGGGGGGGGGGGGGGGAGGTAGAAGAGGGTATAGAAGGGATCATTATGATGGAAGGAGACTTGGCTTGGCATGGTGAAACACACAATACATTATATAGTTGATTGTATTATGGAATTACAATACAACTGAAACCTATATAATTTTTATTAACCAATGTCACTCCAATAAATTTTTTTTAAAAAAAAGAACAAACTAAGCAGATAATAATAAACAACAAAACACTTCAAAGCCAGTTAATCAAACTCTGAATTGAGAATTTTTTTTCCCACCACATGGCATTATTCTGCCATATATTTAAGTCTTGGCTATAACCATATGTAAGATACTGTCAAGATTTTTCAGCTGTTTTCATTGCCCCTGACTTAGCTGGTTTGTTGTGGAATTTCTCACCTATAGATTAGCTCCTCTAAATATCAGAAAATATGAATATCAATCATTTCTCTTTGTTCTATTTTTAAAATTTCAACAAAAGGATTCTAATTCGCTTATTCCTAATTAATTTCTGTCTTCTCTTACCACTGGTAGAGGTAGAATTGGATGTGGTTGATAGAGGAAGCACCTTTCTAAAAGAAAGGGGGTCATGGAAACTTTATGAAAAATATTAGGGTACTAGATAGACAAATACAACAGTCACTATAACCTCAATTTATTATACCATAAAAGGCTGTGTGGAAGCACTGAGACTCAAGAAGTAAAGTCCAAGCATTTGGCATCATTTTCTTTTTTTACTTTAGCAAATACAGTAGTTAAGAAACTGAGTTCTGTAATTAAAAGCAGTCCTTCTTCTTACTACTCATTTGAGCACAGTTTTATTCAAACTGTGATGTTACACAAAGTACTTAACTTTTATGTAACTCATGTTGTACTTGTAAAATAAAGATATTATTAGTTTATACCTCACAGGCTTATTGTAAAGATGGATTTAAATAATCTGTTTAAAGCATTTAACATAGTGCCTAACACATAGTGAGCAATACCCTTCATTCACTAAGTAAGTTCACGGAAATCAAGTGTTTCATTCACAAAGATCAAGTTATGGCAAGTGGCACCTGGAGATAATAATAAATAATTAACAAATAATTAAAAATGAGCAAAAGAAACTACTAGACAAATGTCTTTATGTCTCTGCCCTTGCCTTTCACACATATTAGTAGATACATGCACACACCACTCACACACACACACACACGCACACACACACACACTAAGGGAAAAAAGAATAAAGAACAGGTTTTAAACTTCATGACATGTTTTCTTAACTGCCTTGAGTAAAATAAAGTGGTGTAAATTATAAAGAGAAAAATGAAATATTTATGGAAAACATTGTTCCCCTAGGTTCTATGAAAAGCATTACGATGTTTGAAGTTTAACACTCCGGTGTGGGGTGAATTTCCCGTCAAAATATAAGATGGCGCGGGCAATTATTTAGGTTTCCCGCGCAAAATCAGGGATTTTTATGATACCTA